>NC_140945.1:93297220-93897220 GCF_014529385.1 Adiantum capillus-veneris
TATCTCCAAGATTGAGGGTGTTCAAAAAACACCGTTTTGTAACACTACCAAATGTCAAGAAATTTTGATTGTTTGGATCACTTAATAAAGATAATTAATAAGAAGAAAAAGTTAACAATACCATGGAAGCATCAAACAATGAAACCAAAGAACTTGAATGAGAGAAGTCTCCTGACAATAGGATGCACTTCATTAAAAAAACAGCTTAAAGATGTTTCAAGATATCCCACAACATTCCATCAAGTTTAAATTTTGAAAAGTACACATTGCCAAATACTTGGTAGATGCTATTTAGAATACTTAACTACTACACTTAAAATGGCCTCCTTCTCTTGAGATTTTGAGTCCTTTGAGACATATAACATTGCATTACATAGTGAGTCTCAAGATCAGGATGGAACATTACAAAATTTCTTATGGTATAGTCTCTCTTGTCTTTAGCATACAACCATCCACATAACCATGGAACAATTTCATCTTTTAAAAAACTTTGAAGCAATTGAGTAGGTTGGTTCCAAAACTTTGGAAAAATCATATAAGTTCCTTGCATATTCCACATCACTTGATATGGACTATCATCAAATATTATAGTGTTGCCCCCATCTAAATAATCAAATAGCTTCCATATGGTCGAAAGATTTTTGTGATAGGCTCTTTTGTAACCGATTATGAAATTTGAATTTTGGTAGCACCGGTTATCCATAATCATCTTGAATTTGTGACTTTGTGTAGGAAAACAGGTCTTGATTATGTGTTGAGCTTTTTGTAAACGATGGCAGCTCCAAGTCCAAACCTCAAAGAACTCAAAGCAAAATCTTAAGAAATACTCTGCATCTGGACGCACCGCATACACCTCATTGTTATCTTCTACAATGCACATGTACTTGGTCCAAGTTGGCCTTGATTGAAGCTCAAATGTTGCAAGAAGCACACCCTCTAAATCCAAGATAAGCGTTCTTTTGTCCTGGTTGAAAGATGTTGGTAGATAATGAAACCATTTCTCTTGGTTTGAATGTGATATTTGATGTAATATGAAAGGGAGCTCCTCTATTTTGTGATAATCTAATAGCAAAACATTTTTTCTTAGAAGCCCTGAAATGATTAAAAAAAAGAAGTTAATATAGAGATCTTAAGTGTGTTGAAGACCTTAGGGACATAGGGTGATAATTTGTGGTTACACTTAGTAAGTCATATGCAAGAACACATGCCAAACTATGACCCTATGGCCTTAGATTCATAGGGTGTTGAGACAATAAAGTGAAATTCCCCCAAGGACATATAGGGTGAGATTTGACCTTATGAGAATGTAGATTGTCCTTGATGGCACAATGAACTCAAATTTCAAAGCAAACAACTATAAAAGCTTTTTAAAAAAAGAGCATTTGGCACATGAAACTCAGAAGTTACTTATAGTATTGAAAGACAATTTAAAAAACTATTAATCATTTACATCTTCATATATCTTGAAACCCTAAGCACTCTAACAAAGTCTCTGAGTACATAAAGATCTTTGTAAATGATGTTACAAAACATTGCTCCATCATTTCTTGATATAGGGCTATTTGAGATCATACTGAATTTTTAGATGCTTTATATAATTCCTGGCTTCATGTACTTTGATCACAGGCTCCTTGTATCCCAATTTTTGGGCAAGCATGAATGCTTCTGTACCTTTCAAGGCTGATAATGATTTGATATTCTTTAAGACCCTTACTTTTTCTCGATCACGTGCTGAAAGTTTCTTGTCTTGACTTCGAGTGGACATTCCACTAGTGCTAGATGTTGTAACTTTCTCATTGTGAAGAGGACGAGAAACTTCTGGTAGTCTTCCCATGGAGTAGGTTTTTCCTAGAAAAATTAGATTTCTCTCCTCCCACTCTGCAACAACCTTGTGTATACGGTTATAAAGCTCATGACCTTGAGCAATGGGTGCTTGTCCATATAAATGAGACCCTGTAACTGTGCGAATGTCATTAACATGATTGAGAGCTTTGATATATGGTAGCAGCTCCCCAAGGAGGATATTATCCTCCTCCTCATCAACATTAAATGATGGTGGAAAAATACAATTCAATGCAGGATTCACACATCCCTTTAATGGTTCATCATCTACAAGAAGCAATCTTCCTGCATCAAGCCCAAATTTTGATGATGCAATAGCCAGTGGTTTGAAAAGTGCTTCTACTCCTGGATTATCTAAGCGAGTGATCCTTGATTCTACGCATGGTTGACATTGGCTTTGCCCCCAGATCATAAAGAATGGAAATTTTTCATTAGCTTCCTTTTCTAAAATCTTGATGATGTCCACAACATACATGTCATTAGCAGCTGACCATATCCCTACATTGAAATTGCTAAATAGAGCCTTTAAAAACTCAATGCATCCTAGACGAAGAACAATACGCTCATTTCCAAACTTTAAGCTCTTCATTTTCTTGGACTTTTGCCAGCATCTCCTCAGGAACAATCCACACAAGCTCACTATTATAGTCAGCATTGGTTTGTTGGTGGATGGAAGGTCTGACTCACCATGCACTTCGATTTCCAAATCCTTGGGTGCTTCTCCTTCTGGCGTTGCACATGTTCTGGAACTTCCATTGCCTTCTACTTCCATTGTGGTGTCATGCAATCCAATTCCCAACTCTTGGGCTACTAGAATATTTTCATTGGATTCTTCTTCTTCCCTTGCACATGTTCTGGAACTTTAACTGTCTTCTTCCATTGGATTACTCTTTAAATTTATCTCCAGCCGTTGTAGCAGTTGACCTTCAAAGACTTGTAGATTCTTGTCATCTTCGTCAGAAACTCTTTAGTTGACATGGAGATTGATAGAATCTTTCTCAGTAGGGTCAATGGCATTAGCATCCTCTATACCAACAATCTCGAGTAAAACTTTGTCAGCCGCAATGTCTTGTTGAAGGAATGCAAGTTTAAAGAACACCTAATTTTAGATTCCAAAGTATCTACATTTTAATAACTCTTTTTTTTCACACTCTTAGAAAAAACTAATCGCAAATAGCAAATTTACTAACTGACAACACATCTACAATGAATTTATTTTTATGCTTCTTATTGTCTATAGATTCCTAATCTTTATCTAGCTACATTAGTTCTTTTTCCATGATGGTGGCGCTTAGAAGTATACTTGGGAGAAACATTTATGCCTTTAAGCTCTAGAGCAGAAGTCTCATTTTCTATTGCGATGATCTTCTTGCATTGGATGATTTCCTTGACTAAGTTTCTTATGGCCTTCAGGCCATAGAGTTCTCTTTGTAGATATCTCTATGACTTTAAGATAATCCAAAATATGTCTGTTTATGGCCTCAAGGCCATAAGGTTAGGATTGTTGGGAGGTCTCAACATATAAATATATATATGGATTCAAAGCCATATGGTACTTTATTTATGTGTCACCCTATGGCCCTAAGGCCATGGGTTGTCATAGGGCCACAAGATGCCCTCTATGAGCACTAGTTAGAAACCATATATGCTTTATGTTGGCACCCTATGACCCGAGGGCCACAAGGTATTCCTCTTATGCTAGTAAGAAACCCTTTATGCTACATGTTGTCACTCTATGGCCTTTGGGCCAAAGGGTGCCCTCTGTGCTAGTAACAAATCCTCTATGCTCTATGTTTGCACCCTATGGACTTAGGGCCACAAGGTACCCTGTATGATAGTAAGAAATCCTCTATTCTCTATGTTTGCACCCTATGGAACTAGGGCCACAAGGTAGCCTCTATGCAAGTAAGAAATACTCTATGCTCAATATTGAAACCCTATGGCCCCAAGGCCATAGGATGTCCTCTATGCTAGTAAGAAAAAACCTCTACGCTCTATGTTGGCACCCTATGGACATTTGAGGGCCACAAGGTACCCTTTATAATGCTACTAAGAAACCTTGTCTACATTGGCAACCTACAGCCCTCGGGCCATAGGGTGCATCAAATGGATCCTAGGCCACATGGTGTCCTCTATGCTAGAAAGGAAACCTCTGCGCTCTACATTGACACTCTATGGCCCCAAGGGCATAGGGCGCCTCTTACACCTAGTATAAAACCATTGAAACTCTAATTAGAATCTAAAGACCGTAGGCCACAAGGTGAGCTCTATGTTAGTAAGAAACCATCTAAATTCTATGTTGGTAGTCTATGGCCCAAAGGCCATAGGATAGCCAAGGAACCCTTTAGGAGCATTCCCCACAAAGACCACCTTATGGCCCCATGGTGATTTAGTGGCCTAGGTTCCGTTCTTAAGACTCTTTTATTTTTGTATCATATGGCCCCAGGGAAATAAGCTATCCTCTATGCTATCAAAAAACCGTTTATGCTCTTTGTTGGAATCATATGGCCCCAAGGCCATAGGGTGCTCTCTATGCTAGCAAGAAACCCTCCATGCTATATGTTTGCACCCTATGGCACCAACGACACAGGGTGTCCTCCATGATAGTAAGAAACCCTCTATGCTCTAAGTTTACACCCCATTTGACTATGTTGAAACCCTATGGCCCTGGGGACATAGGGTGCTCCCTAGGGCCACAAGGTGCCCTTCAACTTAGGAAGAGACCCTTTATGCCCTAAATTGGTACTCTTTGGCCTCAGGGTCATAGGGTGCCTTCTATGCTAGTAGGATACATTATATGTTCTAGGTTTCCACTCTATAATGTAGGACTAAAAGGTTTGCTCTATGAAGAAACCATGTATACTATATGTTGGCAGTGTATGGCCCCAGGGATAGGAGGAAACCCTAGGGCTATAGGGTGTCCTCTATGCTACTATCATATGGTCCAAGGGCTAGATAGTGACCAAGGTATCATGTGTGTGAGAATTCTCTACTATATATACAAAAACAACTTTATGGCACTATGGCATCCCAAGGGCAACAAGGTGCTATAAAAAGCCCTCTATGCTCTATGTTGGCACCCTAGGTCCCAAGGCCATAGGGTGGTCTTTATGCTAGTAAAATTCCCTCTGTGAACTGTGTTTACGGGTATACTTATAAGAAGCCATTTATGCAATATGTTGGCGTCTTATGACCCTAGATCCATAAGATGTCCTCTATGGTAAAAGAGAAATTGTACATGGGATATGATGGCATCCTATGGTCCTAGGGCCATAGGGTGTCCTCTATGCTAGCAAAATGTGTAAGCTAAAAAATGCGATAAATATGCAACACGATATACAAAATTGAATCATTATCATACATCATACATTTGCTGCTTTACCACACAGTTGAAGGGGTCTTTGCCTTCAAATATCATCATAACATTAAAACATTTAAATCAAAATTTCAAGTACTTTAATTCACAAATGCATTGATCTGTTGGTTGATGGAAGGTCCGGCTCACCATGCACTTTGATTTACAAATCCTGAGGGGCAAAATTATTTGTGCTGGATTCTCCTTATGGAATTGCACATGTTTTGGAACTTGCATTGCCTTCTACTTCCAATTTACAAACGTAAACAATGGTTATACATTATACAATCATTTCTTTGCAATAAACCTTGATACAATGTTTCGATTGCTACATTCCTGAGGGGCAAAAGTATTTGTGTTGGATTCTCCTTATGGCATTGCACATGTTTTGGAACTTGCATTGTCTTCTACTTCCAATTTACAAACTTAAACAATGGTTATACATTATACAATCATTTCTTTGCAATAAACCTGATGCAATGTTCCGATTGCTACATGACAAGCTAAAAAATTCTACTAGTCCTAGCTTCTCTCTATTGAAAAAAATTCAAGATATAAATTCCAATTCTCTGCATCATCTAGAAGAGAAACAAAATCATAGTTTGGAACAAAATACTCGCACTTTATATCTTTGAATAAAATCTTGTTACAATCAAAGAACTAGATCTTCACATAATCCAAAGGACAAATGCTTCAATAACCAGTTATACTCGATGTTTACTATCTAAGCAAATAATTGGCATTTACAACAAATGTTGAATATATGTTTAATCTACTTAGTTGCAATGCAAAGATAATTATTTCAAACGCTTACACCATCAATTCACAATAGAAGAACTTACACCCAATAAAAAATGATCATACATCAATTGTTCAAACTCTTATTTTGAAATTTTGAGGACTAAATACTTTTTAATTTTTCTAGCTTATTTCATTCTCAATAGAATATTAAACCTTAATCACAAGATAAGAAATATATGTCCCTAATGTATATGGACACAAGATATAAAGCCAACGAACAATGTTCTTGAAACACTTAAAGAGTCTTTAGGTGACCTAGAATAACCAACCTATGGTCTAAAGGCCATAGGTGTCATGTGATGTTTTATAAGATGTGTCCATAAGAGCTAGGTGATTTGCATCCATGGGGTGATTTAAGTGCCCCTGTGGAGATTCTATGTCACCACCCTATGGCCCTAAGGCCTTAGGGTATCCCAAATGATCTTGGATAACTTATGTTTCCTTCTAGAATAGCCCAAATACTCATGTGCCTGTTTAGAGACTTTATGTAATCTCTCTCTATATACATAAGATTGTAGGATAGTTGTGTTGACACCCTATGGCCTTAAGGCTGTAGACTAGCCCAAATGCTTATGTGCCGTTTTAAAGACTCTATGTAATCACCCTATATCCGTAAGATTGTAGGGTAGCCAAATGCTTTTGGGGGATTCTATATTGACACCCTATGAGCCCAAGGCTATAGAGTAACCCAGATGCTTATGTGCCCTTTTAGAGACTCGGTGTAATCACTCTACATTTGTAAGGTTGTTGGGTATCCCATTTTCTTTTGGGGGATTCTATGGCCCTAGGGCCATAGGGTGTCATGTCTACAAAGAAATCTATGATCCTCAAATCTACAAAGAACTCTATGATCCTCAAGTCATAGTGTATTCTTCCCAGACCTCATATGATCAATTAACTTCAAAATATTACATAATATATATCTTATGACCATATATAAATGTAGAATTCTATTTACCAAAACATGTCCATATAATACCATACACTTAAGTCTAATTCAATTATTGTGAAAAAACTCAAACTCACAAGTTCACATTTTTTTAAAGAAAATAAATTGAGAACAATAACAAGCCACATATCAATGTTTTTAACATCATGGGTAGATTTGAGATGGGACAAATAAAATAAAATGACAACAATAATAATCTAAATATCAGTAATGTAATATCATGGGTGGCTAGCTTAACCTGTTTCCTGTAGACTTTCTAGAATGGCCTCAACACTTGCATCCATGGTTCTTCAATTTCTTCTTCCTCTGAATCCTTGGCATTGACTTTCTCTGTGTTATCCACACCTGCCCACCTTCTAAGATCAAGGTCTTCTTCCACTATGGAATGGCAAAGAGATTCCAATTGCGTCATTTGATCACTACTACATACAACTGATATCACCTTTCTCTGTTGTTGTAGTGCCTCTTTAGTCCCATAGCCTAATGAGAAGATATCTATCACTTGATCATCTTCTTTGGGCAGATGCATTTGATTGCATGACGTACAAAAAAGGATTTGTCCGTGGTCACATCATCATACTCGTCGTCATTGATGCAGAGAGTACGCATTGGCTCCAACAATGACTCTTTAACACTAGAGTAGTTGGTGTACTGCTCTCCTTGACTGAAAAATGCCCAAACCCCAAAAACTACTTCGTGAAGAGCACATGTTTGGATGGTCTCTGATCCCATTAAGGAGTTCAAAGGTAGAACGTGCATTTCATACCATTTAGCTTTTTCAGAAATTGCCTTCTCTAGGGAAGCAGCATGCTGATACTTGACTAAGCTGGCAATTAAAAACTCTGATGGTTGATGTGCTACCCCACATACTCCATCAATTACTTTACCAAATTGGGCAGCACTCCAACCACTAGATGTAAGACTTTTGTGTGTTGTGTCTATGATGCAAACACTAACACGAATTTTAGAGCTATTCTCATTGCACAGAAACTCAATGCCTTCCAAATTCTTTCCAACACACTTGATTGTCCATGGTAAAATGAATTGCAAACTAGAAGTGCCATTCTTTTGTGCAATGATCCACTGCACATATCCCCTAGTGATCTCAGGAATTGGCTCTTTCTCCTTTCCTTTTTGTAGTAGGAGATTTAGCCATTGCGTACAACTTGTGAAGAGAGATTTGTAAATCTCATCTGTAATGTTATAATGAGACTTACATTTATCCCATGAAGTAGCTGCTATTGCTAATGGATCTATCTCTTTAAATGCCATCAACATTTGAGGCTCAAAAACCCTGGTCTTCTTTAAGACCGTTGCACGTGCAGTGAGGTCGAGCATGCCCGCTTGTTGACGTGGTTGCTTCACTAAGCAAATCTTCTCATATGCCAGCTCTTGTTGTAGTAGCTTGACATCATTATCTTCTAAACCAGCTAGGCATCTAAAGGTTGTTATGCTTGGTTGTCGCCCACGAGAAGTTGATGTCTGATGCTTCTCCAAGATGTGTATCCACTAATCATAGATTTCATCATCGTACATGACCATGTGTGCTTCTTTGTTGGCAAATGATTTATGGTTGAACACGATGTTTGCCACATTTACAAAGGCCTTCAAAATAAAGAAAAGAAAATTAACTTTATTTCAAGACATATTTGTAACAAAAACAAGCATAGGGGAGTAGAACTTACATCCCAACCTGCTCGACTTGGATGACCGACAGGAACACCTGCCTTGGGTTTTGTTGGTTTCGAATATGCAAGCCATTGGCTACGGCCATGCTTCAAGACCTCCACATAAGGCTGGTGTTTCATTGCTGTTATTCTCTCCATGTTCTCCATTCTGGAAATTTGAATAGCAACCTCTTTCGGAGCGTCTACCACTATCCTTCCAGTTCTAAACTTGTAGAACTCTTTTCTCAAAGCATACTTAGTACTGCTGTTACGCAAAAAAGCTCTAGCCGCTATGATGGAATGCTGAACAGCTAGAATCCAGTAGTGGTATGTTGATAGCTTGTCTCCATGCACTTTAGCTATTTGTAAAGGCATTTTTGTAATTGGGCTATATGGCATCAAGTCTGCTGCACTGGAGACTGGCCTAGAGTGCCCAGCAAATTGCTTCAAGAGATATTTCACATATACATCTGACAATGGTCTGCATCTATAGCCTTCTGGTGCAAGGTTGCATTGCTCAACTGGGATCAATTGGGTAAATTGTACACCAAATTTAAAATAGTGGTCAATTCCGACGTATCCATCTAGCCCACTCTTAGAAGTTTTGGAAACTTCTTTATCAAGATCTTTTTCTTTGGGCTGTATAATAGAGTCCAACACAGCTAAGGATGCTGAGTCCACAACCACTGCCACTGAGGGGGTTCCAACTGTTAGGGTTGCAAGTCCACTAGTATCTCCTGCTTCTTGAGTCTGTAAGGGTATAACTGAAAGATTTTCTTCGGCCACATTTCCACTATTTTCTCCAAGTGAGGGAGTCTGACTCTCCTTGAGCGTCTTAGATTGATTTGCTGTACCTGTGTCTTCATTATTTCGCTTCTTATTCTTCTTTGTGCTGCTCAATTTACCTAAATATTGATTGACTTTCTTAAAGTCCTCAATATATAAGTCTATAAAGTTCTCACTTGGAGTGTCGTCTTGAAGCTCTACCCACCCTGCTTTTGTCATTGTCACTCCTTCATAATCAACCTTCACCAATTTTTGAGCAAAGGCCACAGGCTCCAACAAGTAGGAGTCACCATTGAGTAGTTTTACTCCAAGGCATGGAGACATTTCAAGATCTGAACAATCTTTCTTTATCTCCTTGACAATACCACAGTCCTTGAAGGGCAATTGCTCTTTATCTTGAAAGAACAAGTGGACTTTCTCATCACTTCCACCATTTGGTAAGTGAAAATCTAGATACCGAGAACTTGGTGTTGAGCCTGTTGCATCAACTGACTTTGAATTTCTCCTCAGAGACATTTTCTATAAAAAGAATGACATATATTTAGACAAGATGGATATTATTACATCCATATGGACCTAGGGCCATAGAGTCACCTCTGTGTTAAACCATGTGGTCCCAGGTCCAAAGGGTGCCAACAAAATGGTTCTACAAGTGTACCTAGGCCACTCTATGGTAGTGTGATCACATGTTCCCTTATGACATTAGAGGACCCTCAAAGAAGTATCCCTTGAATGGCCTAAATACCCCTTTAGAGCCTCTACACCAACACCATATGGAAATATGTGGCTTGAAGGCCATAGGGTCCCCTGCATGCTAGTAAGAACCTCTCTATGCTCTACATTGGCATCCTATGGCCCCAAGGCCACAAGGTGGCCACAATGTTTTAAAGAAACACTTCATGAGGGTTTTCTGGTAACCTATGACCCTAGGGCCATATGGTGCTCTCCATGCAAGTAAAAACCACTATTTGCTCTATATGGAGGAGACCTTGTGGGATGAAGTCCATAGGGTCCCCTCTATGCTAGTAAGAACCTCTGTTTACTCTATAATGGCACCCTGTGGCCTGAAGGTCATAGGGTTCCCTCTATGCTACTAAGAATCTCTTTGTGCTCTATGCTCTATCTTCTATGCTCTATGATCTATATTGACTTCGTATGGCCCCAAGACCACAAGGTGACCTCATCGTTTCCAAAAACACCTCATTGTTTTGCTATGGCCCTAGGGCCATAGCTCTCTATGCCGATATAAAGCACCATGCTCTATATTAGCTCCCTAAGGCCTGAAGGCCATAGGGTTGGCCTCAAGGGCCCCAAGGGTGCTCTGTATGCCAATGAAAAATACTATTCTCTCTATATTGACAAGACCTTGTGGGATGAAGGCCATAGGAACCCTTCTATGATGGATTTTTGACAACCAATCCCTCTAGGTCAGGATGTTCTTTATGCTAGTAAAAACACTATTTGCTCTATATTGGCACCATGTGACTTGAAAGCCATATGGTCCCCTATATTCTAGTAAGAGTCTCTCCATGCTCTATATTGTCACCCTTTGGCCTGAAGGCCATAGGGTCCGATCTTTGCTAGTAAGAACCGATCTATGCTCTATATTGGCACCCTATGGCCTGAAGGCCATAGGGTCCCCTGTATGCTAGTAAGAACCTCTCTATGCTCTACACATCCGATGACCCCAAGGCCACAAGTTGCCCTCTATGTTTTGAAGAAACCCTTCAGGAGGGTTTTTTGGCAACCTATGGACCCAGGGCCATAGGGTGCTCTCTATGCCATTGAACAACCCTCATTGTTTTGGTACCCTATGGCCCCAGGTATAAAGCACTATTTGGTCTCTCTATGCTAGTAAGAACTGATCTTTGTTCTATATTGGTACCCTTTGGCCTGAAGACCATAGGGTCCGCTCTATGCTAGTAAGAACCGATCTATTCTCTATATTCAGGCCATAGGGTCCCCTGTATGTTAGTAAGAACCTCTCTATGCTGGGGATTTAACATTTGCGAGTTTTTCATTTCAAGTTTTTTTGACAATTTTAGCAATCTTTAGACTTTTTTTAACCAAATATATGTCATAGCATAAAGTATCTATTTAATGTAATTTTCAATCGTCATAAGACTCCATATATGTGTGGTTGATGGAGAGAGAAAGTATAAATTCTAGAGAGATAGTATTTATGCGAGTTACCATTGGAAGAAGAGATCATAAATCCTTTAGAGAGAGAGAGTGACTTCTCTTCTAGAGAGAGAAAGTAAAATCATAGAGTTGTATATCACTACGCAGAGAGAGAGAGAGAGAGAGAGAGAGAGAGAGAGAGAGAGAGAGAGACCGAGAGGGCATAACGACGAAAAAAATGTAAACAAATAAAATCACCATTTCACATCTCATGCCATTAGAGTCAAATATGCTCGCAACGCATGTGATCAGAGTCAAATAATCCACAACATATAAACATGCGATAAAGTAAAAAATCATGCAAAATAGAGACAACACTAATTTCAGAATTAAATATAATCCACAGCATATATAAATGTGATGAAGTCAAAAATAATGCCAGATCGAGACAATACTATTTTTCCTAAGCAATTGCTTTTTGAAACAACGTAAGTTTGAGGATGTAAGTACATTCGAAAAACTACCACAGCATAAGATCAAAATTAGAGTACAAAAAAGGATAGTCGCCATAAATGTAATGGTCACTCTAAAAGGCAAGTAATTTGCTCCTAAATAGCTTGCAAGATGCTTCATATCTTTGCTGCATAAACAATGTTTTTTCAAGATAAATAATCACAAGTATAATAAACCAAAATAAATAAAGAAAAACACTTTCATATCATAGATCAATATTCTAGTTGAGTGAAAGAAGCATACCAAACCAGTTGTAATTAAATGGAGGGAGAAATCCTCCTTGGTTGTCCAAGAATAAAAGCGATGTCCATTGGTGAGAGGGTTGGCTGATGAATAATCATGTGCTCCTTAGGTTCAAGTCCGAGCACTTTTGTGTACACATAGTACATATGTTTGCATGCCAAAAAGGATTTGCTGGTATTCTCTTGCTTCTGAAAATCCGGACACGTGCATGTTGGACTCTGTTTTATATGAATCTCATAACTATTTTCAGTGAGAACTCGGAAAATTACATGCTCTTGAGACCTTTTCACTTCATCCAAAAATATAATTGTCATACTATTACATGCTTCCAATTTCTTCATGGCCTCTTTAGAGATTCCATTCCTCCACTTTTTCTTCCTTGAGCTGCCACCACCTTCTTTGCAGTCGCCAGCAAGAGGTTGTGGATTTACCATTGAATTCTCTGTCTGAAATCCACTCTGATGCAACGCGGCAAGTTCCTGTGTGGAGATATCTGTCCCTCTTGCTACTGGCCAAACATTTGGAGCAGGAGGTAAATCTTTGACTTGTCTTTTGATCGATTGGGTATGCAAAATATCATGATTACAAAACCATAACCTTTGCTCGATTGTTTTACCCTTGAACATTCTTTCGGACCATATACATGGAGCAACAAGACCAATTGAGCGACTATGCAAGATATTGTCACAATTTTTTCTCCCTACTATTCCAAAACATTTTCTTTGACTTTGAATGGGCATTCTCCTGAGGGCCCACTGAGTGCGTGGCACATCACTCTCAAACACATTGTTTCTTTGAGATGAAAAAGGTGTGGTTGTTTCTTTTTGAGATCCAATATCATCATCACTGTCACTAATTTGCAGTGGAATGTTAGAAATACTTGGTCCTTGGGTATCAAATTTGATTTTTTTTGGTCGACTGCGATGGTTTCGTTGCTTAGATTCCATGACATATTCCGGCCGATGGGAGCTACTTGTTCCTGTTCTGCCCCTCTTTTTGCGTTGTATTGTTTCTTTGTCTCCATGAAAAATTGGTTGTGCATACATGGGAGTCCCTGCAACAGCCTCGTGTAATAGATGGGCCACGTTGGTTGGAGTTGGAGTTTGCTGAGATTCAACTCGAGAAAGCAAGATCTCCATTGTGGGACCCGTTCCTATATAACGCCCAGTAGTATATCCCAAACGCTTTGCACATTGAATATATGACTTTATAACATCTGTTACACATGCATCATACAAGGATATTTTTCTCTTTCCACCTTCACCTGCTAACCAACTGACATGTACACTTTCTGATAAATTAACATTGGGAATTTGTGCCCGCTCCCACGGACTTAGACCACCCTATGAAATGCAAAAAAAAAAGAATTAAAATTTATAAATTTCATGTATGAAAAGAATTTTTTCTAAAAATATAGATTGTCATAAAGGTACTTACATCTGTTCCAATTCCTCCCTAGTGTGAAATTCGTTGCTCCCACCATTTAAACCATCTGCTCACTCTTGTGATGCTCTCTGTAGATAGATGTTGTCTCCACCACTTTTGAATTGAAAGTGCCTTTTGAGATGCAAGCACAATGGTCTTACAAGCTCTCCATTCCTCACACATATCAATGTGTTGATTTGTTAGATGTTGAGGTATCCACTTTTTAGCATATTTGTGGAGACTCTGCTCCCAATGAAATAGGCATGATCGTTCACGTCCCTCCATGATATTATCTGGCCCGCCATTGAAGACTGTTCGAATAGCATTCCAATTTGCACCAGCTTCATCAGACATAAAACCTGCAAAGTCAGTTGCACCATGTCCGTACTTTTCCATTGTTGAATTAAGGCTCTCCCAAAAAATAACTTGAGTCTTTGCATCCTCCTCTTTAGTTTCACATATAGCAATTATTTGTAGTGATCGTATGCTACAAGATAATCAACATAAACATTTTCACACATCTTCTTTTATTTAATGATAAAAAAATACGAGATATTTAAATACTTAAAGATTACCTTGGATCATAAACTGAGCATGACATTGTTGCCCATCCATCTATTCTATGGGTAAAATCAAAATGTACCCATGCATTTCTCAAGTCACCAATTTCAGTTCTTTTCATCCGATTTACTAGATCAATCCCAGAACCTGGTCCTTTAGTGGACATTTTAAATAGGAAGCACTTGTCATCCTCTTCACCCTGTCCAGGAAATCTACTCCCATGAAAAAAAGGAAACATGCACTTTTTTTGAAGCAATAAAATATTATCATATCCATCCCCAATAACAGCACCTTGACTCTTCCTCTCCTTTGAAACAATTGAAGAAAACCTACACGATGCATCACAAGAAGGCTAAATTTATAATAGTTAAAAAATTAACAAATTCAAGGAACCAAATTGAGTTTTCTTACCCTTTGGTTTGAACCAGTGGCATCAAATCTTCCAAAAAGTCATTGAATTGTACATCGGATGTAGCTTCAGCTTCCTCACCAATCAAGGAGTGAAGAACAAGTTGTTGATCCATCAACATTTGAATTTTTCTTGGGCCACCCTTTTCTATTTTTAGTACTGCACCTACCAGTTTTCGCACTCTTGAAATAGCAGCTCTAGAGCTTCCTGCCTTAACATTATGACAATGTTTACCAACATGTATTGCCAGTCGCGACATTGTACCATCTCTAGGCAAAACATAATAGATTTTGCAGGGACAAGCAGCAACACAAGTAACAACCTTCTGACAATAATGACAAGTTATTGTTGTATTCTCTTCCATTGCAAGGTAGTCCTTTTTCACCTGTCTGTTCAAATATCCATGAAAATCTCTACTATTGAATTCTTGTTCCTTAATATAATGAGGACACATTGAATAATTGCACTGCATGAATCCCAAACAGTGGCTTAGACAAATTGTGCATGCTATTGCCATGGTTGTCACAGATGGGCGAGTCCACAAGTGAACATCAAAGCGTTGTTCCATCCCTGTCATTCGTTTTGTTTTATCCTGAGTCGCAGGTAACTCAAAACACAAATTTCCATCATAATGTTGTGGAAGTTCAGCAACTTGCAAAGGAGCTCCACATAATGTTAACAGATCATTTAACTTTTTTGCCCCTGGATTTTGTTGAATCCAAATGACGATTGACTGAGTTTTGAGCTGTCCTATATCGTCACCACTACTTTCAAGATGCACAATGCTTAAAACATCTTCAGATATCTCTTTGTCATTTCCTTTCTCATTGTCAGATACCTGTATAAACGTGTCTGAATGAAGCATCTCAAACAAGCTTGAAAAAGAACCATCTATTAAGAAATGCTGATGACCTTCTATATCCCACTGTGGTTGCAGCAAGACTTTTGTTAGGCCACAATCACTTTCAATAAGAGCAGATAGTGACTGAAAATGGCAAGATGGAGGCAGTAAACTCTGCAAATAGTAAGCACTAAGCAACAATGAGTTTCCCTTCAACTGAATGTCGTGGTTGACTATCTAACCACCAACCTTCCAAGTTATTGTTACTTTCATGTTGGACATATTCTCTCAAGCAACAGATTACAGGGTGGAGATGCGAGAAAACTGTGGTGGATTAAGTGAAGGTGGTGAAGGTTAATGAAAGTTAAAGATAAAGTGAAGGTTAATGAAAGTGGTGAAAGTTAATGAAATATGTGAAGGTTAATGAAAGTGAAAGATTGGTAGATAGACGAAAAGACAGTTACATAAGATCTTGTGACGACTCAAAGAATAATGAAAATCATAATTGAAGAAGTGCATCTAATATATGACGGTTGTGAATGTATGTGCAGTGGAATATGTCATCAAATTTGAGGGGCCATTTAATTTCTAAATGGTGGTTCAAGGACTGCATTTAATGCAGTCTAATAGTGTCTCCATCTTGTGTGTGTGTGTGTGTGTGTGTGTGTGTGTGTATATGATTGTGTGAGTGCGTGTATAAAAAACATAACATTCTATATGACTGACTTTGTATAAAAAATGTAGCAATTTTTTTAGTTAAGTTATATATATGATTCCATCTTGCCATTTTATCTATATGTGTGTGTGTTTTTGGTAGTGTGTATATATAATTATTTTAGTTAAGTTATATACATTACTGTGCGTGTGTATAAATGATTTTGTGGGTGTGTGTAAACAACGTAGCATTTTTTTAAGTTAAGATATTTAAGTTGAGTGTATGTGCACATAGTTTAAGTTAAGATATTTAACGCAGCATTTTTTTAAAATTAAGATATTTAACGTAGCATTTTTTAAAATTGAGTGTATGTGCACATAGTTTAAGTTAGGATATTTTTAAGTTGAGTGTATGTGCATTTTTTTAAGTTAAGATATTTAAGTTGAGTGTATGTGCACATAAGATATTTAACTGTGCACATAGTTTTTCCATTTTTGTGTGTGTGTGTGTGTGTGTGTGTGTGTGTGTGTGTGTGCATAACTTAACTTTAAGAATGCTACGTTTTTTATACACACAAACACATACAATCATTTTTTTAAATATATGGTTGTGTGTGTGTGTGTGTAAAAAACATAGTATTTTTTTTAGTAAAACTATATATATGAATCTATTTTGTGTATATCTTTGTGTGTGTATATACATATATATATATATATATATATATATATATATATATATATATATATATAAATGAATGTGTGTGTGTGAGTGTTTATACCACAATATCATTTTTGTAATATATGGTGTGTGTGAAAAAAGTAGTAGTTGAGATGAAAGTGGAGTGAAGTTTAAATGGAGTTTTAATTGAGATTGAAGTGAAAGTGAAGTTTTTCTGTGAAGAAGGAGATGAAAGTGGAGTGAAGAGAAAGTGGAGTTTTGCTGTGAAGAAGAAAGAGTAGGAGAAGACAAGGTACTGTGTGTGTGTGTGTATGTGTAGATTTTCTACTCACGTGTGTGTGTGTGTGCGTACGTGTGTGTGTGTGTGTGCTTACCTGCACACGCTCGCCCGATCCACCGGAGGAGGTCCAATGGAGCTCCTATTGGAGCTCCCCCATGCCTTGAAAGGCATGGTGAGAAGGCAGCACGCGCGCTGCCCTCTCACCATGCCTTTCAAGGCATGGGCGAGCTCCAATGGTGCTCCTAATGGAGCTCTCCCATGCCTTTCAAGGCATGGAGGAGGTCCAATGGAGTTCCTATTGGACCTCTTCCGGTGGATCGGGCGAGCGTGCGCAAGTAAGCACACACACACATACACACTCACACACACATAGTGATACACACTTGCATACACACACATCAAAACACTTGCACACATAGCACAAACACACACACACAGTCATGTATATGCACACACATTACACTTGCATACACACACATACATACATACATACACCCACATATATAAACACTTGCATTCACAACATCAACACACTTGCATACATAGCACAAACACACACACAATCATGCATACATCCACACACACACACATATAAACACTTGCATTCACACACATCAACACACTTGCATACACACATATTAAACACATTTAGAGTAACAATTACAATGATGTAAGAACAGGTCGTTGTAGAGAAGAGGTATACAAATGTCAAAGTAGATTTGTATTTTTCCTTTCCATGAGCAAGTTGAGAATGGTTTTTTTTTTTAATTTGCATTTTACGCCGTTATGTTGCCGAAATTTAAAATTTTATATTTGTATTGTCAAGCATATACACACATACACATTAATAAACACTTTTATTCACAACATCAACACATATATTACAATTACATTCACACACACATAATCATGCACACATCCACTTGCATACACACACACACATACATACATACACCCACATATATAAACATGTGCATTCACAACATCAACACACTTGCATACATACACACATACACATATATAAACACTTGCATTCACAACATCAACACACTTGCATACATAGCACAAACACACACACAATCATGCATAAAGACACACACATATTACACTTACATTCACACACACAATCATGCATATATCCACACACACACACACACACACATACACACATATAAACACTTGCATTCACACACTTTAACACACTTGCATACACACTTACAGTAACAATTACAATGATGTAAGAACAGGTCGTTGTAGAGAAGAGGTATACAAATGTCAAAGTGGATTTGTATTTTTCCTTGCCATGAGCAAGTTGAGAATGGTTTTTTTTTTTAATTTGCATTTTATGCCGTTATGCTGAAAAAATTTAGAATTTTATATTTGTATTGTCATTGCTAAGAAGATTTTTGTTGTTTGTGGTTAATAGATTATGGCTGGCTCGTACACCATCTAAACGTGGCAGGACAGGTATCTCTCAAAGTAAGTTCAAATACATTAAGCTATTTGTTTTCTTTTCTTTTGTCTCATCATACTCACTAAACTATTTGTGTTCTTATTGTCTTTTGCTTGTAGGAGTAGGATACACATTAAGGTCTGGCACTACAGGGCATAGGGCCAATGCACAATCTTCCATTGCTTCTTCCAATGTCCATCGAAAGGACGATATTTTGGGTGATGTGTATGAAGAAGAGGTGTTCATAGATATTCATGCTACACAAGGTGAATTGGTGGCTCACAGCGTGTCTGAAGAAACAACAATTGTTGCTAAACCTCCCGATCATCCAACAGTATTTGGAAAGGATGTTCATGGTCGAATATTGGAGGAGATTGTAGAGGGTTTTATTGTAAAGAGAGGTGAGGAACCTCCTCGAATTCCTCTTTGCAGATTGATGGAAAATGAAGCCATTAGAGCGGTGGGTCCAGGCACTGAGGGCTTGGTGAAAAGGTTTGAGATGTCTGGATACAGTGTGCTTGGAGCTCCATTTCTTGTGTCATTTAAGAAGCCAGGCCATGATCAACATTATGTTTCCGACTTAGACAAAGATGAATGGGGGCCTATTTGGCGAGAAATAAGCGATGATTTTGATAATTCCTTTCCCTTTGAGTGGGAAGACTTAAGGGGAAAAAAATTTATCGTTTGGGATGGTAATCACCGTTTGAAAACTTGGTGCGCTTAATAAAAACACGTAAGTGATTTCTTTTTTGTTTAATGTAAAGTTGACTTGTATTACTCTATGCTTTCTAATTTTCTTTTTTGTTGTTGTAGAATTTTCAATGATAAAGTGGAGACATTGTTCTGTGAAATGTCAATTTGTCTTTGTTGATAGAAGTGCAGAGGGGGAGCTTATGCTAGCTTTGCGCTCTCAAAATGAGTAAGCACATTTGTTGTTTTGAACGTTATTGCTATTACTTTATCGATGTCATTCTACTGCCATTTAATTTAAGATATTGTGGTTTAGGATTGGTAGAACCATTGTGAGCACAAATTTTGGGCAGGAGATCTTCTTGTTCCAAAAACTGGCTGTGGCAAACAAAGATTCTTTAATGAAAGACTTTCCCCAAGATTGGATTCGATAGATAGAGGTAGAGCTTGCTTGTGAGAAGAAGGCATCTAAAGGGAGTTGGTACAACGCTCCTGCTCTTTTATTAGCAATGCTCATATGGAAGGTATATTTTTTTGCCTTAAAGTACACCTTTTTATGTAATTTCTAAAGCTTGACATTATTTTGTAAAATCTTACCTTTTTTTTTTCATTTGCTCTACAAAAGGAAGACTTTGACTTGTCTCTTATCAAAGAGATGCAAGAGATCAATGATCCCTCGATTTCACTGCCAGAAAAGGAAATGGTTGCTCGAGGAAGAGTAGAAAAAATATTCAAAGAAAGAGCTTATAAGGTAAACACTTTCTCTTCTCCCCGTTTATGTTTGAATTTCTACAAAATTGTAAGTTGACATGTCATTTGAATTTGATATATTTGATTGAAAAATTTATTTGATTTGATCTCGTGCTAATGTAACATAGATGTTGGCCATTGCCAACCCCGCCAATGGCCAAGGGTTCTTCTCTTTATTATTTAACTTCAATTGGATAAGAGAAAAGGATCAAGTGGGCCTTACAAGAGACAAAGTCCACTCTTTGGCAACTTCTAAAATATCACCAGAGAGGTAATAATTTTTGGATTAAAAATACACATGAAATCATCAAATGAATCAATGCATTTATGGTTTGTTTATTTTTTGCTCTATAGGAAAAAGGAAATATTGCACTCTTTGATGCATTGCCGTGTAGATGATGTTACTTCTGAGCGTTATATTAGTGCAATGAAATTTAGAATGTACTTGCGTAAAGAGTGGTATTGGGGAAGTATCTTGAAGCAATGCTTGAGGATCAAAGGGAAAATGATTGAAGAAATGCCGGAGGGCTTTGAAGCATGGTTTCATCACCAAATGAGGGACCACATTGATAAAGATTTTGTGGAGCTTTGGAGTAAGCTCAACACAAAAGAGTGGGATGAAAAAATTCCAGAGCTTCTGGAATATTCAAGGAGAGTATTATTCAGGTAATACAATTGATATCTTTATGGTTGTTATTCTATTTTTTACTTAGACTTTGTATAATAAATAAGTCACTTAGGAAAGGAGCTCAAATAAAGTTAACTGCATTTTATGTAGATGGCTAATTCAGCTTTATGATCAAACTTTGTTGGAGAAGTTGCCAATTGATCTTGAAAGTTGGAGGGACCTCTCTTGTGAGGAGTGTATGTATCCACTATGGATGAGAGATTATGGTTTGATTGCTTGGGAAATTGAGTATTGCCCTTGGTGGCTAGATTACACTCAAGGTACCTACCCACGTGATGAAGGGAACTTATATAAAGGTTATTTTTGGTATTTATAAAAACTACAAAATTGTTAAAGTGCTCATACTATTTAGATTATGTTTGTGAGAAATATATTTTTGTTTGCTTTACAGCACGTTCTTGAAAGAAATGAAAATGGTATTGAGGAGATTGGCTCAGCTTCCAAGAAAGCCACCTCTTCGAAAAGAGTAAACAATAGTACAATCTCCTCTATAAAGAAACGATTGGATTTTGTTAGATCCAAGAAGCCCAAGAAGTCTCCCAAAAAGAACCAAAAAGGTGCTCAAGGCTCCACATGTAAACTTGCTTATATAGATATCTAGCTGTCACTTTCTTTCTACTCAACAATTATTGATGAAAGATTTTATTTTCTGATTATGCAGTGCCTTCCATAGATTGTGATGTGAACGTTATTGGGAACATGCTAGATGTTTACAAAATTTCTCTCGATGATGAGAAATGGTAAACACATGTGAAAAGAAAGACTAACTATGTGTGGTGTGTGTTGTGAATGTTTGAAATACATTTATTTGATCGTATGCAGGGTCTTCGATTTTCTTCATTCAGCTCATGTTGATGGGGAAAAGAGCAATGAAGTGGCCTCTCTTTTGTTTGCGGATTTTCCAACAAACTTTAAAGTTGAAAATTTTTCAGAGAACGAGGTATGCATCCTTCAAAACCACAATGGACAATCTATGATAGTTTTGGAACTTTAATTAAATTAACAATGCGTATTATGAAGGTCCCTCCATGGAATCAATTCTCTCAAAAATTAAGTAAGAAAGTGTCCGTAATAGCTTCAAAGTATGTGGCAGACAATGGGTGGTACATCACCCTAAGCTCCATTGATCACTTTGGCATTGTGTCTAGCCATGCCATCGAGATGGGATTCAAAATGATGCACACCATCCTTATTTTGATCCTCGATGGTTATGTGCGAAAGACCATTGAGATTGAGAGAGTAAGTAAATTTATTTGTTGATTGAAAAGCATGCTTGTAGTTTTCTTTAATTAGATCACATTCTAATTGTAATTTGTAGGTGGAAACACTATTGCTAGGATTGTTTTATCGTAAGGGTCAACGTCCTATCTACGATCGACGAGATGGAGAGAGCGTGGACAACAACTCTTTCGATGCCAAGTCCGGAATACTGGTGGAGCGCGCCGATGGAGAGTACATTGGAGGACACGCTCTTAGAGGTGCCGCCGAGCGTAGCCTTGACTTTCGGTAAGAATATATGCTTCCTACTATGCGTTATTGGACTATGTTACATAAAGTAAAAATACGCATATTTTTTGCTTTTTTTAGCTGGCTTGTGCGAACATTTACTGCGGAGTACACCTACATTGTTGATATGTTTTCTGGATGTGGTGGCTTGGGCAATGTTTGCGTTGAGTTGTCTAAACACTGTCTCTGCATAGATAGTGATCCAGAGGTCTTCCATCAACATCTTTCACGCTTCAAGGCTCCATGTGTACGTGCTATTTCAGCAGTTGATGCAGATAGCGATGAGGAGACTGATTGGCAACAATATCATGAGCCCGGATCACATTGCCCTTGATTGACATCAATATTGGTATTATCTATCATTTTTTCTAGTTTGTGATTTTTATGGAACGACGTGTGACCATGGTGTTTGGGTGCCACTTTTTTGGTATTACTGAAGACATGTTGTTGGTGTTGATCGTCCTTATCAATTCAGCCATGATTTCATATTTATTATACTAGATAGAAGTTTGTTGAGAGCTTTGGATTTACCAAAGTAATATACCAACATATGATTTTTTGCTTATGTAATTTCTTCTTCCCGTGAGCATTCACTGCTGCACGGAAGCAAGTATGGAATGGGAATTTTTTTAGTTTGAATTTTCATACCGTTATGCTGCCGAAATTTTGATTGCTTATCAATATAATCATACTTTTTGTTCATGTTTGAAAACATAATCATGATTTCACGTATACAGAAAAGTTAGTCAAGATTCACGGAAGCAAGTATGGAATGTGAATTTTTTTTGTTGGTATTTTCGCGCCGTTATGCTGTCGAAATTTTGATTGCTTGTGAATATAATCATGCTTTTTGTTCATGTTTAGAAACATAATCATGGTTTCATGTATACACAAAAGTTAGGTAAGCTTCACGGAAGCAAGTATAGAATAGGAAAGCTTAACAAAAGTTAGGCAAGCTTTCACAGAAGCAAGTATGGAATGGTTTTATTTTTATTTTTCACGTTGTTATGCTGTCAAAATTTCATTTTCTTGTTAGTATTTCTTTACACTGTCGGTCTAAAAATATATATAGTTTTATATATAATATTTATATTATATATATATAATATCTTTTTATTTATTTATTTATATATGTGTGTTTATGTACGTAAGGAGATCTTCAACTCGGTAAAGTGTTTTTAAGTACTTGTTTATACAATATATATAGTTATTTATATGTGTGTGTTTATGTACGTATGCAATTCTTCAACTCAGTAAAGTGTTCTTAATTACTATTTTATATGCAAGAGTCTATGCGTGTATCATTACTTTGAGGTCTTCGCCCAAACAAGTACAACCATCAATATTTTTTAGATTCCTAGTTTCAAATTGGCTTATTAGGCATTCATCCTTGTTTGCAACAACACCTACATGGACAAGAAAGTATATTCTACTAAAAGTAGGGTAAATACTAAAGACATGCTCATCTTTTTCTTGCATTATATAAAAAACTCACATAGATTTTCTTTACATTTGGCTTTCAAACAGCTTGTAGTTACATTTGACGATTCATTTTAGCTACAAGATATCAACAATACCCTAAATTATGACATATCTTGAAGATGTGTTAGTAGACCAGGCCGATTAAAAGTATCACAACTACTTCAATAATAATAAGTCAGACAGAGACATATGAATTATTCTCGCTAAGGCACTGAAGAGTGGAACACCATCATATAGTTAAAATAAGCATCATATAATTAAAATAAGTTGTTTACATGATTAGGTAGGGAATCAAACCTGCACACACACACACACAGTACAACTTGCATCACACTAGTACAATTTATCATGTGCTAGCTCATATTTATTTAACTATATTATTTAGTACATAATTATTTAAATCTTGCCTCAATCTTCAACCACATTAGAGCCAGAGATGTCGACCAGGTTGATTGTGCGTTTGTAGACAAGCAAATGGTCAATCTCCGCCTCTAAAGCGGCCCTTCGAGAGCTATCTATGTACCCCCATGTCTCCCACTTGCCCAGAGCTTCTCGTATTGTCTCAAAGCCATCATTGAGTTCCTGGTCTCCGGTGTTGCGAGCGCGATTAAGGTGGCTGAACATCCGGATCGCCTTGTTTGTGTCACGCTCTCTCTGTGTAAACGTCTTCTTTTCTTCAAGGGGTGCGTTGGGGGGGAGTTTGTGAAGCTCTTCATGGATTTTTGCAACTACCTCATTACCAGTAGTTGCATATCCTATAGGCATTGTATAAGTACAGGGAAAATGAAAAAATCTCTCTTGATTAGCACCTCCGATTCACTTGTGCAGCATATGGTGCTTGCCTTGTAACATTTCTATAGGCTAAAGCACCATGCTCTCAAAAAGCATTGATAGTGATGGAAGAGTGGCATGTGTTAGTGACATGAGGGGTCCCATGCAGCATATGCTAACTGCTAAATTGGAGCGTGCAATAATATATGCATGATTTGTCAATATGAATATTATAATCGTCTACTACTCCACCACTAACTTTTAAAGTGGGGTGTGCAATAAAATATGCATGATTTGTCACTACGATTATTATTCCCCTATAAGATTTATAAGCATCTAAAAGTGCACTGAGTAGACAACACTAACAGCCTCTCTAAGGGCTCAGGAAACACTATGATTATTATTCTTCTATGAATACTATAGGCATATAATAGTGCAATGAGTAACCACCACTAACTGCCTCTCTAAGGGCTCGGAAAACATTATTTGTGGACCCGGCTTTGGAACCTTTTCACACGCATATGAACAGGCAAACTCTCTCTCTCTCTCTCTCTCTCTCTCTCTCTCTCTCACACACACACACACACACACACACACACACACGTGAGTAGAAAACGTGCACACAACCTCCTTCTTCACAACAAAACTCCACTTTCATCTCAATTAAAATGTGGGATATTTATAAAATATATAAATTAAACCAACACATAAACAATTCTATACCAAGATACTAAATGAAATAATTTGAACCGGCTTGAGAACCTTCTTGCCCAAACTTGAGCCGGACTTTTTTCATTTTGAACCTATCTTTTCTCTCTCCCCCTCATCTCCCACACTCTCTCTCTCTCTCTCTCTCTCTCTCTCTCTCTCTCTCTCTCTTTCTCTCTCTCTCACACACACACACACACACACACACACACACACACACACACACACATGTGAGTAGAAAACGTGCACACAACCTCCTTCTTCACAACAAAACTCCACTTTTACTTAACTCCACTTTCATCTCAATTAAAATGTAGGATATTTATAAAATATATACATTAAACCAACACATAAACAATTCTATACCAAGTTACTAAATGAAATAATTTGAACCGGCTTGAGAACCTTCTTGCCCAAACTTTAGCCGGACTTTTTTCATTTTGAACCTATCTTTCCTCTCTCCCCCTCATCTCCCACTCTCAGGCTCTCTCTCTCTCTCTCTCTCTCTCTCTCTCTCTCTCTCTCTCTCTCTCTCTCTCTCTCTCTCTCTCTCTCTCTCGTTGTCGGTACTCTCACACCCCGATCCTATCTCTATTTCACAAGTATGTTTTTCTCTCTCCGTCTAATCCTTCTTCTCTCTCCTTCCCTCGGTACTTATTTAACATACCACAACGCCACCTTAGAGAGCATACATATGAGTGGAATCCATGCTTCTATAAACTCGAAAAAGCATCACCTGTAGCAAAAAAACACGAATTGATTAACTCGCAAATAAAATTAACCCCTCTATGCTCTACACATACTATGACCCCAAGGGCACAAGGTGCCCTCTATGTTTTGAAGAAACCCTTCATGATGGTTTTTTGGCAACCTAGGGACCCAGGGCCATAGGGTGCTCTCTATGCTAGTAAAAACACTATTTTCTCTATATCCTGGAGACTTTGTGGGCTGAAGGCCATAGGTTCCCCTCTATGCTAGTGAGAACCTCTGGTTTCTCTACGTTGACACCCTGTGGCCTGAAGGCCATAGGGTTCCTTGTATGCTAGTAAGAAGCTCTCTATGCTCTATGCTCTATATTGACATCCTATGGCCCCATGTATAAAGCACTATTTGGTCTCTCTATGTTAGTAAGAATAGATCTATGCTCTATATTGGCACCCTATGGCCTGAAGGCCATAGGGTCCCCCGTATGCTAGTAAGTAACTCTCTATATTATGCACATCCTATATGTTTTGAAGAAACCCTTCATGAGGGTTTTTTGGCAACCCATGGACCCAGGGCCATAGGATTCTCTCTATGCCATTGAGGAGACCTTGTGGGCTGAAGGCCATAGGGTCCCCTCTATGCTAGTAAGAACCTCTGTTTTCTCTATGTTGACACCCTATGACCTTTAGGTCATAGGGTTCCCTCTATGATAGTAAGAAGCTCTCTATGCTCTATGCTCGATATTGACATCCTATGGCCCCAAGGCCACAAGGTGCCCTCATAGTTTTGTAAAAACCCTCATTGTTTTGGCACATTATGCTCCCAAGTATAAATCACTATTTGGTCTCTCTGTGCTAGCAAGAACCGATCTATGCTCTATATTGGGACCCTATGGTGTTCAGGCCATAGGGTTCTATGTATGCTAGTAAGAACCTCTCTATGCTCTACACATCTTATGACCCTAAGGGCACAAGGTGCCTTGTATGTTTTAAAGAGACCCTTCATGAGGGTTTTTTTTGGCAACCTATGGACCCAGGGCCATAGGGTGCTCTATATGCCAGTAAAAAACACTATTGCTCTATATTGATGAGACCTTGTGGGCTGAAGGCCATAGGGTCCCCTCTATGCTAGAACCTCTGTTTTCTCTATATTGAGACCCTGTGGCTTGAAGGCCATAGGGTTCCTTCTATGGTAGTAAGAAGCTCTCTATGCTCTATGCTCTAAATTGACATCCTATGGCCCCAAGGCCACAAGGTGCCCTTATTGTTTTGAAAAAACCCTCATTGTTTTGACACCTTAAGGCCCCATGTATAAAGCACTATTTGGTCTCTCTATGCTAGTAAGAACCGATCTATGCTCCATATTGGGAGCCTATAGCCTTCAAGCCATAGAGTCCCCTGTATTCTTGTAAGAACCTCTCTATGCTCTACACATCTTAAAGAAACCATTCATGACAGTTTTTTGGCAACCTATGGACGCAGGTCCATAGGGTGCTCTCTATGCCAGTAAAAAACACTATTTTCTCTACATTGAGGAGACCTTGTGGGCTGAAGGCCATAGGATCCCCTCTATGCTAGTAAGAATCTCTGTTATCTCTATATTGACACCCTGTGGCCTGAAGGCCATAGGGTTCCCTCTATGGTAGTAAGAAGCTCTCTATGCTCTTTGCTCTATGCTCTACATAGAGATCCTATGGCCCGAAGGCCACAAGGTACCCTCATTGTTTCAGATGGAAAGTAGGGCACCTTGTGACCCTAGGGAACATAGGGAATCCTATGGCCCTTGAGATTGTAGATTGTCACCCTATGGCCCTTGGACCACAAGGTCTTTAGATGGGAAAGAGGGCATCGAAGGGCCCGAGGGTGGCCTACGTACATAGGGTACACCATGGTGCATATTAACGGGCACCATGGCAGCCCCATGCACCTAGGGATCTAGGGCCATAGGATCTCCAAAAGGAACATAGGGAATCATATGGCCCTTGCAATTGTACATTGCCACCCTATGGCACTTGGGCCATAGGGTCTTCAGATGGAACGTAGGGCACCTTGTGACCCTAGGGAACATAGGGAATCCTATGGCCCTTCAGATTGTAGGTTGTCACCCTATGGCCCTTGGGCCACAAGGTCTCTAGATGGGACGTAGAGCACCCTGTGATCCTATGGATATAGGGCCATAGGATCTCCAAAAAAAACATATGGAACCCTATGGCCCTTGAGATTGTATAAATACACCCTATGGCCCTTGGGCCACAAGGTCTCAAGATGGAACATAGGGCACCTTTTGATCCTATGGCCATAGGTTCCTTATGTTCCTTTTGGAGATTTTATGGCGCTAGGGCCATAGGATCTTCAGAAGTAGCATAGAGGGAACCATATGGCCCTTGAGATTGTACATTGACATCCTATGGCTCTTGGGCCACACTGTATCTTGATGGGACATAGGGCACCCTGTGATCCTATGTCCGTAGGGCCCTATGTTCCTTTTGGAGATCCTATGGCCTGAGGACCATAGGATCTCCAAAAGGAACATAGGGAACCCTGTGATCCTATTTCCGTAGGGCCATATGTTCATTTTGGAGATCCTATGGCTCGAGGAACATAGGATCTCCAAAAGGAACATAGGGAACCCTGTGATCCTATGTCCGTAGGGCCATATATTCATTTTGGAGATCCTATGGCTCGAGGACCATAGGATCTCCAAAAGGAAAATAGGGAACCCTATGGCCCTTGAAATTGTACATTCCCACACTATGGCCCTTGGGCCACGAGGTCTCCAATAGGTCACCCTTTGATCCTATGGCCCTAGGTTCTTGATTTTTCTTTTGGAGATTCTATGGCCCTAGTGCCACCCTATCTTCAAAAGGAACATAGGGAACTCAATGGCCCTTGAGATTGTACATTGCCACCCTAAGGCCCTTGGGCCACAAGGTCTCTAGATCGGACATAGAGCACCATGTGATCCTATGGCCATAGTGCCATATATATGTTTTGGAGATCCTATGGCCCTATGGCCATAGGATCTTCAATAGGAACATAGGGAACCCTATGACCCTTGAGATTGTACATTGGCACCCTATGGCCAAATGGGACATTGGTCACCCTATAGTACAATGTGAGACCACCCTATGGCCTTATGGTCATAGGGTGCCTTAGCGCCATATGTTACTCTTTAGTATGAGGTGAAACCCTATGTAGCCACACCCTGTCTGCCCTTCTAAAGATTCAATGTCTAGTTTTATTTTAGTGACTACAAATGAATTTAAAGAAACTAAATTACACCATATCTTACAAGCACATATAGTGTACACTTTCTTTCCCACCTTCTTGCCTCTTTTGTTTTTTCCCATCCTCCTACAAAACTGAACCCTAATCCATCCTCATACAACATCGTGCTCTACTTGTCCTCTTACAACGTGTGCCCAACTCCCCACAACCCAATTACATGTATCCATAGTTTCAGCATTTTCTGTAGTTGTTGTCTTTTGCATTTGCAGGTTTATAATTTTTTGTTGTAATTAGAGATGTTTGCAATTAGAGTTTTACAATTTTATAGCATTAGGTCACTTATGAGGAGTTTTTTGTTTTACAGATTTAGGTCCCTAATTAGTGTCTTCTGTTTTATATTTTTAGGTCTCTAATTAGAGTATTCTGTATTACAGTTTTAGATCTCTAATTAGAGATTTTTCTGTTTTATAGTTCTACAGTCTGCAATTTTACAGTTTTAGAGATGTAATTAATGATTTTTGTTTATTGTTCTAGAGAGAGGTGATTCACAACTTAGCTAAAACGTAATTAGATTAAGAACAATTAAAACCGAATTAAGAAAAAAGATTAGGGTTTCTACAGGTTACCTCTGAGTAAATCTGTGTTTGATGAAAACCGGCTGCAGCAGTAGCAAGCAGTAACTTAGGTGTGTTGAGGCCGCGACGATGATGGTAACAGATCTGTGTTTGGGAGGTCGCGACAGCAGTCCTTCTGTTGAAGGTTGTGGCGATGGCTTTACGTAGATCTGTGTGCGCATCGCAACGATGGCGTAGAATTGCATGCGTAGGGAGAGAGGGAGAGAGAGAGCCAGAGAAAGACAAGCTCTGTGTGTGCAGGTTTCTGTGTAGGTCTCGAGCAAGAAACAAGAGAGAGAAAGAGAGCGATAGCGCGGAAAAAATTGTGGTAGAGAGAGAAAGAGAGAGATAAGGTTAGTTAGGTTAGGTTAGAAATTCAAAATTTGAATTTTGAATGTAGGGGTTGTTCTCACGGGTTTGCAGTCGAGATTACTAGAGTTTCTAAGCTTTGTGCGAAAATGAGACATAGCTCGTCGGCTCCGAACTTGAAAGATCTTTTATAAAAAAAAAAAGGTATGGAAAAAAAAAGTTGGTGCAAGGCTTTGTCAATGTTCATATCTTTGTAGTACGAGTGGAACGACACCCATGAAGCAAAATTTGACTTCAGAATCATAATCTGCATAGTAAAAAATACACTAAAAATAGCTAAATTAAAAAAAAATTATCCCGAAAATTGTGCGCTATTTTTTTGTCCGATATCAATAAGTGTATTTCAAAACCCATTATGACAAAGTTTGTCATAGCGAATTTTTTTTAAATTTTTTTTTAAATTACTTTTTAATTATTTTTTAAATTTATGCCACTTACGGATATCTCTTGAATGGCTGAAATTGTTATGAAGACACCTCAGCCACCTCTGGGCTCACACCATAGGACGACAATGTTGGAGGTCAAGGATCAAAGCGTGCACTCAGTTCCATTTGAAAATCCTATGTCCTAGGGTGGCAATGTGAGCTTGTGGACCTAGGGCCATAGGGTGGCAATGTATAAGCTCAAGAGCCATAAGTTGCCCTATATTCCATTTGGAAATCCTATGGCCCTAGGGTTTAGGGGCGACAATAGATAAGCTCCAATACATAGCCCTATGTTCCAGTTAGAGATCCTATGGCCCTAGGTCCACGACAATGTATAAGCTCAAGAGCCATACGTTGCCCTACTTTGTAGTTGGAGATCCTATGGCCCTAGGGTCATGGGGTGGCAATATGTAAGCTCAAGGGCCATAGGGTGCCACATGTCCCATATGGAGATTCTACTGCCCTAGGGCCATGGGGTGGCAATGTATAAGCTCAATGGCCATACATTGCCTATGTTCCATTCGGAAATCCTATGGCCCTAGGGTAATGGGGTGGCAATGTATAAGCTCAAGGGCCATACATTGCCTATGTTCCATTTGGAAATCCTATGGCCCTAGGGTCATGGGGTGCCACATGTCCCATATAGAGATCCTATGGCCCTAGGGCCATGGGGCTGCATTGATATCTTGGCCACCCTTAAACCCACACCCTTGAGCTTAGGGGCCTTAGGTTCTCTTATTGTATGTTGTGAGATCTTGTGGCCCTAGGGCCATAGGGTGGCAATGTATAAGCTCAAGGGCCATACATTACCTATGTTCCATTTGGAAATCCTATGGCCCTAGGGTCATGGGGTGGCAATGTATAAGCTCAAGGGCCATACGGTGCCACATGTTCCATATAGAGATCCTATGGCCCTAGGGCCATGGGGCTGCATTGATATCTTGGCCACCTTTGACATCGTGGCCATAGGTTTTCTTTTTGTATGTTTTGAAGTCTTGTGGCCCTAGGGCCATAGGGTGTCAATGATCACACCCTTGGGCTTAGGGCCATAGGTTGTCTTTTTGTATGTTTTGAAGTCTTGTGGCCCTAGAGCCATAGGGTGTCAATGCTCACACCCTTGGGCTTAGGGCCATAGGTTGTCTTTTTGTATGTTTTTAAGTCTTGTGGCCCTAGGGCCATAGGGTGTCAATGTATAAGCTCAAGCGCCATACGTTGCCCTATGTTCCATTTGGAAATCCTATAGCCCTAGGGTCATGGGGTTGCAATGTATAAGCTCAAGGGCCATACATTGTCGTATGTTTCATTTGGAGATCTTATGGCCCTAGGGTCATGTGGTGCCATAGGATGTATATATACTTGACATGACACTCCGTGAGGTGATCTTGAGGACAACCCTATGGCCTTCAGGCCTTAGGGAGCTAATATAGAGAAAATATGCTTTATACCGGCATAGAGAGATATGGCCCTGGCGCCATAGCAAAACAATGAGGGTTTTTTGGAAACAATGAGGGTGCCTTGTGGTCTAGGGCCCATAGGAAGTCAATATAGATCACAGAGCATATACGATAGAGCATAGAGCACAAAGAGATTCTTAGTAGCATAGAGGGAACCCTATGACCTTCAGGCCACAGGGTGCTTCTCATGAAACACCCACATACATACTTGTTATGCTTTATGCTACGTAAATCAATATACTCTACAAGCGGTTTTCTTAACAATTATTCTTGCAATCTTCTTGCAGGTATGGCTAATTTCAATCATGGTGATAGAGTGTGCATGTTTGTAGCGACACAAAAGGTTGCCATTGGGACTGTATTTGAAATGGATCCAAGTGCATATTGTTCTGGAATGCTTATTGGGGAAGGCAATGTATTGGTGTTAGTTTATTTGTGTTTTGAAAAGAAAGCACTCATCCCTTTTCCAACAATGGATGCATTGACAGTGGGAGATGCTTTTCATAGTATTGTGAAATGGAGTAGTGGGTTGTTGCAGCATATAAATGAGATGCAATACAAAGGGGCTTCTATGCATGAGGCTGACAAAGCAGAAGGAGCATTGGATGCACAATGTAATGGAATGAGCTACAGAGAGGTTTGGAAGGATAAGAGGGTTCAACTTTGGGATGAAAGCAAAACACATGTAGTAGCCGAAGGGGTTGTCATGTACATGTGTCCGTTTGACTCTGTAAACTTTGGTGAGCTAGGTGAAGATAACATTGGTATTGGTATCGAAACATCCTAAGCAGATGAGGCTACTATTTCTGCAGAAGCTAGTGTATGCAACATTAATCTAGTTTGTTGGCCTATCAAGAGAGTGACAACTATGATGGAAAAGAATTGTTATGCTATGAGGATCTACATGCTATGCATGCATTACAAGACATATGCATTGAATCAACTTATTTGGTAGAGCCTATTTCAAAAAAGAGGAAATATTGCTTTGTAAATAGGAAGCCAAAAATGTCAGTGAAAGCTTCTAAGAGATCCAATCAAGCATCTCTAGCACCTGTCCAGCTTGTTTCAACCATAGATTGTTGTTCCAAAAGGTGTTGTCAATATGCCAATCGAGATAAGGTCATGGCTATGAGCAATGAATTTTGGGGACAGAGTTTGCAAAATAGAACAAACTATGCGTATGATACAATGTTGACTGCATGGCGTGAGAACAAAACAACTACAAAGACATGCTATGTGTTTTATTTTACTGGCAGTGAGGTTTGCAGTAGAGCTTGGTACGAAATTCATGGCATTCCAAAAACTTCATTTTATCGTTACCGTGAACATTTTGAGAATGGGGTTAGACGCTCAGTGCATGGTAATGATGGTGTCATGAGAAAAGGAAGAGACCATACAAAAATGGGAAGGGCATTGATGTGCTCTTTTGTTGATGAAAACTCGGAGAGAATGCCACATAAGAGTAGAACCATGGAAGATGGTACTAGGGAAACTTTGCTTGCAATACCAAACATGTACAAGCAAGTAGACATTTTACATGATGTCAATAAAATACTTGACAGTATGAATCTCAAGCCAATGTCTAGCACGGTATTCAATAGGATTTGGAATACAGAGTTTGCTAATGTGACATTGTCAAAAACAAGTGAGTTCTCCAAATGTGTTGTGTGTAGTCGGATAAAGTCTCAACTAGAGTCAACAAAGGATGACGAGATGATTGCACGTTTGAAGGATGAACGTCGAATTCACATGTTGCAACAACAAAGTTGTAGGAATGTGTACTACACTTGGCGTAAGTTCTCCCAGTTGCAAAAGGATAAGTATTTATGCATTATACATGATAAAATGGATCAAAAAAAGACAACAATATCTAGGTTGCGTGTGAACTCAAAAGATTATGCGAATTCATATCAATTGCAAGTATCATTAACAGGTATGATAACACATGGACATGGTCATGGAATGTATGGTCAATTCTCACTTATTAATGGTCTATGGCCTTCAGATCCCAATGCTACAATTGGTTCCCTTGCATTATGCTTACAGAATCTGGAAAGAACAGAAAACCATGGACAAGGAGATTTATGCCATGACGGTATGCCACGCAGCAATGTAACATTATTCAATGCATTGAACTCAAGGAGAGCTCTAGACCTCCAAAACAAAATGAAGCAAGAGCGTGAGAGGAATGCATCAACAATGACACCACCGTTGTCCATCCAGGGATGTAATGAAGAGATTGTATACATACAATCAACTTCCTCTCAATGTGTTGTGGATACCATATCCACTCCTGTATTTCAAAAATTGCATGGGAATCTTTTGCTACAGCTAGATAATTGTGCAGGAGAGAATAAAAATCGATATTTGTTTGCATACTTATCCTTGTTAGTAGCAAAAGGCGTTTTCAAAACCGTGCATTTGGGATTCTTAATGGTGGGTCATACACATGAGGACATAGATGCAATGTTTAGTAGGTTCTCAGAAAGATTGCGAACAGGAATGACGTTCACTTTTCCACATCTGATGGAACATTTTCAAAAATGTGAAAGCTCGGCTTCAACACCATTTTTTATGACACAAGTTCCCGACTTTAAATCCTTTGTGCAAGGGTACATGTGTGACAGACAAGATGCTCTAGTCGGACACTCTAAGCCACTTCAATTTCATTTCTATATGCAAGGTGAAGTCCCAGTAATGCAGTACAAAATTCATCCCAAATCACCCGATTGGATGCCAAAGGAGTTGGGAATTGAGTTGTGGAAAAAAGATGACCAGGGAAAACCAAAATTACTAACAGGCTGTCCATATGTGGTACCTATAGCAGACTATGTGAGAGATAGTCCGCTTGTTATTCAAGGGATTAAGTCATATCTTGAATTTTGGAAAAGATGTTCTCTATTAAAGGGAAAGGACCATGACTCCACAAAATACATGGAGCCTGTTATCACTTATTGGCAAAACATAATCAATGATCTTGAACGACCAACCAATAAACACATTGGTGAATATACAACATTTTGACCAAAGACTGTAGGGAGTCATAGAATGCAAGAGATAGAGGAAGACAGAGATGAGTTTCAAGGATATAAAGAATTGAATGATCACTATGTTGGTACTCAAAGTGCAAGGCCACAAGAGGCCTTTAGGCCTCAAATTGATGTATGAAAAGGGGATCTTGTTCTTGTGAGACCCGCAGATCCTGAATATTCAATATGGCTAGGAGTGGCAGAGTCAAACGTTGATGTAGACAAATCATCTCCTAACTACAAGAAAGTTCTGATTCAGTATTGGGCACCAAAACATCGAAAACGAAATCCCACAATCCAAGAACAATATGAGGATTGTTGGAAAAAGAGTTGGTGCTGCAATCTTGCTGACCCAAAGCGTTGGGAGTGTGTTGATACAATTGTATGGTCATGGACTCCAAGGGGTGGAAGAATTGCGAAAACAATCAAGATCCCATCAAATGTCATGGAGAAGGCACAGGCTAGCTTAATAGGAGAAATTAAATAGCATTTCATATCTTGCTCATTGTTTTATTTCCCCAGCTTATGTATGATTTTATGAAGTATTTTTAAACACCCACATAAAAATAAAAATTCTAAAAGGTGTTTCTCAACACCACCATTTTCTTGGGAATCTATCTCTTTTATGAAGTGTTTTGAAACACCCACATAAAAATAAAAATTTTAAAAGGTGTTTCTCAACACCACCATTTTCTTGAGAATCTATCTCTTTTATGAAGTGTTTTGAAACACCCACATAAAAATAAAATTTTTAAAAGGTGTTTCTCAACACCACCATTTTCTTGAGAATATATCTCTTTGTCACATTCCCAAATTTTAATGAAAATTTTCCAAATTTAATGGGAAATAGAAATCCACAGGCGTTAAAATTAGTCCCAAAGTTGTGGGATTTTCCCATTTTATCTAAAATGGTGTTAAAGGCTCGGAGCCCTCAGAGCCTCCATAGCCAACCATTCTGACCCTCATAAAGCTCACTCTATCTCTCCCTCACGGTTCTCATCCTATTTCACCACTACATTTCCTTCAAAGGGAAATTTTGGAAGCAAATCAAAGACACCACTACGGGCTCTGTAGTATATGGTTGCCTCTTTATATGCCACCTACTAGAAGCCTCTTCCTCCCTTTTGCACGACCTCAATCTTCTCTACTTCAAGATCTAAGTGGATGATGACTTTGGAGCTTTGGATAGGTTCATCTTCTTCCCTTGCCTCCCTTTTGAATGCTTACGGGGTGCCCCTTCACAAACACATTAAAATCTCTAGCTCCATTTCCCGTACCGTGCGTTTATTCTCAACATCAAATTTTACTAAGGTTCCAAATTTGCTTCCAGCAAGCCTCTTGGACTCCTGTTGCCACCAGAACCCTTAAATGCCTATAGTTATATCACTTGGATCTCCTAGCACCCTATACCTCAAAAGGAGGACTTCATTATCACCAAACTCAAAAGGTACATCATTAGGGAAATCTCTTTGAATGGGTTCTCCATATCCATAACTTCTTCTACCAATGGCTTAGGTCCAAGAAGGTCACTTATGTCATCACCCTAGACCACCAAGTAGGGTGGAAACAACTGCTCTTAGGGGACTCACCTTGCCTTCTCTCAGACTTTTGGAATAGATTTAGAGAAGAATTTTTGTGGATTATTTGGGAAGCTCAAAAATTCTTTCTTATTTGTTCCTAACTTTCAGGCTCCTAGTTTGAAAATGTTATTTGTTGGATGCTCTGTGTAGGCTGCCAACCTCAAGCTCGAACAAATGAGGATCTACAGGCATAGAGTCTCAATCCTTGAAGGCTCTCTTGAGCTTTATGCAAGAAGGGTTAAAGACCTGCAGGGTTTGCAGGAAAACAATGGCTCTCTGGATGTGATATACAATTGGGTGCAAGAGATGAAGGATGAAGTGCTAGAGCTGGCTAGTAAATATGAAGAGACCTTGAACTTTGTCAATAGGCTCTAGGAGGAAATTGATTGGCTGTGACAAGTGCTAACCTTCAAGATAACTATTATATATCCCAGGGATTATGGCAGCCCCTTTTTGTAAAGATACAGGAAACTTTGCTTAGGCCTACGGGCTTTTCCCTTTATGTATTTAACTCTTTACGGAGTCCATGGGTGATAAGATAATTTTGCCTCTCTCTTATAAATTCAAAGCGCGTATTTGGTAAAAAAAAAAAAGAAGGTCACTTATTGCAACCGCACCTTCCTCAAATCTTGCTACACTAAGTGTTCAAATTTATCCCTTTTTGGACCACATTGTCCTTTTTTGGACCACCAATTTATGTAATTCTACATACCTTCACAAGGTTTGGCCATGGTGAATATCCTTTTTTGCCCGCATTATCCTTATTTCCCCCGATAAAATCTCTATACCTCACCCACCCACTGCCCTTTAATTTTGGCATAACACCTCACCTGCACCTTCACTTGCAACTATTTTTTGGTATAAAGTACTAGCTTCTCACCAATAAACCCTAACCCTATTTTTGGCATAACACCTCACCCTCCCCATCACTATCCAAAATTCAACTTAGTCTAGGAACCAAGTGATAATCTCTCACAAATAAATCCCTTGTGCCACTAAAATAACCTTACCCCACCTATAACTCCATCTGCACCTCACTCCAAAAGAAACCACCTAACTCTAAACACCCAAAACCCCTTTATAAATCCTCACTCTCCTCCTCTCTTCCTTAATCTCTAAATTCACCATTGATGAGCTCAAATCTGACCAAAACACATTTGGTGTCCCTTATCTCACCTTAACCCCTCTTGTAACTCATCTACACACGCTTACATTATAAACTTCCACCCCTTTTTCCCCCAACACATAGAGTCGTCTTGCACACTTTTTTGTATTTATTCTTGGCAAAAGGTCAAGGGTGTGATACAAATATTGGCATGCTAACATGAAAGCTCCAAACAATAAATCATGTTCTAGTGGCTCATTACAAAAAGATACACAAGGACCAAACGCATGAACGGTGTTGGCCGGATCCACAATATGGGGCCTTTTCACGTCAAGATGGGGGGGCTTGCAACCATTTTTGTAATAACAACCTACAGTCATCAACCCATCATGCAAGTATATTTTTGCATTCTTTTGGTACTTATACTTGAAGAGACATAGCCATGGACAGTTGAGGAGATCATAATCACTCACATCCTTGGGCAGTTTTCCATCTAGACTTAATCTATACTCTTCATGCAACTCCTTTGCTACATTAAAAAATTTCTTAAAATAGGGTATGTAACCATCTTATTCTTTCTTGAAATTTAGAAACACTCAACAGCGACATGCGCTTAACTTTTTACAACCAAAAGAGATAAGGCTGAGTGAAAGGTAAAGGAAAGGAGAAGACCAGGGGAAAGTTATACACATATTGAGCACATCCATTAAACCTTTTTATCTTATACTGAGAAAACAAAATCCTTTACTTTCCCAATTACCTATTCGGTAACAAACTACTCTTTCTGAATAGTAAATGAACATCCAACCAAACAAGAGAGGAAATAAAATTGACACAACTCATTCCACCAAGAAAATGAGCATCCAAAAGGGTACTCTGAAGTACCAAATCTATCCTTCATAATACCAAATCGGTAATGTGAGCCACCAAATGTACAACACTATGTAACATTCCCACAATTTAATGAAATCGTATGTATAGTGCATGTTATTCACTGTATTCTTTTGAAACTTTCAAGAGACACAAACACTTGTTGCATGTAAGCAACAAATTGCTGCAGCATCGCCTCTTGCAATGCAGTTATCTTTCTCTTCAAGATTTTCCCACCCCGGCTCGGTTTCACGTTTGATTCACTAAAGATGTCGGGGATAATGGGTTTGCAAGGTGAGTCACGTTAGCACCGAGTTGCTCCTTGTGGAAACAATAAAAGATCAGATAAGCAAACAACTTGAATATCACTTAGATTACTCAAAATGATATCTTGAAAGCCTCAAGCTACTAATGGATAACCCAAGTGGAAATCAATTACATTGGCCTTTAACCCAAAAACCTGCCAGAGAGAGCAAAAAATTAACCCTGGCTACACCATGAAAGCTTAGACACTTTAGTATGCCAGCTATTAGAGCTTAAAACTGGTGCCCATTTGCCTTGGTCAAGAGAAAGAAAGTGAGAGTCAAGTTGGCAAGCTTTTTATCCTACTACATATCTCCCACTTCGCATCCCATGCCTCGTATCTCCTCTTTCAATGCAAGGCCAAGCCATCCTGCCAAGGTCAAGCCGAGCTCCCTGGCTTTGTACCTTCCTCACGATACATTTATATCCTCCTTCATTCCATCCTTGAAGCTCCCATTAATGCCAAGAGAGAGTCACCTAGCTTCCCTCGCCATATCCCCGCTTTGTATCCTTCACCTTCGTATCCTCCTTACACACTTTGTTTCTCTTCTCCCCTTTTTGCTTGCCGAGAGAGAGAGAGAGAGAGAGAGAGAGAGAGAGAGAGAGCTTGCAATGGAACTCCCCTCCTCTGATTTCTTGCTTCCTCAATCACACAGGAAAGAGAGTGAGAGTGAGATTCCCCCCTTTGCTTTGCTGAGGAGAGAGAGAGAGAGAGCTCAAAGTTGAGCTCCCCTTCCTTTGTCGAGGTCAATGAAGCTCAGGCTCTCTCACTCTACCTCGGCAAAGGAAGGGAAGCTCAGATTCAAGCAAGCTCTTTCACTCGACAGCCCTTCTTTTTCTTTGTGTCCCTCTCACACGTGCTCCACACTATCCCTTGATGCTTCAAATCCCCACTTTTTGATTGTCACAGGTGGTGGACCAGACATCACTAAACACGGTGGGAGTAATGCCGAACTAGGGCGCCTTGAGCTGTTGAGAATTTTTTGCTTCATCGATGAGTGCAATCAAGCGCCACATGGCCCTCAGCCAGCTCCACATGCATCACCCTCCCCCTCTTTCACTACATGAACGCCATGTGTCCCTCTTTTCTCTTCATTTTCACATTATAACCCCTTTTTAAAACTCTATTGGGCGGCCATTGTACCTTGGGCGACCACTTTTGTGGTGTGAGGCCTCCCTTGGCGGCTTTGTAAGGACATCCAATTTGACATATATATTGGCCAAGGAATTGCCAAACATATTATAAGGCATCGACGGCTTCTATCTAGAATTAGTCTAAAAAAAACCCAAAGCAACCTTGCCTCTGCCCTATTTGGCATTTCCTTCAATGAACCCATTACAAAGAGATGAAAATTTGAGACATAAAGCTCATCAAGAACTTAATGTGCTTCTGGTAAGGTCTTCATATTTGACATATACATCAACCCAAGCTTTGCTAAGCAAAACACATCTTGTTGCTTCTTACCATCACCATATCAACCATATCAGCATAATCTTGCAATCAATATCTCCTCAAGTATGTTTGTGCTTTCCAAAGCACACCGCATTTAACATACTTATCAAACAAAGCATTTTGGAGAACACTCCTGTTGGCTTACATATCGACCATACATTGTTAAGCATATAGTGCATTGTTAATAAAAAGAAACACAATGCCTCGTTTCTGTCTCTACTGCCATATTGGGCATATCTTGCACTCCTCCTCAAGCACTTGTTGTTCTCTTTAGTGTACCATATTTGACATGCATGTCATAATAACTAATATCTAATTCTCCTAAATGATTTTCTCATGTTAAATTGATCATTTAATATAGGGAAGTACCAGGGGAGAAAAAGCTAGAATATTGGTAAGGCTAGCAAATTGGTCACAGTAACAATCCAAAAGAGGGAAAATAGGGATACAAAGGGAGGCCATCTGCAAAAGAGCAATGTGCATGAATGGTGTTTCAAAGACCTTAGGGTTTAGCCCATTAAGACTTCCAAAATGCTAAGGTTCCAAAATTCAAAGGTAAAGTCCAAATGGTCAAGCTTGGCAAAATTGGATACTTTTGTGAAGACCATAAAGTCTTCACATATCCCTAGATGGGAGGGGGCGAGCCCTAAAGGTAGGGGAAGAGAGAGAAGAGGTGAGAGAACACACACACACACACACACACACACACACACACTCAAGGCTTCCCTTTACACAAAGGGCATAGTGGACACATGTCAGGTTCCTAGCCTAGTTGCCCCCAAAGTGTATTCAAATCCTATGAAATGGCCATAGAGGTGGACCAATGAGAATTAGGCTAGAGTAAATATAGTTTAATTCATTTAAAAACACTTGATAAAATAACCAATATAAGTTAAGCTCTCTAAAAGACTAATGGACAATCTACCAAGGGGTCCAATGAGCATTCAACAACCCAATGGCTTGCTTGATTCCTATTGGCCAAAAGACTAAGAGGTCAATGAGAGTTTAATTGAATTATTTAAATACCTAAATCTCTAACTAAAGGAGAAAGAGGGACACTTGTCACAAGGCTCTCCATTTGACGTCTTATTTATATTGGCTAAGCTTGGCATGAGACAATGAGAGGCCAACAAGAGGAAATAGCAAGAGGGGTCGACCAAGAGAGAGAGGGGGCTGATTTTTGCAAGGCATTATCACACGCACACTCACACAAGCTCATGTGTGAAGTAAAGAAGACTATCTCTTTCTCAAGCTTTAATGGAAAGCTCATCATCTACTCCAAGCTTGTGAGAAGGGAGGCCTACACCAACAACTCTTATCTTTGTGATGCAAATCCAACCAAGAGCCAAGCTCCAATGCATGCTCATCTCCTCTACCATGATAATTACTAAGCTACTCTAAGCTATTAAGAGTGATTATGTGAGGAGAAATACTTCTTTCTCGTAAGAATAGTCCTTCTTCCTTTAGATCTACTCTCATACCCCACTAGCTCTCACCATCTTCGAAGGTGTGTGAGGTCTTGGGTCTAAGACCGTACGTGAGGGAATTGATGTTGTGTTTCTCAAGTGTAAGCTTGGTGCTTGAAGCTTCCATCTTGATTGCACCGGCATGTTATTGAAGGAACACAAAGTATTGTATTTTAAAAATGTCTCCCTTGGTGGGGGAACCTATTATACAAAGCCTTTTGGAGGGGAGACTGGCTCGAAGTACATCCGGTCCTCAATTGTTGTCAATAGCTTAATTTCTCTCTCTTTTTGAAGTATTGTTCATGCCTATCTAACAAGGTGTTATTCTTTTGTTGCTCTCTCCAACCAAGCACCCTTGCTATGCTCATTAGGAATCTATTCTTAATGAAATTCTCACTATGTCTATGTTATTTTCCGCTACACACAAGTTACTAGACCATTAAATGTTACATCAGAGAACAAGGTTTTTCTTTTCTTGCTCAAGAAGAGAGGTCCTCAAGCTAACTATAAATGGTTGGTATTATTAATTGCAATTGAGTAAATAGAATAGGGATTTCTCAGCCTTATAGTGTGCCTGCTTCATGCAAATAACGGCACATCACCGTCGAGATCTATGGTCTTAATAGTGGAGTCCTATGGGGCTTGCCTACAACTTAACCACTATTGAGCTATTAGAAGCTTGACAAGAGTTGGTACTGTTTTGGTGGTGAAAGACCCTCTCTTCTATTCCTTGCAATTAATGATATTTGAGCCATGGGTAGGAGCTTGAGTGTTTTTCTAAAGGGTTAATAGGAGTATCAACTAGGGCTTGAAGTGCCAAAGTACACTTACAATTTTTACACCTAAAATTTGTTAGAATGGTTGACAATAGTAAAGAGAGTGAAATTTATGTTGATAGCTTTGATTTTGCTAATGAGCAGGCTACTAATGATGCCCCTATGCTTGTAAATTACCTTGTTACCAGGCTTCAACAAGACATGGGCAATTCATCCCTCCAAGGTGAAGTGCAAAGACAGCTACATACTCATGGGATTCTCCAAACTCCCCACCAAGAAGAGAGAGTACCTAGGAATCCTCCTTTTGAGACTTCCAAAAGAGGCCTCTCTCCGATAAGGGAAGAAGAAGAGGATCCGTACAAAGGGCTCAAAAATCTATTACTCGACGACGCATCTCCTTCTCGAAGGAGAACTCAAGTTTCAACAATAGAGTCCCCACTGAAAGAACTAGAAAGAAGTGAGTCTCCTGCCACCTCAATGGAGATGGCTCCACAAAGACGACAGGTAAAATGCTCTCCAACACCCCCTAAACGGAGAAGACCATCACATACTTCTCTACACCATAATTCAAAGAGGGACAAAAGAAACCGAGAGAAGAAGCATCCTCTTCCTCTTTTGAAGAAAGTGATGGTGTAGACAAGGAGGAACAAGGGAAGAAAAAGACGAGAAAGAGGTCACCCTCTTCTCCATCCTCCTCATGCTCTTCCTCTTCTGAAGGAAGTGATGGTGCAGCTCTTGAACCACCTAAAAAAAGAGGCCACAGGAAATCCTATGCCACGTGGAAGAGGTTGTCCAAGCTCAAAAAATTTAAAGAGAGACAAAAGAACATCTCTTTCCTTACCTACGATGGCACCTTTGGTGCTATAGACAAAATATTGGCCTACATCCAACAATTTGATGCTGCGTTTGGAGACGAGGGCTTCACGGAGTCCTCTAAGCTACACCATGTAGCTATGCATTTTCAAAAGTCTGCCAGGCAATGGTGGTCTAGCCTACAGGCAAACAGTGAAGCTCCACGAACATGGAAAGATTTAAGAGCTTCCATCCTAAAGCCACCGATGCCAAAGACAAAGTACTCACCAAATGGCGAAGCTTGAAGCTCTCTCCTTACAAATCTATCCACAAATATGTAGACAAGTTTTTGGATTTACATCTCAAAGCCACTGTCTTTCAAAAGATGGATTTTGGAGAGCAAAAACAATTTTGTGCGGGTTTAGCTGAAGATATGGCAGAGTATGTCAACTCTGAAAGGCCACGCACCATATCTGCGGTCATACACCATACCATGGTGGCTTCACAAATCAATTTTCAACAAGGGGCTAAGAGAAATTCTAAATCCATAAAAAACAAGGACCATAACAAGCCTAAGGGGAAGGACAATGTCCAAAAGTCTCCCAAAGGCAACGCCAACAACAACAAAGCTAAGGAGAAGGGAGTTTGTAAAGGCAAAAATAAACTCTCGTGAAGATCTAGAGCGTTATCAAAAAGATAATCGTTGTTTCAAGTGCGGGGAGCAAGGCATGCCTATCGTGCTTGCCCCCACAAGAATACACATAATGAACCTCCTAGAGCTACCTTGGTCAAAATTCAAGAAGAGGATGCTCATCACAAAGGATCTCCTCTATGACATGCTTGGGGAAAGGTAAGAGAACATGATGCTTTTATTCTCTTTGACCCTGGTTGACACTAGTTCTACTCACAATTTCATATCCACCGAGTTGGCCACCACGCTAGGCATCCAAGCCTATGAGATGGGAGATGTCCTACCTGCTGATGGTTCTTTCAAGGGGCAAGAAGCCTCAATCACTCCGTTAATAGGGAAATTGAGACAAGGAGGATTTCTTTATCTCTCCTCTCAAGCATGAGGATGTCATCCTAGGGACACCATGGTTTGATCACATGGCTGCCAGTGTTAAATTCCCTAGGCAAATGTACTTTAGGTTCCATACCTCTTGTACATAAGCAAGATTTTAATAAGTCAATAAAGAGCTCTATTTTTGTGTACATGATTTTTGTTAAAGATTCTCAAAATGAACCTAATGCTTTAGCAAAATAAAATACAAATAGTGAAAAGGAATTAGAGTTATCCAATTCCCTCAAGGGGTTTCAAGATGTTTTTATTGACGATATCCCTTGTGAACTACCTCCAAAATGAGGCAATGATGACCATGCAATTGAACTTCTTCCAGGAAGATCAGCACGCCCTAATATACCTCCTTATAGAGTTTCCCAAGCTCAACAAGAAGAGATTATGTGGCAAGTGCATGAGTTAGTTGAGAAGGGCATGGTTAGGCCTAGCTCATCTCCATTTTATTCACCAGTGTTATTAGTGCAAAACAAAGACGACACATATCGTATGTGTGTCAACTATAGAGAACTAAATATTATCACTATCAAAAATAGTTTTCCCGTTCCATGGGTAGAATACCTATTTGATAAGCTACAAGGGTCGACCTACTTTAGTAGGATTGAGACCTAAAACGTGGCTACCATCAAATAAGGATAGTTGATCAAGACATTGTAAATATCGCACTTCGCACTACGTTTGGTCTTTATGAGTACAATGTCATGCCTTTTGGCTTGACCAATGCACCAACCACATTTAACCGCTTGATGGAGAAGCTATTCAAGCCTCACCAAACCTTTACTGGAGCATTTTTTGATGATATAATCATCTACTCTAATTCACTTTACGGACGCAAGAAACACCTCCATGTAATATTTCAAGTTTTATGAGAGAATAAACTTTATATTAATCGAAAGAAAAGTGAATTTTTCGTACAAGAGATTCAGTATTTAGGTCACATTATCTCTCAAGATGGCATCCAAATGGATCCATCAAAGCTAGAGGTAATACAAGGATGGCCTAATCCGAGGAATCTACATTAACTAAGAAGCTTTATAGGTATGTGTGCATACTATAGACGCTTCATAGAAAAACTCTCACAAATCGCGGGACCATTACATGACCTAACAAAGAAAAATGTTAGGTATACATGGTTTGCCAAGGAGAGCAATGCTTTTGAAAAGCTTATCTCACAACCTGTGCTTACACTCTCGGGTCTCTCAAAGCCATTTGAGGTCCAATGCAACGTTTGTGGTGATTGCCTTGGAGCTATTTTTCTCCAAAAAGGGCACGCCGTAGCCTGTGAAAGTCGAAGGCTCGACCCTGTTGAGCAATCTCTAGGCATATATGAAAAGGAAGCACTATTTATTGGGGAATCATTTCATTCTATGGATGGATCATTTCATTCTGCGGAAGGACCAACCTCTCCGACAAGCAAATGAGGTGGCAAATTTCCTTTCACAATTTCAATTTCATATTGCTGACATTGCTGGCAAGCATAATCAAGTAGCCGATGCACTCTCAAGATGACCAAGAGTGAATGCAGCTTCCATAGCAACTCAGGATGATCTATATTCTATGATAGATGCGTACGCTATTGATCCCAATAACAGAGATGTAATTTCAGTCCTTGCACTAGGGAAGAAAGAAGAACCATTTACCCTACAAGATGGTTATCTTCTCTACGGAAATAGACTATGCGTTACTAACTCACTAAATGAGAAAGTAATGTATGAATATCATGCTCCTCCTTATGCGGGGCATAGAGGGATTCAGTCTACCCTAAAAGGGATAGAAACATATTTCTATTGGCCTACCACGAAAGCAAACATACGAGAGTATGTTTTAAAATGTGTGGTATGCCAAAAGACGAAGTTTGATAGAGGGAAAAAACCTGGATTGCTTCAACCTTTGGCAATCCCTAATTCACCATGGGAGAGCATATCCATGGATTTTATCTTTGGATTGCCTAAGTCTATCCATGGGAATACAGGAATATGGATGATAGTAGACAGGTTTAGCAAACAAGCACATTTCATACCTGTCAAAAAGGCTATCAAAGCCTATCAAATGGCAACCCTCTTTATATCACAAATCTTCAAGTACCACGGCTTGCCAATGTCCATAGTGTCAGATAGAGATCCTAGAATGACCAGTAATTTTTGGAACGGTCTCTTTGAGAATTTAGGTACAAGGCTAAACTTCTCTTCGGCCTATCATTCTTAAACGGATGGCCAAAGTGAAATAGCTAACCTAACATTTCTTGATCTACTAAAAGCCTATGTAATAGAAGTAGATCAAAGGTCCCAATGGGAGAAGTCTTACCATTGTACAATAACACTGTACATACCTCCACCAGAAAAACACCTTTCGAGGTAATTGAGGGAAGATCCAAAAGTCCCCTACTAGGGGAAGATCTTCGCTGCAGATGAGTATAGCCGAGACCTATAAGAATCTTTCCAAAAGATTAAGGATGCTATCTCTATCTCACAATAAAGGCAAAAGGCTACTGCTAATAAGCACAGAAGAGCTCAAGCCTTTAAACAAAATGATTGGGTCTTGCTTAAATTTCCCAAGGCTCGATTAAGGCACACAACGGGCAAGAATCCTACGGGACACCAAAAGTACTATGCTAAGTTAGCAAAAAGCTATGGTCCCTTCCACATTTACAGACCAATCAATGAGATGTCCTATCAAATCAAGTTGCCCAGTCATTGGCTCATACACAAATGCTTTCCATGTGAGCCTACTAAAGCCTTACAAAGTAGAGCCACCTCAAGAACCAACTATTGAAGACCCACCGGAGATCGAGGACCAAGAAGAGATGTTGCAGCCTGAGTTCATTCTCCGACATGAAGACAAGGTATTGAGAGGCGGTAAGATTATCCGACGATATCTTATTAAGTTTAAGAACTATCCTTTTAAATATGCTAGATGGATGCAAGGCATACAATGAAAGGATAACCTAAACCTTGTCAATGTTTACAATGCTTCCCTAGAGTAAGCAAACATAAATATGTTTAAATGAACAAATTTTTTGTCTTATAAGACTCTATTTTTCTTTATTGTGCACAAATGTTAAGAAGTATGCATGCTTAGGATCATGTTTGCGGAGACGACGTCTCCCGGACACCAAGTAGAGCTTGTCACTCTACTATGGAAGATTGATAAGACTGACGCACAGACATGCTCGCGGTAGCTAAGGCTCTCAAGAACCAAATGCATTAATCATCCATTCTAGAATGATGTTGTATGGTAAAATAGGGATCCTCTATCCGCTAGCAAATGGACTAATGGCTAGGCTTTATCTTCTCTACATCATAGTCAAGGAGGACTATGATTTCAAGAGAGACTTAATGTCATAATAAGTAATATCTAATTCTCTTAAATGGTTTTCTCATGTTAAACTAATCATCTAATATGGGGAAGTACCAGGGGAGAAAAAGCTAGAATATTGGTAAGGCTAGCAGATTAGTCACAATAGGGATCCAAAGGAAAAAAAATAGGGATCTAAAGGGGGCCATCTGCAAAAGAGCAATGTGCATGAATGGTTCTTCAAAGACCTTAGGGTTTAGCCCATTGAGACTTCCAAAATGCTAAGGTTCCAAAATTCAAAGGTAAAGTCCAAATTGTCAAGGTTGGCAGAATTGGACACTTTTGTGAAGACCATAAAGTCTTCACATATTCCTTGATGGGAGGGGCGAGCCCTAAAGGTAGGGGAAGAGAGAGAAGAGGTGAGAGAACACACACACACACACACAAACACACACACACACTCAAGGCTTCCCTTTACACAAATGGCATACTGAACACATGTCATGTTTCTAGCCCAGTTGCCCTCAAAGTGTATTCAAATCCTATGTGATGGCCATAGAGGTGGACCAATGAGAATTAGGCTAGAGTAAATTTAGTTTAATTCATTTAAAATTACTTGATAAAAGAACCAATAGAAATTAAGCTCTCTAAAAGACTATTGAACAGTCTACCAAGGGGTCTAGTGAGCATTCAACAGCCCAAAGGCTTGCTTGATTCCTATTCGCGAGAAGACTAAGAGGTCCAATGAGAGTTTAATTGAACTATATAAATACCTAAATCTCTCACTAAAGGGGCAAGAGAGACACTTGTCACAAGGCTCTCCATTTGACCTCTTATTTCCTATTGGCTAAGTTTGGCATGAGCCAATGAGAGGCCAACAAGGGGAAATAGCAAGCAGGGTCGACCAAGAGAGAGAGGGGGACTGATTTTCGCAAGGCATTATTACACACACACACAATCTCATGTGTGAAGTATAGAAGACTATCTCCTTCTCAAGCTTTAATGGAAAGCTCATCATCTACTGCAAGATTGTGAGAAGGGAGGCCTACCAACAACTCTTGGATTTGTGATGCAAATCCAACCAAGAGCCAAGATCCAATGCATGTTCATCTCCTCTACTAGGCTAATTACTAAGCTATTCTAAGCTATTAAAGTGATTATGTGAGAAGTACTTCTTTCTCGTAAGAGTACTCCTTCTTCCTCTAGATCTATTCTCATACCCCACTAGCTCTCACCATCTTTGAAGGTGTGTAAGGTCTTGGGTCTGAGACCGTGAGGGAATTGATGTTGTGTTTTTCAAGTTTAAGCTTGGTGCTTGAAGCTTCTGTCTTCATTGCACCGGCAAGTTATTGAAGGAACACAAAGTATTGTATTGTAAAAATGTCTCCCTTGATGGGGGAAACCTATAATACAAAGCCTTTTGGAGGGGGACCGGCTCCAATTACATCCGGTCCTCAAATGTTGTCAATAGCTTAATCTCTCTCTCTTTTTGAAGTATTGTTCATGCCTATGTAACGAGGTGTTATGATTTTGTTGCTCTCTCCAACCAAGAACTCTTGCTATGCTCATTAGGAATCTATTCTTAATGAAATGCTCACCATGTCTATGTTTTTTTCCGCTACACACAAGCTACTAAACCATTAAATGATACATGCATATCAACTAGGGCATTGACCAACACTTCATTTAGCTTACATATCTACCAAATCATTGTTGTTGAGCTCAATTATTGCCAACCAAGAATCACCAAATCACCATATTAGATATATATCTTGACCATGGTAGTGATGAGCATAACTATATCAACATGCCAATTCAACAACAATTGCCAACAGTCTATTTGAAGTTGATAACACATAAGAAGCGGTTTGTTCTCTGAGTTTCCCCTTTGTGGACCTAGAATATCATGAAACCATTGCAAAGGACGAGGTTACCTAAAATATTGAAAAACCTCGATGCTTAGTTGAATTGTCCAAAACTTCCTCTAGGTTCATCTAGGGTACAAAAACCATCTTTTAGAAATTGCACGATCAAGATGTCTCTACTTTGGCTGTGTAGAGGAGTCTTGGGAGTAGTCGTACTCACTGAGGACCTTTAGGCTTCTATTAGGTGATTTTTGAGAGGTTGATAACTTGGACTACATCAGAGTCTAAGGATTTATGCTCTTTCCAAAACAAAAAACAAAGAAAATCCACTGTTGGTAATGAACACTTTCCACTACCTTTTTCTGAATTGACTAGGAGTAGGGTACGTAGACATCGAAGTGGATTTTTGACCCATCTCACCCTTTGGATTGTCATCAGTGAAGTGTTTTGCAAAATTTTAGAGTTTACATGTTTGAAACACATAAGGTGAGCTTGGAAGACCAAAAACAACATTTATGGTCATCATGGATCTTGAAAAAGCTGTAGCAACTTGTTGATAAGTCAAAAATTAGCTTTCAAGAAAATTTTCAAAGTTCAGCTGAAAATGGGCTTATTATCTTCCTTAAGTTAGATGCATGCAAATGTGATTTTCTTTTTTTTTGGCCAAAAGTACTTGTAATAGATTGTCTAAAACCTGAATGCCATCAAAATCCCAAAAAACTCCAAATTTTGTCCTGTAGATAATAAGCGTTTTTTTCTCAAGGTTGAAACTTAACTTTTTTTGCATGGATATCTTGTTTGGGTGATATGCTATACTTTTTTGAAGGCTCAAAATATTGTGAGTCCATTTGAGTACAAAACTGAGCCAAACTAACTTTTACTCTGAATAGACAAGTAATTAAAGGTAAGAACACTCAAAACATAACAAAATTTGATGAGACCTCTTGACAGGTTTTAGAATACCTTGTTTTAAGCGTGTGATTTGAAAAAGTTGAAAAAAGTTGCAAAATTGGACACCTAGATAATAAGTACGCTTATTATATCGGTCTTCAAAATTGTACAATTTTCATCATTTGATAGTTCATCACATGTTAGAACATATTCTAATAAGACCCAACATATTCTAATAAGACCCTGATTCAAGTTTGGTGTCATTTAGAGTTGTAAGTTGTTATTTAAGCCTAGATTTCAATGAAGACCACTACAGACACAAAATTTGGCCTAAAAACTTGAAAACTAAACCAAACTTCATGATGAAACTTGATTTGTGACTTGTTTATAGTGTGACCATTTAATATAAGTCAAAATATCGGAAAAAAAAATCCATTTTGACCTGAGAGATAATACGTGATTATTATCTTCTCCTAAAAAAAGGTAACTTTTTGAAAAAATCTCAAAGAGAATTGGATCTAGGGCGGTAATAGAGTGCTTGCATGAAGTGTCAAGTGATTTGGACATCATTTGACTTGCATAACCACTTGAATTGTATCTAAAACTGCTAGACTCAGAAACTATTGGGAGATTGAGCTAAACTTGTCCAAAAATTGTAAAACCTCATTCAGAGCTTATTATTTACTAGTGGGAACCATCAAAATTTAAAAATTTGGGCATGGAGATAATAAGCGCGCTTATTATCTTTGTCTTCAAAAATGCAAAATTCTCATCAATTGAGCATACCATATGTTAGACCATTGTGGATTGAGCTTATGATTGAAATTTGGTATCATTTGGAGCTATTGAGAGCCAATTGTGACGAATTTCTTTGAAATCCAACAACACTTACAAAAAGGGAGCTTAAAACTTGAAAAGTATCCCAAACCTTGTGAAACTTGCCAAATGACCTATTCATAGTGAGTACAACTAGTGTGCATCAAAAACTTTGAAAAAATCTTTATTTTGGACCAAAAGATAATAAGCATTATTTTTTCAAGTGCACCAAACTTCATGAAACTTATTAAGTGATCTATTAATAGTATCTACAGCTAGTGTATGACAAGAAATTTGAAAAAAACCTTCATTTTAGGTCGAGATAATAAGTGGCATATTATCTTCTACTCCAAAAACACAAGATTTTTGAACTTTTCTTCAAGGGACTTTGATCTATGATAGTAATAGATTGCATATGACAAATTTCAAGTGATTTGGTGTAGTTTTTATATTTTCTTGAAGGGACTATGATCTATGATAGTAATAGATTGCATGTGCTAAATTCAAGTTATTTGGAGTAGTTTTGATTGAGATTTTGGGTCAAAAGATAATAAGTGCTTTTTTGGCAGGATAATAAGCGTGATTTTTTAAAGTGATTCAAATGTCATGAAACTTGTCATGTGACCTATTCAAAGTGTGTACAACAAGTGTTTTGGAAAAAATATTCATTTTAGGTCAAGAGATAATAAGCGGGCTTATTATCTCCTGCTCCAAAACACAAGATTTTAAAACTTTTCTTGAAGGGATTTTGATCTATGATAGTAATAGAGTGCATGTACCAACTTTCAAGTGATTTGAGGTAGTTTTGATCGAGATTGGAAATTGTTTTGTACCAAAGTTTGCCAATCACTGAAACTGATAAAAATTTTCGCAATACTTGTCCAAATTTGGTGAAAATTGATGCTCTTTGATCATATGCTTAACGAGTGTGCATTGTCAAAACTTCAAAAAAGTATATTTTTAACTCAGTAGATAATAAGTGCCTTATTATCTCGTGATAGTCAGAGAGCCAATTTTTGACATTTTTTGGTTTACAAGGTTAGTAAGCATCTCATAAGATAGCTTGTAAAATTTGGAGTCATTTGAGCAGTATTTGCTACAATAAATTGGTTTTTTAGGAGTTGAATCTTGCAAATTGGTCCTTTGGATACTTTTGCAAAAGTGATACTAAAAATCTTAACCTAAAAATTGGAAAATCTTCAAAATTGGATTGTAATATCTTCAAGTTAGCAAGAATATTCTTCTTCTATCCCCATTTGAGAAAGTTGTGCCATAGTTCAGACAAAGAACACTAGATGAGCTAAGAGTGATCGTGCAAGCTACAAGTTTGTAAGTACAACCATTGCATGTTGGGGATTGGTGAATTGTAATTTGGATTGAGGATCGAAAGATCAAGGAAAGATATGGTTGCAAATCAAGCTATTACGACCTTAATTTTTCATTGTTTCAAAGACTGCAATGAATTTGGACACATTCAAGCTAGAGCTACCCAACACTTGCAAGCTTGAAGAGCATTCAGCGGCCAAAATCATTTTGTCACAAGCATTATTGTCAACCGGAGTAAAAGGAGTTTGATTATGCAACATCAGAATCTGCTAGGAGACGTCCTTATAGATCAAGAAAAACATGGACTCAAGTCGAATTGAGGTTTCAAGTGAACCAAAGCCAATCATTAGCATCAACATAGGAACAAGTGCAACAGAGAAAATCTTACAGCTATATGGCTATAGAGCAGCAAAAGTCTTGTATGCTGATTTAGGAGGAAATATGTATCTGATGAGCAACAAAAGTAGCACATGAGCCAAGATGCTACTAATCAAAGTGAAGCCAAATCAAGAGAACTCCTTGATGTTTACAAGTTTTTAGTGGATCTAGGTATTGCAAGCTCAAAGATGAGGTGCGAATAGATGTTCCAAAAAATTAACCCAAGTGGTTATCCAAACATACAAGCCAACCAACCATATAGTTGGTACATATGGAATCAAGATACTTGTACATGGACTACAATGGTTGACTCTACAACTGAGAGCCACAATCGGAAGACCCAATAGACCACCCAATAGAAGTGAGTCTTATCAAAGAACCAGGTCAAATGAAATACAGAGTTCAAGATGGAGAAATCTATAGCCTGATGCTCAATGTTTAAAAAAAAGATGTCGACAATTTGACAAACATAGAAGCTGAAACTTCTTAGCAAGATCTTGAATTGGACAAGCCAATTCAAATACCACCCGTAATGGTGTACTGCTTAGTTTGTGAAAGAAGAGCTAGAAATTTTCCAGAGGAACCCAAACAACAAACTGCAAAGCAAAACACGAAGCGAATTGGAAATGCAAATTTTGATGTAAGTGCATCTAACTTTTCATTTTTGATGCAATCAAATGCTTCCACATTACCATTAGAAACAACAGTAAAAGCACGACAAGTTCAAAATATGCATAAAGATCCACAAGCACATGAAAAGCTTAAATTGGAACCTATAAACACCAAATTCATGTGTGAATTTAGTGAGAGTCTCTAGCTATTACCAAAGGACAAAAAGAATGTTAGGTTTGCAAGTGATCTTGCATCCACAACCAGTAGTGTGCAATCATTTATGAGTCTAAGATGCACATCAAAGAAAATGTTGTTAGTTTGTTAGCATTATATGCCACACATGATTCCTACAGACATTATGTAGATCAAGAAGGGCAAGTGCACAAAAAGAATTGACCAGTGCTTGAAAGGCCTACATACCAACTCATAGAATTATGCCTAATGATAGATCTTGATGGATGGTTTATGTTTGAGGAAAGAATCTATTATAGAAAATCCTCTCTAGAGCTGAATGAAATAACCTGAGTGAACCCAAAAAATTTGTTTAGATCCAAACTCTCATCCATCAGTAGTCAAGCTTCAATGTTGTGACCAGAGCAGCATATATTATGATCAAAATGCATGTAGATATAGACAAGCGTCTAAGATCTATAATGCCTTGGTCCTGAAACTACAGAAGCTCATGCCATAGAAGACCCACGAGATAGATAATATCAAGATGAAGACAATGCAATTTACAGCTTGACTTGGGGGAGACATTTTTCATGTTTCATGGAGGTTCATAGGAAATTATGCATAAGGTTTTCAAATACCAATTATCAATAAAGCAACACATAGTATGCCTTCAAAGACCCAAACAATGAGATCAAATAAGAATCAAATAGCACTGCACCCAACTCATGGAGAAATCACTAGTGATCACCCTAGGAAGGTGGACTTCAAACTTATCAAACTCAGCTCTTGTACCAAGAATCGCAATGTCAGTTAGAGCCCTAGAACTTCTAGCCAGTGCCCTTCAAAGAAAAATCCATTACCGAATCATATGGCTAATGGAAGCTCCCAGTTGACCCAGGTTTCCTCAAAATCTGTTGCCAAATGGCTACAAAGATTGTCAAGGACAAAAGTTTTAGTTAACTTCTGAAAGTCAAAGTCAAAATTTGATAAATCCCATAGTGTCCAAGCAATTAAATGTGACCATGCTCACATATGCATATCAAGATGCAAATTGCAACGAGTATCAACAAGTCCATGACCTTGTACAAACCCCCATGGATGATAAATTTGGAGTGAAGGATCTTCCAAAGATGATGTAGAACCTCAAGCTACCATAATAAGTTAATAAGTAACGGATAGCTCAAAATTGACAAAAGCTAGAGCTCAAAAATCTACATAGATTTCAACACCAAAATCTCCTCCAAAGAGAGAAATTCTACTAGAAGTGCAGTGGATCTTCTTAGATCAAACATTAGCCAAATGCAAACAAATAATGCGCAACAATTGCAAGAAAAAGGTGCAATATTGCAGCCAAATGGGCCACCAACCACTGAAACAATTAATCAAAGCAAGGAAAATGCAAAAAAAATTCAATTCAAGGATACAATAGTCAGTAAGAGCAGTCAGTACACAACAAAATACTGAGAAGATTTGTAAGATAGAGGGAAGACATACTACAAATAACCACCCAACCATCCTATATAAAGGCCCCTAGCCCATGGCTCTTAGATATATATAGACCTCGATACTGCAAGTGTGTCCGGCACTTTTCCAGGCCATGCCCTCCTAATCCTATTGTTGGCATGACATTACTCCCCCCTCGGAGAAGTGTTTTTTATCCTCAAAAACAAATGTGGTAAGATTCTCTCAATAACACTAATGTTTTCCACAATGGCACTCTCAGAGGTCCAAATGTTCATGTGACTAGTGCACAGTTTAGTAGGCGGTTCGATGAAACAAAGAGAAACATCTTGATTTTCCACATTGTTGTCCCTATGAAATTGTTGATGTAACCAAATCAAATGCAACATAGTGTGTAGACTACCCCCAGAAATACCACTCCTATAGCCACAATTAGTTGGATATATTTAGCAGCATATATTTGTAATTTGGAATCGTATTCACAATTGGCTCTACACGAGACTTGAAAGTCTAAAACCTTGGATTCTTGTGGATATCCATGCTGTCTGAAAAACTGTGCTCAGCTATACACCATGGTATAGATAATACTATATGAGTTTAAGATTATCAAAATCCCAATGCGACCCTTGCACAAAAAAATATGTAGTGCTAAAGTGACACCTAGAATATCATTAATGGCAAGGCTCTTGCTTGTCCATTAATCTTGATGGGTACTCCACTGGGTAGGTCTATTCAATCTTGAGAACAATCACCCATGGACTGAAAACAATTGGCTCTTAGCACATTGAAAATAGAGGGCTCTTAGCCTTTGTGGCTCTTTGTCCTTATGCAAATTTAAAATTAGTACTCAATCTACTGATCGATGAATACTTATTTTTGTGGCATCATTGCCACATTCTTGCTGAGAGTCAGAGTACCCTGGCTCATGACTACACAAAACCAAAACATGTATCAAGATTGTACTCAAAAGGTTATCATTAGTCCTTGAGAAAAAGAGGAAAGATAAGGAGAATTTGGACTAATGAACATTCCTTAAGTTACTATAGCATGTACCTTTTGCGTATGCCATTGTGGATCCTATGCTTGGATGCTAGACTATCCTATAAGCACACAACAATCTGCTTATACGATGCTCTCGTAGAGAGAGGTAACATAAGTCACATCTTGAACCACCTATCTTGTATGTGGCCGTGACTATACCAAGGTGACTTAAGTATGGCACTTTGCCAGTGAACTAAGTCCTTGATTTAGGTTCCTTTTAGGGTTGTTGTGTGTTGACATCAATAGAAGAAACATAAATAATGAATGTTTTAAGCCATCAATAACTTACCTCATCCTTGACAAAGTAGCTAGAGTTATAGTGGAAGCATAACCAATAATGAGGTAAAATTATGTCTACCTGACTAGCATGCCATGCACGCAAAGGTATAAGTCCTTGGAGATAATGACGATCCCTACAAATTGAGACAATATCTTAAGTGTTGTGTACAATCTGTACTTGTATGTATTGCCAATTCCCCAAACTTGTGTGTCAGTGCCCTTGATCCCGAGTCAATGGAAAGTTGCTTGGTATGGGTTTAAAGCCTTGCTTCTCATGAATGTTGTCAAAGCACTTTGCTTTGTACAATAGGGAATCCTTGCCAGTCTGAAAGGTTAAAAAATAGAGAAACTTGAAACTATCTAACTTGAGCCTCCTGCTGTAGCTTCTTGTTCTGTTTTGAAGGAAAAACTTGCTCAAAGCTAGCTCATATAGCATATCTACTGCGCGGGAGAGAGTTGTCATATGTATCATATACGCCCTCTTGGGACGTAATGAAATAACTTGCAGACACATTTCCAATTCCCCCCAAGTTCTTATGCTCATGGCATATTCCAAATGTGGGAAGTCTCAATAAAAGATATCTAAATTGAAGCCTTGCTTTACATAAGTACCTTTGTGCTTATAGCCAATGGATGTTGCTGCCGACATACAAATAATATCATGGAAAAAGAGAATTGGTCATGTCAAACCCTTTTAGCTGTAATTGGCTAATAGTTCCACACGGTAAGTATTCTCCATTGGTAGTCTTAACCATGGTCCCTACCATGGTGGTTTGTAGCCTTGTTGATTGCTTTTTTTGCATTACTAGCAATAGGCCTTGCCTTAACTTGCCGTACTACAATTGATTGACTTACTAATCATGAGTCCTTGCCTTTGCATGATACATCTCAGTAGCTCAACTTTTGATGCTACCATTGGTGTCGAATGTGAGTGTCTATTTAACATACAAAATTGAATCAAATGCAATTTTTTTAAACTTTATGTTAATGCTAACTTCTTGTCTTCAAGAAACCCCCAAAGTTGCAAAGCTTATCGTGGTTGTTGCCCATGGAAAATTATTTTCTTTGCCCTTGACAAGCCTCATGGATTATGTGGAAAGAAATCTATCAATATTTGAAGTCGCAAGGTCAACCTCTAAGGATGCCCATGATTCTTCACCATCAGCACACCTTGCATGGCTTTGACATCAATTTTATTCTCGTTTTATTATTACACGATGACTGTTTGTCTCTCTAAGAAACTACATGCTTGTATTTTGGATCTCCCTTGAATGCTAAATCTGCCAACCTTGTTGATTCTTGCTATTGTCAAGCTTTCCCTTTTGCACCACCCTTGCATGCGGCCTTGAGGACTTTCACAACCTTTGCATGGACCCTTGAATGATAGGGTGAAGATGGAGGGCCTTACACTCTTTTTTCCCGTGGGTGAATATCCTTAATTGGGGTATTGCCTAAGTTAGGGTACTAAAATAACAAAAAACTACGAAACTTTCATGGCATCAATGCATGTAGCACGCAAAGAGAGAAAAAAACTCATAGCTGCATGTATGGCCCGCTTTGACCCACACTAAAAAAGACAAAAATATTTCTCTTGCTCTCGCAATCCTTTTTGGTCTTTGTCTTGCCCCGTTTGGTGCTAGTTGGCAATGCTACCTTAGGTATGCAAGGGACGGTACCCATGCTTCCTACTCATTTGGTTTTTGGATTCCATAGAAATGAGTTGAGAGAGGCCATGCAAGACATGATTCATGCATGCTTTCATGCAACCCCTCCCCTCCTTCTTCCATTCATAAGCCGAGAGAGAGAGAGAGAGAGAGAGAGAGAGAGAGAGAGAGAGAGAGAGAGAGAGAGAGAGAGAGAGAGAGAGAGAGAGAGAGAGAGAGAGAGAGAGAGGAGAAGATCCATGATGGGAATTGCTCGCCCTACAACCTCCTCCATGCCTTCTTCTTCTTCCTCCCCTTATCCCTTTCTCTCTTGAGCTCTAATACCAATGTAAGACAGAGGGAAGAGAAACCTACAAATAACTACCCAACTTTCCTATATATAGGCCCCTGGTCATCTGACTATTAACTACATATAGACCCCTATATTGCAAGTGTGTCCAACACTTTGATAGGGCAATGGCTGCCTAGTCCTACCCTTGGCATGGCAAGATCAAGTGCAACATTACTAGTGAACATGAAGAGAAGCTATGAAGCAAAGTACAACTAGATTTCATCTAGACGAGAACCTCATGTCTTTTTGCACTTAGAAAAAATGTGGCCAACCACAACTAAAAGCCTCTCCTGAATTGGTTAGCATATATAAAGACAGACAAGTAGAATGTTGGGGAGTCATTTCCACTACCATTCAAGTAGGTTCACAGACCCTTTTAGCTCAATTTCATGTGGTGTTCTGAAAACGGCAAGTCAAAGCTCTTTGAACACACCCTCAACCAATGGGTATCATAAAGTGTGCAAAAAGAGGTTTTTTTGTTCTAGTAGATAATAACCGTCTTTATATTCTCCTGTCAATCAAAGAGGTCACTTTTGATTTTTTTTTTTACTGCCAAGGGTAGAGCACATATTACACAAATACATTGAGAAATTTGGAGTTATTTGGACATTTTTTGCTACTTGACTTGTGTCTACGTTTTGCAAAATTAAGATTGAAAGTTTCTAACTAAGAGTCATCTCTAGGGAATCACCCAAAAAAGCAAAGGTATATTAGCCAAGTACTCATTGGAGCAAAAGAAAGTGAAGCAAGTGTTTGTTACAAGCATTTAGATAAATATCAATGATCCAATGTGGATTAAAAACACAAGATCAACATCAAAAGACAAACACATGGGATGGATAGCATCAAAATCCATTTTAAAAGAGCAAGGGTACCATAGAGGTAACATACATATATAGGTACCAAGAACAAAGATAACAGTATATGAAGTGCAATTGAGACCTTTCCAGAGTAGAAGGCCAACTCAAAATCAACTTCAACAATATCCTAGGATTGAAGTGGTTTATAGAGAAGAACAACAACAAATGCTTCTAAAGTCTACCACAACCCTAAAGAAGATACAAAGTAGGCATGGACTCGAAAGAATCTTCTTTTTGCAAAAAGGTTCTACACAAGATATATGAAGTATTGGCAACCAATCAACCCGAAGCCAACTACAATTGCAACAAAATTTCATGAATATGTCAAGAGTTCAACAAGACCTCAAGCCATACAACGTCATCGAAGAGGCTACGCAAGGTCATAGAAGGATATGGATTCCTAAGTCTTCCAATGCCCTGAGTCAAAAGTCAAATGCTGATAGTCAAGAAAGGCCTACAAAAGCATCAAAGGCTCCTTACAATAGGCCTAACTAGTTAATCAAATGAACAATGGAGGGAGTCATCACAATCAATGAAGGACAACCCAACCAACACAAGTATAGATCCAAAGGTGATTAAACATGTATGGAGAGTCTGACAACCTCTTGTAGCCTCCATGTACTACTCGAGTTGTCTCTATCCCACACTATGACATTTATGTTTGTGGTTCTCATTGTCACTATAATAAGATAGCGAGGCTTCGCATTTGGAGAGCCCCATGTCTCTCCTTTTTAAGCACTCAAGAACAACTTAAAGTCAGCTCCAAACAATGCATAAAGCACTCACAACAATGAATCTCTTATTGTAAACCAATTGGATATGATATCACAATGAAGCGAAGAAAAAAAGAAAAGTCGGATGCTTGCAAGAGAGAGAGAGAGAGAGAGAGAGAGAGAGAGAGAGAGAGAGAGAGAGAGAGTGGAGAAGATCTATGCTAGGAATTGCTCACCCTAGAACCTCCTCTATGCCTTGTTCTTCTTTCTCCCCATCTCCCTTTCTTCCTTTAGCTCTAATACCAATGTAAGATAGAGGGAAGACAAAGCTACAAATAACCACCCAACTGTCCTATATATAGGCCTCTAGTCATCTGGCTATTAACTACATATAGACCCCTGTATTGCAACTATGTCCGGCACTTTCATAGGGCCGTGCCTTCCTAGTCCTACCCTTGGCATGACAAGATCACGTGCAACATTACTGGTGAACATGAAGAGAAGCTATGAAGCAAAGTAAGGCTAGATTTCATCTAGACAAGAACCTCATGTCTTTTTGCACTTAGAAAAAATGTGGCCAACCACAACTAAAAGCCTCTCCTCAATTGGTTAGCATATCTAAAGACAGACAAGTAGAATGTTGGGGAGTCATTTCCACCACCATTCAAGTAGGTTCACAGACCCTTTTAGCTCAATTTCATGTGGTGTTCTGAAAACGGCAAGTCAAAGCTCTTTGAACGCACCCTCAACCAATGGGTATCATAAAGTGTGCAAAAAGAGGCTTCTTTGTGCTAGTCGATAATAACCGTGTTTATTTTCTCCCGTCAACAATCAAAGAGGTCACTTTTGATTTTTTTTAATTGCCAAGGGTAGAGCACATATTACACAAATAGATTGAAAAATTTTGAGTCATTTGGAAATTTTTTGCTACTTGACTTGTGTCTATGTTTTGCAAAATTAAGATTGAAAGTTTCTAACTAAGAGTCATCTCTAGGGAATCACCCAAAAAAAAAAAAGGTATCAGCCCAAGTACTCATTGGAGCAAAAGAAAGTGAAGAAAGTGTTTGTTATAAGCATTTAGATAAATTGCATTTAGATAAATATCAATGATCCAGTGTGGATTAAAGATAGAAAGACAACAGCTCAAAGAAGGGTTTGTTAATAGATGTATTTGGTTTGATAGTGTTTTAGGGAAAAACTACTCCCCTGTTCATACGCACAAGCACGACACAGACAACATACTTATCATCCGATGACACGACTAACCCGTAGGTGCACATAGGCAATCTTGTTAGCTTGTCAAGCTGAGACCAATCTACACATACGCACTTTTATGATGCATCAATCACTAACCCTGGTAGAATGCAACCCACTCTATCCCTAAACGCTCATAACAGTGTTTACACGTCCAATGAACTCGGAATCACATCAAACTTACTAGGCATCATCCTCTCACTAGGACATACTTACCTATAAGTCTAATCTCACCAGATTTGAACCCTAGCTATCTCGAATACTGTCACGATAGACCAACAGGTCATAATCCAAAAGTGAGCGAAACTTAAGTTTATCAGTATCTATGTGTAGCTAATCTCTTTCTCATTCCATGAAGCACTTGATTATTGAAAACAGACACCGTTTGTGCTACTTACAAGCAAAACAAGCTCGAGGAAGAATCGATCGCGATCAAATCGAAACGGCGAATGCGTGGCGTGGGCGCGTAGCTCTTGGAGAGACTACCGCGATGGTGTGGTCGCGTCGTGAATCCGGTGAGGGAGAAGCGCATAGCAAAGAGGATAAGACACTCTCTCTCTCTCTCTCTCTCTCTCTCTCTCTCTCTCTCTCTCTCTCTCTCAGACTCGTACGACACAGGATTAATGTTCAAAAAAATGTTGTCTAAAAAATGGTTCTAAGGTGACTTTTATACTTTAGTCACCTTAGCTCAAAAATGTACATGGGGTTCTCTTGCTCATGATTACAAAGTGGGAATAAATCTGAGTCCTGACTAACTGACTAATATTTACATAATCCAGACGAATGGATCAAAATGATAAGACGTTGTCAGGAGTTTTTTGGAGCAAGGGATTGCGCATATGTACATATACATGCATGGTGCATCAAATAAAGGATTGCCCATTTTCCTTAGCTAGGTGGTTATGTGGGGCCCACATGTGTACAGGTAGGACAGGGTGTACATAGTGCATCGATTTTCACTATTACCAGTACCACTGTGTTTTCTACAATAATGAGGAGTTTATAGCACGTAAAACTTCTCGAGGAAGCTATCTGCGGGCCGACGACGTGAGGTCAGCAGGTGCGTCAGATGGCATCTAGTGGCGTCAGGAGGGCGAACGAGGTCAATATTTGCACGCGGATGAGGACGGACACAACGTGGGTGTTTTCTTGTGAGAGTTATGCAGAAAGGTCATCATTAGGACCACTTTTTGGGGCCACTTCACGTGGTGGCGAGATGCATTATTGGAAAAAAGCTGAGTGCCAGGTGTGCAAATGATGCAAAAAGGTGACAACTATGCACTGCAAGGTCAGTTTTTGGCCTGTTCGGGGTCCGTTTGAGGTCATCTAAAAGGCCAAGGGTGCCCAACTAATAAAGCTAAGTGTGAGAACTGAAAAAACAGAGAGAAGACCAGAAAAAACGTGGAGAAGAGAGGAGGAACAGCCGCAGCTGTGTTTTTGCTCATTTTGGAGCCTGTTTTGGCCGTAAATTGCTCATCCGAGGTCGGATTTGAGCACTTTGACATTGTAGACTGGGGTTTTGGGCCGTTCCGGACGCGATGGCGCTGTCCATTTTGCCAAATTCCTCACTCTTTTCCTGCTGTTTTTCTGTGTAAGTTTCTCCTATGAGCGAAGTTTCTACTCTAGTTTGTGATTGTATCTGGTATCTTTTACCCATATTGTGTGAGCTGTTTGCCCCATTGGTGTTGGCCCAAGCTCATTTGTATCTAAACATAAAAAATTCTCCTCTTTTGAGCTGAGTTTTTTGGGTGTGTGTGTGTGTATGTGTGTGTCTGTGTGGAGTGGGCAAGTGGATAGTCTCTCTCCTCTCACTCCAGAGGTGTGTTCCCTGTCTCGCCCAGGTGTGTTGTGTAAGCCGAGTGGTGCCCCATAGTGTGTGTGTGTGTGTATCTTCCCAAGAGTGTGTGTCGGGTCGTTATAGAGGCGCTGTGTGTGTTTTCATCCCGCTCACATTCTTTTGGCGCCCCCACGGAGGATCTTCTTCGAGTACCTTCTGCTTCGAGCTTCGAGCTTCAAGATTCAGGGCTACAGGTTACAGGTTACAGGTTACAGGTTACAGGAACACGTACAGGTACAGGTGATTCACACAGGTACAGGTAGCTGGAGTACAGTGATATACTAGCAGTGATGTCACTTGCAGTTGTTGTGGGAATGCATCACTTGGCGCCTATTTGCGCGCATTGTCTGCTGGATTGTACGTTACTTGTGGAAACTGCCATTGTACGCATTTGTGGAGCCATATATGGTTTTATTTGGCAGTCCCAGCCATTTTTGAGACTTGGTCTGGAAGATAGTCATTTCTGAGACTTGACTATATGCGATTTGCATTAGCCTTCGTGTGAGGGTCGATAGCGTGAGGTTTTTATTGAGCTGAGGGATTCTCAAATGTGGAGATCCTTTCGGTGATACAGGTAGTTGGAGCACCCTTTTTGTGACCTCGCCATAGGCTATGTACTAGTGAGTCCTGCTTGATACTCGGGTTCTATTGTTGACAGTTTATGCATACATAGACAGCCTATATTTTGGGTTCCTACTGTTCTACTTCTGGGGAGACTCTGTAGAAATTTTCCCAAGTTATGATGGCTAGTTTTTTGGTCTTTTGAGCCATTTATGCTGTTATGCTGCTGAAATTATGGCAAAATCAGAGGTTGAGTCAGGTGTGCCTTCTTGGGAGCTTCATGGTTGGCTTTAATGGATGATCAAAATGGCCCTCAGTTCACTCCTTTTCATTTAACTCAAAGAATCCAGATAAATGTTCATGTGTCCAGGAAGATCTTTTTCCAGCAGCGCATAGTCTTTATGTTCGGGCCAAGAAGATTGAGAGAGATCCTAGAATGTCCTTTGCCTGTTGTCATTCCGATGATCAACTATGAAAACTCATTTGATGTGCATGTGTTTGTTCTCATCTAAAGCTGAGCTCCATTGAAGTTTCTGGGGATTGGGTAGTGAAAAGTTTTGGGTTCTTGCACGTGTGTTTGAAGGGGTTCTCTAGCCATGGCTTTCTCTTATCCGGAGTTTCATGGAAGAAGTGATGAAGATGTGGAGGACTTTCTGGAAAAGATGGAGGTTGCCTACATTAGCAACCAGATTCATGACCCTACGCAAATGTTACGCCTTCTCCAAATTTTTTTGAAGAGTGATGCACGAGCTTGGTCCAAAGCATTTGAAGAGGAGTTGCGTATGGCTGATCCACCTATAAGATTGAGTTGGGACAATCTAAGGCATGGATTGGAAGTGGAGTTTGTGAAGATAGAAGATCCTGACAAAGTGTGGCAAGAAGTACAGGCTTTGGTACAAAAGGAAGGTGACCCAGTAGATGTGTACATACGAAAGTTTTCATTGGCATGGGAGCGAATGTGCAAGGCTTTAGCACCACAGGTACCCCCACCTGACATGATGAAGAAGGACAGGTTCTTGGCTGGTCTTTGGGAGAATATACGTTGGAGAGTGGAGCTAAAGAAGCCTAGGACATATGAGGATGCACTAGAGGTAGCAAGGAACAAAGAGTGGAAGCTGAGAAAAATGAGCCAGTTAGGGGTGGAGTCTTTGCCAATGAGGTCTGAATTTCAGCCTATAGAGTCTTTACAAGGGCGCATGTCAGGGGTTCATCATGAACCAGTAGCTCTTGTTACTACTCAGGTTATGCTAGCTGTGGTCACTACAGCAATGCAAGATGATGGCCTAAGGCAAGACATGAGGCAAGTGGTAGATTTGATGAAGAATCTCAGCCTAAACATGCTAGGTCAAGTGGGAAATAATCGAGGTCGAGGGCGGTTTGCAAATCAGCCAGGAGGTGAAGAAAGACCTAGGAATGGTGCTGGAAAAAGTAATAGTAGGTTTTGGAGGCAGACGCCCACATGTTATAATTGTGGAGAGTTGGGTCACATCAGCCCGCAATGTGATAAGCCACCAAGGATGGGGAGAGACATGTATCCATTGCCAAAACAGGTGCTAACTAGGTCGCATGATTATGGCATCGAAATTAAGGGAGACGAAGGAACCAGTGGACTGACCCAGGAGGAAAAGGGAAAGACAAAAGTACTAAGTGTAGTCATCTTAGAGAAGGCATCAAAGCTAGAGGATACATTAGTGATGCCTATTGGGAAGAGGACCACAGAGGATAAGGAAGGAAGAAGTGCCCCAGGTCCTAGTAAGAAGAAAGGAAAGAGCCATGAAGGCGAGGATGTCAAGGCCAAGAGGAAAAGGAGAGCTCGTCGAAAGTTTCATGTTTCAGATTTTCCACTAGGGGATGGGCAATTAGGCTATGACTTGAAGGAGGATCTGACGAGCAGGAAGGCAGATGTTACTTTTGGGCAGCTTATAGAGATGGTGCCTAAGATAAAGCGACAGTGGAAGAGGATGGTTAACCCCATGGAGAAAGAGCCAGAGAGAGGTTCAGTAAAGGTGTTGGCAATGGATGAGCTACCAGACATTTGTCCAATAGTAGATGTGTGGCATAAAAGAGCCAGAGAGAGGTTCAGTAAAGGTGTTGGCAATGGATGAGCTACCAGACATTTGTCCAATAGTAGATGTGTGGCATAAAAGGAAAAAATTGGGACAAGGTTATGTGGATGGCGGAGCCCAAATATGCGTCATAATACACTCATGCGTTGAGAAGATGGGTCTCACAGTGGCTGGGGTGTCAGGGTTTCGGATCAGATTGGCAAACCATCAAAAAGTAAAATGCTTGGGTGTTGTAAAGAGCTTAGAAGTGGAGGCATATGATGCAAAGGCAGTGGTTGATTTTCATGTGATGCCAGCAGGGTTGGGAGCATATCCTATTATACTGGGCAGACCATGGTTACGTGCAGTGGGAGCTGTTCAAGATTGGCGACATGGTACGATTAGCCTCTATGGAAAGACAGGTACCAAGAAGCTTTATAATATGGACACAAGGAAACGATTAGAGGAGCTTTATGAAGATGAGGATGAGTCTAGTGATGAAGACTCTTCCACGGTGACAGATGAGGACAGTGATAGCACTACCAGCAGTGATGAGGATGCTGATGTTGCATTTCTTTTGATGGATAAAGAAATCCAGGAGTGTGGTTTAGTCGCATTTGCGAGTAAAGTTGAAGATGAAAGTGAAGGGCCTTATGAAGTGATTGAAGGGCTGATGCAAACCAAGGTTGAGTTGTCAAAGAAGCAGGAATTAATGACGCAAATGATCAGTGGAGACCTCTCAGCTATGGAGAAGGATATATATTTGCACATGCTGGCTAGTTTTCCTGATTTGTTCATTACTTCATATGAAGAGATCAGAGGGTTCAAGGACGAAGAGATGCATATAGAGCTGAAAGAAGGTGCTAAGCCAGTGCGGCAAAGGCTAAGAAGGATGGGTCAAGAGCAAATGGAAGCCTTGCAAGAAGACGTGGACAAGTTATTGAAGGCAGGGTTCATAGTCCCTGTGGAGACCACAGAATGGGTGAGTCCAGTAGTAGTCAATCCAAAGAAGGATGGGAAGTGGAGGATTTGTGTAGATTTTAAGCCCTTAAACGCAGCCACTAAGAAGAACCCATATCCTCTTCCATTCATCGATCAGATCTTGGATTCAGTGGCAGGTTATGAGAGGTATAGTGTGTGTGATGGTTTTTCAGGCTATTCTCAATTGAAGATTGCTCTTAAAGACCGCACAAAGACCACTTTTATTACGCCATGGGGCTGCTATTGCTACACAGTATTGCCATTTGGGTTGTCAAATGGACCTTCCTTCTATTAAGAGAGAGCAAATTGGGTGTTGGAACCATTCATTGGTAGTTGTGTTAAAGCTTTTATGGATGATTTCTGTGTCTATAGCAGTAGGGCTGATCACCATGAGAAGCTGCAGATGGTATTCGCTCGATATGATGAATGTGGAGGACAACTAAATCCAAAGAGATGTCATCTAGCACAGCCAAGGGTGAAGTTATTGGGCCATATGGTGTCAGAAAATGGCATTGAGGCTGATCCAGATAAGGTGAAGTCTATTATTCTTCTTCCATCACCTATGAGTACGAAGCAATTGGCAACCTTTATACACAAAGTGAAGTACATGGCACGGTTTATTCCATTGTCTTCGCAGCTTCTTTATCCATTACAGCAAGTGGCAAAGCATGATCCATTGCAATGGGATGACAAGTGTGAAGAAGTGTTTCAAGAGGTGAAAGAGGTGTTAGGGGGGTTGTCAGCCATGCAGGCTCTTGATTGGGAGAAAGTTTTTTATGTAAATCCATCAGTAGGGGATGATTCCATTGGAGCCATGCTATTGCAAAAGGGGAAGGGAAGCCATTATATGAGGCCATTGTATTGTGCAAGCAGAGTGAAGTTGGTGGCGGAGAGAAAGTTATCGGAAGTAGAGCTAGTGATGGCCAGTGTAATATTTGCTTGTCGACGATTTCGTCATTACTTGCTACCACGGCCTTTTGTTTTCTTGACGAGTTATGCCTTTTTGCCACAGTTAATTAATGGTATTAACATGTCAAATGTGGTGGTAATTGAGCTGCAAGAGTTTGAGTTCTCTTTTCTAGTGGAAGATAGTACAAGGGCTACCCTAGCTGATTTGTTGACCTACAAGGAGAATCCCCTTATTATTAAGGAAGAGGTGGTGAGAAAGGTAGTTGAAGAAGTGCCACAGATCAGCAATGCACATGTGTTGTTCTTTGATGGTTCATACAGAAAGAGCCATGATGCAGCTTCAGGGGGTATAGCACTTTATGATCCAGAGGGGAAGCTAGTATGCAAGAGAGGGTTCAAATTGGATGCGCATAGTAACAATGAGGCGGAATATGCTACATTGGAAGCCGGATTACACATTTGTTTGAAGCATGGGGTTCGAAGGTTGAGCATAAAAGGTGATGCCTTGTTAGTGGTGAAGCAAGTGCTGGGTGTGTGGAAGAGCAAGAACACCTCATTGAAGGAAATGTGCTTTAGAATTAAAGGCCTGTTAAAAAAGTTTGAAGCATGGAGCATCAGACACATTGAACGTGCTCTAAATGGAGAGGCACATGAAGCAGCTCAAGGCATGATTGGGGAGCTATTCGTGTTGAGGACCAATTTACCTCTTTATCATGGCCGGGAAAGTTTGGCTCAAGAAGAGGAGTTTTTGCTAACAGGAATCATTCCAAAGGAGATTCAGAAGTCTAAGAAGTATGGATTTGTGCGTAGAGCATACAGGTACAAATTGATTGGTGATGTCTTATACATGAAAGGGGCCGATCTCGTGTTGAGACGTGTACCTTGGCGGGAGGAGCTTTACAGAGTGTTGGAAGAGAATCATGAAGGCACATGTGGTGGCCATTTTGCTCTAAAGATCACCTTGCATAAGATTTTGCAAGAGGGGTATGTATGGCCTAGTTTGCACAAGGATGTTCACCATTGGTGCTGGTCTTGCAATAGGTGTCAAGCATTTGGGAAGAGAGTGTTGAAGCCAGAGCTACGAAAAACCATTATGGCGTTTGATGTGTTTGAAAAGTGGGGGATTGATGCAATAGGCCCATTACCTATCACAAGCAGGGGCAAAAGCTATATCTTGACGGCAGTGGACTATCTCTCTAGATGGGCAGAGGCTATAGCAGTAAAACAGATCACTGCAAAGGATGTGGCAAAATTTGTGTATGATGAAATATGTTGCAAGTTTGGGGTGCCATTAGAGCTACTTTCAGATAAGGGGCCAGGATTTAGAGCTAAACTGCTAGACTTCTTATGCACAAAGATGAAGATTAGGCACCAGCATACCACTCCTTATTACCCACAGTGTAATGGCTTAAATGAAAGATTCAATGGTGAGTTGGTACAGATTCTTTCGAAGGTGAGAGAGCACCAAGGAAAGAATTGGGATTTGGAATTGCCTAGTGCATTATGGGCTTACCGTACTTCGGTGAAGACAGGTACAGGGTTTACTCCATTTCATTTGGTGTATGGAAAAGAAGCACTATTGCCTGTGGAGGTAGAGTTGCCTGTGGTCAAGATGTTAGAGAAGTTGCTTGGGTCGCCTAGTGATGCATTCAAAGAGAGGCTCTTGCAGTTACAAGAGGTCCAGTTGGATAGGATGAGCGCATTGGAGCATTATGGGCAGATGCAGGATAAGGCTTTGGCAAAGATAAATGAAAAGGTTAAAAGTAAGGGTATCAAGAAACCTAACTTGGTTTTGCGCTACAACAGTAAGCTGGACAACACCTTCCAAAAGAAGTTTCAAATTAAGTGGGAAGGCCCTTTCAAGGTAGTGGAGTGTTTTCCAAATGGCACATATCAGCTGGCTAACCTGGATGGGTTTCTACATAAGTCAAGGGTAAATGGATTGCGTCTTAAATTGTATCATGCCAGGTTGATGATGGTTGAGCAGGATGAGCTGTATGTGGATCAAGGAGTGTTGGTGAGGGATGAGGAGACCTGTGATGCGGCGAGTCTCATATCTCTTTTTGCTGCTGCTGATCATGAATGATCTAGCAGGCTAGGAGGTGGGAAAATTATGTCAGGAGTTTTTTGGAGAAAGGTATTGCGCATATGTACATATACATGCATGGTGCATCAAATAAAGGATTGCCCATTTTCCTTAGCCAGGTGGTTATGTGGGGCCCACATGTGTACAGGTAGGACAGGGTGTACATAGTGCATCGATTTTCACTATTACCAGTACCACTGTGTTTTTCTACAATAATGAGGAGTTTATAGCGCGTAAAACTTCTCGAGGAAGCTATCCGCGGGCCGACGATGTGAGGTCAGCAGGTGCGTCAGATGGCATCTAGTGGCGTCAGGAGGGCGAACGAGGTCAATATTTGCACGCGGATGAGGACGGACACAACGTGGGTGTTTTCTTGTGAGAGTTATGCAGAAAGGTCATCATTAGGACCACTTTTTGGGGCCACTTCACGTGGTGGCGAGATGCATTATTGGAAAAAAGCTGAGTGCCAGGTGTGCAAATGATGCAAAAAGGTGACAACTATGCACTGCGAGGTCAGTTTTTGGCCTGTTCGGGGTCCGTTTGAGGTCATCTAAAAGGCCAAGGGTGCCCAACTAATAAAGCTAAGCGTGGGAACTGAAAAAACAGAGAGAAGACCAGAAAAAACGTGGAGAAGAGAGGAGGAACAGCCGCAGCTGTGTTTTTGCTCATTTTGGAGCCTGTTTTGGCCGTAAATTGCTCATCCGAGGTCGGATTTGAGCACTTTGACATTGTAGACTGGGGTTTTGGGCCGTTCCGGACGCGATGGCGCTGTCCATTTTGCCAAATTCCTCACTCTTTTCCTGCTGTTTTTCTGTGTAAGTTTCTCCTATGAGCGAAGTTTCTGCTCTAGTTTGTGATTGTATCTGGTATCTTTTACCCATATTGTGTGAGCTGTTTGCCCCATTGGTGTTGGCCCAAGCTCATTTGTATCTAAACATCAGAAATTCTCCTCTTTTGAGCTGAGTTTTTTGGGTGTGTGTGTGTGTATGTGTGTGTCTGTGTGGAGTGGGCAAGTGGATAGTCTCTCTCCTCTCACTCCAGAGGTGTGTTCCCTGTCTCGGCCAGGTGTGTTGTGTAAGCCGAGTGGTGCCCCATAGTGTGTGTGTGTGTATCTTTCCAAGAGTGTGTTTCGGGTCGTTATAGAGGCGCTGTGTGTGTTTTCATCCCGCTCACAACGTCTTTGACATAAAAAATGGAATTTGATATGCTTTACAAGATGGGCTCATTACAACAGTTAGACCAATGGGGCTCCAACACTCCCCCCCTCCTAATTCATGTCTACCACGACATGATCGTCTTTGTCTTCATTGTCGTTGTCGCCTTTCTTGGGTGATTTGATGTAGAAACGCATCATAGCGCATAGACTCACTTGCCATTAATGGGCCAAATGTTTTTGACTTGTACATGAAGAAGCCCGTGTAAAATGATTCTTCAATGGTTTGGAGATGGTAGCTTGGCAGAAACATCAGCCGTTTGAAATAGTCATACAATACTGGCTCTGTCGGTGGCCCACTTAGATCATATGACAACTCTGAGATGCTTCTTTCAGTATTCATATACTCTGATGTCCAGCTTTCTGAGAAGACTGTGAGACAGGCCAAAAATGTTCGAGCTATCTTACATAGCATCTTGCAGGATAGGTCAGGAGAGCCTCCGAATTCTGCTATGGCGCCCTGCAAGGTTTTCACCATGTAAGAACCGGATATTCTCTCTCCCTCTGCTGGCCCTGGCATTACTGGATAATTCAGCCATGTTGGATTTCTGCTCTGTAGTGCTTTATGTTGGCTGTAGGTGTATGTTCGGGGAGTGGGGCAAAATGTTATGTCATTCCTCAGCTCAAGCGGTGCGCTGACTAAGTGGATCAGGTTATTAGGATGATCCAATAGCCATTGACGCCTCCACTTTGGCTGGCTGTCCACTATTCTGTTTTGTTGTTCCCTATCCTGTACTTCTCCTTCAAACACTGGCACTTGTTCCTCTTTTTCGAGCTGCCGTTGATGTGTTAGAGTTTCGTACTTCAGCAGAGCATAGCGTAACATAGGTGCATTCCATTCCTTCCGTAGCTCTACTGCTGTTTTGCCCGATCTGGAAAGCCCTTGTAGCAACTCCTTTTCGAGTTGCATAGCCTTGTACCATATCATTTCTGTTTGTTTTTCCATCTGCTCGGCCAGCCTCTGCTCTTCCAATTTCGTGACTGAATCTTCTTCTGTCTCTTGGTCTTTGGAGCCGGTTTCATCCGTCTGCGTATCTGGTGCCTCTTGTTCATCTGAATCATCCTCGCACTCATCTTGACCCCCATATACTTCGGCGAGTCTAGCCAAATTCGTTGTTGCTGGCTCCATGTGCACTCGTACCTGTCCTTGGTGCTGCCCTCCACTTTGTAGACTTGCGATTTGTGCAGCCATTGTTCTACTATTGATTTGTAGAGCTTGAAATTCCATTTCTTTTTTAGCGGCAGATTCCTCTAACTGTTTTAACCTGATGTGCACGTTTTTATTTTCTTCTCTGAGTGATTTGGAAACAATGCTTTCCATTTCACTGTCAGGAGCTGGTCCTTGTTGTTGTTCACTTTGCAAGTCTGAAATTTGTCTTTGTAGTTGATCTTCTGCTCTAAGCGTACTTTCAACAATCATTAAACGCTGTTTTCTTTCCAACTCCAGCTCCCTCTTTAGTGCAGCCACTTCTTCTTCTAGGTGGACTACTGGTGTTTTTGGTAGCGACGTTTTTTGCTTCTTAGCGCGTTCGATTTCTCTTGCTTGGATATCTGTTACTACTCTCAAATCTTTGACTTCAATTTGTAAGTCATCGATGACGACTTGCAAACTTTTGATGGTCTCTAGCGTATCTTGCTTTTCCTTTTCCAACTTTTGGATGTGTTCGCCTCTGTCACTGACATCTTCAAGGAATACGTTTATTGTATCTTCACATATGGCATTGAAGTCTTCCGACTCCTGTAAATTGTCTTTGAGAAGATTTACTGTGCCTTTGAGCCCCGATATTTCAGCATCTCTGATGAGGATCAACTTTAGAGTGTCCTCCCTTTGCTCTTGCAGTCTCAGAACTTCCTCATCAGTTTTTTGTAGCTTCATTTTGTTGGACCGGTTCTGATCAACTAACCATTGACTGTGTAGTCTTGTTCGGTTTAGTATTGTCGCCATTGACTGCAAATCTTCATCTATAGTAGCTTCCAGTTCAATTTCTTGAGAGGAAGAAGCTTTATCTTTAGTCTGATCCACCTCCTTTTGCTTGCCTTTATCACTTTGTGATATGGCTCCAGTGTTTGGGTGTCTATCTGTTCCTTCTTCTTCTTCTTCCTCTTCTTCCTGTTCACTGGGCGGTGTGTGAACTCCATCATCACGATGTGAGTTTTTTGAATGCGAAGTAGATTCAGCAGATGGGCTAGATTGCCTTTCACTTGTATCTGGCCTTGGAGATGGCGGCGGTGTTTCCTGATCACGCGAAGTTGGCCTCAACTGATCTCTCCAAGTTTGGAGATCCTCCTCTTCTAGTAGCAATTTTGGTTCATCCCTAACATTTCTTTCTTGGATGTACCTCTCGAACCAGTCCAGCTCAAAAGCTGGGTTGTTTCTATTCTTTGTTCTCAGTGTGAATGTGCTACTAGAAGGTTTCCAAGTGGCGCCTACATCGCCTCGTAGAGATCTTTCTAGAGAAAACCCTTCTAGCATCCTTTCCATTTTTGCTATCTTCTGCAACCTGGTGTTGTTTTCCATTTCCGGTTTCCGCTTCTTTAGTCGGGCATCTTCCTCTTCAGTTCTTTTTTCTTCTTCCATCTTTTCTTGTGTACTTCTTGTCACTCTTTCCAGCTTGTGTCCTCCAATGGTGTTAATAGATGCCGGTACTTTCCTTTGTGGTCTGTCTTCGCTATTTTCCCTTAATACCAGCCAGTCGTTCTGATGAGGGGCAGGTGGCAACTGATCTGCCGCGCCTATGGCATGGTATATTACTCTGGTTAGGGCTTCTCCTCCAGCAATGTAATTGGGTCTGTCCTGCCTTAGCTTTGTCATTTCTTCAAACAGATATGACGCGTGATCTATATAGAACTCACGGGTCATTCCCATAGCCCATGTCAGTGGGGTTGAGATGCTCCCGTGCGGTGTAGTGTATCTTGGCGGCCTTTTGCTGTAGCTCAACAAACAGTGACTGTAGATCTGTGTTAGTTCTCTTACTTCCGGGTTTGCTATGAGTTCGAAAGAAGGTAGTTTGGACTTTTGCAAGTAAATTGTGAGGTTTTTCCTTCTTTCTCTCATGTTTGCTCCTTGATCTGACAATTTCAATGCCTCTTTGATGATCTCTTTGGTGATCTTCAAAGATCTCTTTGGTGATCTGGATCTCCATCACTTCATTATCCATGCCTGCCACTCTGCAAGTTCCATCTTCTTGGATAGTCTCTATTAGATGTTGTACCCTCTTGAAATCTATCCCTACTGGTGGTAGTGATACGAAGTTCCACAAGCTGACTTTTTTGAGCCATGACCTTTGCGGTGATCTTTTCAAGTAATTCTCTGCCTCCTTGGGAATCATCACTGTATCCACTAAGTTTCTTTTGTCATCCACATATGAACCTTGATATATCTGAAAGGCCGCAGCCTATTGCACATTTGCAGGTATCCAGGTGGCTGCTGTCTTTAAAGAATTGGGTAGAAGTGCATAGGGTACTGCCCCTTCCGTTGCCAGGTTCTTGCCTTTTCTTTTTGCCGGAGAAGCCTGCATTGATCCTGTCATCACAATTATCAGTTAATGCACAAACATAGTACTACTCTCCTAAATTGATTACCACTTAATCATGCATCTAGATGAGCCTTCTTAATCCCAAGATTAGTTAAGATAAAATGTTAGCAGATAGACAAGCTCTTCCATTGTGCGACTTTGGCGGCTTCAAATTGATGTTGTTGGTGAAGGAGAACAAGTCCAAATGCCTTGAAATTTTGTGTGGTGTATGCTCTCATGGCATGTAAGGTCATTCCATAAGCCAAAGCTCAAAATCTATCCATTTGCTACTTTTTCTCAGTCTATCACGATAGACTATCATTTTTTTGATCTGGGTCCTTTTTTGCAGTTGTGACTCCACCAATTGGTTTCCCATACCTTGCACATGATCTGACCCCATTTCTACCTCAAATGAATGTCAAGTGACCCCTTTTTGGATCAACTCCCATTTTTCCAGATTCCCTTCAAGGAGATCTTGGTCTATCTCCTTCATTTTGTGTTGTTTTGGGCTCAAACTTAGTGGGTAGTGATCTTGCATCATGTTAAAGACAACTGCTAATTCAAATTTTTGATAAGATGGTCCAGTATCCCTCTGCTTGGTCTATCGCGATAGACTGGGACTTAGTGCCAGTTTGTCATTTTTTGGCTTTGTGACCATCTGTCTGCCTTCTCCCAGTTGATGCAAGGTTTCTTGACCCCTCACATGTAAATTTTACCTTTCTGCCCTTGAGATGTCCTGTTCTGACTATGAGTTGTCTGCATGTCTTTCTCAGCTTGCCATATGAGTCCATCTTGGCACCAAATTTGGTGTACTGCCTTCATTTGCTTCCCCAAGTCTAGCTTGTAAAAATTTGAAAAGTCTTTCCCCCCAATAATTGTTGTAGCAAGTCTATCGCGATAGACTGAGTTTTTGGCCAAAAAAGATTTCTCTTGCACTTTGACTTGATATTGGTGGTTAACATTCCTTGTTAGCACCCCTCGTGAACCCAAAGTCAAAGTTTCCCTTATCTAAGTGTAAGTTCAAGTCTATCGCGATAGACTGGGTACTTTGTCATTTTTACTAGTTTTTTGATGTTAGTTGACAATCATGGTTTTAATAGGCCCTCCTAGACACACACATCAAATTTTAATCAATTTAGACGAATGTACTCCCTGTTTGCAGCACTTAGCTGGTCCTGAAGTCGAAGTAGACCACTTAGGTGATGGTCGCGGTTCCTTTTGGTCTTTGTATGATTCCGGCTGTCTTTTACTTCCTTTTGACCTTCCATCCAAGCAGTCAGTTGTTGTTTTGGTGTTTGAAACACCAAGAACGACCATTTGGACGTCTTTCTGGCCTGTTGCCGGCATTTTCCCTAGTGGAAGAACTTTTTTCCTGAGTGGACACATTCCATCTCGTAGTTGACCTCCTTTGGATGTTCCTTGTTGAATTTGGTGTAATTTTGTCACTTGGTCGGCCCGTTAGAGTATCGTGACGCTTTGTGCGGTTTTCGTCAAATAGGGACTTTAGGCTCCGTTTTGACGAACTTTTTCATGGTCTAACCCTTCAGTCGGTTTGTCCAGGTTATTGGCTTGCTGTCTATGAATTTTGGCTCATTTCCGATCACCTTGCTTTTGTCGCCCTTTTGCAGGTCCTGCTAAATTAGGGTTTTCTGAGCAGATTCCTTCACGCTTTCCGAGGTCATAGGCTCGATCCCTAAGCTATAAGCATTGTGCCTTTCACTTTTGGTCCCATTTGGTGGCCTCTAGGTCTCCCTAACAACCATTCTACCGTATGTGTGCACAGGTTGTGATTGTGATGCCGGCGAGGTTTTGCGACTAACTGAAGTAAACAACACTTAGAGTCAGTGTTGACGAGCATACCTCTCATATCTGATGTCGATCTGGTGAGCGTGCGCGATGGATGAGCTCCTGGAAGTCTCAACTGCTGTAGGGAGCTCTCTCTCTCTCACTAGGAAAATGACTCAAATGAGGGATTTCTAGCCTAGCCTCTCTATATGTAATCGAGACTCCGACACCAAATTTTCCCATCTTTTACCTGTGGCCATTACTTTTTGCGAGATGCGGTTTAGGCTCAAAAATTTCCTGATTTGGATTTCGATTGCTTCAGTTTTACCACTTTTGCAGATTTCTCGAGTTGGAGGTCCCTTCATGACGGTGGTCATTTTGCCCTGTCACCTTTGCAATCCTTATTTTTTCTGTGTCTTCTTTACCTTGCTTTGATCAGGCGTCTCTTCTTGTGTGTTTCCATCTGGATTACGGATTTTTTTCTATAATTTTTGCTAGAAAATGGTTAAAATAAAGCAAATAAATCCCAAAATAACCCGAAAATAGAAATTCTAACCTAGAAAAATACCGATGAAAAGCAAAACACTTTGTAGCTCACTTTTCTCTCGTCTATGTACAATCTCGCTCATTATCGTCAACCTTGGCCTATTTTTTGCTGTTTTTAGACAGTTTTTGGCCAGATTTGACTCTCTTTATAGTCTATACACATCCCTGGGGGCTCATGAATGATGATTTGGTCCCCAATTACGAGGGCATATTCTTTTTCCCAAAATCACACAGTAAAACGCAAAAATGGTTGAAAAATTGCACACAAACATTGCCCTCTAATATATGACATGAGTCCGCGTTGGAATGCCTCCCCCCCTCCTAATTGGAGTCCTCCCGGACGACAGAGTATCGTCAAGGGTATGTGTTGTACATGGGTTTGAACTCATGCTAATGCAAGCCTTGTAATATAGCCCTATATGCATGTGCAGTCAATGCATGTAGAAAGAATTTATGCGGTGCAGGAGGAAGGTATAAGCGATGCGCTTATTGGCATTTGTCGTTGAGGTTTCCTGTGGTATCTTGAATTGGCTGGAAGATTTTCTTTGCAAGTAGTAGTTGTAACTCTGTCGCTCGTTGTTTGATTGTTTTCCACTGGTTTTGAATTGGCGTATGTGGTTCCTTTGAAGTCGATATTGTTGTATCTGGTGGAACATTCTTTCTTTCTACCTTGATGACTTGTGTCTGATACATCCTTGTAGTTTTTGTTGTGGATTCTGTTTATTTCCTCGTGCTGTTTGCATGATGTTGCTTGACCTTGACAGTTGTAGATAGCTGCACGATTGTCATCTTTGTCCGCCCTTCTTGTGTTGTTGGCTCGTTTTGAATTGGCAATTTTGGCCGCCATACCAATATAGTCCGTTGCGTATTTGACAGATTGACTATGTTTCTTTGAAGTTGGGCTTGTTTTCGGTGTTTTGTCTGTTCTTCTGACTCTTTTTTTATAGGAATTAGGCTGTCGTGCCTTATCCAAACTTTGTATTTCCGCTTTTGATGTAATTGTGCCTCGGTCAGCTCTGTACGCCGTACCCAAACTTGCCTGGTTCCCTGAATGGTTGCTGATTTTTGATAAGACGTTGCTGGACTTGTAAACTTTGTTTGTTGTTGGGCATATTTTTGCGGTTGTATTAACATTTGTTTCCTCCTTGACATGAATTGGTTATATGATAAGAAGGGTTCTGAAAAGTTTTCCTTTCTGAACAGTTCCTCATTCGTATCCAAATCAATGAATACCCTGTTAGCTTTCATCCATGACACTGCTAAGATACACGGAGTTGCTGACCTACTTGGTGGCAGTACATGGAATTTTGTAGTGTACGGGTGTGCCTGCATTGTGATTGGTATTATAATAGACCACAACGTGGTCACCTCATCACCCGATGCTACTTTCAATTTGTGTGTCTCTGGGATCGTCTTCATTGGTCCAAGTTTCTGAAAGAGCTCAAAGATGATGACACTCATTTTTGCCCCAGTGTCAAGTAATGCATAGATTTCAACTTGTTTTGTGCCTGCATAAGCTTTTATGTAAGGACTACACCATGTATCTTCCAAGTCGTCGATGATGCTATCGTCCTGAGCCCTAAGGTCTGTCATGGTCTTTTCTAATTCGTTGCTTTGTATATCTGCTTCGATTGTTTGGGATGTTGAAAGAGGATATTCGTCAGTCATCATTGGGGTGACCATGTTTATTGTCCTGAGAAACTGCTTTCGTTTAGAAATCCGTTCCTTTGCTGCTTGTTGTGCCTGGTCCTGAATTCTTTGTTGTTCCTGTCTATAGGTTTTTCCATAATGCAGTTGAAACAACATTTCCGGTGTTAAAGGTAGATGATATTTTTTTAAACGACACCCACTAATCCAGTTCGGCATTTCTTTTCCATCTAGTGTCGATAGTTTTACTGCTCCGCTAGACGATATTTCTTGGATCAAATAAGTCCCCATGCCCCTTTTCTTTAGCTTTTTGGCATGCTGTTTAAGGGTGTATACTAAGACATAGTCGCCCGTTTTAAAGTTCTTGTTCTTGACATGTTTGTCAAAAAACTCTTTCTGTTGTCTTTTTTTGCATAGATGGCCGCTACAGCATTGAGTCGTAACTCATCTAATTTTTCAAGGTCCTCTAACCGTTCTGAAAGTTCATGCCCCGTCCAGTCCAATTTTTTTGATACCCTTAGTGTGGGGATTAAAAAGTCAATAGGCAATATTGCATTTAACCCATATACCATATTAAATGGTGTAGCATTGAGTGTTGTTTTATATGCAACTCGATAGGCCCACAATGCCGAATAGAGCATCTGATCCCAATCTGTTCTTGTTTCACTAACCAGTTTTGTAAGAACCGTGCACAATATTTTGTTGGTCGCTTCCGCTTGGCCATTGGCTTGTGGATGATAGGGTGCAGATTTGTGATGAATTACCATAAACTCATTTAAGAGATGTTGGATAACTTCATTTACAAAGTGTGTCCCTCTATCACTCACCAGCTCGATTGGAAGGCCATAACGTGTAAACACATATTCATATAAGAATTGTGCCGTGGTTCTAGCGTCTGTTTTCGTTGTGGCTTTTGCTTCCACCCATTTGGTCATGTAGTCCGTGGCCACTATGATATATTGTGCTTGTGAACGATACGCTAGTGGAGTGATAGGACCAACAAAGTCCAATCCCAATTTGGCGAATGCTTGAGCACTCATCATTGGTCTTAAAGGCATTTCGTCTCTTTTAATTGGTACCTTAGTGCGTTGACATTCATCACACCTTTTCACGAATTCTGTTGCATCTTGAATCATGGTCGGCCACCATATACCTGCAACCATAATGATTTTTACGGTTCTCTCTGCTGAAAAATGACCACCTGCTATGCCTGCATGAGTCTGTTCCAATAATGGAAAGTAGTCATTTTCATGAGGAACTAACCTCAGCTGGTCATCAGTTCCTCTTTTGTACAATTGGTCAACAATGAGGGTATACCTATTCGCTTCAATTTGTAAAGCCTTTTGTCTGGCTTTAGACCAATCTCTTGGCAGCTCCTTATTAGTCAAATAATCCACAATAGCATGACTCCATGTGTGTGCTACTGTTACTTGGTATAATGTGGCATAATCCACAGTGGTATTGGATGTGCAAAAGTCGCATTTCTTGATGTAATTTGCTACATCGCCTGCCATTCCTCGCCAATACACCCCAAGTCTTCTGAATTGTTCATACATCATTTGATTTCCTATATGGAATCCCCCTGTTTGTGTGTGGGTCTCCTCTAGATACGCTTCGTACTCCTCTGGGCCTATACACAATCTTAGAATCCCATCGTTTCCATGATGGTACATTCTTCCCGCAAGCATTGTGTAGTTTCGTGCTTGTCTAATGTCTTCTACCGTGTGTTTGTCGTCAAGATTCATTCCATATGTCAGCAACAGAATAATTTGCTTTGACCATTTCGGTACCATCTCTATATTAAATAGGTATGCGTCTGAGAGATCGTCATCTACTCCGGTAGCTTTTTCACCATGTAGTAATCGAGAAAGGTGGTCTGCTCTTTGATGAGTTTTTCCTTTCTTAACTACTACCGTAAAATCAAACTCCAGCAACACAATGAACCATCTTAAAATCCGTCTCGTGTGGCAAGGTTTGTTTACTAAGTACAAGAGTGCCTGATGATCCACAAAGAATGTGAATTTGCTCGCGAGTAAGTAATGCCGAAATTTCTTTACAGCATATATCATACCCAATCCTTCTCTTTCAGTGGTAGTATAATTCTTTTCTGCACTGTTGAGTTGTCTACTAGCATAACTGATTGGAAAATCCGTCTTTCCCTCATCTGGTTGTGCTAATATACATCCTATTGCAAATGCCGAAGCATCTACATGTACATGGAAGGTCTTTGACCAATCTGGTGCTTTTAGAATTGGTGCAGATACCAGTGCATCTTTTAGTTTCTGGAATGACTCCTCACATTCATTTGTCCAAATGAAGAGTGTGATTAGACTATACAAGGGTTTTGCGATTACCGCGTACATGTAGATAAAACGTCGGTAGTATCCACAATGTCTTGGCAATTCTATGATCACCTTTACCTTGTCTTCATCAGTGGTAATTCCATTAGCCGACACTATGTGGCCTAACATTTTACCTTGTCGTACCATGAATATTCATTTTTCTGGGTTGAGGCAAATCCTATACGTTCTGCATTTTTCGAATACCGTTCTCAGATGATCTATATGGTCTTCTCTCGATAGAGAATAGACACACAAGTCATCCATGTAAATATCCAAGAATTTTTGCAAGTATTCTTTATAAGCGTGTGTCATTAATCTCTGAAATGTGGCTGGAGCATTGGTCAAACCAAATGGCATTACCCTAAACGCATATATGTCCCATTCTATTGCAAATGCTGTTTTGTATTGATCTTCTAGTTTGACCCCCAATTCGTTATAACCAGAGAATCCGTCCATAAAGATATAGGCTTGCTTGCATGCCACTCGTTCCAGGACGTGTTCAGTGATAGGAAGAGGGTAGTTGTCTCTTATTGTTGCTACGTTTACCTTCTTGAGATTCACACACACTCGTAATTTCCCATTTTTCTTGGGTACCACCACTATCGGGGACACCCAGTCCGTGTGTTCTATCTCATAAATAAATTCAACCTCCATAAGTTTGTCTATCTCCTCTTTTATCCTTTTGGCGAATGTCTCATTATACGTGTAGGGACGTTGTTTGCTTGGCTTTGCATTAGACTTCAGAGGGATTGAATGTTCACAAATTTTAGGATCCACTCCCTTCAAATCTTTTTCTTGGCATTCTTTGGCCCATCGTAGGACTCGTTTGATTTAGGCTCCCTCATTAGTTGTTGAACCACCAATCTTCTTTCCTGAATGTGTACTTACAATAGTGAGGAGGTACATCTATATTTTTACTCCCATCACTAGGGTTCGTTCCATCGCTACTTTCCATTTCAATTGTCCATACATTTTTTATTTTTTGTTTCAACTCATTGTATCTCGTTTTCCGTTCAATTTTCGTCATAATTGGACTACCACAGACATTCAATTTTTCTATTGCAACGCTTTTTTTTGGTTTGCTGGTTTTCTTAGGTTTCAACTGTCTAGACTTAAATCCTGAGTCTTCAGCAACCTTAAGAAATCTTCTTGACACTTTATCCTTAGCACAATCAACAGCATGAATGTTCATAAGGAAATGTGTCTTACCCTTAAACTCTGGCATGGGTCTCAACCTGGTTGGTGTACTGATGTGGTGTCGTTTACTCTTGTATCTTTTTTGGCGTCTCTCACTTTGGTTTGGGAAATTATAGAAGACGTCATTGCCTTGATCTTGATTGTCGTCTCCCTCTGTATTTTCTGACTTCTTGTCATCCGCGTTATCCTTGTTTTCACTTTGATCAGAAGAATCATAAAATTCTTCTCCTTCCTGTTTGATTTCTTTAGTGGGGATGTCCACATAGCCCACTATCTTAATCTCAAGTTTCGTTTCTGTTTTATGGATCCTCATATTCTCAGTATCTACCTCGTCCTCGTCCTCCTCCACAAATTTGCTCAACATGTAGTATGGTATGATATCGTAGCCATTCTCATCACAAAATTTGGTGGGAGTGACTTCGTTGACGCATACATCCAATGTAGCCAAAATTTGAGACCATTCTAGGGGTTCGAGCTTCTCTTCAGGAAAAGGTTCTCGTATATAGGCATCGTCTTCCAAGACCCTCTCTAGTGTCCTTTCATCGTGGTCAAATTCACTACATTGAGATGCTCCACACATCCATATCTCTTTTTTCTTACAAAGCCACGCTGGGACTTCTGATCCACTAATGGTGGCTGAGTCAAATTCTTCCACAGGGGTTCTCGTGACATCATGGTAGCTATGATTTTTTATGTTTACGCGTGTAGTAGTTTCAGAATGTCTTAGATACAAATAATCATACCCCCAGTCCTACACCATTTTGAGTTGCCTCATGAACGGCCTACCGAGGATAATTTCATAGTTGTTCTTCTTGCCGAAATCTACTATGGAAAAGGTATGTTCGTACTCTATGCCACAGGAAGATACCAAAATTGCCTCAAGCAATCCTATAGGCCTTTCTATGTGCCCATCCGCCAGTTGCAATTTCATTCTAGTTGTTCGTATTGCTGGTTTTCCCCATTTTTCCCATAGCAATTTGGTCGCAATGGCAATGCCAGCTCCACTATCAAGTATTGCCTTAGTCTCTATGCCATTATACTCAACTGGTAGGGTCATGTTTCAATCTTCACCCTCACAATACTCTCCTACCTTGTTGAGTGGCACTGGTCTAGTGTTGACTTTCTTCGGTTCTGTGTCATTAAGCTTGGTTTCGAAGAACTTAAGAGGCGTCCTTATGCCAAATTTTTCAAGACATTTTCCCACTTCCGTCCACATGCTTGGCCTAATTTTTAACAATTCTGCCAATGTGATTGTACACTTGACCGGAGTGGTCAACAAGTCTGTCAAAATTTTAGTGTCCAATTGATTCGAACCGCCTATTCTCTGAGAAGGTACTCTTCGAATTTTTGACCTTGCCTCATAGTCCCCCATATATGTTGGCAAAGTTCTAAGAGATTGTGGTCTGCTATCTTCGGATGCATCTGAACCATTATCCCCTTGAAATGATTTAACGTCCAAATCCCATGGAGTCTTATTCAAGTTCAGCTCCGAGAAAGGCGTTGACTCGACTGTTTTTGTCTCATATTTTTCTTGAGCTTTTCGCACCGTTTCCCATAGATCTTCAGAACAATTTTCTTCCACAATAGGGGAATATAGTGAAAAATCTTTCAGTGATTCATCAGTGCTATTAGGTACGTCTTTCGCATCCTCTACATCCGGCAAGGATTTAATGTTTTCTATCTTGTCGGGTATCCTTTTTTCGGTTTTGTGAGGTGTTTCATTGTTTGGTGGTTTGATTACTCTATCTCTTGTTTCCATAGGTGGAGGCTCCAGTAAAGCTTGTGCAGTTCCAATCAGCTGTTTGCACATCTCTAGTCTCTGTTTTTTCTATCTTTGGATATGGATATGTCATCCACCTTTGCTCTAGGGTCTGTCTGTTCTTCAATCTTGCTTCATATGCTTGCAAGATTGCATCTAAGGGTTCATTGATCTTATCTACCAATACCAACCCTCCCGAGCTTTCACTCTTTGGTCCTTCCGTTGATTTTAGAGAGTCGGACTCTCTTTGCTGTTTAAGTTACTCTCGAGCTATCGTTAGCTCAGCTTCTACATCTTTTTGTTTTCGCTCACGTCTAGTTTTCATTTTCGCTCTTCGTTCTTTCCAAGGATTATCACGACTAACACTAGACTTGTCAATCTTGATTTCTTCTTGATTTTGATCGTTACTCTTGGGCTGATTGTCATTTTTCCTTGCTTGGGCTCTTGTCAAGACCTTAATAGGAATCGGAATTTCGTTTTCTGACCCTCCACAGGACGGTAGCGCTCCAGCATATTCAAGGTAGTTTTTGCTCCTTTGCTCGAGTTTTTAGCGCAATCAGGGATCAAGTGAGTAATTCCACACTCCGTGCAATATGCGTTGACCCTAATGATTTTGTCATGAGGGCAGTCCCTCTGCCAATGGTCTCCTCCACACTTGTAGCATGGTCCTTTAGGCTGTTGAGGTGCTCCTGGGGCTCCTCTTTGTTTGTGTGCAATTCTTTGCCCGCTCATGCCTCCGTTGGCTATGAACAACAGTGTTCTTTCATCTAGGCTATATCGTCCTTCTCCTACTGCCTGTGCAGCAGTTGGTGGTCCTGTATTTTCTATCATGCTCCATGGTTCTAGTGTAGAGGGTTCGTCCGGTGGATAATAAACAGAGTTCTCCGCATATCCATTGGGCTCGTCGTAGTATGAATGCATAGGTACCAAAGCCTTCTCGTCTGACTCAGTTATTGTGGGTGTGTATCTTATGCCAATTGGTCGTAATCCTGGTAGAGGTGGTTGTTGTCCCAACACTTGTTGTGGTCTTTCTACGCCTACAGGTCCTGGTAGGTTGCCTGTTTGATATCTAGGCATCGGTGGGACTTGAGGAGATGTCGCCTGAGCTTGCGGAGCATATGGTCATTCTCTCACATATCCCTTGTTATAATAACACTCCTCCATCCCACGGTTTGTCCATTTTTGTTCAATCGCACACCATTTTGGTTGTTTAGCTTGTGGTTTGGAATACAAGTTAATCTTTTTAAGCACTTCCTCTACAAGATGCTCTTGGCTTACCGCTACTTCCCCCTTCAGTGTTGTCTTAACAGACTTGCCTCCGCTTTGTTGTGAGGAAGAATCATCGTCAAGATCCTTGAACTCACCCTCTTTGTAGACCGCACAATTGTCCACAAGGTATAGAGCTTCCTTGGTTAAATCATTCAACGTAGTGCTCCTTTTCATATGTAAGTCCTTTTGAAGATCTGCATTCCTTAGTCCTTGGATAAATATAAGCATAAGTCTGGACTGAGTTGGCAGTTCTTCCACGGGACAAAACTTATTATATCTTTTTAATCGAAGGGCGGCCTTCCGCACGGACTCTCCATCTTTCTGCTTGAATTTATGGATTTGCGAGACAGTATTATGAGCTATCCCCCTTTGTGAGAATTCCTCAATAAAATCGTCAAACACCTTCTCCATAGACTCAAAATCCCTTCGCTCCACCGAGTCAAACCATGTAGCCGCATCATCCTCTAAGGTTAAACGGAATCCTGCAAATTGGGTAGGAAAGTCTAGCACCTCTTCAACTCTAATTACACGCACAAAGGCTGCTACATGATCTCTTGGATCCCTGCTTCCTGTATATTTCTTGTTTACCCATTTTTGCACTTGAGAAGGTCTAATTTACGATGGTCTCCAAATCTCATCATGGGATCTCCCCGTCCTAGTCCACATACCTTCTCTGGTCTCCTGTAGTGGCCAGGTTCCTCTCCCAATGGTGCTCCTAATCCATAATTTCTAGCAGTTCTCGTGAGAGATGGTTCATCTCTCCGAACTCGTTCTCGGGGTGTTCTTCCGAGCTTAGTTGACCCCTGAGTCTTTGGCTTACTCTCTCCTTGATAATGTGCATAGAGTGGTGGTTCTTGTAAATCCCTTAACCCTCGTGCGGTTTGATAACCCTCTCGGGTTCGGTCTTGTTTTAATGTAGCACTGTGTCGAAGCCATGCCTGCAGTGATGGCTGAGTAGCTGGTTGGTCCTGGTAGTTGGATGTCGGTGGTCGGGTAGAATGTGAGGTAACGTCATACTCTTCTGAAAAGGGATTAGTTGACTTGCTAGGGGTGTAGGTGGCTCTTGGTACCTCGTCAGGGCCATAGGTCGATGCTCCCGGAACTGTTGCCTTTTCAACCTCTTCTCGGAGAATACGTTTGTATTCTCGCCCGTATCTGTCAACAAAAACAATATCCTTCACCATAGCAATTTCATAAGAAAATAAGTAAAGAACCTTGTCTTTGCTTAATTCATTTGGGTAGGGTTCCTTGCATCGAAAGTAAGAGAATATTCCCTCGCTTTCATGCTTGTAAATCCCTACATTCTCATTATAGGTTGGGACCCTGGTTGTTTTCTTATCATACATAAAAAGCGCTCCAGGTCGATCAATGTTAGGAGGCGGTTCTTGGGTTTCTGAAACCATTTTCCCTTTTGCCACGTTATCCCCATATCTGTTGTAATCCTCAGGGTTACTCACTATCAGATAGTGGTTTCCCTTTTCGTCTCTGAATCTGTCTCCATCATCGTAGACTCGAATTATCTCTTGTCTCTGAGCCGGTCTTTCTTCAATACAAATACACTTGCGTCCTCGATAGTCAGAATAGACTAGGGCTCCCCTCAAGTTAGTTCCTTCCAAGAAGATTATAGTGAACTGGGTTTCGTTACAGGATGCAGGGAGGTGCTCCCTCCTGGCATTGGTCCTTCAGCGTTGAAACCTACTGGCTGTTGACTCCCCATCATGAAGAAGGACTTTTCCGACGAAGTGTAAGTATCACTACCCTCTTCAATGATTGGTGCCAATGGGTCTAGTCTCGTCTGAGTTACACTCTCTTCTGTGGACGTGGTGCTAATTTGACTTTTGACACTTTTAGCTCCCGACTTAACAAAGGCTCCTGACCTTAAATACATAAGAATGAAAGTTTTGTTTCAAACTAAAAGCTTACCTGGACTCCTTCTTCCTGTATAGCTTTGTGATGACCTCCTTCTGGGATCTACACAAGGATGGTTAGTCTGTTCACAAGTGTTTTCCCTGAATTACCAAAAAATCTTTCAAGTATATACAGCAACCACTTAGTCAGTCTTCTGGTAGTCCAATTTCAATTATGAAATGAAGGATGGGATCTATATAGGGAGTATGTCCTAGCAGTATAGTCACAAATTGCAAAAAGTGTCTGATTCACTACTTCCTTAGTCTATCGCGATAGACTGATAGTTTGCTCTAGCACAAGTCAATTCAAAATTGTGACTTTATCCTTGAGTTCCAGTTACCCTCTATAGCCTATCCCCCAAGTTTTGTGAAGTTTGGACACTTGGGTCGGGTTTGGTCCCATTTTAGTATTTCAGTCGGAGCTTGATTCTCTATCTGACCCTCAGCTTGACCTTCAGTGATCTAAATGCCTTGAATTTCGGTGTGTCTGCTATTTAGGCCCTGATAAAGCTCTCCCTAGGGAAAATTTGAAAGAAAAGTTCCCCAGTAATAATTTCCTTGGTCTATCGCGATAGACTGAGCACTTTCTCCATTTTCAGCTTTTTTCCAAAGTTTTCTCCACAGTTGGTTTAGCCTCCCCTTGTGTAGTGCATTGACCAATTTTGGCACTGTTTGGACATTTGGTCAAAGACTTCTTGCCCTTGTCTCTGAATTCAGACTCCAAACACCAGCTTTGAAGTTTTGGGGTCAAAATTGGTGTTCAAATTCACTCAATTTTTGTGAGTACCCTTGTATTGATGTGTTAAGCTTGTGGTATAAGGGTTTTTTGCTTGTTGCTAGATAAACACCACCTTCACCAGTCTATCGCGATAGACGAGGCAGTGAGCAATGGGGACTTAATTTTTTGTCTGTTTTTGCATAGTCTTGTTCCCTGTGTCCATATAAGTCTATCCCCCAAGTTTTATGAAGTTTGGACTTATTTTGACCTCAAACTCAAGCACTTCACAAATTTCACTTTTCTCTGACAATTCACAACTCCATTGCACTTGAAGTGATGCAAATTTGATGACACTGCATCTTAAACTTGTGCACATCAGTCATACCTCATGACACAGTCACTTTACCCTTGGCTAATGGTTATATCTCATCTTGGCCTCTTTAGGTTCACTTAGTGTTTCCTTATGACAATCACTTGTTTCTTTTTTTGTTTGTTTTTCGCGGTTTTATAGCGTTTTTTCACTCTATTTCTTCACAAGTATAACAAGCACTCAAAACCAAAAACCATAACCTCAGGATACTCTATCCTAGATCTTGTTCTAAAAGTTTAAGCTCTCTCCAGTCAAAACTAAAGTAAGCTAACCATCACACGAGTGACGTAGATCTCCCTACTTAAGGTCTTGTGTCCCCGGCAACGGCGCCAATGTTTTAGGGCAAAACTACTCCCCTGTTCATACTCACGAGCACGACACAGACAACATACTTATCATCCGATGACACGACTAACCCGTAGGTGCACGTAGGCAATCTCGTTAGCTTGTCAGGCTGAGACCAATCTACACATACGCACTTTTATGATACATCAATCACTAACCTTGGTAGAATGCAACCCACTCTATCCCTAAACGCTCACAACACCGTTTACATGTCCAATGAACTCGGAATCGCATCAAACTTACTAGGCATCATCCTCTCACTAGGACATACTTATCTATAAGTCTAATCTCACCAGATTTGAATCCTAGCTATCTCGAATACTTTCGCGATAGACCAACATGTCATAATCCAAAATTGGGCGAAACTTAAGTTTATCAGTATCTATGTGTATCTAATCTCTTTCTCATTCCATGAAGCACTTGATTATTGAAAACAGACACCGTTTGTGCTACTTACAAGCAAAACAAGCTCGAGGAAGAATCGATCGCGATCAACTCGAAACGGCGAATGCGTGGCGTGGGCGCGTAACTCTCGGAGAGACTACCGCGATGGTGTGGTTGCGTCGTGAATCCGGTGAGGGAGAAGTGCGTAGCGAAGAGGATAAGACACACTCACTCTCTCTCTCTCTATCTCCCTCTCAGACTCGTACGACATAGGATTAATGTTCAAAAAAATGTTGTCTAAAAAATGGTTCTAAGGTGACTTTTATACTTTAGTCACCTTAGCTCAAAAATGTACATGGGGTTCTCTTGCTCATGCTTACAAAGTGGGAATAAATCTGAGTCCTGACTAACTGACTAATATTTACATAATCCAGACGAATGAATCAAAATGATAAGACGTCTTTGACATAAAAAATGGAATTTGATATGCTTTACAAGATGGGCTCATTACAACAGTTGGACCAATGGGGCTCCAACAAATAGTACAAACCATGTAAGAAGGGATTGTGATGATTTTCGTGATGCTTTGTCAAAAGATGTTCTCTTGTTTAAGGATGGTAAAATCCACTTAAGAGAGACGGGTCTACCCTTGAGAACTAACTTTGGGAAGGGGGGAATGCAAACCTTAGTTGAAGATATGGCAACTAAGCATGCCACCTCCTCAGTTGAGGCATCTATTTATGGAGTAAAAATTGAGCATCTTAGTGATGAACAGGCGAGTGACTATCATGGTCAAATTTGGCAAAATTTCATGCAATTAGCTAAAAAGGGAAATCTTACAAAAGAGATTCTACATGAAGCAGGTGATTGCATACGTCTAGAAAGAGGATGGAATGATCCAATGGACTCATTGTCAGTGCATGCCTACATTACAAAATGCCAACAAAATGAGGCAATTGTAGAAGAGAAGCATAGACGTGAGAATGCTGATGAAAGACCATCAAAAAGATCTTCTAGAAGTGGAGGAAGAAGAGACTCAATGCCTTCTCAAACACCCTCAACACAAGGAGCATCTCCACCTGAATTACTCATGGAGGAGTCTACAACAGGAAAGAAGAAAGAGCCAACAAAAGGTAAGACAAAAGGCCCAACTTATAAACTACAATCTGATATTGAGGTTGCTACAGATTTAAAGAAAGTCTTGGAGGAAAGGATTTTGAATAGCAAGATTGAGTTCACTCTGGGAGAAGTCCTTGGCATTGCAAAGCGTGAATTCCATGAGGAGATCATTGACATCATCAAGAGAAAGAGGCAAATTCTTGCTGAGGTTGCTCGTCCACAGGTTGAAGGGGAAACCTCGAAGACACAAGGGATGTAACTGCAAAATAAGGAGAATGATGGAGCTGTGGTAGGATGCTACCAATCTAGTGGGAGAGTGAAGCAAGTGCATTTCTCAAATGATGATGAAGAAGTTGAAGATATTCCTAGGAGTTACTATTCACGAAGTCATTGGGCAAGGGCTACTCTAGAAACTTTGGTCAAGGTAGGTGATCTTGAAGAGCCATTTGTTGCCTTGATTGACCATGGTTCAGAAATAAACATAATGTCAAAGAGTCTCTACAACAAGTGAAAATGGATGATGGACACAGATCATGGCTAGATGGTAAAAGTGGCAAACAATTCATCTGGTGAATTGTATGCAGCATGTCCAGGTGAGAAGGTGACAATAGGTGATGTAAAGATTGACCAAAACTTCTTTGTACAAGATACATCTTCATATCATCTCATCCTTGGACAGCCCTACATTGTGGGAGTTCGAAGGGAAACAAAGGTAATGGATGATGGTTCAGCAGATGCTAGGATACGTAGCAAAGATGGTAAACGAGCTGTCCAATTTCTCACAGTTTGTGTAAACCATGAAAGAAATTGTGACAACCTCAGAGAACATCCTCTACCAAAGGTGAGCAAAGAGTTTCATGATCATAGAGAAATGATAGGTTTTGGCCAAGTACCATTATAAAGCGAGATTGTAGTGGTACAGAAAGAAAAAGGGTCTTGCCTAATCCAAAATAGGTGAAACGTTTTCAACGGGCTCCTTGGTAACAAGGAATGGATCGGTATGTTTTACAAAACTTGAAGATTTGAAGAGATGTGAGAGGCAATATGTGCATAATGTACAAATAGGCATAAAAAAGAGTGGGTTGCTAGAGCTTACTGAAAATGTTTTGGGTTTGTGTGAACAAGTTTCTTTTGTAGATACTATGGGTGAGCTTGATGCTATAATGGGGTCTAGTTTGCATCTTGAAAATGAAGTTGTGGAAGTTTTCTCTATGGAAATGTATGAAGTAATAGAAGCCTTTAAAGAAAGCCAAATAGTTGGCCCAGAAGTCGATGTTGAAACCAAATACAAGAGTGTAGCAAAGAAGGTGAAACCAGTAGCTTCACCCTTACCACCCAACAATAAGGAAAAGATTGAGCAAGCCTCTTTGCAACCAAGTTTAAGGAATCCTAAAAAGATCCGGCATACCTTCACAAAGGAGTCTTTTCAAGAGTTTCATATTGGTTGCGAGGAGTTTCTAACACGGGAAGAGACAAAGTGCTTCAAAGAAATGCTTTCAAAGCATGGCAAGGCTTTTGCATTTGAGCCACATGAGATAGGATGTGTTGATCCTTCTATTGTAGCTCCTATGGTAATTTTCACAATACCTCATGTGCCTTGGAATCTGTGGCCTATTCCGGTTCCAAAGGATTTTTTGCCAAAGTTAGTAGAGCTACTGAATGAGAAAATCAAAATGGGAATCTTGGAGCCTTCTTGTGCTCCATACTCAAACAGGTGGTTCACAGTTCCAAAGAAGAATGGTTCTCTACGCTTCATCCAAGATATGCAACCAGTGTGAACAAGGTGACAATTAGAAATGTAGGTACAAGTTCAATTGTGGATGAGTTTGCAGAGGCATTTGCAGAAAGGGCAATCTACTCAATGGGGGATCTCTACTCAGGGTATGATCAATTTCAGCTTGCAATCGAAATGAGAGACTTGACAACCATGAGGACACCTTTGGGTTTGGTAAGAATGTGTACCTTGCCACAAGGAGCAACCAACTTGGTTGCACATATGATGAATGGGATGAATAAGGTCTTACGTGACTTTATTCCTCAAATCACAATGCCTTTCATTGATGATTTTCCTATCAAAGGATGTGAAGAAAGTGACAAAGATGAAGCTTTGGATCTCAGGGGATGTCGCAGGTTTGTGGTAAATCACATAAATGATTGTGATAAAATTTTGTCTAGGTTGGAGGAAGTGAATCTTACTTTGTCAGGGAAAAAGTATATGTTTGGTGTCAATGAAGTGCTCATTGTGGGGCACATGTGAGGACCATATGGTAGGAATCCTTGTCCAACAAGGGTAGATGCCATCCAAAGAATGAAAGAAACATGCACTAGCATCACTGAGGTTCGAAGGTTTCTGGGAGCATGTGTCTTCTATGTTATTTGGATTCCACATTATGCACATGTAGCTGATCCTCTTTATCAGCTCCTTAGAAAGAATCAAAAGTTTAAATGGCAGAAGCACATGTAAAATCCATGAAAAAGCTAAAGGAGTTGCTCCAGTCAGCAACAACTTTGAGAAAGGTAGACTATGAGTGTCAAAGGCCAATAATTGTGACAGTAGACACTAGTCCTACAGGGATTGGATGGGCAATAGGGCAAGATGACAAAGAAGGACAGAGGTATGTGGTAAGATTTAGAGCAAAGGTTCTAAGTGCTTGCCAAAGAAACTATCCACAGATAAAGAGAGAGTTATGGGGTATGGTTACAGCCTTGAAAAGTGGGAAAGAGTACCTAATTGGTGCATGTGTGGAAAAGAGTACCTAATTGGAATCATCCAGTGAAGAAGAAAGCAAGGAAGATGTACAACAGGGCTGATCTACAAAGAAATAATGTGGCACATACCGGAGGATGTGCAGGTGTAGAGGGGGTGGATGTCGTGCTGTGACACGTACATAGTGGGAACTCATGCTACAAGAGCTATCTTGTAACTTTTTAGATACATAATTATATTTCCTATAATGTACATATGCATATTTAAGTATAATAATATGCTTTCTATCTCATCGTATTATTTATCTCTGAGGGTAACCTATTCTTACTTTACCATCAAAAAATACTATGGAAAAAGTGTCAATAGCTCCGCCTCTTTAACTTGGGGCAAAAAAGCATTGATTCTTTATTTCTACTATCTTATTATCATCTCACACCATAGCTAGATCCTATATCTAGGGTAAACTCCAATATATATATACTCTATGTATTTTTCATATTTTTCTTATATTTGTTTTTAAATAGATACTAGGAGGGAATCAAATCCTAGTGGAACACTAGGTGGCATGATTTCAAAGATACACTTATTTTAATGCATTATTGCAAGCATGATTACAAACTTTGTCGAGGAGCAATGTTATGATTTCATATGGCATGAGGTGTCCTTTGGAATCAAATGAAAGTCTAGGCTAAGGGGACCACAGGAAGACTTTTGCTGCCAGAAATGGACCCTATTTTGATGATTTTTTTACACAAGGTTTCAATCCGAATTGAAAAATGCATATAAAAAGGAAGTCATAGATAATGAGCTGAAGTTTTTTCCCATATTTTTACTTTTTTATTTGGAGCCACGGTTGAGGAGATATGATCCAAATACTGGACCCCAATCTGCCCACATCATGCAGGGACAGCTCATTTCCAACTTTTCCAGTTTCTGTTCACACTGGCTCTTCTCTTCTTGTGTAAACCCTTGGGGGTTCTCTTCACCTATAAAAGGGGACCTCTTCTTCCTGGAAAACAACTCAAGCATTCAAGCCATTGATGAGAGGAATTCTTGAGGGAGTGAGTTGTAATGCCTAATTGTACTTAGCCATTAACATAAGCCCAACCCTACACTTTCTCCTAGAGGAAGACTAGCCATTGTTGTACGCTATCCTTGGAATATCAACTCTAATCAAATAAGGTCTTGGACTTGGCGTATCAATCAACGTTGAATTCTCCTCTCTTCTTCTCTCTCCATCAATAATGGTGCCGAAGGGTTTGTCAAGTAAGATGTGTTCAACATTGATGTTTTCTTGATTTCTTGTTGTTTTCTTTTTCATCTCTAATCCAGCATATATATATATATATATATATATATATATATATATATATATATATATATATATATATATATATATATATATATATATATATATAATCTCATCTCCTTAACCAAACCTATCTCTCTCACTCTTAGTAATTCATCCTCTCTACAAATTTTAGGTTCTCCTTGCTATAGGTACATCTCTCCCTGCAGTATCCTTATTGCCTACGGGCAAGAATAGGGCTTGGGACGGAAACTGTCTTCTCTTCTCTTCCCTTCTCTTCTCTCATATCAACATTTTTCACATACTAGAGTTATCCTAGATGAATAATCCACATGATGATAATTTCTATCGCTTTCACTCTGTACGATCTATTAGAATTAACGTATGGATTAGCCGTAAAATACACTTTCAACAACGTATAGTGTTTCTCTTTGGCCCAGAAAGGCTCAATGAAATACTTCTATCACCGGATCCCATCATACTACCTCTCATAGACTATAACTTTTCTTTTGATGTAAGCGTAGTTATCTTGCTATGAACCAAGAGGATTTGTACACACAATTAATCCCAATCACTAGACAAAATATATATATTATGGCTACAATTCCAAAGAACAATTCGTAGCCTATTCGGTCAGCCAAGATTGAATGCCATTAACTCATCTATTAACCCTTTCATATTACCCATGATACGATATGACCATAGCCTTGATGTTCTCATCTGTGTGTTGTTTTGATAATCTCTTTTGTGTTATTTCTTTGTGTGTGTGAGTGCAAGAGAGAAAAAGTAGGACTTCTGTGATTGCACTTCCTTCAAAACCGTAGTCTTCATGGCATCTATGGTTTAACTCCTTCTATAGTTTTTTGGAGTTCTCTCATAGCCATAAGCCGGGTGCTTTCCTGGCAAGACCGCAAATTTCTCGACAACGTGCACACATACAATCAAACACACACTACACGCATATACGCACACACAAAAAGAAAAAAAAAACAAAGGAAATGAGCACCATGCCATCAACATCGACGAAGAAAAAACAATAAAAGCACAAGAAGGCAGCATCGACTTAAGAAGTTACGCCGAAGGCATGCCTCGACCGAACAACCGTGTAACATCTCGGTATCACGCAACAAAACACCAATTCTGACAGCATAAACCTCACATTGGCCACCCAAACCATCAACAAAACCCCTTGTAAATGCCCCGACCCCACTCTTCTCTAATAACCTAAACAACGGCTAGTGGATTGTTAAAAAAACCCAACCCCACTCTTACCTCCTCTCTCTATCTCTACCTTCTCTCCCTCTCTATTTCTCTCACTAGAGGGGCATCTACATGCTCTACAGCGACTAGTGGATATTTGCAAGGGCCACTAGGTAAGGACCACCTCTACGGACTATATAAACTGGCCTCCACTTAGCACAAAAGGGGGAGACACAAGTGAAGGAAGAACACACTAGTTGCACCACCCAAGCTCCATGCACTCTACATTTCAAGCACCATTAAGCACATAATACACCTCCCAAGCTAGAAAGATGATGGCATCATGTTTTGTTGGAAGCATGGAAATTTTACACCATTGGCAACATCACCATCATCCCAATCTCAACCACACCATGGTTGAGTTACTAGTCATGACCACCCCATGCATATAAGGCATGCACTATCACTCCCAGAAGGCAACATGAGCATGCTAGGATTGAATGCACCGACACCATGCTACCCCAAGCCACACTTGGTGCTAGTGATCAACGTTACTGGTGGCTGCATTGTCTTGATGTTTTCCTCAACTAACCTCCCACTAACGTGCTAACCTCCCGCTAACTCCAAATGTTCGCCATGCACCATATGGCCCTCGCATTCCATCATGCATCCCCAGTGCCAAGAGCTAGGTTTGGAAACAGTCAAGACCACCATTTGTAAGTACTCATAATCAATAAAAGTGTACAATGCGATCATGATTCTTTGAGTCCATTCTCTCTTCTCCTTAGCTTTGTTTTCCCATAACCATGGGGGAAATGATTCATCTCTTGTATATCCCTCTGCTTGTGCTTCATCATGTGCACCATCACTAGTCAATCATGCTCCATTCCCACCTTGTCACATACCTCCCTCATACACACACTCCTGACTATTGACTAGGCATTTTCTATATCCGGACATTTGCTACATTATCATTTTATTTTGGTTACCTAGATGGCATCTCACTTTTGCTACCCTATGTCATCTATGACTGCGTCCTAGCCACACTTATACTAGATGGTTCCCCTCTATAGTTATAGGATAACTCCTACCTTGAGATGATGCTTGGGGATGTTCAGGCTATGTGTGGTGTAGAGGCCACCCCATATGGCATGTCATTTCTGGCCATCATTTTTCTTGGTGCCCCCACAGAGGATCCTTTCATGAAACCCTCCAGTTTACAAGACTGAAACCCCTAAACTTTTGTGGATGGATGAATGGTTAGAAGGGTTCACTAACTGGACGACAAAAGAAGAAGAGCTCCAAGCACAACTAGACGAAATTCACAACTCCATCGAAGCTCGAGTACCAGGCATAACGGTAATAGATTTTCAGTGGGAAAGTCAGCCAACATGTCAGACTCAGTGGATATACATAGGCCGTGTGTTGACGAGAAGGAGGAAGTCGCGACCATGTCTACAACCTACAACGAACCTGCAACAACAAGATGGAGGGAGCTCTACACAATAGAGAGTCAACACTATTCTACTTTGAGAATCGCGTAACTCAAGTCACCAAGGTAATTATCACAATCAGTTTCCAAGTCGCACCTAATGCTGCAGCATAGATAACGGAAGAACATGCTCATGCTCTCACTATAGAGACTAGGGATCTACTAAGCCTGTTTCAGGAAAGAACACCACCCTCTCCCACAAGTTTGGACAATGACTAAGCACCTCTAAGCTTCACATGAATCAACACAACCTACCTCAAGGCAGATCAGACATTCCAATACAAGTACGCTCAATCAAGGTAATACTGGACTGGAAGGCTCACTATCAGCACGTCATTGACACCATGCTGGGTGGGGAGCGCTTCTTTGAGGTTCTGGTGTTAGACTAGCCATTTGTCTTACCTTTGGTACAAGGCAATGTACCGTTTGAGATTTTAATCTATGTTCTAGTATAAAAAGGGTATACATGCCCCCTTGTAAATAAATTAAAGAAAAAAATATTTTGATTGCAAGCTAAACAGTGTGTCTTTCTAGCTCTATCTCTCAGTAATCATGGCAAGTGTAGCATTTCCAACATTTAAAAGAAAGAAGGAGGAGGATTTGGTAACAGATTTCTTAGATGAATTTGAAGTAGCATGTGTAGTAAGCAACAAAGATACAGATGAATCCCAATTTAGAATCTTTAAGCATCTCATGAAGCTAGAAGCTAGATCGTGGTACACCGCACTTCCACAAGCAACTAAGGATGACTAGGATCCCTTAAAAACTGCTTTTAAGAGGTTCTTTGGGGGAGGTACCACTTCAGAGAAGCTGTGCGGCAAGTTAAGAGACTTGAAGCAGGAGGGTCTTTTAGAGTATGCCACCTATGAGTCCAATTTTGTGGATTTGTGGGAACAGTGGGTTTAGTCACTCACAAGAGGGGAAGCTGCACCCAATTTCCTAAAAAAGGACCGGTTTACGCATGGCTTGTGGCCGCTGCTCAAAGAGAAGGTGAAGAGTAGATTTGCGGCTACGTATGAGTTAGCCGTGGAGATTGCTTGCCTTAAAGACAAGAAGCTACGGATGAAGGCCAAAGAAACCGAGTCAATAGAAGCAAGAACATCGCGTCAACCAACAACCACCATTCCTTTACCACCACTGGCTCCTCGGGTAAGAGATGACCAATAAGATATGTTGGCCCGCATTACTGATCAGTTGTAGAATTTGTCTATCCACTTGATACAGCAAGGAAGGAATCAGGAGAATGATCAAGACCCGGGGAGAGCACAACGAGAAAACAGGGAGTATCACTGCTACAACCGCGGAGAAGATGGTCATGGTATGTACTACTGTCCCAAACCACGCCAAAACTATAATAGAGGAGGTAGGAGAAACCAATTGTCATCCCCTAGAGAGAGAACACCTCCACCTCAAGCACGAGCCCCACCAACACAAATTCTACATCTACCACAAGCACCCATTCCACCCCTTCCACCGGCACCACCACTTAATCGCCCTGTAAAACATCATAAGGTTAGAAAAGAAAGGAAATTCTGTAGTAGTGGATCCACCAAGAGTAAAGGAGAAAGAGAAGGGTAACGAGAAGGTAACCTTCGTAGAACCATTTGAAGCCATGACTGTAAAGAGAGATAGAAGGGAGAAAACTACACAATCTGATGATGAGAAAAGCATGAAAGGAGAGACTAGCAAGCGGCCATCAAGGCCACGACGGAAAATAGGCATCACCAACTTTGAGTTGGGGGAGAATTCTAGGTCCCATGATCTAACATTGGACGTGTCAGAGCAAGGACCAAAGATTACATGGCCACAACAGCTACATCTCGCACCAAAGGTAAGTTGGCAATGGTCCAAAATGGTAAGTACAAAGCGCTCCATAGCAAAGGTAGCCGAAGAAATTTTGGGTTGCAACATAGATGACATCCTTCCAATCGTGGACGTCAACATAAAAGGTAAGAGGGTTTAAAAAACCTACATTGATGGTGGTGCACAAATTTGTGTGATCAGTGAAGCTATGATGCTTCGGCTAGGGATCGAGGTTGACAGGCCTTCTCCATGCAAGGCAAAGATGGCAAACAACACAAAAGTAAAATGTGCAGGTGTGGTAAGTGGTGTGAAGGTAAAAGCCTTCAATACTGAGGTAGAAGTATATGTTTTTGTGATGCCAAATAAGGGGGAGGGCTATCCATTGATCTTGGGAAGACCATATTTGATGGCCATGAAGGTAAAACAAGACTGGGGCACTGGCCTTCTACACATGCCTGATAAGAAAGCAGAAACAATCTACTATGACATGAAGACCAGCAAGCAGAAGCAAATGGACCTAGCGACATCAACAAATGAAACCACTAGTGAGTCTTCCACTTCTGAGGAGGAGACCACTTCCACCAATGAAAGCAACAGTTCCATTGACGTGATGGGTATCATCATGAAATATCTATAAAGGGTAAGCACAACTGATGACACTTCACCAAAAGGGAAAAACAACAAAGAGGAAAGTAGATCACCTAGCCTAAGAGAAAGTAGGTTGAAGAGTATGTTGTCTATGGAGCTAACAATTGAAGAGAAAGATAATTTTTTGCAAATGTTGATGGTATTTCTTGACCTTCTCATTGACAAACTATGAAAGAATCACAGGTATTACAGTAGTGGAACATCATATTAAGCTGAAGGAAGGGGTAAAACCAATTTTTCAAAAGCTACAACGACTGGGGGTCATACAAGAAAAGGCACTCCTTGCTGAGGTAAGGAAGCTACTAGAAGAAGGGTTCATCTACCCTATGGAAAACTCAGAATGGGTGTCACCGGTAGTAGTGACGCCTAAGAAGAATGGTAAGTGGAGGGTCTACGTCAACTACAAACCACTACATGCAGCCACAAAGAGAGACCACATCCCTCTCCCTTTCTTGGATGAAACTCTGAATGAAGTAGCTGGTTTTGAATGCTACACCATGTGTGATGGTTATTCCGAGTATTTTCAAATACGCATAGCCTTGGACGATCAACTAAAAACCACTTTCATGACGCCATGGGGTTGTTTTGCATACAGCATTATGCCATTTGGTCTCACAAATGCACCTCCCACATTCCAAAGATATGTCACATATGTCTTTCAGCCGTTCTTTGGAACATCTATAAGAGTGTTCATCGATGATTTTTGTATATATAGCCCTCGCATTTCAGACTTAGAAAAGGTAGTTGAGGGTTTGGCAAGGCTACAAATCCTAGGTGGGCAAGTGAATGTAGACAAGTGCCACATTGGGGAAAGTAGAGTCATTCTTTTAGGCCATGAAATTTCAGCTAAGGGTATCAATGCCGATCCAAGTAAGGTGTTAGCACTCATTGCACTACCTTCACCAACAACCGCACATCAACTAGTCTCTTTTCTACAAAAGGTAAGGTACTTGAGTAGATTCATACATCTACTATCACAACTTTTTCTACCACTGCAACAGCTCACACAACGTTCGACTTTCACATGGGACAAGGAGAGAGAACATCACTACAACAAGGTAAAGGAGGTCTTACTCACCCTATCAACTATCTCACCACCTAAGTGGGACAAAAAATTCTATCTCACATCAAGCATGGGCGATGACTCCTTGGGGCTGTGCTACTCCAAAAGGATGCAACAATATCTTTCATGAGGCCAATCTACTTCTCCAGTCGAATGATGACAGTGATAGCCATTTTTCGGCTCTCCATAATTTCCATAGTGAGTTACCTCACCCTACCAAAATCACCCAAACACTGTGGCTATCCTTACCATTTCACTGTACATAGGCGTGCGTGAGTCACGGGACTTTTCCCATATCTTCTTAAAAAACCCTCAATTAGCTAGTCATTGGGCTAGTTGAGCCAAAAAAATAAAAAATATAAGTATATTATGGCCCATGCGTATGTAAATATTTCTTTGTATATAGGGCTTAAATAAAGGATTTTTTCATAATTATTTTGGTGTTTATTTAAATATTTCTACCTAGGTGTGTGTTATTTATGCTCTGTACATTGCCTCACCATTACCACAATTTTTTCTTACCATTTTTCATACTCTTTATTCCATATAGAAATATTTTCATGTAAGCTTCTCTTATATTTGGTGTAACTCCACCCCAACAAAAATCCATAAAAACTAGTTTTATTTATGTGTATATTTTTTCACTATTGTGATTTTTCCCTTCCTACATCTATTTTGTTTTTTTTCTAAAAAATTAGAACACCAAAAATATTTATCTTTTTATGGTAGCCTCATAATGAGAGAGATTTCTTTTGACCCCTTTATATTTTTTCCACTTATATTATTTATATTTGACATGTACATATTTTTTAGACCCCTCAATATTTGATTTTCTTAGTTGTACTATTCACTTATATCATGATCTCAACAATATCTTCAATTATAGACCTACCAAATAAGGTCAAGGGTAGGTGGCATGCATACATGCACTATGGAGGGCTCACTCTTGGAGGTATTCAAAAGAATCATCCAAAGAAGGACCCCACAAGGACCTTGTGCAGTGGAAAAAAACGGTCGGTTTTGCTGAATTTTTAAAGTTCACTTGCTCTCTAAATTTGAAAAGGTGATACAAACAAAAGTTGTAGCTCGTGGGCTAAACTTTTGCCTCAATTTTTTCATATTTTTTTGAGCTACGAGCTGTGAGCTATGATTTTATTAGTGGACTCCAGTTTTTCCATGCTATGCAGCCACACTCTCTCTTCCACTTTATCATTTTTCTCTTTCACACACACTTCTCCACTCATCATCCCCACCTCTCTCACCACTCCTCTCTGCACCCTACTCACCTTCTCCTCAACCTTGAAGAATAAGAGAAACCATGGTGAGCTCATACCTCCCACACACAATTCCATTCCTCTTAAGAGTTTTTCTTCCTTATTTGTATCCTACATGGATACTCCCATTGTAAATATCCAATTCCTTTTGTAAATTAATACTAACTCTACTAACACTAACCCACTATGAAAAGTCCTATCACCTCCATTTCTCTCCTCTCTCTTTCCCCACCAACTTCTTGATAATTCCAAGCAAAAGAAATTAGATAAATTGCTAAAAATCTAACCCAACCATGGTTAGAGGAGTAACCCTAGCCTGCAAAATTGCTATAAAAGGAGGGTGTAGCTAGCACAAAAAGGGGGGAGAAGAAAGAGCACTATGCTATAGCTTGAGAAGCCAAGCTCAACCTCTTGAGAAGAAGCTCTTGAGTGGAATCTCATTGGCATTATGCATATGTATGTGTTGTATTAGGGGTGATTAGCAAGGGAACTCTATGTCATTGTAAGAGAGAGTGATCATTAAATTGAGAGTAGGAAATCTATCATTTTTCCTACTAGATTAAGCCCAACATTTGCTGAATCAAGGAGGGTGAATTTGGACTAAGCATGGATACCTTGTCTCCCTTCCAACGTGAAGTCATGGACAATAATGATGTGTAAGTGTCTTGGTGTTTTATGTAAGTTCTTGATAGCTTGTCTCCGGGTATTGTTATCAATTTAGCCATAAATCCCACATGCTGTAAGAGGGCGACAGGGTGGAGAGGACTCCCCTGGCCTTAAGACAGTGATTGGGGTGGTTTTTCTCTTGTGATGTGTTGTGGTGTAATTTACTCAGGCTATGTTGAACAAATACTAATCTCACTTTGATTGGTCATGACAGATTTGTAAGAAGGCATTAGTGCAACAAGCACCCCCTTCCCCCTTCTCTCTCTTTCTTACATATATATATTTATGTTTGCTTGATCATTAACGATACACTTCAAAGCAGCCCCAGCACCATCTCTCTCTCTCTCTCTCTCTCTCTCTCTCTCTCTCTCTCTCTCTCTCTCTCTCTCTCTCTCTCGTGTTTTAGTGTGTGAGAGTGTTCCATTGGTGTTAGGGTTAGTGTAAATTCCTTGCTTATTTGTGGGTTGCTCTAACGATTCTCCTCTTTTGCGTCCTAGTTCGCTCTTAAACTAGGTGGTGCCCCTTGTGTAGTTGGGATTTGGCTGGGGGTTTGTTGTTTTGGGTTGTGTTGTGTTGTGCCCCAGCCCCATTGAGCAGCACGGGAGCCTTGAAGTGTGTCTAGAGGTTGCTCTTCTTGTTGCCCGCCCCGGACCGCCTCAAATTGGTGCCCCCACGGAGGATGGCTTGTGTATTTTTGTGTAGAATCAACCTTTAGCATAGTCAAGTAGTTTGCATGAATCACGAAAATTTGTATGATCCCTTCATTCCCATTGCAAGGCAAAAGGTACACATAATTGTTAGTACTAAGTTGCAATTTCAACGTGTCATTCGTAGAATTTTAGGTCCTCTTAGGTTGGCCGAGATAAACGCTTCAGTAAATCCTTTTATTTTGCCTCTCATTAGGTACGACCTTAGTTTGGACGTCTATATTTTTGTTTTATTTTAAGCATTAGGTCATGCATAGACCATGGATAATGGCCCAGGAATAGAGGTTTTCCCCTTCCATTTCACTCCACACATTAGAATAAACATTGCAATTAGTAGGAAAATCCATTTTCAACAACGTATGGTGTTCATGTTTGGTACCCAAAGAGTAGGAGAAATTCTCGCATCACCAAACCCTATCATCCTACCTCTTATGGATTATCATAGGTCGTTTGATGTGAATATCTTTATTTTGTTGTAGAATAGATTGCAAGCTAGAAAACATTATTGTGTAAATCTTTTTAAGAAAGAAAAACAAAAACGGGTGTCACTTTGAAATCAATTCAATGGAAAGCCAATGCCAAATGTCTGGGTATCCTCTTTTCTTTGGAGAGCCTGGAGAGGATGCAGAATTATTTTTAGCAAATTTCAAGATGTCTTGCCGCATCAAGAGGATAATAACTGATCAAGAACATGTAGAAATGTTTGAGGTGGTCCTTAGGAAAGATGCTAGCACTTGGTTTGACTCTTTGCCTGAGGAAGTTAAGATTTGTTTCTCATAAGCAAAAAGACTTAGATGACTACTACTTGTACAAGCAAGAGTTTCTACGTCTTTGGGCTCTATGGATACGAAATGTTGCTAACCCTGGTGATGGTGCAGAATTTCTAAAGAAGGAGAGGTTCATAGCCGGACTCTTTCCTGACCTTAAGGTAAAAGTTGAGGCGGGTGCACCTGCTACCCTTGATGCAGCTGAAACTAGGGCTGCTGAGAAATATAGGAAACTCAAGTGCTTAAGGGGAGAGGTTCCAATAGAAGGTCTTAGACCCAAAGGTAAGTCACAAGCATCAACATCGAGGGAGCTTCCTGAGGTAACGGCTGAAGTGATTGAGAAGTTAAACGAATCTTTAAGCAGCCTGTCAATTCACCTTTCACAAGCTGTAGGTCCAAAGGGACAAGCAAAGAAGTCTGAAGAGTGAGATCCACGACCTAGGAGAGTCTTGCAATGTTGGAATTGCGAAGAGTCTGGACATGGGATGTATAATTGTCCTTGGCCCCGTGGGGAGCCAGGGACACCTAACTTGAATTACCCAGTGATGAATGCAGGTGAAGGAACTAGTCAGCAACCACGGCTTATATAAAGGCCAAATGGAGCAAGACCACCTCCACAAGGAGTGGAAGGAGTTCCACCTTTGCCAGACCCAAACGTGCATGTGGTAGAGGTGACAAATTCAAGAGAGGTTGACATGGAAGCAAATGGCATTAAGCGTGGCCGAGGGAAAGGTAAGGAGAAAGAAGGAGTTACATCACAAAGTGACCATGGACGAGAAAAGAAGGCAAAGGAGACCAAGGAAGCTAAGAGGACTCGACGTCGTATCAACCTCCAAGACTTTCCTCTTGGACATGGAATGGCTCCATACAACCTGTTGGAAGACATGAGAGGTAAGGGTCCGGATATCTCATGGCCTCAATTTCTTGCATTATGTCCACAAGTTAGGAGGGATTTAACAAGGGCAGTTAGCACTAGGAGAAAGGTAAAAGAGAGTGTGCCTGTTGTAAAAATTGCACAAGATGAAATGAATGAGGACATTACACCTGTGCTAGATTGTTACATAAAAGGGAGATTGGTTAGGAAAGGTCTAGTGGATGGGGGTGCACAAATTTGCATCATGACAGAAGGGATCATGCAAAGACTAGACATGCACATCCATGAGACACCTGAAATCAAAGTGAAAATGGCAAACAATAGCAAGGCTAGGTGCGTAGGAATTTGTAAAAATGTTTTTGTGGAGGTCTTTGGCATTAAGAAGGTAGTGGATTTCTATGTCATGTCTACCAAGGGAAATGGTTACCCATTTATCCTAGGAAGACCATGGCTAATGAAAATGCGAGCTTTGCAGGATTGGGAGAGTGGGAAATTAATTTGCAGGAATGACAATCATAAGAAGGTTGTCTTTGACATGCAGGAGAAACGCCAAGAGGAGCTCCATGAAGAATCATCTCAAAGTGAGACGGAAGAAGGTTGGACCGATAGCACATCAGAAGAAGAAAGTAGCGGTAGCATTACTGAAGAGGAGTCTTCCATCGAAGTCATGGGGGTAAGGTTTAAGCCAAGCAACCAAGAGACCTCTTGTCAAGGCTTGGAGGAGGTAGGTCCTCAAGAGAACAAAGGTGTTCAAGATGAAGGGATGCTGGAAGGAGTAGATGTTGTTCAACACAAAATTGAGTTGAAGCCAGAGGCCACACCTAAGGCTCAGAAGCTATGAAGGCTAGGAGTCATCAAGGAGCACGCTTTACTCAAGGATGTAAGAAAGCTTCTAGCAGCAGGTTTCATATATCCAGTGGAGAATTCAGAGTGGGTCTCTCCCGTTGTTGTCACTCCTAAGAAGAACGAAAAGTGGAGGGTGTGTGTGGATTATCGTCCACTCAATGAGGCAACAAAAAGAGATCACTTTCCCCTCCCATTTCAGGATGAGATACTAAATGAAGTAGCTGGTCATGAGAAGTACACTGTGTGTGATGGCTACTCGGGTTACTTTCAAATAGGTATTGCATTGGAGGATCAATTGAAAACAACCTTTATCACTCCTTGGGGTTGTTATGCTTTTAGAGTCATGCCATTTGGCCTGACAAATGCTCCTGCAACTTTCCAACGCTTCATGAACATGGTGTTTCAAGCATTCTTTGGAAAGTCCATTAGGGTTTTTATTAATGATTTTTGCATTTATAGCTCAAAATCATTGCATCTACAAAGGGTAGAAGAAGGTTTAAAGAAGCTCTATGACATGGGAGGTCAACTCAACCCTGACAAGTGTCACATAGCTGAGGATGAAGTGATCTTGCTTGGTCACAAGGTTTCCTATAAAGGCATTGAGGTGGATCCTTCAAAGGCAAAGGCTCTTATTGAGCTCCCCTCACCCAAGAATCTCAAAGAGGTCATATCATTCATTCAAAAAGTGAAGTATATGTCACGCTTTATTCACTTAGCTTCGGAGTTGCTTCATCCTTTGCAAAAGTTGACGCAACAAGTAGAATTTGCATGGTCTGATGAGCTTGAAGAGTATTTTTGTAACATTAAAGTCATTTTGTCAGAGCTACCAACACTCATGCCTCCTTGTTGGGAGTACACATTCTTTGTTAGCTCTAGTGTTGGAAGGGAAAAAATTGGTGCTGTGTTGCTACAACAAGATCCCCACAGTACAAGGATGCGACCCATCTACTTTGCTAGTAGGGTCATGAATGCTTTGGAGAGAGACTACACAGAAGCAGAACTCATGATGCTTTCTCTCATGTTTGTGGTGAGAAAGTTTAGATCCTACCTGCTACCAAAACCTTTTGTAATTCTCACTGCAGAGAATTTGTTCCCTTGGGTGTCATCTCAAATGAATCTTAGTACTAGGATCTCAAAGTGGATTATGGAGTTGCAAGAGTTTAAATACTCTTTCAAGGTAGAAGATAGTGTGCGTGCACAATTGGCAGGGATTCTCACTTATAGGGTGCATCAAAAGGAGATTAAGGTGCCTGAAGTAAAGACCCTACCATTGCCACCACCAAAAAGTATTCCTAATGCTTTTACCTTGTTCTTTGATGGAGCTTTTCGTCGAGCCACAGGAAAAGCAGGGGCAGGGCTAGTGTTGCTCAACCCAAGTGGAGAGGTGGTCATGAAAGAGAAGTTCAATCTACCAAGTTCAGCTAGCAACAATGAAGCAGAATATGACACACTACTTCATGGTTTAAAAATATGCATTGGCCATGGTATACAACGCCTCATGGTAAAGGGAGATGCACTTCTCATTGTTAAACAGATTTTAGGCATTTGGGCATGCAAGAATGAAAGCTTACGGACAAAAGTTCATGCCATTCGTAGATTGTTTAATCAATTTGAAGAAGTGCAACTATATCATATTCCTAGGAAACAGAATGAAGATGCCGATTTACTTGCACAGCAAGTAGTTACATGTGTTGAGAAAGAAGTGCAGGTCATCATGGTGGCAGCAACTGTCAAGCAACCAAGATACCAGGGATTGGAGTCATTGACTCCCATTATTAGCTACATTTTGGAGGGCGAGTTTCCACAAGACTTCACGAAGGCTCAGAAGAGGAGACTCATAAAGAAGGCAAGCGCATATGTCTTCCTAGAAGGCTCCCTCTATCAAAGAGGGAAGGATCAAGTGTGCAGAAGAGTACCAACTATCGAGGAAATTCCAGCCATTCTAAAAGGTTTGCATGAAGAGGCATGTGGTGGTCATTTTGCCCAAGAATCAACTGTGAAGAAGATTTTGCTTGCGGGGTATGTTTGGCCAAGCTTGCATGTGGATGTTCAACATTGGTGTAAAAGCTGTCACAATTGTCAGATAAATGGAAATAGAAGGTTGGTGCATGGCCCGAGGCAAATAGTGCTTGCAAATGGACCCTTTGAAAAGTGGGGCATTGATGCTATGGGTCCTCTGCCTAGGACAAAAAATGGTAAACTCTACATTCTAGTGGCTGTAGACTATATGACTAGGTGGGTGGAAGCTCAAAGTGTGGCAAGAGTGAATGAGAGGACAGTTAGCAAGTTTGTGTACAATCACACTTGTTGCAGATTTGGCACACCTTTGGAGATTGTTTCTGATAATGGTCTAGGGTTTAGAAAGGGATTGCTCACAGAAGTCTGTGAAGAACTTCACATTCTACATCGTCACAGTACACCCTACTATCCCCAATCAAATGGTTTGGTAGAAAAAGCTAATGGTGTCATTGCGGGAATCATTAGAAAGATGGTGAAAAACAAGACAAAGTTGTGGGATGACTTCTTGGATGGTGCCTTGTGGGTGTATCGAACCACATATAGGGAAGCCACGGAGTTCACACCATTTCACTTGGTCTATGGTCAAGAGGCTTTGCAGCCTATCGAGCTCAACATTCCAACAATGCGACTTCATGGCAAAGGAGCACAAGATGATCAAGAGGTATGGATGGATCGACTTCTTATGTTAGTGGAGCTTGAGTGGAAAAGAGAAGCAACATATGAGTGCTACAAGAGGAAAGCCACACAAGCGAAAGAAACGCACGACAAGAAACTGAAGGACAAAGGCATCAAAGAAGGAGAGCTTGTGCTAAGGTATGACAATCGACTTGACAATCATTTTGATGCCAAGTTTGAAACTAGATGGCAAGGGCCGTACATAGTCAAGAAGGCTTTCAATTCTAGTTACTATCAGCTTATGGACTTGAATGGTAAAGAGCACTCCAAGAAGGTAAACGGGTATCGCTTAAAGCCCTATTTGAGTCGCCTTCTACCAAAGGATCTACCAAAGATCTGTCCAAAGGCCGCTGTCTCATGTAAGTATTGTTACATGAAGCATGAGTGTAACTCCAGTCAAAATTCTGAGGGGCCAAACAATGAAGATCTCGTCAAGGACTCTGAAGCACTCTCTTTGGAAAAGATGCTCTATGATGGTCCATGAATATACCATCATCCTAGGGGAGGGCTAATGATAGCCGTTTTTCGGCTCTCCATAATTGCCATAGTGAGTTACCTCACCCTACCAAAATCACCCAAACACTGTGGCTATCCCTACCATTTCAGTGTACATAGGCGTGCGTGAGTCATGGGACTTTTCCCATATCTTCTTAGAAAACCCTCAATTAGCTAGTCATTGGGCTAGTTGAGCCAAAAAAGTAAAAAAAATTAAAAATATAAGTATATTATGGCCCATGCGTATGTAAATATTTCTTTGTATATAGGGCCTAAATAAAAGATTTTTTCATAATTATTTTGGTATTTATTTAAATATTTCTACCTAGGTGTGTGTTATTTATGCTCTGTACATTGCCTCACCATTACCACAATTTTTTCTTACCATTTTTCATACTCTTTATTCCATATAGAAATATTTTCATGTAAGCTTCTCTTATATTTGGTGTAACTCCACCCCAACAAAAATCCAAAAAAACTAGTTTTATTTATGTGTATATTTTTTCACTATTGTGATTTTTTCCTTCCTACATCTATTTTGTTTTTTTACTAAAAACTTAGAACACCAAAAATATTTATCTTTTTATGGTAGCCTCATAATGAGAGAGATTTCTTTTGACCCCTTTATATTTTTTCCACTTATATTATTTATATTTGACATGTACATATTTTTTAGACCCCTCAATATTTGATTTTCTTAGTTGTACTATTCACTTATATCATGATCTCAACAATATCTTCAATTATAGACCTACCAAATAAGGTCAAGGGTAGGTGGCATGCATACATGCACTATGGAGGGCTCACTCTTGGAGGTATTCAAAAGAATCATCCAAAGAAGGACCCCACAAGGACCTTGTGCAGTGGAAAAACACGATCGGTTTTGCTGAATTTTTAAAGTTCACTTGCTCTCTAAATTTGAAAAGGTGATACAAACAAAAGTTGTAGCTCGTGGGCTGAACTTTTGCCTCAAATTTTTTCATATTTTTTTGAGCTACAAGCTGTGAGCTATGATTTTATTAGTGGACTCCAGTTTTTCCATGCTATACAGCCACACTCTCTCTTCCACTTTATCATTTTCCTCTTTCACACACACTTCTCCACTCATTATCCCCACCTCTCTCACCACTCCTCTCTGCACCCTACTCACCTTCTCCTCAACCTTGAAGAATAAGAGAAACCATGGTGAACTCATACCTCCCACACACAATTCCATTCCAAAATTGACCACCTAGTCTCATTTTTCCTCCTCCAAATTACCCATATCTATCAAAAAAACCACAAAATTCAGTCTCTTCTCTTAAAAGACAGCATCATGGTGGTTGATTACTCAGCTTCAATTACCTTGTCTCTCAAGGAAGGTCAAGAGTGGAGAAAAAATGTACCGTCAAAGCTAGTGGACCGTCCAAAAGCGTCAAAATTGGCCCTACTCAAGACACTTGGAGCATCAACCTTGTAAGAAATCCACCTTTTCTTACCTCTTAAGAGTTTTTCTTCCTTATTTGTATCCTACATGGAAACTCCCATTGTAAATATCCAATTCTATTTGTAAATTAATACTAACTCTACTAACACTAACCCACTATGAAAAGTCCTATCACCTCCATTTCTCTCCTCTCTCTTTCCCCACGAACTTCTTGATAATTCCAAGCAAAATAAATTAGATAAATTGCTGAAAATCTAACCCAACCATGGTTAGAGGAGTAACCCTAGCCTGCAAAATTGCTATAAAAGGAGGGTATAGCTAGCACAAAAAGGGGGGAGAAGAAAGAGCACTATGCCATAGCTTGAGAAGCCAAGCTCAACCTCTTGAGAAGAAGCTCTTGAGTGGAATCTCATTGGCATTAGGCATATGTATGTGTTGTATTAGGGGTGATTAGCAAGGGAACTCTATGCCATTGTAATAGAGAGTGACCATTAAATTGAGAGTAGGAAATCTATCATTTTTCCTACTAGAGTAAGCCCAACATTTGCTGAATCAAGGAGGGTGAATTTGGACTAAGCATGGATACCTTGTCTCCCTTCCAACGTGAAGTCATGGACAATAATGATGTGTAAGTGTCTTGGTGTTTTATGTAAGTTCTTGATAGCTTGTCTCCGGGTATTGTTATCAATTTAGCCATAAATCCCACATGCTGTAAGAGGGCGACAGGGTGGAGAGGACTCCCCTGGCCTTAAGACAGTGATTGGGGTGGTTTTTCTCTTGTGATGTGTTGTGGTGTAATTTACTCAGGCTATGTTGAACAAATACTAATCTCACTTTGATTGGTCATGACAGATTTGTAAGAAGGCATTAGTGCAACAAGCACCCCCTTCCCCCTTCTCTCTCTTTCTTACATATATATATTTATATTTGCTTGATCATTAACGATACACTTCAAAGCAGCCCGAGCACCATCTCTCTCTCTCTCTCTCTCTCTCTCTCTCTCTCTCTCTCTCTCTCTCTCTCTCTCTCTCTCTCTCTCTCTCTCTCGTGTTTTAGTGTGTGAGTGTTCCATTGGTGTTAGGGTTAGTGTAAATTCCTTGCTTATTTGTGGGTTGCTCTAACGATTCTCCTCTTTTGCGTCCTAGTTCGCTCTTAAACTAGGTGGTGCCCCTTGTGTAGTTGGGATTTGGCTGGGGGTTTGTTGTTTTGGGTTGTGTTGTGTTGTGCCCCAGCCCCATTGAGCAGCACGGGAGCCTTGAAGGGTGTCTAGAGGTTGCTCTTCTTGTTGCCCGCCCCGGACCGCCTCAACAACAGGAGAGAAGGTTTCACCCATGTGAAACACTTAGTCCTAGCTCTTAGATTTTCAACTACAAAGTTTCGATCGTATTTGCTGCCTAGGCAATGTGTGATTTTAACCATGGATGAGATGTTTCGCTATGTTTTACAACACATGGATGTTTCTACTAGGATTACTAAATGGCTACTTCGTCCGCAAGAGTTTGACTACACGGTACATGTGGAAAGCACGACAAGGGCAAGCTTGGGGGGACTCATGACTTACCAAAACTTTGAGAAGAAGGTAAAGTAATCCAAAGAGGAAGGAATTCAGCCACTTCCAAAGACACTAGTGGTAGAAAGAGCACACTCTCTCTACTTTGATGGAGCCTACAAGCGAGCATCCGACAAAGCAGCTGTAGGCATAGTGGTCTTTGATGACAAAGGTATCAAGGTATTTTTGCTTGTCCATTTGTTAGAGTCACATTATAACAATGAAGCTGAGTATGCAGCACTGACCAAGGGGTTACAATGGTGCATTTCATAAGGGGTAAAGTACCTTAATGTAGTTGGGGATGCTCTACTTTTGGTAAGGCAAGTAAATGGAGTATGGACATGTAAGAATCCTAGCTTGAGGACTCACTTAAGCTATGTTAAAACTTTGTTGGGTAATTTTGAATCAGTTCAACTACACCACATCCCAAGGGCTCAAAACCATGAAGCCGATGCTTTAGCAAGCGAGAGACTGCAGGAAGTGGTGGCCGGGGCTATAAAGCTAAAACTCCCTCTATTTCAAGCTAGTGAAACCTTACCCGACATCATGCATTTTTTGGAAACAGGGGAATGTCCACCAGACCTGACGAAAGGGAAGAAGCAATGGCTTACCTGGAAGGCCACAAGGTATCGGCTTATCAATGACGGTTTGTATTGTAAGGGTAAGGACCAAGTACTCAAGAAGGGTCCTCTCTCTAATGAAATTATGAGGGTAATTTCCAATTGCCCTGACGGTGTTTGTGGCGATCACTTTGCCCTAGATATAACAAGTAGGAAAATCTTGCATGCTGGTTTTGTATGGACTAGTCTCAATCACTGATGTACATCACTGATGTAAGACATGTAAGTTGTGTCGAAAGGCTGGCACCTGGTCACTCATGCCTGAACCAGAGACACCTATCCTTTCATATGGGCCATTTGAAAAATGGGGTATAGATGCCATAGGACCACTGCCTAGTGCCAACTAAGGGAAGTTCTACATCACATGGGAGTTGACTATATGACTAGATGGGCAGAAGCCACAGTCACAACTAGGATCACAGCTGTGGAGATAGCTAAGTTTGTCTACGAGAACATATGCTGCGGGTTTGGCACACCATTAGAAATAATCTCTGACAAAGGGCCAGGTTTCAGAGCAGACTTGGTAGGAGAGCTAATGCAAAAACTAAGCATCACAAGGAGGCAATCCTCACCATATTATCCTCAATGTAATGGCTAAGTGAAAACGTGAATGGAATGGTTTGTAAAATTATCACCAAGTAGGTTAACAATCATCCTGGGGATTGGGATAAGTATCTACTCCCAGCTTTGTGGGACTACCGAACCTCATTCCGCACATCTTTGGGGTTCACCCCATATCATTTGGTATTTGGCAAGGAGGCAATCTTACCTATTGAGGTGCAACTAGCGAGTCTCAGAGTGATGGCAAGCCAGCTTCAATGACCCAACATGGATTTTAGAGATCACATCCTTGACGTGGAACAACTACAACTGGACAGAAAAGAAGGAATCAATTATTATGCGGCACAGGTAGAACACAGACGGCTTAGTTTCAATCAACATCTTTGGCATAAGGAGTTAAAGAAGGGCATGTTGCTGCTCCACTAGGACAATCGCTTCGACAAACGCAAAGATAAGAAACTCCTACTCTGATGGGAAGGCCCTTTCATCATCAGAAAGAAGTATGCCAATGGGAGTTACCAGCTTATGGAACCTGATGGTAAGCTTCATAAGACCAGAGTCAATGGCTGGTGGCTTACACCTTTTTTCCTACGATTTGATCAGACTCCACCTATCGACATTCCTTATGAGGATATTCCATCAATCTCCACCTCCGATGACAATGATCAAACAAATAAGTTAGAGGCATAAATGCCCTAACCTTAGGGGAAGGGCTAATGATACCGAGTTAGCCGCACCGCCCTCTAGCCCGATCGGAGAAATTAAAGTTTGATCGTCTTTCGAAGTCGAGGCCGCAGGAATCAACCCCATTCAGGGAGCGTGAGGTAAAAAACAACAAAAAAAATTGTTTTTTTTCTTGTTATCGCCGCCACTGATCTTCCCTCCCTTGCTCGCGCGGGTGCAATAGGCCATCACGTTTTCCCTTTTGACACCACTCCCTACCTCTCCTCCATTATGACCAAAGACAAGCTCTCTCTCCTCCTTGGCTCCGTCAACGTGTCTCAACCTCTCACTCTCTCGTTCTCTGTGTAGGCAAGAAATAATGACACATTAAAATATCTCTCTCTCTTCCCTTGGTTTGTCAACCCAAGGCGGGCCGCTCAACTTGGGACGAGAGTCTCTCTCTCTCTCTTTCATTATTCACACTCTCTCACACTCTCACTCCCTCATGTCTCCCCTCCTTCCATACCCCCTTGTCCTTAGCATAAAGCAACTCTCTCTCTCTCCCTCTCATATATTATAGGAACCCTCTCTCTCTCTCTCTCTCTCTCTCTCTCTCTCTCTCTCTCTCTCTCTCTCTCTCTCTCTCTCTCTCTCTCTCTCTCTCTCTCTCTCTTAAAAACTCCCTCTCTATCTCTCACACACTCTCTCTATCTCTCTCGACTCAGATGGCGCATAAAATAAACACACACTCTCTCTCGTTCCCCACCACTACTCCTGTTGACCTGCCCACACCCTCTCTCTCCATCTCGGGTCGACAGCCAGGCGAGCAACAATGTAGAAATTCCCTCTCTCTCTCTTAACCCACACCCACACACACTCACCCCTTCCCTCACTTATCTATCTCTCGCTTGCCATCATATCCCTCTCTCGACCTCAGTAAAACCAGCCATGCATGGTGCAGACAGTATACACACACACCTCAACTACCACAACCCCCCCTCACACACTCTCGCCATCCCCCCCCCCCCCCCCCCCCCCCCCCCCCCTTTCTCTGTAGGTTGCACGTAAGTAGCCTATAATATATATATATATATAAATATATAAAATATCTTATTATACTCTCGTTCCCACGCACATTGGCCAACGCACTTACCCATACGCTATACACACACACCCATACATGTGTTTACACACTCACAAGTACCTACACCCTCACAGGATTACAGACATTCACACACACACACACACACACACACACACACACACACACACACACACACACGCATTCTCACTTACAAGCGCAAAAAAACATATGCACATACAAACACAAGCACGCACACATGCATGCATACAATCAAACACACAGTGCATGCATATAAGCATACACAAAAAAGTTTTACTTATAAAAGGAAACGAGTGCCATGCCATCAGCATTGGCAAAGAAGAAACACTAAAAGAATGAGAAGGTGACACCAACTTAAGAAGTAACACCAAAGGCATACCCTGGCCGGCCCCGAAACACGGCCCCGAAATGAACAACTGCGTAGCATCTCAGCATCATGCAACAAAACACCAATTCTGGCAGCATAAACCTCACACCGGCCACCCGAACCATCAACAAAGCCCCTTGCAAATGCACCAAACCCCACTCTTGTCTAATAACCTAGCCAACGGCAACATATACATTCTAGGATTGAATGCACTGACACCATGCTACCCCGAGCCACACTCGGTGCTAGTGATCGACATTACTAGTGGCTGCATCGGCTTGATGTTTCCCTCAACTAACCTCCCACTAACATGCTAACCTCCTGCTAAGTCCAAATGTTCGCCATGCACCATATGGCGCTCGCATTACATCATGCATCCCTAGTGCCAAGAGCAAGGTTTCGAAACAGTCAAGATCACCATTTGTAAGTATCATCATCATCAATAAAAGTGTGCAATGCGGTCATGATTCTTTGAGTCCATTATCTCTTCTCCTTAGCTTTGTTTTCCCATATCCGTGGGGAAAATGATTCATCTCTTGTATATCCCTCTGCTTGTGCTTCATCTTGTGCGCCATCACCAGACAATCTTGCTCCATTCCCACCTTGTCATATACCTCTCTCATACACACACTACCTGACTGTTGACTAGGTATTTTCTATATCCGGACGTTTACTACATGATAATTTCATGCTGGTTACCTAGATGGCATCTCACTTTTGCTACCCTATGTCATCTATGACTATGTTCTAGCCGCACTTATGCTAGGTGGTGCCCCTCTATATTTATAGGATAACTCCTACCTTGAGATGATGCTTGGGGATGTTCAAGCTATGTGTGGTGTAGAGGCCACCCCATATGGCATGTCATTTACGGCCATCAACACCACCAAGGAAAGTGTCCATTTCATCTTCCTCATACATAATCTTTGATTCTAGCTCTTTACGCAGCAAAGCAACTTTTTCCTCATTACGGATTGCATAAAGACTTGTTAGAATATCCCAAGCCTATTTTGTAGATTTTGTTGAACGGATGTGAGGAGTGATAGTGCACTTCACAGACAATGCAATCAATTCATGAGCCTTGCATGTCTTACATCCCAACAAGCTAGCTTAGCCGTAGGCAAAACATCTCTAACAGCACCAACCTTGGTAGCAAAACCTAGAGCATCCTTAACGTCACATGTATCCACAATACCTGGACGTACATCAATGCCCTGCACAATGGTGCAAACTCCCTTTGATACAAGTACATGTTGCATCATATAAGTCCACATAGGGTAATTGTCCCCATACAATTTGTCCTTAGCAACAAACATCTCGAACACATGTGTGTTGTTGTCAACCATTGAAACTGCCTGCACCTGATGTGAAAAATGCCCAAAATGAGGAGAAAATGAGTGAGACTGGCACGTGCTATATAGCACAACCCAGAGTAGACTGTATGGGACCTGTTATATATTGGCACTGACAAAACTTTTACACAAAATGATGAAATTGCTTGTGTAGACTGTAGTGGAAACAGAGGGCGAAATAAGCTCAAAATGAAATTTTGAGTAGACCTACTGATGCTTCCCAAAGATCTTTGAAATCTGAGAAAATGAGCATATGTGTTCTGGTGACGCTGATGGCCGCTTTCGAAACCATGACCGTGAGAACCACACCCTAAGGAAGGGAAGGTTTGTTACCAAAAGAAAAAAAAAAACAAGAAAAAGAAGCCCTTACCATTCACCATACCCCCCCCCTCCCCCAAGGTTAACCACTAGTGGGGCGCCGCCAGTTTGGTCCCGTTACTTAATGAATGGCTCAAATCCAAATTAATGTCGAAAAGACATTTATTACAATCAATGGTTACAAAATGATGAGTGTGAGCAAAAATGTGGGTGTGATCCTCTGCAAGCTCAACACTCCCCCCCTCCGCGTTCATGTCGTCCCTGACATGACTTTTATGCTTGGTCAATAAAGTCCTGTCGTCTTGAGCATCTGCAAATGTGATTCGTATCGTAGGTTGCCGATGGTCAAGGTTGGGCCGAATATTTTTCTTTCGTGGGTGAAAAAGCCGGTGTAGAAAGCTTTTTCGAATGTTTGCATGTGGAAGCTAGGCAAAAACATAATCCTTTGGTATAGGAGGTGTAACACTTTTGGAGAAGGCTGCAATGAAAGATCGTACATCATATCAGTCACCGTGTCGGCCGTCGATAGTAGACTTGAGGTCGTGGCTTTATCTGGCACGAACACTTCAATGCAAGCTAAGAGAGTCCTGCAGATTTTCTTGAGCATCTGACATGAAAGGTCAGAAGAGCCAGTAAAGAGCTTGATGGTGCCCGTTAGGGTTTTCACCATGTAGGCTTTACCTATTCTCTCTCCTGCCTTTGGTCCTCGCATCCTAGGATAATTAAGCCAATTTGGCTTCTTTTGTGCAATCCTGCCATGCTCTTTCCAGTTTCTGACTCTTGGCACCGGGCAGAAGGTTGCATCCTCCCGAATCTCCTTTGGTGCCTCCACCAAGTAGATGAGGTAGGCTGGGTATTTGTTCAGCCAACCTTTCCTCCATCTAGGTTGTGAATCTACTATCTTCTTTGATTGTTCCTCCTTTGTGATGTCGCCTTCGTAAAGAGCGACATACTACTCCTCCTCTATTCTCTTTTTCGTCTTTAGCACTTCAAATTTCATCAAAGGGAAAGGCAGGCTGGGTTGCATCCACTGTTCATGGAGCACTTTTGTGTCTAATCCCTTAAGTCTCCTCTCCCATTCCATTTCCGCCTTGGCACTCTCCTCTGCTGACTTTTCTATTTGGTCATGGAGCCTTTGTTCTTCTTCTTCAGAGATTCTTGAAGTCGAGGCCACCTCTTGAGCTGGGGCTGGATCTTCAATTGTGGTTGCCTCTCCAGTTTCTGGTAGCTCTATGTCTGCTCCACCTGATTCTTCTTGTGGTGTCTCTGTCTCTCTTCTTTGTTGCTCTTGTAGATCTTGGAGCTGTTTGCGGAGGGCATCATTCTCTGTCCGTAGTGTTTGATTTTCTAATGTGAGCCTCTCCTCTGCGGCCAATGATCCCTCCGCAATGTGCAACCTTTGCACTTGCTCTAATCTCAGCTCTCTTTGTAAGCTTCGGACCTGGTCTTCCAAAGCTGGTATGATAGCTCCCTCTTGTTCGGTTCCTGCTCTGCTAGCTCTAGGGGTTGTCCTGAGTCTCGTGATTGTTCTTTCTTGGAGCTCGACTCTCTCCCTTAGCTCAATGAGCTCATCCTTGGCCACCTCCAATTCATCCTCTATCCGCTCCCTTGCTTCCTGTGCACTTGTTACTTCTCTTGAAGCCTCGGCTAGCTGGAGTATCAAGCCGTCTCTCTCGTTTTCCGTGTCATAGAGTGATGCTTTATGACTTTCAAATTCAGTCATAGCATTCTCTAATTTTCTCTGCAACTCCGCTTCCCTTTGTTTGGCTGTCTCAATCTCTACTTCCTTTGCCTTGGACCTTTCTTTTATATTGCTGAGCAGTTCATGCACCATGTGCATGTCTTTTTCATCATCATCTGTCAACTCTAAAGCTCTTTCCGCCACCACCTCCACTGGCTTTGGCTCTTCTAGTACTTTCGGTTCGTCCAGTTTTTCTTCACTTTCTTTTTTACTATTTGTCTTTTTCTCCATTCCTTTTTGTTCATCTTGTTTTTGTAGGGTGATCCCATAAACTGCCTCAAGGGCCTCTTCTTCGGTGTATCCTATCTCTACCAAATCCTCATAATCATTTCTCTTTTGCTGAACTGGATCTATCTTCTTTTCTTTGGTCTCGGCTTCTGGCTTTTCCAAAACATCTGTGTCCACCTCTACTGTGGTCTCTTCCACAATTTTTTCCGTCTTCTTCGGGCTTGGTACATCAGTCATAGAGGGATATCTGTCCTCAGCTTCCTTGGATTTCCCTTTGTCGGCTTGTCCATCTTTCCCTTGAGGCTTAGTAGACTCATCTACTTTCCTTTTCCCCTTGTCGTCTTCTTTCAGCTCAGCTTTTAATTGTTGTACCTCCTCTTCAGTGTATGGCTCGACAGGTTGCTGCTCCAGAATAGCCTCTGACTCCTCATAAGCTTTAATATATTGATCGTATTGATCAATATGTGGCCTGGCTGAGCTAGTTCCGACTTTAGAGGGGTCTGGTACCCACTCTAGTTCCGACTTTAGAGAGGTCTGGTACCCACTTTTCTTCAAAGTCACCCTTTAGAGCTCTTTCTGCTCTAAACTGCTCCACTAATCTTTTCATTCTTGCCGCTTTCTGACTTTTGGTTTGCTTGGGAGCAACCTTCTTCTTTACTTTCTTCTTAAGTGGCTCATCCACATCCTCTTCAGGTTCTGAAACTACTTCTAGTTTCCGGCGTGCTCTTGTGGATGCCCTCTTGGGTACTTCGGGTTGTTCTTCCTCCTCGTCGACTTCTCTAAGCCACTCATTCTGGGAGGGATCCTTTGGCCACTGATCTCTAGCTCCAATAGCTTCATAAGCTATTCTTGTCAGTATTTCCACTCCTCCTATGTATTTTGGCTTCTCGTTGTGCATGGCAATTACTTGCTCGTGGATGTGTTGAGCGTAATTCACCTCTTTTGGCATATTGCTCTTTAATGCCCATGTGATGGTGGTCGCAATGGCATGGGGTGGTGTCGTATACTTTTGCGGTCTTTTATTGCAAACATGAAGAAATTGGTTGTACAGTCGGCAAAGGGTTGCCGCTCTTGGGTCCGCCATATCTCCATAGGTTGCATTTTGCTTCTTGGGCCCATAGACCTCTATGGCCTCCCTTCTTTCCCTAACCGAGCTCCCTTTGTTGTGCAGCTTCAATGCGTCTGCAATGAGTTGTGGAGTGATCTGTACTTCTACTTTCTCTCCATCCATGGCTGTCAATGTGGCTTTTCCATCCTTCTAAATCGATGTTGCCAACTCGTACACTCTTCTTGTATCCACACCTGATGGTCTCGAGGTGAAGAAACTGTGCAAGTCTGCCCTTTCCAGGTACCTGCTGATGTCTTCTAACCTGCTATAATCTACCAAGTCCTGTGGGATCATCGGTACATCCACCGCTTGCCCTTGAGGATCTCTGAAAGTCCCCTGGTAGATCTTTATTCCCTCTTTCTCCAATACTGCTTCCTCCACCCAAGTTTTGGTTGGCTTGAGGGTTTCTGCTGGAATGTCAAATGGTTCCGCTTCTGCAATAGCATCTTTGATTGTCGGTCTTTTTCTCTTCGTTGCCGATGACTTGGTGGAATCCATGGATCCTGTAACTCCAATTTCAGAAGTTAGCGTCTTTTTAGTACTAAAAGCCGAAATGAAGCTTTTAACTATCCAAATGACTTGAAAATTGAAACATGAGCTATTCAGGGCCTAAGGATGCAAGGTAGGTGAAAAAATATGCAAAATGGGCTCAAAATCATGCTGGAGACATCATACGCGTATGATGTCTTTTGTGTCAAAATGACTTCATATTGGTTGTGCTTGTAGTTGATAGTGTATACATGATTATCATATGCTTGGATTTGAGTTTGGATCCCATTTGGTCAAGTTTTGGCCAGTTTAGTCCAATTCGGGCTCTTGGCAAAATTTTGAAAGGGATTTGGATTCTATGATCCAAATTGGATAAAACTTGGTGGTTCACTTTCAGATGACATATAGATCACTTCTCTTTGGTGGTTAAAGCCCTGAGGTGCCAAAATCACATAGTGAGACATCATACGTGTATGATGTATTTTAGTGTATTTTTGGATCAAATTTCTCTATAAGCTTGGATTTGGCTTTAGATAGGCTTATTCAGTGGATTTATGAAGTTTGGATAGATTTTGGGCTAAAAATGGCTCTGGAGACATCATACGCGTATGATGTCTTTTTCATCAATTTTGCATGGGATTGGTTCTGTGGACTCCACATGTACTAGTGAAGGACTGTTTCTACTCAAATCTTGGTTTGGACTTGAGTATGTTGGATTTGGGCCAAAAATAGGCTTTAGGTGAAGGTTTTTCCCTCAGTTGGACTAATGGGGTGATCCTCTTGACCAAATGGTTCCAAATTTCATATGTAGCATGTATTAGATATATATAATGGATGTATGATGACAAATGAGCAGTTTTGGCTCTGTAAGTGCAAATAGACATCATACGCGTATCATGGCTTTTGTGTCAAAATGGTGCTTTTTGGTTCCAGATAGCTTGTAGATGTGTTAATCAACAATCCTACCAAGTTTCAATGAGTTTGGAGTTATTTTGACAAAATTAGAACCAAAAATCAATTTTATGGCCTACTTTGCGTCTTTTTGGTTTTCCTTGGCTTTTCTAACTCCAATTCTCATGATACTTGGTTCATAGGATGTGATTAGCATATGGAATGAGGCTATGCACTCAAATGTTGAAATGGATGTGAAATTCATGCTGTGAGACATCATACGCGTATGATGTCTTTTCTTGAAATGTTGGTCTTTTTGTGCAAAGAATGCTTTGTGCTAGTGCCCTAAGCCTTGCTAACTAGTTTTCAACTTAAAAAGTCATCAGTTTAGCTAAAAAACCCCCTTATAGGCATTTCAGTCTCCGAAGTCGTCTTTTTGCCTTGGAGTTGAACCTCTTCAACTTTTAGTTGCATTTCCAGCTCATTGGATATGTTGTGAAGCCATCTATTTGGTTGAACTTGACTTTGGCTCCCCGTTCTCCATCTTTCTCCTTTTGGTTGCCCGAAAGCGTCTTTTTCACCATCGATAAGTGAATCAGCTTTCTTTTGGGTTTTGCTTGCAAACATAAGTCATCCATGTATATTTGAAGCTGCTTGTGAAGTTTCATTTTATTCGGTCGTCAATTTCAGTCGTTATGCCAAAATGACGCTTTGTGTGTCCGCAGCCGAATCGGTTGTTCCGACCTACTTTTGGTGGTCCAAACCTGGAGATACTCCATGGTTGCATTGCCCTCGATGTTGTTAAGCTCCCTGAGAAGTTTTGTGTCATTTCGACAACTTTTTCCTGTTTGCCTCTTGCACGCTCTGTTGACCTAGGGTTTTTCCAGTCGTTCTTTCTCGAGCTTTGAGTGTTAGAAACCCATCTTCTATACTAGGGTAACTCACCTATAAGTTCTTGCAAGGTTTGGTTAGGCAGTTGTGCCACTACTTAGCATTCTACTGCATTCCCCGTCTGCTCTTGTTTCTTGGTTTTGGTCAGTTTTCGCGACAAAAGTTAACGATAAGCATCAAAAGATTATGGCAACGAGTCTACCTCTCATGTCTGGTGTCCTCTGAGCTCTCGTAGCAGTCGTAGAAGGAAGTAGAAGGTTGGATGCTACTGTGTGCTCTTTACTCTCTCCAAGAAGGTAATAGTGGAAATGAGCTTGAAAGTGATGTGAAAAATACTTAACTTCGGACTTCCCGGATCACTTGTTACCAAATCTAACATGTGCTCCTATCTCTCATGAAATGCACTTTAGGATTTGAAATTTCTCAATTTGGACTCCATTTGACCTGTTTCTGAGAAATCTGTCCACTTTGCCAAAATTCTGTCATTTCGGGCTTTCCGCAACTTTTCCCTAATTGTACTCAATTTTTACCATGGGTTGCCCTTGTCATTAGAATCATCACCATCTATTCTTTTCTTTTTTTTAATCTCATTTCACCTGCTTTTTTATTTTTCTTTTACTTTTATTAAGAAAATCATAAAAAATAAAGGAAAATAGCAAATTGAAGCCAAAAAATTCCAAGCATACACAATAAATAGTTGGTAACCCTGTGTATATGAATATACACTTATTTGTGATTTTTGGACTTGGATTACCACTTTTTTCCACTTTTTAGCTCCAAAAACACTCTTATTGAGTGATATTTACACGTCTAGAGACCCAAATTCATCATTTGATCTCTTCTTGTTGCAAAACAAAGTATATAAGGACATAAATATTATCAATATCCGCAATCAAACATAAAAATTGTAAAATCATGTAAGACACTGCCCTTGTAATATAATTTTTTGTTTTTCTTTGTTTTTGTCGCTTGTAGCTTCTTTGTAGCTCCTGTATACCTGTATACCTCCCCCCCTCCTAGTCTGATTCCTCCCGGACGACTATGAAGTTTCTGTGGACGAAGCATTGTAGTTGTGTTGTTCATAAGTTCCCAATGCAATTGTAGAGCGATGATACAACAGTCTTTCCAATAAAGCTGCTCTTTGTTTGATTGAAGGGTTGGTGGTCGGGTTTTGGGTTGGTTTTGGCACTTCGGTAGTAGAATCAGTAGATGGATTCTTCTTTACCTTGTTGTTCTTTTTCACAATCCAAATCTGCTTCCGCTTCGCTTGTGCTTGCCACAAACTCTTTGCGACCCAAACCTGCTTTGTTCTTTGTGTTGATTTCCTCGCCTTGAAATACCTAGGAGTTTCCGTGGATTGTGCTGAAGGGAGTTCCTGTTTACAAATCCTTGGGATCCAAATTTGCTTGCTATAGCTTTGTGCCGTCATGAACTTCTTTGGAATCCAGATCTGTTTCACTGTCCTTGATTGTCTGGAATCACTCTGTTGTCTGGTATTGAAGACTCTGTTTTCCACCTTTGTGTTCTCTGGCACAACCTTTTTTGGTCTCCATACCAACGTTGACTCCGTTTTTTTCCAAGGTTGAGCCGTTATATTATTGCTTGTCTTCCTTATCCAATGTTGAGAGTTCCTCGTCGAAGAGCAATCCAGTTGTATAGAAACTTTTGGTTGCCATTGCTTCTTCTTTTTCCTTGGTTGTTGTTTACCTTTGTTCTTGGATTCTTCCTTTGGAGTTGGCTCTGCTCCTTTGGCGAACTTAACTGATTGACTTTCAGATTCGTATTTGATAAGCATTGATTTAGAACTCCAGTCAATCATTACATTGTATTGCTTCTGCCATGGTTGTCCTAGCAATAATGGATGTTGTGTAGCTTGGTCTTCAACCATGTAAAACATATGATGATACACATACTGGTTAATCTGTATATGTAAAATTGTGCATCCGACAGTTTTGATTGAATTCTCAGAGTAACTCTTTAACTCTTGCTTGGCAGTTTGTAATTTAGTGTCATTTGTCAATTGTCTATACAAACTGAGTGAAAGTAGCTTAGTTTGAGCTCCTGAATCCAATAGTGCTCTGGCTTTGATTTGGTTGGTCCCTACTTTGCATTCAATGATGGGTTCTTCTTTGTCATTATCCATTTCTTTTATACTGACTGCGTTTATTCGTATTGCTCCTTCATTGCACTGTTTCTGACGCAGTAGTCTTCTTTTCTCCATTCTTTCCTTCGCCTCGGCTTGCGCTTCCTCCACTATCTTTTTATTTTTTTGGACACGTAGCTTTTCTTGATGTATTTTGAGAAGCATGTCTTGGGTTAGCGGCAAAAGATACTTTTTCACTCTGCATCCACTAATCCAATTGGGCATTTCTTCTCCGTCTAATGTAGCAAGCTTGACGGCTACACTTGGTGATAGATCTTTAATCACCAGAGGTCCCATCTCTCGGTTTTTAAGCTTCTTAGCATGCTGTTTCAGAGTGTAAACTAGGACATAGTCCCCAACCTTAAACTCTTTAGTCCGCACATGCTTATTAAAAAATTCATTTTGTCGCCTTTTTTGAGCGTAGATAGAAGCTACTGCTTTTAGGCGAAGCTCGTCTAGCTTTTCCAGGTCATCTATTCTATTAGAAAGCTCGTGCCCTATCCACTCTAGATCCTTAGCCACCCTTAAGGTTGAAATCAAGAATTCTATTGGTAAGATAGCATTTAGCCCAAAAACCATGTTATATGGGGTCGTTCCTATTGATGTTTTATATGCTACCCTATATGCCCATAATGTTGAATGCAACTTCTGGTCCCAGTCAGTTCTCGACTCAGATACAATCTTCGTAAGGACCGTGCATATGGTTTTGTTTGTTGCTTCAGCTTGTCCGTTTGCTTGTGGATGATACGGGGCTGATTTCCTATGGATTACCATGAATTCATCTAGAAGGATCTCTATCACTTCATTTATAAAATGTGTGCCTCGATCACTCACATTTCTATTGGCAATCCATATCGTACAAAGACGTATTCATATAGAAATTGTGCCGTGGTCCTGGCATCTGCTTTTTGAGTTGCCTTTGCTTCGACCCACTTTGTTAGATAGTCTGTAGCCACAACGATGTATTGTGCATAAGTCTTATATGCAGGAGGTGAAATGGGTCCGACATAATCAATCCCCCATTTTGCAAAAGCTCTTGCCCCCATCATTGGTCTAAGCGGCATATCATCTCTTTTAAGTGGTACTTTGGTCCGCTGACAGTCATCACACCGTTTAACGTATTCCTCAGCGTCCATATGTAATGTTGGCCACCATATTCCTGCGGCTAAGACAAGTTTTGTTGTCTTATCACCTGAGAAATGGCCTCCACCTACTCCTCCATGAGCTTGCTCTAGGATTATCATATACTCAGACTCTGATGTGCAAATCCTAAGCTGGTTGTCTTTACCTCTCTTATAGAGTTGATCTCCTATTAAAGCGTAATCTCTAGCTTCTGTCTCTACAGATTTCTGATGAGATTTTGACGTTACTTCTGGGAAAGTTCTATTAGTGAGATATTCAACAATATACTGACTCCATTCCGGAGCTATCATTATCTGATATAATGTCGAATACTCTGCTGGCGGTTTTGATGAACATACAATACATACATTGACATATTCATGTACGCTTTCTTTCATTCCTGGCCAATAGACTCCCAATTGTAACAAATTCCTATATGTGTTCCTTCTTGAACAATGAAATGCACATTCCTGAACATGTGCTTCGCGCAGATATATATTATATTCCTTAGAATTGATGCATAGTCGTAAAACATGATCATTTCCCAATTGATACAACCTTCCTGCAACCAATTGAAGGTTCTTGGATTGCTGAATAGCAATATGTTTCTGGTTGCATTCTCTTCTATCAAACTCTCCTCCATAGGTTAATAAGCTAACGACATTTTGAGACCACTTCGGTATCATTTCTATGTTGAACAAGTACGCGTGTGGCATGTCGTCATCTACTCCTATAGGGTCTTCTCCATTCGTCAATCGCGAAAGATGATCAGCTCTAAGATGTGTTTTTCCTTTCTTTACTACTACCGTGAAGTTGAATTCCAGTAAGATAATGAACCATCTCACTATTCTCCCGGTATTTTATGGTTTATTCACTAGGTAGAGCAAGTCTTGGTGATCCGTAAAAAACACAAACTTGTTGGCTAGAAGATAATGCCGAAATTTCTTCACAGCATATATCATTCTTAATCCTTCTCGCTCTGTTGTGGTGTAATTCTTCTCTGCATTGTTGAGCTGTCGACTGGCGTAACAGATAGGAAAATCCATGTTTCCTTCTTCTGGCTGAGCCAGAATGCATCCTATTGCATATGCCGAAGCATCTATATGCACATGGAATATCTTCTCCCAATCTGGTGATTTCAAGACTGGAGCAGTAATGAGTGCCTCTTTCAATTTCTTGAATGATTCCTCACACTCCTCTGTCCATTCAAAGTTCACTATTAGCCTGTAAAGTGGTTGGCCTATTATAGCGTACATGTAAATGAATCGTCTATAATATCCGCAATGTCCCATAAAGCTCTGTACTTGTTTCGCATTGGTTGGTCTAGGCATATCCACTATAACTTTTATCTTCTCTAAATCCGTGGATATTCCGTTTTGTGAGACAATATGTCCCAGAATTCTGCCCTGTCGGACCATAAACACACATTTCTCAGGATTGAGACAAATGCGATATGTCCTACATTTCTCAAATACTTTTCTTAGGTGTTCTAGATGCTCATCTCTCAGAAGAGAATGTACACATAAGTCATCCATGTATATTTCTAGAAACCACCTTAAGTATTCTTTGAAAGCATGCGTCATCAGCCTCTGGAAGGTTGCGGGAGCATTAGTTAGACCAAAAGGCATAACCCGATAAGCATAAATTCCCCACTCCGTTGCAAAAGCTGTTTTATGTTGATCTGCCGGTGCTATGGCTAGCTGGTTATATCCTGAAAAACCATCAAGAAAGGAGTATGTTGTTTTCCCTGATACACGCTCTAGAACATGATCAGTTATCGGCAGGGGATAATTGTCCCTGATTGTTGCAGCATTCACTTTCTTTAAGTTGACACGCACTCGGAGTTTTCCGTTCTTCTTGGGTACCACCACAATCGGAGATACCCAATCGGTGTGTTCAATCTCGTATATGAACTCAACTTCCATTAACTTATCTATCTCTTCTTTGATTCGCTTAGCAAACGTATCATTATATGTGTATGGTCTCTTTCTGCTAGGCTTTGCGTCTTGTTTTAGTGGGATTGTGTGTTGGCATATTGATGGGTCAACTCCCTTTAAGTCCTTATAAGACCATGAAAACACATCCCTGTACTCTCTGAGAAGACTCAAAAGTCTCTCTTCCTCTCCTGGAGACAAATCTGTGGCTATGTACACCGGTCTAGGTGTCTCACCTGGAGCTGCTAAATCAACTTTTTTTGCATCCTCCGGTCCGTCCTAAGATTCGTTCTCCTTTCTCTCTCGAATAGGTTGGGTTAATACCACCTTCCTATCCTCAATTGTGAATTTCCTGTAGTGAGAGAGAACATCCATGTTTTCCTTGATTTTGGCGTTTTCGTCCTCTCCACTCCCAATTTCTGTCGTCCAAACTTCTTTCAGAGTTTTCTTGAGCTCTCTGTACTTGTTTCTATGTTCTAACTTGGACTCCGTGTGTTCTCTGTTGCGCTTGTTCTTTTCTGATTTTTCTGTTTCAGTTTTCGTTTCATTCCTTTGAACTTGATTTCTTGAGCTTCTTTTGTCTTTTCGTAAGCTCTTTTGATCATTGCCTCTCATTCTTCCAGAAATCTTGTCCTTAACACAATCTTCCGCCTTTACTAGCATTAGGAATTGATTTTTCCCTCTTATTCTAGGCATCGGATTGGTTCTAACCCCCTTTGTTTTTCTCTTTGCTCTATAGCATTTCTGGTGTTGTTTAGTTTGGTTCGGAAAATCATAAAATCTGACATCCATTATAGTTTCTTCGTTTCCGCTTGAATTGACCGTTGACTCGTTGTCTGCTTCATTTCCCCACTCTGGATGATCGAGAATGTCGTGAAACACCTCTTCTTCATCTTCCTTTTCTAGTGTATCGTTCTTTTCAGTTTCTTTTTCGAGTACAGATCTCAACATGAAGTACGGAACCACGTCCTACCCGTCCTTGTTGCAAAATTTCATTGTGGGACCATCCGGAATTGCACAAACATCTAGGGTTGCTAGAATGTGTGTCCATTCTAATGGTTCAAGCGTGTCCTCTGGAAAGGGTTCTCCTATATAAGTTTCGTCTTCGATAGCCCTTTCTAAAACATATTCTTCTCGTCTCAGACTTCCACATTTTAAGGCTCCACACATCCATAACTCCTTGGGCTTACCTAAGCAAGCTGGAAATTCGGATCCCGCCAAAGTAGCTGAATCAAACTCCTCTACCGGTGTTCGGATCACATCTTTGTAGGTATGGTCTTTCAGGTTCACACGTGTAGTGGTTTCCATATTTCTGAGGTATATGTGATCGTAGCCCCAATCCTAGACCATTTTCAAATGTCTCATGAATGGTCTTCCCAGTATGATATCATAGTTATTCTCCTTGCCAAAATCGACAATAGCAAAAGTATGTTCGTATTCATTGCCTCAAGAAGTCACTACGACTTTCTCTAATAATCCCATAGGTTTCTCCATGTGTCCATCTGCTAATTGGAGTTTCAACCTAGTCTTCCTTATTGCTGGTTTTCCCCATTTTTTCCAGATTTCTTTTGTAGCAATGGCTACCCCATCTTTGCTGTCTAGTATTGCCATCATGTTCACTCCTTGGAATTCAACTGGTAAGGTTGTATTCCCCTCTTCACCTTCGCAATACTCTCCGACCTTGTTTAAGGGTACAGACTTAGCGTTCTTTTGTGGTTTGCTCAGCTCTTGTATACCCTCTTGCAGTCTCGATGTTGGGTCTTTTATCCCAAATTTCTCCAAGCATTTTCCTACAGTGGTCCACATATGTGGTCTTAGCCTCAAAAGCTCAGCTAGAGTGATAGTGCATGTCACTGGTGTTGACAAGATCTCTATCAATCCTTGCGAGTCCATGACTTTTTCTGATGAGATTCTTATTGAGGGAAGTGCTCTAATCTCGGATTTTGCTTCATACTCTCCTAAGTATGAAGGTAAGGTATTCAGTGAATGAGGTTTGCTCTCCATTGTTCTAACAGAGCCCCCATCTCCCCAGTAAGATTGCAGATCCAAGTCCACTTGAGATCCTGCCTCAAATTCCACTATGGGAGGATTCCTGATGTCCTTTTCCCAATTTGTCTGATTAGCTTGGCAACTTAGCTCGTTTGCAAAGTTTGCCTCTCTCACTTGTTTCCAAAATTCATTGTAATCCTCATCTCTTCCGTAAGACCTCTGTATGACTGGATGAAAACTCTCTATCTCCTGATCGGTTGTGTTCAATACTATGCGGTCATCCTTGTGTGTATTTTCAGGCTTTTGTGCACTGGGAGTCTTTTCAGCTACCCGTGAAATGATAGTCTCTTGCTGAATTGGGTTTTCCGTTCCACAATTCATTGTTTCTCTTGGTGGTTCTAATAAGGCTTGTGCAGTCTCGATCATTCTCTGGCACATTTCAAGTCTCTGCTTTTCCAATTCCGCGTTTGGGTATGTCATCCACCTCTGTTCTTGTGTTTGGTTGTTCTTTAACCTAGCTTCGTAAGCTCTCATCAGTGCGTCCAATGGTTCGTGTACTTTGTCGACTAGCACTGATCCCCCTGAGCTTAAGCTCGTTGTTTCTTTGATACTCTTTTGTTTCGTTCTTTCCGGGCTCATCTCTCGTTTCCCGTTTTGACTCTCAAGTTTTTCTAATCTATCTTTAGTTCGCTTTAGTTCCTCAGCTAGAATAGCGTCTTCACGTTCTTTTCTCAACTTCATGCGTGCTTTTCTAGCTTTCCATGTGTTTCTCTAACTCCGCGGTCCTTGACTAACCACTTCAGTCGCTAACTTTCCATTCTCAGGTTCCCTAGTGGTTTTCTTAGCTTGAACTCTAGTAACAACTTGCGTTGGTATCAGAGTTTCAATTTCAGACCCACTGCTGGTAGGAATAGTTTCTAGCATATTCAATGTCGTCTTTTGCACTTTGTTTGGATTCTTTGAACAATCCTAAATGAAGTGAGTAACCCCACACTCAGTGCAATAAGCGTTAATTCTAATGATTTCCGTATGTGGACAAACATTCATCAGATGGTCACCTCCACACTTGTAACAGGGTCCTAGTGCTGGTCTTGGTCCCACTTGATTCTTCCTTTGTGGATAGGATGGTCTTTCTCCTGTTAACCCTCCATGAGCTATGAACATCAATGTTCTTGCGTCCAAATTGTATCTCTCTTCATCAGAAGCACTTGTAACTGTTGGTGTTCCAACATTCCCAATCATGCCCCATGGTTCTGGTTGTTTGGGTTCTTCTGGTGGGTAATACACAGTTGGAGACATGTGTGCACCAGATTCTTCATAATAGGCTTGAACAGGAACTAAGGCTTGAACAGGAACTAAGGCTTGTTCTTCCTGATTCTCTAAGGTTGGTGCATATCTAATGACCACTGTTCTTGCTCCTGGTAAAGGTGGTTGTTGTCCCAATACCGGTTGCGGCCTTTCTATCCCCATAGGTCCTGGTACATTCCCCGTTGGGTATCGATGTACTGGATGTACCTGAGGTTTGTCCATTTTTGTTCAATAGCACACCATTTCAGTGGTTTTGGCAATGGTTTTTGGTATGGTGCCATCCTTTTTAGAGCCTCTTCTATCATTTTCTCTACATTTGGCATGGTTGTTTTTTGAACATTCTTTTTAGTGGTAGTCTCGCTCACTACGGAGGAAGAGCTACTGGATGCAAAATCTGTATCTGCTGACACCTCTCCATAAACCGTACAGTTATCCACTAAGTACAATGCTTCTCTTGTTACTTGCTCGAAACTTGTACAAGCTTTCAAGTGCAAGTCCTTCTTGAGAGTGTCGTTTCTCAATCCTTCAATAAAGAGAACAGATAGTCTGTCATCTTGTGATCGTTCACATACTAGACATCTCTCAATGTATTGTTTGAAGCGAAGTGAAGCTTCCTTCACTTTTTCGTGTTCTCTCTGTTTAAAAGCATATATTTGTGAGACCATATTGTGCTTAATCCCTCGTTTTGAGAATTCCTCAGCAAACTCTCTTAGCAAATGGTCAATGTCATGGAATCCCTCTCTGTTCAGTGGTTGAAACCATGTCAATGCCGTACCTTCTAGAGTAAGACCAAATCCCTCGAATTGTGTATGGAAATCTGTTATCTGCTCAGCTCTTAAGACTTGCTTAAAGAGTGACACATGTGCATACGGATCTCCTGAACCACCATACTTCTTTGGCATACACTTGGCTTCTTGAGATGGTCTCATATGTCTATGGTGTGCTACCAATTTCATTGCTCCTGTGTCCCGGCTAAAGCTTTCTCTAGCATCATGGACTTCATGGGTTACCCTTGTCGGTTCCCCTGCCCTGAGTCTACTACTAGGAGGTAAATGTGATGGTTCCGCTTCGAACCTTGGACCTGGAGTGGTATATGTGGGGATTGGAACTGCACTACCTCGATTCGTATCCATTGACTCTCTGGAATGTAATGATCCCATTGGTCCGGGCTTCGAGTACTGAGGTTGACTGAAAGAGTCAGCAGCCTGAGTTCTTTGTCCTCCTGTTGTCATTGGGTTTTGCACTCCATTTGTTGGTGCTGGTCTTTGTGAGCTAGAAGTAACATAATACTGATGTAGTGGTCCCCCAAAGTATGTATATCCTTCTAATTCTTTCTTGCCCATTGTTGAGTATTGCCTCCCATACTTGTCGTAAGCGGCAATTTTCACTTCCGATCCCTCTGTGTAGGTAAAGACATAAAGTCTTTTTTGTCTGTCAACTCTCCAGTGTAGGGTTCTTCACATCTATAATAGAGATCTTGCTCCCCATTATTATATTTGTATAGCCCCACATAGATGTTATCAGTGTTGATCCTTGTAGTTTCATTCTCTCTTCTTAACCTCGCATCAGGGAAGTTCATTATTGGTGCTTTCTCCTCAAGTTCTTCATCTACTTTGGCTTTGGTGCCCATCAATCCCCACTTGTCCACAATGTTAGGGTTTAGGACTACCAAGTACATGGTACCCTCGTCATCTAGATATCTATCTCCGCTATAGCTCACAGGCACTAAGTCCTTGAACTCACTAGGTCTATCTTCTATCTTTACACAATAGCGGTCCATTCCATCTTTGTAGATCTTGGCACCTTGCTCATTGTCGTACTGGTATTTTATGAACAATAGCTTCATTGTGGCGGAAGGGTTTGATGATCCTGCTGCCATATTTTCTCTGTTGTTCAGGTTCAAGTGTTCCAAGTGTTCGGTGAAAATCTCGTAAGATCTCTCCGAAGAAGTATCAGAAACACTTCCTTCAAAGATCGGCTCTAATGGTTGCACCCAACTTTGGTTTACACTTCCCTCGGTTAATATGACACTTGCTTGTTCCCCTTGTCTTGGTTGGTTATTCTGGAGATTCCTGCCCGATCTCAAATTCATCAATTCCTCTAAAGGACTTTAACTTTTCCGTCTCGGCGATTTGTTTTCCCAAGTTTTTGTGGTCAGAATTGATCCAAACTGATTGATACTTGATCAATTGTTTAATCTTGTCAGTTGGACAACTTCTGTTTCATCAAGTGAGAATTTTGTTGCAGTTATGCTGAGAAAGACATTATACGAGTATGATGTCTTTTTTCACAGATTTGGACTATTTTGGTTATGCTCACTCTCAGTAGCCCCCTTATGCTCTGTCCACTCACAAAATTCAGTTTGAACTCTGTTTGAGCAAGTTATGGCTAATTTAGGTTTTTCTTGGCAATTTTCCGCTTTTGACTTGTTTTGGGTCAATTGTGATCCAAATGGGATGAAACTTGAAATATAACCTCTAGACAGCTATTACAATGGATCTGTGTTGGCAAAGTATCAAAATATGTCCAAAATTAGGTCAAAGACATTATACGCGTATGATGTCTTTTTCATCAATTTGGGTCAAGACTTGATATTTATGATTTCTACAGTGTTTGTAACAATCTTGTCAGGTGAGATATAAAAAATAAGCAGTGGATGTGCTAAAAAACATTATACGCGTATAATGTCTTTTGTCCCAGATTTTGACTATTCTTGGTTTTAAGCCTTCTCCAATGATTATAATTGAGTTTCAAGTGTTTTTGTCAGGTTTGAATGTAAAAACAAGATCTGAATCCAGAATTTCCTATTCTTTGCGTTTCTTGGACTCCGGCTTGTCTTTTTGGGTTTCTTTGAGTGTTAATGCTCTTGTTTTAAGTTGAAATTAGGGTATAACCCCCCTTTTGAACACTCTGGTAAAGTCAAAATTTCTGTTTTGGTCTCTGTTTGGTCATTTAGACATCATACGCGTATGATGTCTAAAGTTGCAGATTTCCAATTTTTTGGCACAGAATCCTTCCTAAAGCTTTCTCAAGTGCTCAGCAACTCCCAGATACACAGAAAATTTCTCTGACTTTTGTTTATTGCAAGTTTCACTACTAACTCGACGGTTTAGTGATCTATCATGCAATCAACCATATCAAGCAAATACTCCAATGATTACTAGCTCCAGATCAAGATCAAATGAAGTCCTACCTAAGCTATTCCTAATCATAAAATGGGTTTGGTAATTGTGATTTTAAAGAGATCCACTGTCACTCACGGACTAGCAAATTCTTCTTCTATCAAGAACTACTCAACACCAACAAAACAACAAACAAATCTAAGCTAAACTAAAAATACTGTCAACACGGAAGACCCAAGAATACCCCACTTCCTAGTATCTCTCGAGATCTTCGGAGTCCACCACTCCTAGATCTTTTCTAACTAAAGTATACAAAGTAGTTTATACAACTCACCTTGTAGGATTAGTCTAAGGTCACCTACTTAGGGCTCTCGTCCCCGGTAGCAGCGCCAAATGTTAAGGCGGTTACGCCGCTGGCGGAAGCTAAATAGCGAGAACTCAACCAACAACAGAATTTGTCAAACGAGGACGGAGCTTGACCCGCAGGCGCATGGAAACAACTAGGTGGGTGTCAAATCACCTACTCTACCTTCTAATGACAATCTTTACTAAGGAAATCAAATCTAAATTCTAAAATACGCAAGTGACTGAAATCCGTACTATGAACGAATGCTATACGAAACAGAATCAAGAATCATTGAATCGATCTCAAACTCAAGGGGAAGTCTATACACTAGGTAAGAACAACACCCTAAAGACTTGAACTACAAAATCAACCTATAACCACTCTGTGCGGTAAACGCATATGAAGACAGGCCGAAAAATACAGGTGATCGAAACTTGACCCCGATGGTACTAATGTGTAGCTCTACTCGTTGTGGTTCTATAGATATGCTGCACGCTCCATTCCGACACACGAGTTGGAAGAAAACTCACACCGAACCTCGTAGGAACTTACCACACATAGAAGCTGATAGCGCACACTCTTGGTATCTGTATGTAGCTCTCGCCATTTCTAACACAATGGCGGTGTCGCTTCTCCAATGGAGGCTCCGTAGCTCGCGTAGCAAGTAGATAAGACTCTCACTCTCACTCTCTCTCTCTCTCTCTCTCTCTCTCTCTCTCTCTCTCTCTCTCTTAGACACAGTCACGGCGCTCCAAAAAACTCACTTTGATTAATTGATCTCCCTCCTTTAGGTTACAAAAACTTTGGCTTATATACATCAGCCTTGGAGGTGAGAACATCTCTAACTAATTACATCAGCAAGTGAAATTACTTCGGGATTACAAGCTGGAAACTCAATTGAGTCCCGCTATTTAATGAATGGCTCAAATCAAAATTAATGTCGGAAAGACATTTATTACAATCAATGGTTACAAAATGATGAGTGTGAGCAAAAATGTGGGTGTGATCCTCTGCTGGCTCAACACACACACATTCACGCTCGCACACACACATACATATACATACTCACGACTCACCCATACAAACACACACGCGCATATACGCACGCACTACACATTGAAAAAAAAATTTTGAAGAATCCTACGACTATGACACATAAAAATAAGAAGGAGAAGTCCGAAGTACGCACCGCCGACAACAAAAGGAACAAAGGCATCGAAGGCATGCCCCGGTTGACCCGAAAAAGACAAACGCGCTACACCGACACACCGGCAACACACCATTCGCCGACATCATGCAACCACGACACCATTTTCAGTAATTCGTAGGTTATCATCATCATTTTTTTTCAGTTTTCACCCAAGCCTTGTAAAATTCCCAATTTGTAAATTCCCTCTCTCTAGGTGATGGTCACAAAGGCCCACCTAGAGGTTTTTATTTTAAATAACTCCCAAGACAAAGCAAGAGTCAACCACACCGGGCCCACCGCCTTGCTTTGTCTCCCCGATTAGCTTACCCTAATTAAATCGAGATTACTTTAATCCAAGCGCCAACACCTATAAAAGGGCACTAAGAGGTCACTATCTACGGGGGGGCAGTTCATGAGAGGTCAGTACTTGCTAGAGTTTTAGTGGGAAGAATTGATACTATTGGCATCACGGGGAGGGGGCTTGTGTGATGGTTTGCTTTGAGAATTGCACCATGTGAAGGGAGCCACATCCACCTCTCGACTCTAATGAGATCGATGCACACACACATACACGTTCTTGGTAGCAAGTTTGACAATCATCTAGTCGTCGTTAGAGAACGCACCAAGTAGTTTCACCATCTTTTCTCTCTACCTCTCTATCACCACGGTGTGCCGCCTCACTAGAAGGAAGGTCATTGTAAATACTACAGAAATAATTCTCCCTCACACACCCGAGGGTTTTCATCATTTGTCAAACTCTATGTGTGTGTGTGTGTGTGTAAGTTTGCGGTGTTCACATCATCGTGGTTTGCGTCCTAGCCACTCAAAGCTAGGTGGTGCCCCCTGTTCGCTTTATCGTGTGACCGGATCGAAACGTGCCATCGGCCCCTGGTGTTTTAAAGAGGCCGTTGGGGTTCGTGTGTCTCTTTGCTCCCGTCATTTGGTGCCCCCACTGAGGAGGGCTTCTAAGAAACCTTCAGTTTACAATACTGAAAGTGACGCACGCCATCAATCATGGACGAGTGGCTAAAGGAATTTTCTAACTGGAGAATGGAAGAGGAGGAGACTAAGGAGGCACTAGCCGCCTTCATTGAATTACTACTGCCAGGCTGCAGTGTTGTCAGTATTCAAGAGGTAAATTCTCCATCTCGTGTTGCTCGTTCTAACCACAAGTTGAGAGCATCAGGTGGGAGGTCTATGAAGTGCCATCACTGTTGGCAACCAAAACACACTGTCAATGAGTGCCACCAACGAAGGCAGCGAAGGGGCTGAAATCGTCTACATCCACATTCATCGCGAAGAAGTCATTCACATCAAAGGAGGAAAGAAAATGGTAAGGAAAAGATAACCCAGTCTAGAAACACATGACCCCGAAGGAAGAAGCATCTGACCAAGCAAGTGCTTCGAGCTCAGAGAGTCGGGTTGTACCAAGCGTTCCAAAGAGGAAGTCACCTAAAGCTAAGCGGCGGAAGGTCGCCTACCGATTTGCACGACACATACGAGTACTACTAGTCCACTTCAACAATCCTGAAGAAGAAGTGGTAAGAATATTCCCATGTCTTAAGGAAGAGTGGTTCGGATACTGCTCTCACTGTTTTGGAAGACGGGTAGCGGGTCTTCCTCCTCTCCATGTACAACTTATCCTGAAGAAGCTCACCACCATGGGTGAAACCCAGTGGTTTGGAGACGAGTTGTAGCTGAACGGAGTGGAATTCATGCAACACGTCGACTATGGAAATTACTTGCAATTGCTACTAGCCAAGAGGCTGGGAGTGGTCAGACGCGTCGCCATCACCCTGTACGTGCTGAGCGACAAAGAAAAGATAGAGCCCATGAAAGGCGACGACCTATTGTGGATGTGCCGACTCATCAACACAGGCACGATAAGAGTATAAGTAAGTACTCCACCCTCTGTGCATGATGGAAAACGGGCCGACAGCATTCCCGTTCAGATTCCTGCAGCATATGCATGTGAATATCTATGTAGATAGGAAAATCTTCTACAAACAGAATATCGTGTATCTATTCGGTGCGGCGGTACTAGGAGAAATCCTTAATCCCGAAACCCTATCATTCTCCCCATATTGGATTACCATCATTCCTTTAATGTTTCTATGTTTATTCTATTTTAACCTATCCACCCAACTCTGTAAAAAGCCGCTATGAGCTGCTACTGTCATTAATCTATAAAAAAAAGAAAAAAGGTTTGTAATTTCCTGAGTCACTACCATGGCAAGTGTTTCTTTCCCCACGTTCAGTGGAAAGAAGGGAGAAGATCTCACCACCGACTTTTTGGATGATTTTGACATTGCTTGTGTCATTTCCAACAAAGATGAGGACGCTTCACGACTTCGAATTTTTCCTCTACTAATGAAGGTAGAGGCCAAGTTCTGGTACAATGCATTTCCCCAAGCTACCAAGAATGCATGGGATGTATTAAGGGCTGCCTTTGTAAAGAGGTTTGGTGGAGGCACAACCTCGGAGAAGTTATGGCAATTACTGACGAAATTGAAGCAGGGAAGTCTGCTGGAGTATGCCACCTACCAGTCCAAATTTGTGGACTTATGGGAGAGATGGGTTGCCTCACTGAAGGAAGGCAAAGGAGCGCATAATTTCCTAAAGAAGGAACGTTTCATTGCTGATCTATGGTCGCCGCTTAGAGAGAAGGTGAAGGGAAGGTTTCTTGCAGCATATGAGTTGGCAGTAGAAGTAGCCCGCCTTAAAGACAAGAAGTTGTGCTTACAAGCAAGAGTAGACGATTCAGAGGAAACAAGCTTGGTCTCACCAACCCCAGTGAATGCAACAGCGAGTCATAGAGCCCAACCGCAAGAGGCATCAGAGGAGCAGCAAGACCTGCTAAATCGCATCACCACCCAACTAGAGAGTTTATCCATGCATCTGGTGCAGCAAGGGCATGCACCTGTCAGGAATCTAGAACAAGAGAGAGGACAAGGGACGCAAAACCAAGAGTACCACTACTACAATTGCGTGGAAGACGGCCATGGTATGTACTACTGCCCACATCCAAGGAGGCAGAATTTCAATAGAAGGGGGAGACAGAATCAGATCTCCCCGCCAAGAGCAAGACCACCACCACCTAGGCAACCAGGGCCGATCCCACCGGTCCACATCCTTCGACCACCTGTACAACAACAACCACCACCACAACCTCTCATTCCACCACTACCCCCACCACCTGCTGTGAAACAAGCGGTGAGTGTTACTAGCTTGGAGACTAAAGGGAAGGCAAAGGTAGAAGAATCAGTTCGAGAGAAGCACAGAGGGAAAGCGAAGGTAGAAGAAATGGATGCTATGGGAGTAAAGCTTTCCAGGCACGAGGAAGCCTCTCAAAGAGAAGAGAAAATGAAAGGGAAGGCCGAGTCTAGCAAGCAAGCAGCTAAACCGCGGTGGAAGATAGACATCGTGGACTTGTCAGTAAGTGAGTATGCAAAACCCTATGACTTAGTTCAGCATGTATTGATGCAGGTTCCGAAGATAAATTGGCCCCAATTACTCCACCTTGCACCAAGAATGAGGAGGCAATGGACAAGAATGGTGAGTACCAAGAAATCAAGACCCATGATAGCTGGGGCTATCTCTGGAAGGGATCTCGACGACATCCTACCAACCATGGATGCTCACATCAAGGGGCAAAGAATCTCAAACGTCTACATAGATGGTGTCACGCAAATATGCGTCATGAGTGAAAAGATGATGCACCATCTAGCACTAGAGGTGAGTAGGCCGGCATCCTTTCGAGCCAAAATGGAAAATAATGTAAGAGTGAAATGCGTGGGCATTGTGAATGCGGTCAAAGTGAAAGCATTCAATATAGAAGTGGAGGTAGACATCTTTGTCATGCCGCACAAAGGGGAGGGCTACCCCATCATTCTTGGGAGGCCTTGGCTTATGGCTATGGAAGCTAAACAAGACTGGAGCACCAGAACGATTCAGATGAAGGACGCTAAAGGGAGGTCCATATTCTATGACATGAGGACTGGTAAGCAATACAACATGATCTTGGAGGCTTCAGAAGATGAGTCCACCAGTGACTATTCGACTACCTCAGGAGAAGAGACAACCACCACCGACGGAAGTGACAGTAGCATCGAAGTGATGGGGGTCATCCTTAAAGACCCAAAAAGATTGACACAATCTGGAACACCCCCGACAAACCAAGAGGAATCATCAGGTACGCAGTCCTTAGAGGATGCAGGTAAGTTACAAAAAATGCTCTCAAATGAGTTAACCAATGAAGAAAGGAACAAATATGTCTCCATGCTAGGTAACGTCACTACTTTGTTCATTGATGGCTATGATAAGATCACAGGAATTACAGTAGTGCAACACCACATAAAACTCAAGGAAGGCAGTAAACCCATAGTGCACAAGCTCAAAAGACTTGGAGTAATCCAACAAGAGGCACTACTTAAAGAAGTGAGAAGTTTGCTACAAGCAGGTTTCATCTACCCTGTCGAAGACTCAGAATGGGTCTCCCCAGTAGTAGTCACACCAAAAAAGAATGGTAAGTGGAGAGTCTGTGTGGACTATAAACCTCTCAATGCAGCCACAAAGAGGGATCACTTTCCCCTCCCATTCCAGGATGAAATTCTCAATGAAGTGGCGGGTCACGAACGATACACAGTGTGCGATGGGTACTCAGGATACTTCCAGATTAGCATTGCGGAAGAAGATCAGAAGAAGATAACCTTCATCACACCTTGGGGATGCTTTGCTTACAGGGTGATGCCTTTTGGCCTCACTAAAGCCCCAGCCACATTTCAACGCTATGTGACCTTTGTTTTCCAACCCTACTTTGGAAAATCAATACGGGTTTTCATAGATGATGTTTTCATCTATAGTTCACGAGCCCTTCATTTAATTAAAGTCTGTGATTGCTTAACCAGGCTGCAAACCTTGGGTGGCCAGCTCAATGTGGATAAGTGTCACATTGGTGAAAGCAAAGTCACTCTCCTTGGCCATGTAATTTCAGCAAAAGGGATTGAGGCTGACCCTAGCAAGATTCAAGCCCTGGTATCTTTGCCGTCACCCACCACCGCTAAGCAATTAGTTTCTTTCCTTCAGAAGGTAAAATACTTAAGGAGGTTCATTCACTTGTTATCTCAAGTGGTCCTCCCTATACAACAAATCACCCAGAGGGATATCTTCTCATGGAGTGAAGAAAATGAGCAACAATTTACCGAGGTAAAGCAAATCCTAGCTAAGCTTCCCATAATTTCAGTCCCTAAGTGGGACGAGCCATTTTATGTGAACCCTAGTGTAGGAAGTGATACACTCGGAGCCGTGCTAATTCAAAAAGACCCCCAAACTTCTTTCATGCGTCCTATTTACTTCTCTAGTCGTGTCATGACCCCGTCCAAAAAGGGATTTACCGAAGTAGAACACATGGTTCTGGCACTAATGTTTGCTACCACAAAGTTCCGCTCCTATCTCTTGCCTAGACCCTTTGTAATCCTGACAATGGAGGAGGTTTTCCCATATGTAATGCGACACATGGATGTCTCATCTAGGATCTCTAAGTGGCTAATTAGATTACAAGAGTTTGACTACACCATGTAAGTAGAAAACTCCACCAGGTCTAGTTTAGCGAGAATTCTCACTCATCACCACTATGAGAAGAAGCTGAAGGTCGACACGGAAGCAAAGGAAGAAACACCAATGGTAGAGTGTCCTAGGCTAGAAAGAGCTCACTCTCTTTTCTTTGACGGAGCATACAAGAGAACAATGGACCAGTCTGCAGCTGGCATAGTCATTTTCAATGAGCAACAAGAAAGAGTATTCTCCATCGGGCAGTTATTACACTCTCACTCCAACAATGAAGCAGAATATGCAACCCTAATTCCTGGGTTGGAACAATGTATTTCACAAGGAATTCAACGCCTAAATGTGTTTGGTGATGCTTTGATTTTAATAAGGCATATAAATGGCACTTGGGTTTGTAAAAATCAAGTTTTACTTGGTCAACTACGCCAAGTTAAGAATCTTCTAAGGAAATTTGAAGCAATGAAACTATTTCATTGCCCAGAGCAGAAAATCAGGATGCAGATACTCTAGCCAAAGAAAGAATACAAGACGTTCTCGTAGAAGCAATCAAAGTGAAGCTACCCCTCTTTCATGGTAGTGATGCTATGCCTGATATCGTCATCTTTCTAGATACAAGAGAATGGCCGAAAGGATACACCAAAGGCTAGAAACAGTGGCTGGTAAGGAAGGCTACCAGATACCGCCTTGTAAACGACCACTTGTATTGTAAGGGCAAGGATCAGATTCTCAGGCGGGTGCCAACCTCCACTGAGATCACAGAGGTAATTTCAAGTTGCCATGATAGCATCTGCAACGGTCATTTTGCTCTAGATATCACGAGTAGGAAGATTCTACAAGCAGGATACTCTTGGCCTAGCATGAACAGGGATGCACACCATTGGTGTAAAACATGCAAGGCTTGTCAAGTGGCCAGTGATCGCACATTAACCTACGAGCCACAAACTCCTATGATCTCATATGGTCCATTTTAGGAATGGGGAATAGATGCAATCTCTCCTTTACCAAGGCCCAAATCAGGTAAATTGTACATCATAGTGGGTGTAGACTACATGACTAGATAGGCAGAAGCAATAGCCATCACCCCGCATTACAGCCCAGGGGATAGAAAAATTCATTTTTGAGCATATCTGTTGCTGTTTCGGCACTCCTCTAGAGATAATATTAGATAGAGGACCAGGTTTTAGAGGCAATCTGGTGGGAGAATTGATGAAGAAGTCAGGCATCACAAGCCAACATTCCACACCATACTATCCAGAATGCAATGGTATGGTAGAGAAGGTAAATGGAATTATTTGCAAGATCATCAGAAAGCAGGTGAACAATCACACAGGAGACTGGGATAAACATCTCATGGCAACTCTTTGGGTCTACCGAACGACGTTGCGAACATCATTAGGTTTCACCCCTTTCCATCTAGTTTATGGGAAGGAGGCAATTCTACCCATTGAGGTACAGATAGCCAGCCTATGAGTCTTGGCTAGCCAAATACAACACCCAATTATAAATCTCTGAAACCACATCCTGGATCTGGAGAGGCTCCAACTAGATAGGGAAGAAGCAATCAACCACTATACAGCGTAGGTAGAACGAGGCCGGCTCACTTTCAATCAAGGGCTTAAAGAGAAGGGACTAGAAAAAGGTATGTTAGTGCTGAGATACAACAACAGATTTGACACCAGGAAGGACAAGAAATTTCAACCCAGATAGGAAGGACCATTCATTGTTAAGAAACGCAATGACAACAGCAGCTATAAGCTGATGGAAGCAGATGGGAGAATTCACAAGACTAGGGTCAATGGATGGAGGCTGAAGAGGTATTTCCTTAGGTTTGATCCAGAATTCATGCTAGATATTCCAGAAGAGGGAGAACCCTCTAACCCCCACAACTAAAGATGCAGAGGAAGGGCTAGAAGCATGAATGCCTCTAGCCAAATGGGAGGGCTAATTATGGCCGGCTTTCAAAACCGTGACCGTGAGAACCACACCCTAAGGAAGGAAAGGTTTGTTACCAAAAGAAAAAAAAAGAAAAAAGAAGCCCTTACCATTCACCATACCCCCCCTCCCCCCGCCCAAGGTTAACCAATAGTGGGGCGCTGCCAGTTTGGCCACACCCCTCCATGATAAAAGACGACCCCTCTCTCTCTTACTGCTCGGATCCGCCAATATTCTCTCTCTCTCTCCTACTCTATCGCTGCATCACCCGGCCCGATAAGTGCATTGGTGCCTCTCCGGCGGTCTACCACAAATAGTATCCTCTCTCTCGCTCTTCCAAATATTCTCCCTCTCTCTCTCTCTGCTTGTCCACACTCCAGCCCCGGTGGCCCCCCCCCCCCCCTGTTTTCTTCCTGGCGGACCACCTCCTAATATTCCCCCCCCCCCCCCCCCCCCCCTTCACCTAGCCCTAACTCTAGCTCTCTCTCACTTTCTCCTTTAGTAAGGCCCCGCGGGCCTTAGGGAAAGCCCTCCCTCTCCCTCCCTCTATCTCTCTCACTCACTCTCCTTCTACTCGGTACTCCCCGCCCCTCACAACCCCCCTATCCCCCTCTCTCTCCCTCTCTTTCCTTGGTGGGAACCACCCCTAATCCACATAACATTCTCTCTCCCTCTTGTTGACTATACCCCCCCCCCCCCCCCTCCTTGTCTCGCCCTCTGTCGGCTACCCCATCCCGGACCTCGCACTCACCCAAACCTGCCCACGCGCTCTCGGCCATACATAGCCCCTCACAACCCCCTATCCCCTCTCCCCTCCCTCACCACCTCACCCCACCCTCTCTCTCTCTCTCTCTCTCTCTCTCTCTCTCTCTCTCTCTCTCTCTCTCTCTCTCTCTCTCTCTCTCTCTCTCTCTCGTGCGCGCGTGCATGCGCTCTATGCCAGCCTACAGGCAGCCCCGTTTTCACTCGCTCTCTCTCGCTCTGTACAGCCCGCAGGCACTGCGCTTTCACCTCCAACACACACACACACACACTGCACCTCACCCACACACACATGCGCACCCACCACCTCTCTCACTCCATACTCACCCCCCCCCCCCCGGCCTCTGCGTCGCCACAGCGTCGCCGAAAAAACTATATATATATATATATACTAATACACACACACACACCCCTCCGTTCCCATGTACGCACACGCACACACACACACTCACGCTCGCACACCCACATACATATACATACTCAGGCACTCACCCATACACACACACACACACACGCATATACGCACTCACCACACATAAAATTCAAAAAGAAAACGGAGAATCTACGACTACGAAACATCAACAAAAGAAGGAGAAGTCCGAAGCACGTGCCGCCGACAACAAAAGGAACAAAGGCGTTGAAGGCATGCCCCGGCCAACCCCGAAAAGACGAACGCGCTACACCGACGCACCGGCAACACACCATTCGTCGGCATCACGTAACCACGACACCATTTTCAGTAATTTGTAGGTTATCATTATCATTTTTTTTCAGTTTTCACCCAAGCCTTGTAAAATTTCCAATTTGTAAATTCCCTCTCTCCAGGTGATGGTCACAAAGGCCCACCTAAAGGTTTTCATTTTAAATAACTCCCAAGGCAAAGCAAGGGTCAACCACACCGGGCCCACCGTCTTGCTTTGTATCCCCGATTAGCTTACCCTAATCAAATGGAGATTACTTTAATCCAAGCGCCAACACCTATAAAAGGGTACTAAGAGGTCACTATCGAGACGGGGGGTAGTTCATGAGAGGTGAGCACTTGGTAGAGTTTTAGTGGGAAGAATTGACACTATTGGCATCACGGGGAGGGGGCTTCTGTGATGGTTTGCTTTGAGAATTGCACCATGTGAAGGGAACCACATCCACCTCTCAACTCCAATGGTTGATGAACACACACATACACGTTCTTGGTAGCAAGTTTCACAATCATCGAGTCGTCGTTAGAGAATGCACCAAGTAGTTTCACCATCGTTTCTCCCTACCTCTCTATCACCACGGTGTGCCGCCTCGCTGGAAGGAAGGTCATTGTAAATACTGCAGAAATAATTCTCCCTCACACCCCCGAGGGTTTTCATCATTTGTCAAACTCTCTCTCTCTCTCTCTCTCTCTCTCTCTCTCTCTCTCTCTCTCTCTCTCTCTCTCTCTCTCTCTCTCTCTCTATGTGTGTGTGTGTGTGTGTGTGTGTAAGTTTGCGGTGTTCACATCATCGTGGTCTACGTCCTAGCCGCTCAAAGCTAGGTGGTGCCCCCTGTTCACTTTACCGTGACCGGCTTAAGGCGTGCCATCGGCCCTCGGCGTTTTAGAGGCCGTCGGGGTTCGTGTGTTGCTTTGCTCCCGTCAACGCTGGCGACTAAGCCCAAGAGGACGTGACCTACTCTGATACCAATTGTTAGAATTAGGATTGTAAGAAAACACACACAGCTTGGAAAAGATGAAGGAAGCTCTAGGTACACAATACAGAGTGTTTTTCTTAGTGTGCAATGGAAATATAGATAGCCCTAGAGTGATGGGCGTATATGCAATGCACGGGGGAAAAATGCCCCGCCAATCCTAGTGTGTTCACACATGTACATCACTACCACATGTATATGGTAACACTTAGGACAGAGCACAGCCATCAATGCATTCCCCTAAGATGAGTGGAATTACTAGCTACACAAACCCGTCGTTCTTAAGTTTGGTTCCCGCTCTATAGATCGGATTCCCTTTTACAATACTTGACTCAACTTACTAGACAACATAAAATTGGTTTCCCGGCCAACAATTAACCCTTCGGAATCCACCCCCCACCGAACTGTTTGATAAATACACTTTTTGAAGTTAGTGCTATGATACTAGAAACCAATATTCCAGTCATGTCGATCAAAGAATACATTTCAAGTAATTGAAAGCAGCTTACAAATTGCTGCATAACCTTGCAAATGTGCATTTATCAGGTCGTTTCCACCTTTGAATCTTTTTATTTCTTTCTTCCCTTTTAGTCATATTAAATATATATAGCTATTTGTTTCAAGAATCACATGTACCTTCCCAAGAATATCCCGATCCTCATCCCACGACTCAAGTATCCTATCTCCTCCGCCTCGTATTGAGGCAGTGCCTTCATTAAAATTGCATTTGGTTCTTTTGTACCGGAAAGGACTTTAAAAAAAATCTGTTTTAGGTTCCTTTTAGAAAAATTTCAAAGAAGTAGAGCCTTGTTGATGTGGACGAGTGTAGGATAGCCCATTTAGGTTCCTAGCTTTTCCAAGGTTCAATTTGACCAAAAAAATTTTGAAAACAAGTGTTCTTAAATTAATCACAACTCCCTTCCTTATTTGATCCATTCCCAGGATCCTTTCCTTCTTTCCTTTTCCCATCGACATCAGGCATACCCGGACTAGGCCGATTTCCAGACGTATCCGTGAGCCCTATCACCCGACGGGGACTCACTCCTATTCATTTCAAATTCCAAGACATTGAATGATCCTAAACTCAAAATATAGACCAAAAACTCTCAATCCTAGCCGGAAAGGACCATTTTCCATTGTATCTTATAGGTAAACACATGCGCAAGCCTTTTACCAACCAGTAGAAGACAATTATATACATAAACTTCTATGTTATGCTAAGGCTATCCCCCTCCAACCTTCTTGGTAAATTCTTAGTCCTAGGTAAATTTTAGACTCGGGTCTTTGCATTAAAATTGTTTGGTTCTTATATCCTTCTAATATCTACTCAAACATGTCAAAAAAACAACCAGTCTGTTGAGATTTAGAGTTTTGTCTTGACGTACGTTTCAAGTCATCCCCGTCCTGGACGAGTCCCATTGGTTTTGTTTTTCATCATTTGCAATCCATGGGGCATATCCATGAAAGCCATGGGAGTTTTATGTTCAAGAAACACCGTCATCACTTCCTTGAAGCTATCCCCTTACTCCACCCTTCCCAATTGCAAAGAAAACTTGAAAGTAAACAAACTTGAGATGAACGATGTTTATGCTTACTACAGTGACCCTTTTTTGAGTTGTCAATACTTGACTTAGAATGCAGGAATTCAAATATTAAGGCAAATAATCTCAATCTTTCTTTGATAGATTATGCAAGAGATGTTGAGTGCTTATGCATGAGCAGGGCCCTTTTTATGAGTGATAGTGGAAAACAAGAAAAATGCGACATTTTTGGGAGTGGGCATGCTTGTGTAAGTAAAATTCTTCATGTTAAGAAAGCTTAAAAAAAGTCCTCTTGCACGATGGGATTTAGGCTTACCTTTTATCTTGTGGCGAGGATCAATCATGTAGTTAGAAGAGGCTTATGGTTTTGGGACTTTCCAATTGATAAGAGGGGGGGAATAACCTTAATTGGAAGGAAATTTTCACTTCCAATAAAAAACTCCTCTGATTAAGATAGAGCTACCCTTCAAAACTTAACTCTCATTGAGAGAATTAGTATTAATGTATTTGTATCACTAAAAAAATCTTACACGCATGCTCTTTTTCTCTTTGAAAGAAGAGAAATCCTATTTCTTAAATTTAAAGAAAACTTGTGAACCTTTTCTAAGAGCATTCTTTTTAAAGTATATTAAAAATCCACTTTGAATAGAATGATTAATTCCAAAATTTTCCAATACTTAATTGCCCATGATTATGTGGCAATTATCTCGTGCATCTTAAAAATAGAAAAAATGTATTTTTGGCCGGGTTTAATAGTATGCATAGATATTAATCATCATCCAACATGCATGCTATTCTAGTATGATCTCTAGTCACCTATGGTTAAAGAGAGTGCCTATTACTCTCTCTATAGCATATTAGTCTGGTAGTCTAGAGAACTTAACTTGAAATATAAGTATGGTCTCCAATCACTTATGGTTAAAGATGGTGTTTAATACTCTCTCTATGCCATATTAGAACGAAACTTGAAATATAAGTATGATCTCCAGTCACCTATGGTTAAAAAGAATGTTTTCTACTCTCTATATGCCATATTAGTCTGTTAATCTAGAGAATGAAACTTAAAATATAAGTATGATCTACCGTCACCTATGGTTAAAAAGAGTGCTTTCTACTCTCTCTATGCCATATTAGTCTGATAATCTAGAGAATGGAACTTGAAATATAAGTTGAGTTGGCCACCCAAAGCTTGCAACCTAGCTAGAACTTCATAAACTTTCTCCAAATGAAGAGAGCGGGAGCTATAGATACAAAAGTCATCAATAAAAACATGGATTGATTTCCCAAAGAATGGTTAAAAAACAAATGTCACATAGCACTAGAAAGTGGTTGGAGCATTAGTGATACCAAAAGGCATGACTCTGTAAGCAAAACATCCCCATGGTGTGATAAAGGTTGTCTTCTTTTGATCTTCTTCAACGATGCTAATTTGGAAGTAGCTTGAGTAGCCATCACATACCATGTAGCGCTCATGTCCTGCTCTCATTGAGAATTTCATCTTGAAAAGGAGGAGGAAAATGGTCCCTCTTTGTGGCTGCATTAAGGGGCTTGTAATCATCACAAACCCTCCACTCACCACTTGTCTTTGGTGTGACTACCACTGGAGAAACCCACTCTGAGTCTTCAATGGGATAGATGAAGCCTGCTTCTAGAAGTTTCCTTACCTCTTTGAGAAAGGCCTCTTGTTGAATTACTCCTAGCCGCTTGAGCTTTTTCACTACATGTTTACTTCCCTCCTTGAGCTTAATGTGACGTTGAACTACTATGATGTGAGTGATTTTATAATATTCATCAATGAACAATGAGCTAAAATTAATTAGCATTAAAATATAATCTTCACGCTCCTCCGCACACAACTAGAGAGCATTCGATGTAGCTTACTTGCTTCTACCAAAGGTTGTATACCTGGTGTCTCTCCTTGGTTTAATGATGATGCATCAGGTTGCTCCATCTTCTTAGGGTCCTTGAGAATGATGCTCATCACCTCAATGCTACTGTCACTTTCTTCAGTCACTGTTTGAATCCTCCTCGGAAGTGGTTGAAGAGTCCCTACTAGAAAACTCATTCCCAAAGGTTTCTACATCCATGTTGCATTGTCAACATGTCTTCATTTCATAAAGTATTGGCTTCCCTGTGGCATCCTTCATGCCAGTGTCCCAGTCCTGATTAGCTCTCGTACCATAATCCAAGGCCTCCCTAGAATGATAAGATCACCCTCCCTCTTGTGTGGCATGACAAAAATGTCCACTTCTACCTCAGTGTTGAATGCCTTTATCCTAACTGCATTTATAACACCAACACGTTGAAATTTTACATTATTGCCATTTTGGCTCAGCATGGTGCCGGTTACTTCTACCCCAATGACCATTTCATTAATGTGTATCCAACATCCAATAATATCCCTACCTTCTTGCAATATGTATGTAGACGGGAGCCAGGTCTGCTTGGTTACTGCAAGCGGTTGTCCACTATCAGAGCTCATAGTGTGCAATGGTGGATGCAATCAACACCAATTTATCATTCATAACAATTCTAATCTGCACAATAGAGGATCATTCATGTGGATAAAGAAGCACAAACCCTTTAGCAACATGTGGAAGAGAAGGATGGTAAAGATTACAAATCTTGAGGGTACCGTATTGAGTTTGAAAGAGACACCTTTAGGTGCAAGGGAGCATAAGAGGATATTCTCATCCATAGAAACCCTTGCTCCCAAATATGGTGCTTGGATGAGAAGACTATAGCTAGAAGGTGCATTTTTGAATACCCTATCACATGTCCTATATGTATAAAGTCGCTTATGTGGCGATTGTTTTGTTTTTTATTCTTATTGGAGGAATTTCATCCAAGAGACATGTGGTAGCTAATGCCAAGAGGATCCCATTCATTTGCTTACTAGTTTCCTTAAGAAGTCAGATGTCATAGCACTCCTGCACACACCAAAAGGAAAACATATCTATTTTGCTATAATCAAGGAGGTGATGCATAAGTTTTCTAATCTCGTGAGTGATGTTGATTTGCATAAGGAATGTGATGAAGTTGTAATTAGTACAAACGGTTACATTGCCCTACATGGCCTCTTCAAGAACGCTTTGAGGGAGCGAGGAGTTATTGAGAATGTATTCCCAGTGCCACGCAAGGTGAAACTTGCTAGAGGGGTCTCCAATGAAGATATTTTCTCACGTCTAGGTCACTATTTGCACATCGAGAAGACAATGCCCTCATCTATCTAGGAACAATCTCCACAAAGTTCTAAGAAATCTACCAATGGAAGGAATCGTGCTGATAATATTGAAAAGGGCTTTCCTTACTCCGTGTCAAATAATATTTTGTCCATTTGAAGGGGCTTCAACAAGCAATGGTTGTCTTTTATGCACTACCTTCTAATGGTGAGGAAAGAATCATGTGACGTTTTGCTTTCATCTTCTTGTATGACCTTCACTTTTTGCCTTTCTTCTCTTGCACTGTTTGGAACTAAGTTGGTGTTTGCAATGGATATGTAATGACTCCAAATTTGGAAATGAAATGATTCTTACTCATTTTGGAACGTGTCGCTTCTTATGTCATCTAAGCTCTTTTTAAAAGTCTATTGTACATTGTCGGGTGGTTCTTGCACACCATGCCATTGAACACGGAGGGGGAGACGAGGAGGGGGGGAGTTGTGGATGAGTATTTTGTTGGCTAGTGCTACAAAACTTCACAACAGGCTTCAAGTGCCATTTGTTGAAATGCACACATAATATCTATTTTGGCCAAAATTGATGCCTTGTGGACAAGGGTTTTCAACAGTGCTTGGGCCAAAACAAGCATATCTGGTGCCTTCGAGATTCAATCAAAGGCATTTTGGTTGTCTCTCAGTCTTCCCCAAGTAAAAATGGTTGGGAAGGCACTAGTAGCAAAAAAACTATGAGTGATTACTTTTTTGTTGGGTCTTATTTGCCAGTTGAAATACACACATATTATCTATTTTGGCCTTGGTGGAGCAGAAGGCCCCTGTCCACAAGGCAGCGATTTTAGGCCAAACGAGGCTCCCGTCTGGCCCAAACTTGCTGCCTTGTGGACAAGGGCCTTCCGCACCACTAGGGCCAAAACAGATAATATGTGTGTATTTCAACTGGCAAGTAATCACTGATAGTTTTTTTGCTGCTAGTGCCTTCCCAACCTTTTGTACCTGTGGAGGACTAAGAGACAACCAAAATGCCTTTAATTGACATCTGGAAGGCACCACATATGCTTGTTTTGGCCCAAACACCGTTAAAACCCCCTTACCACAAGACATCAATTTTGGCAAAACAAGTGCACTTGTTTTGCCCAAAATTGGTGCCTTGTGGATAGGGATTTTTTGCAGTTTCTGGGACAAATCCAGCACAACATTAGCATTAAGAATACCATTTGAAAGCTAATCACATACCTATGACAATTACTTTCCTTTATGTTGACCCCTCCCGACTGGCAAGTTGGGACCCTCGACATCATCACAGTAGATAGAGATTGACCCACAAAGGCACTTGCACAATCATACCTTTTAAAGTGACCTAATGACCACCATGTCTCTATACCAAATAAAGATTCAAGGCAACAAATAAAACGCACAACAAACTTGCCCATTCAGAACTAGAAAATTAAATTTCACTAAAATCCATGTATTTACACCAAATCATAAGTCAAGAAAGGAAAGTACACGTGGAACTAATATTATAATGATATATAAAATTACAAAAAGGACTCATTACAGGTTTTTTGTTAGGAGGCACTGTGAAACTTCCTTGTGTCTTGTTTCAGGATTAGGTAAAATGGAAGTTACGACTGAGGACGCTATGGCTTATGGGTCTTTCACTCCTAAGGCTTGATTGATAGCTACACGGGCTAAGACCTTGCCACAAAAACCTATGCCAAAAGTGGCCATTGTAAGGGATTTGTTTACGAGAAAAACTACTTGCATAGTCTAAGGTATAGTAGACAAGCACACGAGCTTGTTGACAGCCTTCCAGACCCAGAAAGACAAATGTCCATGAAGGGAGAAGTCCTTGTGGATAATGGAGATGTCGCCCATCGCTAGTTTGTTGATGTAGTTTACAAGTGCTGCTTCTAGGCCAAAAACATTTCTCTCTCCCGCCTTGGGAGCTTCCCACACCTCCATGTCCAAAAGATCCTACAAAAGTTTGTGTTAGGAAAATACATTGGGATGGCCAATTACACAAGGAATACAATTACCGCATGCTGCTTGTCGTTGTCATCCATAGTTGGTGTGAGGTAATGGTTGAGGGACGATCTCCTCTCATCAACAATTTTTGAGGCATCAGAGTCAAGTGACTCAACATGAAGAGGTTGTTGATTTCCCACAAGCTTGGCTTGGGTTTCCAAGAACTCCTCCTCCATGACATTTGCCTGTTGCTCTGCAACTACAATATTTGAAGTGACCAAGGCAACTATGTCAACAACTGCAATCACTAACTTGCATAGTTTTAGAGACATCATTTGGAATTGTGATATGAATGGAAAATGTCACAAGATTCCTTCAAGGCTTTGTAGAGGTATCCATTTCCCAATCTTACACATCACCGCTCGTAGTGGAAGCGTATGTAAAAAGTTGTGCAAACTTTTAAGTATCGTATCCAAAACCCCTAGCTTGTGTGATCAATAACTTGCATAGTTTGAGAGACATCATTTGGTATTGCAATATGAATGTCAAATGTCACAAGATTCCTTCAAGGATTTGTAAGGTATCCATACCCCTGGTCTTACACATCCAGAGCTCTAGGTGGAAGAGTATAAACAAAGTTGTGCAAACATTTAAGTACTGTATCGTAATACGTGAAGCCCCTAGCTTGCATCAATATCTATCTCCCTGATGCATTCCCTCTATAAATCCCTAATTCTCTCCTAACAAGGGTTGTAATGCTTCAAAAGACATAGTCTTGCATATAAATATAGTGGGTGTGACATTAAATGGTAGAGATCACAAATAAATGCACAAAAACATGCATGAGACAACATCAACTTAGACCTACAAACCTAAAAGCCTTTTCAAACTTCAACAAGGAAAGAACGATAAAAACCATCTTCTCCTTTATGAATAAGATGTATGACAAACATCAGGGTATAGCCACTCCATGCTAAGAAGTGATCACATGTTGATTTTGATGATGTTACCATAACAATGCTCAGAGGTGGGCACTATTGTGTGTGTGTGTGTGTGTATAAGAAGATTCTGCTTTGTAGTAGCATTGATGGTTGCACACTGAGAAGCATCAGGCACCAATGTCAACATGAAATCTTGAAAGGTTCCAGAGATACTTCTTAATTGTTGTTGCTCACCAAGTTTGATGGAAATATATCTACATAGACATCAAATGGCCCAAAATAAACATACTAGCATACTTGAACACATAGGTCAACTCAATGCATATGTCTATTGCAGCAACAAAGAGAAGAAAATTACAGTTAGGTGGAAAATTATTGGATTAGTGTGCCCCATATGCATATTAGGCATTGAATACACATGTTGAATAGCAACTACCGTACCATTGATCCTATGATCTTTGAACCCAAGCAACCTCCCTCTCCAATGTTGATCCAAGTTGTCACAATCTTGAATACGATGAGTACTGATGGTTGCAGGTTGCATGAAGACCCAAGCATCTTTGCGGAACACTTGAGGCACCCACTCCCCATAAAAATCTTTGGTGTTGTACAAGACAACCCTTTCTACCTCATCTTTTGGCTTTCTATGAGTAGTAGAGTTTGACATTGCTACAGAGAGGAAGGGGCTACAATAAGAGGGTTTGATGGTGGTTTTAAATGAGCTAGAGATGAAGGAAGAAGTAAATGTTTTTGAAGAGAGCGAGATACACATGATTAAACCTTCAATGGAGAACCTTGGAGTGCAATATTGCAGCCATGGCAAGGAGACAAGAGGTGGTTGATAGAGTATTTTTAGGTGGTCCAGCCATGGGAAGCTTGGAGATGATGAGCTAAGAAGGTGTACCTAAAAGGGTAAAAGAGGGCTAGAGAAGTTTACCCCAATGTTGCAGCCATAGCCATGGATAGCTTGTAGATGATGGGCTATGAATCAATAGAAGAAAGGGTGGAAGAGGTGCATGGTAAAGTCTCCACAAGTGTTGCAGCCATGGAGATCTTGGGGGGAGAGGACAATGGAGGTGTAGATGAAAATGGGAAAGCACGTATAGAGAGAGTGTGTGTTTAGATTATAAGAAGCTATGGAAAGCTTCCATATGTGTTGCAGCTACGGAAAGCTTCCATATTTTCTACACCATAGCCATGAATAGCTTGTAGATGATGGGTTGTGAACTCGTAGAAGAAAAGGTAAAAGAGTCTCCACAAGTGCTGTAGCCATGGAGATCTTGGGGAGAGAGGACAGTGGAGGTGTAGATGAAAATGCGAAATCACGTAGAGAGAGAGAGAGAGAGTGTGTGTGTTTTTAGATCGTGAGCAGCTATGTAAAGCTTCCATATGTGTTGCAACTATGGAAAGCTTCCATATATGTTGTAGCTATGGAAATCTTGGAGAGAGAGAGAGAGAGACAGAGAGAGAGAGAGAGAGAGAGAGAGAGAGAGAGAGAGTGTGGAGGAGGAGGTAGAATGGAGGATAATGGTTGAGAAATGAAAATTTTGGTGAAAGAGAATAGATTTTTTACCATGTATTTGGTTAGGAGAGCTTTTGGGGAGTGAAAAGTGAGATTTAGAGATTTTTAAAATTTTTTATTTAAGGGTCACTTTATGGCCGCCCATGAAAATGGAGGGAACCCTCCCCCCCCCCCCCCCCCCCCCCCCCCCCCCCTCCCCCTTTTCTCTCTCTTTCAAGGGGACAAAACTATAATGAAGGGAACAAATACGCCCCCATGCCCCCTCCTACCCTATTTCTTTGAGGCTATAGTTGTGGCCACCACCCTCTTCTTATTGGTCCATGCTGAATCAACCTTAAGCTAAAGGACCCTTTTGGGGTTCATATTTTTCCTAATGAACTTACTTCCATCCTATGCCTATGTGAACTACCCCTAATGGTGCTACTCTCACACACTCTACTAGGAAGCAATCCTACACTTTGCATGACTACCTAGGCATGAGCTACCTATGTGAACTACCCCTAATGGTGCTACTCTCACACACTCTACTGGGAAACAAACCTACACTTTGCATGACTACCTAGGTATGAGCTACCTACATGCCACTACTTTTCACCTACGTATACCCTTCTATTCCATGTATAAGGACATGTGGCTTGAGGCTACACTCTCATAGTGCTATACAAGCACACACCTCATTAATTGTAAAAATTTCATCTTATGAATTTACTTATTTTGTGTTACTTTTTACTTGTGTTTTTTGCGTCAGGTATTAGATTAGCACATCAACTTAATGCCCTAATTATGAATGCGACATTATTATTATCCGCCTTAATCAAACTATAATGGAATTGGCCTATTTAATTTGAGAGTAGAGGAAATTAATGAGAGTACTTTTAAGCAATGACTTTGTGAGCATAGCGGGTGAACATAATTGAAGATAGCAACATAGTCATAGCAATTAGTTAACTTGGCATGAACAATACTTTTGCAAGAGAGAGAATTTAGAGAACATGACAACAGTTGAGGATCGGATTTATGTGGAGCCGGTACCCCCTCCAATAGGCATTTTGTATTATAATTTCTCCCATTAAGAGAGACTTGTTACAATACAATCTTTGTGTTCCTTGTGACCTAGGTGATGCAATGAAGATGGAAAGCTTCATGCATCACAAACATAACATAAACTTGAAGAAATCTTTAACTATCCCAAACCTCAGTCCCAAGACCTCAAACACCTTCGAAGGTGGAGAGAGCTAGCAGGGAATGAGGGTAGGGAAGAGGAAGAAGAAACATTTCGTAGGAGAAAGAACTAGTTCCTCACTTATCATAAATCTTGTTGCTAGCATACATAATAGCATAGTAATGAAGAAGAAGGAAATGGAAAGCTTAAGCATTGAAGCATGGCTCTTGGTTGGATTTGCACTCCATATCCAACAGTGTTGGTGTAGGCTCTCAACCTCTACTTTCTTGGAGAAGGAGAGAGAGCTCTTGCACTTTGCATAGCACACAATGAGAGTGTTTGTGAGTGTGTGTGGGTGAGTATACCCCCTAAGCAACCCCCTAGCTTGCTTGGGTCTACCCGCCCCCCTTGTAGCTCATGCTTGAAGCTCATTGGACCCCTCCAGGCCTAGCCAATCACAAGCAGGAGGCATTACAAGCAGCAAGGGTAGCCTTGAGACAAGTGTCCCCCTTTCCCCTTTGAGAGAGAGGGCTAGATAAATGCTAAGTCAATTAATTAAATCTCATAAATTATTATTGGACCCCTTGGGTGGCCAACCAATAGGCTTTAGGCACACCATGAGGGCAACATGAGGAGGAACTTGATAAGTGTCCCTCTTGCTTTCTTTGTACCATGCATGCCTTGTGTGAGTGTGTGGGTGTTCTCTCTCATCCCCCCACATGTAGGGCTCGCCCCCTCCTTGTAGGGATTGAATATTTGACTTTTTGACACCTCAAGCCCCTCATACATAAGCCCAATTCCCACCACAAGCTTGGTCGTTAAGCACTTTAACCTTGGGCTAGGTTCTCACCCTAAGTGTAACCCTAACATATCAAGCATGCCAAGCACCTCAAGCATCTCAATAATTAAGCACCTCAATCATCAAGCACCTTAGTCATCAAGCATGACAAGCAGGACAAGCACCTCCAGCTGGGTCGGGTTCCCGCGCCTCAAGGTCAACCCTAGCTTACCTAAGGTCAAAGGACTTTTACACACATTATTGGAGGTCTTCAATGAACCTAAGGTCTTATGCTCCATTGGTTAGCCTTGCTCTTTGATATACCATCTCTCATTTGAGCCCCTTTACCATTTGCCCCATGTTGAGATAGATCTATAAGCACATGTCTATATCTTCACTCTTGTTCCCGTTTATTCTCCCACATTAAGTGATCAGTTTAATATGAGAGAATCATTTGGGTTGGTTAGATATTAGATATTAGATTTTATGACATTACCTCTCTCTTGAAATCATAGTCGTCCTCGATGATGAGGTAGAAGAGATAAAGCCTTAGTCATTAGTGCATTTTACTTAGCGGGTAGAGAATCCCTTTTTACCCTAGAACATCTTTCCAAGATGGATGACTAATCCATTTGCTGCTTGGGAGACATAGCGGCTGCAAGCATGTCTGCTCTTTAGTCCATTTCATTCTCACAAAGTAGAGTGACACATTCTACTTGGTGTTTGAGAGACGTCATCATCACAAACATGATTCTAAGCATGCATAACAGGTAAATTTGTGCACAATTAAAAAGAGGACTAATCTTATAAGATAAAAACATGAGTCATTTAAAAGAAATTTGTACATTTGCTTACTCTAATGTAGCATTGTAAGCATTGACAAGGTTCATACTATCCTTAAGCTGTATTCCTTGCATCCATATAGCATCTTCAAAAGGATAATTTTTTAACTTAATAAGATACCTTCGGATAATCTTACCATGTCGTAGTACCTTGTCTTCATGTCGAAGGACAGCTTCCGGTTGTAGCACCTCTTCTTGGTCTTCAACTTCGGGAGGGTCTTCAATAATTGGTTCATTTGGTGGCTCTCCTTTGTAGGGCTTAAGTAGGCTTACATGAAAGGCATTGTGTATGAGCCAATGGTTGGGCAACTTGAGTTGATAAGCCATCTCATTGATGGGCTTCAAGATTTGGAAAGGTCCGTAGTATCTTTTTGCTAGTTTAGCATAATACTTTTGATGGCCCGTAGGATTTTCGCCCGTCGTTTGCCTTAATCGAGCCTTAGAAAACTTGAGTAAGACCCAATTGTTTTCTTTGAACATTAAGGCTCTTCTGTGCTTATCAGCAGCAGCTTTTTGCCTTTGTTGAGAGATGGATATAGCCTCCTTAATCTTTTGAAAAGGTTCTTGTAGGTCACGGCTATACTCATTGGCGACGAAGATCTTCCCATGTACTTTGAGTAGCAAGGGAATTTTAGGTCTTCCCTCAATGATCTCAAAAGGTGCTTTTCCCATAGAAGTATGTACAGTATTATCGTAGGCATACTCTACAGAGGTAAGTACTTTTCCCATTGTGAGCATTGATCTACTTCGGTAACATAAGTCTTGACTAGATCGAGTATCATAAGATTGGCTATCTCACTTTGGCCATCCGTTTGTGGGTGATAGGCCGAAGAGAAATTCAATCTTCTTCCTAGATTTTCAAAGAGACCTTTCTAGAAATTACTAGTCATTCTAGGATCTCTATCTGACACGATGGATGTGGGTAATCCATGGTGCTTGAAAATCTGAGATATGAAGAGTGTTAGGGCGGTTACGCCGCTAGCGGAAGCTAAATAGCGAGAACTCAACCAACAACAGAATTTGTCAGACGAGGACGAAGCTTGACCCGCAGGCGCATGGAAACAACTAGGTGGGTGTCAAATCACCTACTCGACCTTCTAATGACATTCACTACTAAGGAAATCAAATCTAAGTTCCAAAATACGCAAGTGACTGAAATCCGTACTACGAACGAATGCTATACGAAACAGGATCTAGAATCATGGAATCGATCTCAAACTCAAGGGGAAGTCTATACACTAGGTAAGAACAACACCCTAAAGACTTGAACTGCAAAATCAACCTATAACCACTCCGTGCGGCAAACGCGTATGAAGACAGGCCGAAAAATACAGGTGACCGAAACTTGACCCTGATGGTACCAATGTGTAGCTCTACTCGTTGTGGTTCTATAGATATGCTGCACGCTCTATTCCGACACACAAGTTGGAAGAAAACTCACACCGAAGCTCGTAGGAACTTACCACACGTAGAAGCCGATAGCGCGCACTCTTGGTATCTGTGCGTAGCTCTCACCGTTGCTAACACAATGGTGGTGTCGCTTCTCCAATGGCGGCCCCGTAGCCCGCGTAGCAAGAAGATAAGACTCTCTCTCTCTCTCTCTCTCTCTCAGACACAGTCACGGCGCTCAAAAACTCTCTTTGATTAATAATTGAATCTCCCTTAGGTTACAAAACTTTGGCTTATATACCTCAGCCTTGGAGGTGAGAACATCTCTAATTATTTACATCAACAGGTGAAATTACTTCGGGATTACAAGCTGGAAACTCAATTGAGTCCCGTTACTTAATGAATGGCTCAAATCGAAATTAATGTCGGAAAGACATTTATTACAATCAATGGTTACAAAATGATGGGTGTGAGAAAAAATGTGGGTGTGATCCTCTGCTGGCTCAACACTCCCCCCCTCCGCGTTCATGTCGTCCCTGACATGACTTTTAGGCTTGGTCAATAGAGTCCTGTGGTCTTGAGCATCTGCAAATGTGATTCATAGCGTAGGTTGCCGATGGTCAAGGTTGGGCCGAATATTTTGCTTTCGTGAGTGAAAAAGCCGATGTAGAAAGCTTCTTCGAATGTTTGCATGTAGAAGCTAGGCAAAAACATAATTCTTTGGTATAAGAGATGTAACACCTTTGGTGATGGCTGCAATGAAAGATCATACATCATATCCGTCACTGTGTCGGCCGTCGATAGTAGACTCGAGGTAGTGGCTTTATCTGGCGCGAACACTTCAATGCATGCTAAGAGAGTCCTGCAGATTTTCTTTAGCATCTGACACGAAAGGTCAGGAGAGCCAGTAAAGAGTTTGATGGTGCCCGTTAGGGTTTTCACCATGTAGGCTTTACCTATTCTCTCGCCTGCCTTTGGTCCTAGCATCCTTGGGTAATTAAGCCAATTTGGCTTCTTTTCTACAATCCTGCCATGCTCTTTCTAGCTTCTGACTCTTGGCGCCGGGCAGAAGGTTGCATCCTCCCGAATCTCCTTTGGAGCCTCTACCAAGTAGATGAGGTAGGCTGGGTATTTGTTTAGCCAACCTTTCCTCCATCTAGGTTGAGAATCTACAATCTTCTTTGATTGTTCATCCTTTGTGATGTCGCCTTCGTAAAGAGCGACATACTGCTCCTCCTCTATTCTCTTTTTCGTCTTTATCACTTCAAATTTCATCAGAGGGAAAGGCAGGCTGGGTTGCATCCGCTCTTCATGGAGCACTTTTGTGTCTAAACCTTGAAGTCTAATGGAGATGAGGAGTCTCCTTTCCCATTCCATTTCCGCCTTGGCACTTTCCTCTGTTGACTTTTCTATTTGGGCCTGGAGCCTTTGTTCTTCTTCTTCAGAGATTCCTGAAGTCGAGGCCACTTCTTGAACTGGGGCTGGATCTTCAATCGTGGTTGCCTCTCCAGTTTCTGGTAGCTCTATGGCTGCTCCCCCTGCTTCTTCTTGTGGTGGCTCTGTTTCTCTTCTTTGTTGCTCTTGGAGGTCTTGGAGCTGTTTGCGGAGGGCCTCATTTTCTGTCCTTAGCGTTTGGTTTTCTGATGTGAGCCTCTCCTCTGCAGCCAATGATCCCTCCGCCATGTGCAATCTTTGCACTTGCTCTAACCTTAGCTCTCTTTGCAAACTTTTGACCTGATCTTCCAGAGCTGGTACGAGGGCTCCCTCTTGTTCTGTTCCTATTCTGCTAGCTCTAGGGGTGGTCCTGAGTCTCGTGATTGTCCTTTCTTGAAGTTCGACTCTTTCCCTTAGCTCAATGAGCTCATCCTTGGCTGCCTCCAGATCATCTTCTATTCTCTCCTTTGCTTCCTGTGAACTTGTTACCTCTCTTGAAGCTTCGGCTAGTTGGAGTATCAAGCCATCTCTCTCGTTTTCTGCGTCGTAGAGTGATGCTTTATGACTTTTAGATTCAGTCATAGCATTCTCTAACTTCTTCTGCAACTCTGCTTCCTTTTGTTTTGCTGTCTCAATTGCTACTTCCTTTGCTCTGGATCTTTCTTTAATCTTGCTGAGCAGTTCATGCACCATGTGCATGTCTTTTTCATCTTCATCTGTCAACTTGATAGCTCTTTCTGCCTCCACCTCCAATGGCTTCGGCTCTTCTAATATGTTCTGTTCGTCCATTTTCTCTTCACTCTCCATTGTACCTTTTGTCTTTTCCTTCGTCCCTTTCCGATCATCTTGTTTTCGTAGGGATATCCCATAAACTGCCTCCAGGGCCTCTTCTTCACTGTATCCGATCGCTACCAGATCCTCATAATCATCTTTCTTTTGCTGAGCTGGATCTATCTCCTTTCCCTTGGTCCCGGCTTCCGGCTTTTCCATAACTTCTGTTTCTATTTCTATTGTGGTCTCCTCCACAATAATTTCCGTCTTCTTCGGGCTTGGTACATCAGTAAAGGAGGGATGATTGTCCTCAGTCATCTTGGCTTTCCCTTTGTTTGCTTGCCCGTCTTTCTCTCGAAGTTCAGTAGACTCATCTACTTCCTTCTTCTCCTTGTCGTCCTTTTTCAGCTCAGCTTTTAAAAGCTGTACTTCCTCTTCAGTATAAGGCTCGACAGGCTGCTGCTCCAGTATGGCCTCCGACTCCTCATAAGCTCTAATATATTGATCATATTGATCAACATGTGGCCTGGCAGAGCTCGTTCCGACTTTAGTGGGGAAGCCCTCTTGGATACTTCTTGCTGTTCTTTCTCTTCATCGGCTTCTCTAAGCCACTCATTCTGGGAGGGAACCTGTGGCCCTTGATCCCTAGCTCCAATAGCTTCATAAGATATTCTTGTTAGGATTTCTCCTCCTCCTATGTACTTTGGCTTCTGGTTGTGCATGGCGATTACTTGCTCGTGGATGTATTGAGCATAATTCACCTCTTTTGGCATGTTGCTCTTCAGTGCCCATGTGATGGTTGTCGCAATGGCATGGGGTGGTGTAGTATACTTCTGCGGTCTTTTACTGCACACATGGAAAAACTGGTTGTATAATCGGCAAAGGGTTGCCGCTCGTTGATCTGCCATATCTCCGTAGGTTGTATTTTGTTTCTTTGATCCATAGACCTCTATGGTCTCCCTTCTTTCTCTGACAGAACTCCCTTTGTTGTGCAGCTTCAATGCATCTGCAATGAGCTGTGGAGTGATCTGTACTTCAACTGTTTCTCCATCCATGGCTGTCAACGTGGCTTTCCCATCCTTCTGAATGGATGTTGCCAACTCATACACTCTTCTTGTGTCTACACCTGATGGTCTAGAGGTGAAGAACCTGTGTAAGTCAGCCTTTTCCAGGTATCTGCTGATGTTCTCTGATCTGCTATAATCCACTAATTCTTGTGGGATCATAGGTACATCGACCGATTGCCCTTGAGGATCTCTGAAGTCCCCTGGTAGATCTTTATTTCCTCTTTTTCTAGTACTGCTTCCTCCACCCAAGTCTTGGTTGGCTTGAGGGTTTCTGTTGGAATATCAAAAGGTTCTGCTTCTGCAAGAGCATCCTTGATGGTTGGTCTTTTTCTCTTAATTGCCGATGACTTGGCGGAATCCATGGATCCTGTAACTCTAATTACAGAAGTTAGCGTCTTTTTAGTACTGAAAGCCGAAATGAAGCGTTTAACTATTCAAATGACTTGAAAATTGAAACATGAGCTATTCAGGGCCTAAGGATGCAGTGTAGGTGAAAAAATATGCAAACTGGGCTCAAAAACATGCTTGAGACATCATACGCGTATGATGTCTTTTGTGTCAGAATGACTTCATATTGGTTGTGCTTGTAGCTGATAGTGTATACATGAGTGTCATATGCTTGGATTTGAGTTTGGATCCCATTTGGTCAAGTTTTGGCCAGTTCAGTTCAGTTCAGGCTCTTGGCAAAATTTTGAAAGGGAAATGGATTTTATGATCCAAATTGGATAAAACTTGGTGGTTCACCTTCAAATGGCATGTAGATCACTTCTGTTTGGTGGTTGAAGCCCTGAGGTGCCAAAATCACATAGTGAGACATCATACGCGTATGATGTCTTTTGGTGCATTTTTGGACCAAATTTCTCTATAAGCTTGGTTTTGGCTTTAGATAGGCTTATTCAATGGATTTATCAAGTTTGGATAGAATTTGGACTAAAAATGGCTCTGGAGACATCATACGCGTATGATGTCTTTTTCATCAATTTTTCATGGGATTGGTTCTGTGGACTCTCCATGTGCTAGTGAAGGACTGTTTATACTCAAATCTTGGTTTGGACTTAAATATGTTGGATTTGGGACAAAAATAGGCTTTGTTTGAAGGATTTTCTCTTAATTGGGCTAATGGGGTGATCCACCTGACCAAATGGTTCCAAACTTCATATGTAGCATGTATTAGATATATATAATGGATGTATGATGACAAATGAGCATTTTTTGCTCTGTAAGTGCAAATAGACATCATACGCGTATGATGTCTTTTGTGTCAAAATGGTGCTTTTTGGTTCCAGATAGCTTGTAGATGTGTTAATCAACAATCCTACAAAGTTTCAATGAGTTTGGAGTTATTTTGACAAAATTAGGACCAAAAATCAATTTTATGGCCGACTTTGCGTCTTTTTGGTTTTCCTTGGGTTTTCTAACTCCAATTCTCATGATACTTGGTTCATAGGATGTGATTAACATGTGGAATGAGGCTATGCACTCAAATGTTGAAATGGATGTGAAAATCATGCTGTGAGACATCATACGCGTATGATGTCTTTTCTTGAAATGTTGGTCTTTTTGTGCAAAGAATGCTTTGTGCTAGTGCCCTAAGCCCTGCTAACTAGTTTTCAACTTAAAAAGTCATCAGTTTAGCTAAAAAGCCCCCTTATAGGCATTTCAGTCTCCGAAGTCGTCTTTTTGCCTTGGAGTTGAATTTCTTCAACTTTTCTTTCGAGAGTTGCATTTCCAGCTCATTGGATATGTTGTGAAGCCACCTATTTGGTTGAACTTGACTTTGGCTCCCCGTTCTCCATCTTTCTCCATTTGGTTGCCCGAAAGCGTCTTTTTCACCATCGGTAAGTGAATCAGCTTTCTTTTGGGTTTTGCTTGCAAACATAAGTCATCCATGTATAGTTGAAACTGCTTGTGAAGTTTCATGTCATTCGGTCGTCAATTTCAGCCGTTATGCCAAAATGACGCTTTGTGTGTCCGCAGCCGAATCGGTTGTTCCGACCTACTTTTGGTGATCCAAACCCGGAGATACTCCATGGTTGCATTGCCCTCGATGTTGTTAAGCTTCCTGAGAAGTTTTGTGTCGTTCCGACAACTTTTTTTCTGTTTGCCTCTTGCAGGCTCTGTTGACCTAGGGTTTTTCCAGTCGTTCTTTCTCGAGCTTTGAGTGCTAGAAACTCATCTCCTATACTAGGGTAACCCACCGCTAAGTTCTTGCAAGGTTTGGTTAGGCGGTTGTGCCCCTACCTAGCGTTCCTCCCCATTCCCCGTCTGCTCTTGTTTCTTGGTTTTGGTGAGTTTTCGCGACAAAAGTTAACGATAAGCATCAAAAGATTATGGCAACGAGTCTACCTCTCATGTCTGATGTCCTCTGAGCTCTCGTAGCAGTCGTAGAAGGCGGTAGAAGGTCGGAAGCTCCTGTGTGCTCTTTGCTCTCTCCAAGAAGGTAATAGTGGAAATGAGCTTGATAGTGAAGTGAAAAATACTTAACTTCGGGCTTCCCGGATCACTTGTTACCAAATTTGACATGTGCTCCTATCTCGTCGTGAAATGCACTTTAGGATTTGAAATTTCTCAATTTGGACTCCATTTGACCTGTTTCTGAGAAATCTGTCCACTTTGCCAAAATTCTGTCATTTCGGGCTTTCCGCAACTTTTTCAGAATTGTACCCAATTTTTATCCTGGGTTGCCCTTGTCATTAGGACCATCACCGTCTATTCTTTTCTTTTTTCCGATCTCATTTCACCTGCTTTTTTATTTTTCTTTTATTTTTATTAAGAAAATCATAAAAAATGAAGGAAAATAGCAAATTGAAGCCAAAAAATTCCAAACATACACGATAAATAGCTGGTAACCCTGTGTATATGAATATACACTTCTTTGTGATTTCTGGACTTGGATTATCACTTTTTTTCACTTTTTAGCTCCAACAACACTCTTATTTAGTGATATTTACACATCTAGAGACCCAAATTCATCATTTGATCTCTTTTTGTTGCAAAACAAGGTATATAAGGGCATAAATATTATCAATATCCGCAATCAAAACATAAAAAATTGCAAAATCATGTAAGACACTGCCCTTGTAATATAATTTTTGTTTTTCTTTGTTTTTTCCGCTTGTAGCTGCTTTGTAGCTCCTGTATACCTCCCCCCCTCCTAGTCTGAGTCCTCCCGGACGACTATGAAGTGTCTGTGGGTGAAGCATTGTAGTTGTTTTGGTCATAAGTTCCCAATGCAATTGTAGAGCGACGATACAACATTCTTTCCAATAAAGCTGCTCTTTGTTTGATTGAAGGATTGGTGGTCGGGTTTTGGGTTGGTTTTGGCACTTCGGTAGTAGAATCAGTAGATGGATTCTTCGTTACCTTGTTGTCTTTTTCACAATCCAAATCTGCTTCCGCTTTGCTTGTGCTTGCCACAAACTCTTTGCGACCCAAACCTGCTTTGTTCTGTGTGTTGATTTCCTCGCCTTGAAATACCTAGGAGTTTCCGTTGATTGTATTGAAGGGAGTTCCTGTTTACAAATCTTTGGGATCCAAATTTGCTTGCTATAGCTTTGTGCCGTCATGAACTTCTTTGGAATCCAGATCTGTTTCACTGTCCTTGATTGTCGGGGATCACTCTGTTGTCTGGTATTGAAGACTCTGTTTGTGTTTTCTGGCACAGCCTTTTTTGGTCTCCATACCAACGTTGACTCCGTTTTTTCCCAAGGTTGAGCTGTTATATTATTGCTTGTCTTCCTTATCCAATGTTGAGAGTTCCTCGTCGAAGAGCAATCCAGTTGTATAGAAACTTTTGGTTGCCATTGCTTCTTCTTTTTCTCTGTTTGTTGTTTGCCCTTGTCCGTGGATTCTTCCTTTGGAGTTGGCTCTGCTCCTTTGGTGAACTTAACTGATTGACTTTCACCTTCGTATTTGATAAGCACTGATTTAGAACTCCAGTCAATCATTGCATTGTATTGCTTCTGCCATGGTTGTCCTAGCAATAATGGATGTTGTGTAGCTTGGTCTTCAACCACGTAAAACATATGAGGATACACATAATGGTTAATCTGTATATGTAAAACTGTGCATCCGACAGTTTTGATTGAATTCTCAGAGTAACTTTTTAACTCTTGCTTGGCAGTTTGTAATTTTAGTGTCATTTGTCAATTGTCTATACAAACTGAGTGAAAGTAGGTTAGCTTGAGCTCCTGAATCCAATAGTGCTCTGGCTTTGATTTGGTTGGTCCTACTTTGCATTCAATGATGGGTTCTTCTTTGTCATTCCCCATTTCTGTTATACTAACTGCGTTTATTCGTATTGCTCCTTCATTGCGCTGTTTCTGACGCAGTAGTCTTCTTTTCTCCATTCTTTCCTTCGCCTCGGCTTGCGCTTCCTCTACAATCTTTTTCTTTTTTTGGACACGCAGCTTTTCTTGATGTATTTTGAGAAGCATGTCTTGTGTTAGCGGCAACAGATACTTTTTCACTCTGCATCCACTAATCCAATTGGGCATTTCTTCTCCGTCTAATGTAGCAAGCTTGACGGCTCCACTTGGTGATAGATCTTTAATCACCAGAGGTCCCATCCCTCGCTTTTTAAGCTTCTTAGCATGCTGTTTCAGAGTGTAAACTAGGACATAGTCCCCAACTTTAAACTCTTTAGTCCGCACATGCTTATCAAAAAATTCCTTTTGTCGCCTTTTTTGAGCGTAGATGGAAGCTACTGCTTTTAGGCGAAGCTCATCTAGCTTTTCCAGGTCATCTATTCTATCAGAGAGCTCGTGCCCTGTCCACTCTAGATCCTTAGCCACCCTTAAGGTTGAAATCAAGAATTCTATTGGTAAGATAGCATTTAGCCCAAAAACCATGTTATATGGGGTCGTTCCTATTGATGTTTTATATGCTACCCTATATGCCCATAATGTTGAATGCAACTTCTGGTCCCAGTCAGTTCTCGACTCAGATACAATCTTCGTAAGGACCGTGCATATGGTTTTGTTTGTTGCTTCAGCTTGTCCGTTTGCTTGTGGATGATACGGGGCTGATTTCCTATGGATTACCATGAATTCATCTAGAAGGATCTTTATCACTTCATTTATAAAATGTGTGCCTCGATCACTCACAATTTCTATTGGCAATCCATATCGTACAAAGACGTATTCATATAGAAATTGTGCCGTGGTCCTGGCATCTGCTTTTTGAGTTGCCTTTGCTTCGACCCACTTTGTTAGATAGTCTGTAGCCACAATGATGTATTGTGCATGAGTCTTATATGCAGGAGGTGAAATGGGTCCGACATAATCAATCCCCCATTTTGCAAAAGCTCTTGCCCCCATCATTGGTCTAAGCGGCATATCATCTCTTTTAAGTGGTACTTTGGTCCGCTGACAGTCATCACACCGTTTAACGTATTCCTCAGCGTCCATATGTAATGTTGGCCACCATATTCCTGCGGCTAAGACAAGTTTTGTTGTCTTATCACCTGAGAAATGGCCTCCACCTACTCCTCCATGAGCTTGCTCCAGGATTATCACATACTCAGACTCTGATGCGCAAATCCTAAGCTGGTTGTCTTTACCTCTCTTATAGAGTTGATCTCCTATTAAAGCGTAATCTCTAGCTTCTGTCTCTACAGATTTCTGACGAGCTTTTGACGTTCCTTCTGGGAAAGTTCTATTTGTGAGATATTCAACAATATACTGACTCCATTCTGGAGCGATCATTATCTGATATAATGTCGAATACTCGGCTGGCGGTTTTGATGAACATACAATACATACAGTGACATATTCATGTACGCTTTCTTTCATTCCTGGCCAATAGACTCCCAATTGTAACAAATTCCTATATGTGTTCCTTCTTGAACAATGAAATGCACATTCCTGAACATGTGCTTCGCGCAGATATATATTATATTCCTCAGGATTGATGCATAGTCGTAAAACATGATCATTTCCCAATTGATACAACCTTCCTGCAACCAATTGAAGATTCTTGGATTGCTGAATAGCAATATGTTTCAGGTTGTATTCTCTTCTATCGAACTCTCCTCCATAGGTTAATAGGTTAACGACATTTTGAGACCACTTAGGTATCATTTCTATGTTGAACAAGTACGCGTCTGGCATGTCGTCATCTACTCCTATAGGGTCTTCTCCATTCGTCAATCGCGAAAGATGATCAGCTCTAAGATGTGTTTTTCCTTTCTTTACTACTACCGTGAAGTCGAATTCCAGTAAGATAATGAACCATCTCACTATTCTCCCGGTATTGCATGGTTTATTCACTAGGTAGAGCAAGGCTTGGTGATCCGTAAAAAACACAAACTTGTTGGCTAGAAGATAATGCCGAAATTTCTTCACAGCATAGATCATTCCTAATCCTTCTCGCTCTGTTGTGGTGTAATTCTTCTCTGCATGGTTGAGCTGTCGACTGGCGTAACAGATAGGAAAATCCATGTTTCCTTCTTCTGGCTGAGCCAGAATGCATCCTATTGCATATGCCGAAGCATCTATGTGCACATGGAATATCTTCTCCCAATCTGGTGATTTCAAGACTGGAGCAGTAATGAGTGCCTCTTTCAATTTCTTGAACGATTCCTCACACTCCTCTGTCCATTCAAAGTTCACTATTAGCCTGTAAAGTGGTTGGCCTATTATAGCGTACATGTAAATGAATCGTCTATAATATCCGCAATGTCCCATAAAGCTCTGTACTTGTTTCGCATTGGTTGGTCTAGGCATATCCACTATAACTTTTATCTTCTCTAAATCCGTGGATATTCCGTTTTGTGAGACAATATGTCCCAGAATTCTGCCCTGTCGGACCATAAACACACATTTCTCAGGATTGAGACAAATGCGATATGTCCTACATTTCTCAAATACTTTTCTTAGGTGTTCTAGATGCTCATCTCTCAGTAGAGAATGTACACATAAGTCATCCATGTAGATTTCTAGAAACAGCCTTAAGTATTCTTTGAAAGCATGCGTCATCAGCCTCTGGAAGGTTGCGGGAGCATTGGTTAGACCAAAAGGCATAACCGATAAGCATAAATTCCCCACTCCGTTGCAAAAGCTGTTTTATGTTGATCTTCCAGTGCTATGGCTAGCTGGTTATATCCTGAAAAACCATCAAGAAAGGAGTATGTTGTTTTCCCTGATACACGCTCTAGAACATGATCAGTTATCGGCAGGGGATAATTGTCCCTGATTGTTGCAGCATTCACTTTCTTTAAGTTGACACACACTCGGAGTTTTCCGTTCTTCTTAGGTACTACCACAATCGGAGATACCCAATCAGTGTGTTCAATCTCGTATATGAATTCAGCTTCCATTAGCTTATCTATCTCTTCCTTGATTCGCTTAGCAAAAGTATCATTATATGTGTATGGTCTCTGTCTGCTAGGCTTTGCGTCTTGTTTCAGTGGGATTGAGTGTTGGCATATCGATGGGTCAACTCCCTTTAAGTCCTTATAAGACCATGCAAACACATCCCTGTACTCTCTGAGAAGACTCAAAAGTCTCTCTTCCTCGCCTGGAGACAAATCTGTGGCTATGTACACCGGTCTAGGCGTCTCACCTGGAGCTGCTAAATCAACTTTTTTTGCATCCTCCGGTCCGTCATAAGATTCGTTCTCCTTCCTCTCTCGAATAGGTGGGGTTAATATCACCTTCCTATCCTCTATTGTGAATTTCCTATAGTGAGAGGGAACATCCATGTTTTCCTTGATTTTGACGTTTTCGTCCTCTCCACTCTCAATTTCTGTCGTCCAAACTTCCTTCAGAGTTTTCTTGAGCTCTCTGTACTTGTTTCTACGTTCTAACTTGGACTCCGTGTATTCTCTGTTGCGCTTGTTCTTTTCTGATTTTTCTGTTTCAGTTTTCGTTCCATTCTTTTGAACTTGATTTCTTGAGCCTCTTTTGTCTTTTCGTAAGCTCTTTTGATCACTGCCTCTCATTCTTCCAGAAATCTTATCCTTAACACAATCTTCAGCCTTTACTAGCATTAGGAATTGATTTTTTCCTCTTATTCTAGGCATCGGATTGGTTCTAACCCCTTTTGTTTTTTTCTTTGCTCTATAGTGTTTCTGGCGTTGTTTAGTTTGGTTCGGAAAATCATAAAATCGGACATCCGTTATAGTTTCTTCGTTTCCGCTTGAATTGTCCGTTGACTCGTTGTCTGCTTCATTTCCCCACTCTGGATGATTGGGAATGTCGTGAAACACCTCTTCTTCATCTTCCTTTTCCAGTGTATCGTTCTTTTCAGTTTCTTTTTCGAGTACAGTTCTCAACATGAAATACGGAACCACGTCGTACCCGTCCTTGTCGCAAAATTTCGTTGTGGGACCATCCGGAATTGCACAAACATCTAGGGTTGCTAGAATGTGTGTCCATTCTAATGGTTCAAACGTGTCCTCTGGAAAGGGTTCTCTTACATAAGTTTCGTCTTCGATAGCCCTTTCTAAAACACATTCTTCTCGTTTCAGACTTCCACATTTCGAAGCTCCACACATCCATAACTCCTTGGGTTTACCTAACCAAGCTGGAAATTCGGATCCCGCCAAAGTAGCTGAATCAAACTCCTCTACCGGTGTTCGGTTCACATCTTTGTAGCTATGGTCTTTCAGGTTCACACGTGTAGTGGTTTCCATATTTCTCAAGTATATGTGATCGTAGCCCCAATCTTGGACCATTTTCAACTGTCTCATGAATGGTCTTCCCAATATGATATCATAGTTATTCTCCTTGGCCAAAATCGACAATAGCAAAAGTATGTTCGTATTCAATGCCGCAAGAAGTCACTACAACTTTCTCTAATAACCCCATAGGTTTCTCCATGTGTCCATCTGCTAATTGGAGTTTCAACCTAGTCTTCCTTATTGCTGGTTTCCCCCATTTTTTCCAGATTTCTTTTGTAGCAATGGCTACCCCTGCTCCGCTGTCTAGTATTGCCATCGTCTTCACTCCTTGGAATTCAACTGGTAAGGTTGTATTCCCCTCTTCACCTTCGCAATACTCTCCGACCTTGTTTAAGGGTACAGGCTTAGCGTTCTTTTGTGGTTTGCTCAGCTCCTCTATGCTCTCTTGCAATCTCGATGTTGGATCTTTTATCCCGAATTTCTCCAAGCATTTTCCTACAGTGGTCCACATATGTGGTCTTAGCCTCAAAAGCTCAGCTAGAGTGATAGTGCATGTCACTGGTGTTGACAAAATCTCTATCAATCCTTGCGAGTCCATGACTTTTTCTGATGAGATTTTTCGTGAGGGAAGTGCTCTAATCTCGGATTTTGCTTCATACTCTCCTAAGTATGAAGGTAAGGTTTTCAGTGAATGAGGTTTGCTCTCCATTGTTCTAACAGAGCCCCCATCTCCCCAGTAAGATTGCAGATCCAAGTCCACTTGAGATCCTGCCTCAAATTCCACTATGGGAGGATTCCTGATGTCCTTTTCCCAATTTGTCTGATTAGCTTGGCAACTTAGCTCGTTTGCAAAGTTTGCCTCTCTCACTTGTTTCCAAAATTCATTGTAATCCTCATCTTTTCCGTAAATCCTCTGTATGACTGGATGAAAACTCTCTATCTCCTGATCGGTTGTGTTCAATACTATGCGGTCATCCTTTTGTGTATTTTCAGGCTTTTGTGCACTGGGAGTCTTTTCAGCTACCCGTGAAACGATAGTCTCTTGCTGAATTGGGTTTTCCTTTCCACAATTCATTGTTTCTTTTGGTGGTTCTAATAAGGCTTGTGCAGTCTCGATCATTCTCTGGCACATTTCAAGTCTCTGCTTTTCCAATTCCGCGTTTGGGTATGTCATCCACCTCTGTTCTTGTGTTTGGTTGTTCTTTAACCTAGCTTCGTAAGCTCTCATCAGTGCGTCCAATGGTTCGTGTACTTTGTCGACTAGCACTGATCCCCCTGAGCTTAAGCTCGTTGTTTCTTTGATACTCTTTTGTTTCGTTCTTTCCGGGCTCATCTCTCGTTTCCCGTTTTGACTCTCAAGTTTTTCTAATCTAGCTTTAGTTTGCTTTAGTTCCTCAGCTAGAATAGCGTCTTCACGTTCTTTTCTCAACTTCATGCGTGCTTTTCTAGCTTTCCATGTGTTTTTCTGACTCCGCGGTCCTTGACTAACCACTTCAGTCGCTAACTTTCCATTCTCAGGTTCTCTAGTGGTTTTCTTAGCTTGAGCTCTAGTAACAACTTGCGTTGGTATCAGAGTTTCATTTTCAGACCCACTGCTGGTAGGAATAGTTTCTAACATATTCAATGTCGTCTTTTGCACTTTGTTTGGATTCTTTGAACAATCCTCAATGAAGTGAGTAACCCCACACTCAGTGCAATAAGCGTTAATTCTAATGATTTCCGTATGTGGGCAAACATTCATCAGATGGTCACCTCCACACTTGTAACAGGGTCCTAGTGCTGGTCTTGGTCCCATTTGATTCGTCCTTTGTGGATAGGATGGTCTTGTCCTGTTAACCCTCCATGAGCTATGAACATCAAGGTTCTTGCGTCCAATTGTATCTCTCTTCATCAGAAGCACTTGTAACTGTTGGTGTTCCAACATTCCCCATCATGCCCCATGGTTCTGGTTGTTTTGGTTCTTCTGGTGGGTAATACACTGTCGGAGACATGTGTGCACCCGATTCTTCGTAATAGGCTTGAACAGGCACTAAGGCTTGTTCTTCTGATTCTCTAAGGTTGGTGCATATCTAATGCCCACTGGTCTTGCTCCTGGTAAAGGTGGTTGTTGTCCCAATACCGGTTGCGGTCTTTCTATCCCCATAGGTCCCGGTACATTTCCCGTTGGGTATCGAGGTACTGGATGTATCTGAGGTGGTGCTAATTGAGCAGGAGGTGCATACTGGCGCTCCCTTACATACCCTTTGTTGTAATAACACTCCTCTGTTGGATGATTTGTCCATTTTTGTTCAATAGCACACCATTTCAGTGGTTTTGGCAATGGTTTTTGGTATGGTGCCATCCTTTTTAGAGCATCTTCTATCATTTGCTCTACATTTGGCATGGTTGTTGTTTGAACATTCTTTTTAGTGGTAGTCTCGCTCGCTACGGAGGAGGAGCTACTGGATGCAAAATCTGTATCCGCTGACACCTCTCCATAAACCGTACAGTTATCCACTAAGTACAATGCCTCTCTCGTTACTTGCTCGAAACTTGTACAAGCTTTCAAGTGCAAGTCCTTCTTGAGAGTGTCGTTCCTCAGTCCCTCAATAAAGAGAACAGATAGTCTGTCATCTTGTGGTCGTTCACGTACTGGACATCTCTCAATGTATTGTTTGAAGCGAAGTGAAGCTTCCTTCACTTTTCGTGTTCTCTCTGTTTAAAAGCATATATTTGTGAGACCGTATTGTGCTTAATCCCTCGTTTTGAGAATTCCTCAGCAAACTCTCTTAGCAAATGGTCAATGTCATGGAATCCCCCTATGTTCATTGGTTGAAACCATGTCAATGCAGTACCTTCTAGAGTAAGACCAAATCCCTCGTATTGTGTATGGAAATCTGTTATCTGCTCAGCTCTTAAGACTTGCTTAAAGAGTGACACATGTGCATACGGATCTCCTGAACCACCATACTTCTTTGGCATACACTTGGCTACTTGAGATGGTCTCATACGTCTATGATCTGCTACCAATCTCATTGCTCCTGTGTCTCGGCTAAAGCTTTCTCTAGCATCATGGACTTCATGGGTTACCCTTGTCGGTTCCCCCGCCCTGAATCTACTACTGGAAGGTAAATGTGATGGTTCCGCTTCAAACCTTGGACCTGGAGTGGTATAGGTGGGGATTGGAACTGCACTACCTCGATTCGTCTCCATTGACTCTCTGGAATGTAATGATCCCATTGGTCCGAGCTTCGAGTCCCAAGGTTGACTGAAAGAGTCAGCAACCTGAGTTCTTTGTCCTCCTGTTGTCATTGAGTTTTGCACTCCAGTTGTTGGTGCTGGTCTATGTGAGCTAGAAGTAACATAATACTGATGTAGTGGTCCCCCAAAGTATGTATATCCTTCTAATTCTTTCTTGCCCATTGTTGAGTATTGCCTGCCATACTTATCGTACGCAGCAATTTTCACTTCCGATCCCTCTGTGTAGGTAAAGACATAGAGTCTTTTTTTGTCTGTCAGCTCTCCGGTGTAGGGTTCTTCACATCTATAATAGAGATCTTGCTCCCCATAATTATATTTGTATAGCCCCACATAGATGTTATCAGTGTTGATCCTCGTAGTTTCATTCTCTCTTCTTAACCTCGCATTAGGGAAGTTCATTATTGGTGCTTTCTCCTCGAGTTCTTCATCTATTTTGGCTTTGGTGCCCATCAATCCCCACTTGTCCACAATGTTAGGGTTTAGGACTACCAAGTACATGGTACCCTCGTCATCTAGATATCTATCTCCGCTATAGCTCACAGGCACTAAGTCCTTGAACTCACTAGGTCTATCTTCTATCTTTACACAATAGCGTTCCATTCCGTCTTTGTAGATCTTTGCACCTTGCTCATTGTCGTACTGATATTTTATGAACAATAGCTTCATTGTGGCGGAAGGGTTTGATGATCCTGCTGCCATATTTTCTCTGTTGTTCCTGTTCGAGTGTTCAGTGAAAATCTCGTAAGACCTCTCCGAAGAAGTATCAGAAACACTTCCTTCAAAGATCGGCTCTAATGGTTGCACCCAACTTTGGTTTACACTTCCCTCGGTTGATATGACACTTGCTGGTTCCCCTTGTTTTGGTTGATTATTCCGGAGATTCCTGCCCGATCTCAAATTCATCAATTCCCCTAAAGGACTGTAGCTTTTCCGTCTCGGCAATTTGTTTTCCCCAAGTTTTTGTGGTCAGAATTGATCCAAGCTGATTGATACTTGGTCAATTGTTTAATCTTGTCAGTTGGACATCTTCTGTTTCATCAAGTGAGAATTTTGTTACTGTTATGCTGAAAAAGACATTATACGCGTATGATGTCTTTTTTCACAGAATTTGACTATTTTGGTTATGCTCACTCTCAGTGGCCCCTTTATGCTCTGTTCACTCACAAAATTCAGTTTGAACTCTGTTTGAGCAAGTTATGGCTAGTTCAGGCTTTTCTTGGTAATTTTCTGCTTTTGACTTGTTTTTGGGTCAATTGTTATCCAAATGGGATGAAACTTGAAATATAGCCTCTAGATAGCTATTACAATGGATCTGTGTTGGCAAAGTATCAAAATATGTCCAAAATTAGGTCAAAGACATTATACGCGTATGATGTCTTTTTCATAAATTTGGGTCCAAACTTGATATTTATGCTTTCTACAGTGTTTGTAACAATCTTGTCAGGTCAGATTTCAAAAATAAGCAGTGGAACTGCCAAAAGACTATTTTTGGTTTTAAGCCTTCTCCAATGTTTATAATTGAGTTTCAAGTGTTTTTGTCAGGTTTGAATGTAAAAACAAGATTTGAATCAAAAATTTCCTATTCTTTGCGTTTCTTGGACTCCGACTTGTCTTTTTGGGTTTCTTTGAGTGTTAATGCTCTTGTTTTAAGTTGATCTTAGGGTAAAACCCCCCTTCTAAACACTCTGGCAATGTCAAATTTTCAATTTTAGTCCCGGTTTAGGTCCTAAGACATCATACGCGTATGATGTCTAAAGTTGCAGATTTCCAATTTTTCAGCACAGAACTCTTCCAATAGCTCTTTTAAGTGCTCAGCAACAATCAGTTACACAGAAAATTTTTCTGAACTTTGTTTATTGCATATTTCACTACCAACGAGACTTTTTCAGTGATCTAACATGCAATCAAACACATCAAGCAAATAGAACACCAATTGATAGCTCTGGATCAGGATCAAATCAGGCCCTACCTAAGCTACTTCTAATCATAAAATGTATTTTTTGCAATTGAAAATATAAAGAGATTTACTACCACACAAGGAGTAGCAAATGCTTTTTATGTCAACAACCACTTAAACACCATAAAAAACAATCTAATCTAAGCTAAACTAAAAATACTGTCAACACGAAAGACCCAGGAATACCCCACTTCATAGTATCTCTCGAGACCTTCGGAGTCCACCACTCCTAGATCTTTTCTAACTAAAGTATACAAAGTAGTTTATACGACTCACCTCGTAGGATTAGTTTAAGGTCACCTACTTAGGGCTCTCGTCCCCGACAGCGGCGCCAAGTGTTAGGGCGGTTACGCCGCTAGCGGAAGCTAAATAGCGAGAACTCAACCAACAACAGAATTTGTCAGACGAGGACGAAGCTTGACCCGCAGGCGCATGGAAACAACTAGGTGGGTGTCAAATCACCTACTCGACCTTCTAATGACATTCACTACTAAGGAAATCAAATCTAAGTTCCAAAATACGCAAGTGACTGAAATCCGTACTACGAACGAATGCTATACGAAACAGGATCTAGAATCATGGAATCGATCTCAAACTCAAGGGGAAGTCTATACACTAGGTAAGAACAACACCCTAAAGACTTGAACTGCAAAATCAACCTATAACCACTCCGTGCGGCAAACGCGTATGAAGACAGGCCGAAAAATACAGGTGACCGAAACTTGACCCTGATGGTACCAATGTGTAGCTCTACTCGTTGTGGTTCTATAGATATGCTGCACGCTCTATTCCGACACACAAGTTGGAAGAAAACTCACACCGAAGCTCGTAGGAACTTACCACACGTAGAAGTCGATAGCGCGCACTCTTGGTATCTGTGCGTAGCTCTCACCGTTGCTAACACAATGGTGGTGTCGCTTCTCCAATGGCGGCCCCGTAGCCCGCGTAGCAAGAAGATAAGACTCTCTCTCTCTCTCTCTCTCTCTCTCTCTCTCTCTCTCTCTCTCAGACACAGTCACGACGCTCAAAAACTCTCTTTGATTAATAATTGAATCTCCCTTAGGTTACAAAACTTTGGCTTATATACCTCAGCCTTGGAGGTGAGAACATCTCTAATTATTTACATCAACAGGTGAAATTACTTCGGGATTACAAGCTGGAAACTCAATTGAGTCCCGTTACTTAATGAATGGCTCAAATCAAAATTAATGTCGGAAAGACATTTATTACAATCAATGGTTACAAAATGATGGGTGTGAGCAAAAATGTGGGTGTGATCCTCTGCTGGCTCAACAAAGAGAGTTGCCATTTGATGTGCCTTAATAGTCTTTTTGACAGGAATAAAATGTGCTTGCTTGCTAAACCTGTGAACTATTGTCCATATTCCTGTATTCCCATGGGTAGACTTGGGTAATCCAAAGATAAAATCCATGGATATACTCTTCCATGGTGAATTTGGGATAGGCAATGGCTGGAGTAATCCAGGTTGCTTCCCTCTATCATACTTGGTCTTTTGGCATACTACACATTTTGAAACATACTCTTGTATGTCCACTTTCATGGTAGGCCAATAGAAGTATGTCTCTACTCCTCAGAGAGCAGGTTGAATACCTCTATGCCTCGCATATGGAGGAGCATGGGATTCATACGTAACTTTCTCACGAAGGGAATGGGTAACACATAGCCTATTGCCGTGGAGAAGATAACCATCCTGCAAGGTGAATGGTTCCTCTTTCTTCCCCAAAGCAAGGGCTGACATTATGTCTCTAAAGTCAGGGTCAGTAGCATACTCATCTATCACAGAGGATAGATCATTGTGAGTAGCTATAGACACCGCATTAACTTTGGGTCATCGTGAAAGTGCATCGGCCACTTGATTGTGCTTACCAGCTATGTGAGCAATATGGAAATTAAATTCGGAAAGAAAATTTTCCCACCTTATTTTTTTTGTTGGAAAGCTTGGTTTGCGTCATGAAATACGTGAGACTTTGGTGGTCGGTTTGTAGGATAAATGGAGTCCCCAATAGGTGGTGCTTCCATGTCTAGGGCATGTAGAACAACTAAAAGCTCTTTCTCATAAATGCCCAAGACTCGTTCATCAATGTTGAGCCTTCGGCTCTCATATGCTATGGCATGCCCTTCTTGAAGCAAAACTGCTCCAAGGCAATCACCACAAGCATCACATTGGACCTCAAATGGCTTTTGGAGATCCGGAAGCACGAGGATTGGTTGGGAAGTAAGCTTCTCTTTGAGACTTTCAAAAGAATTTTTCTCCTTAGCAGTCCATACAAACTTAACATTCTTATTAGTTAAGTCGTGTAGTGGTCCTGCTACTTGAGAGAATTTTGCTATGAAGCGTCTATAGTATGCGCACATACCAACAAAGCTTCTTAGCTCATGTAGATTTCTTGGGTTAGGCCATGCTTTTATTACCTCTAACTTTGATGGATCCATTTGGATACCATCTTTAGAGATAATATGACCTAGGTATTGAATCTCTTGAAGGAAGAATTCGCTTTTCTTTTGGTTGAGAAAAAGATTATTCTCCCTCAATGCTTTAAAAATCACTTGGAGATGTTGCTTATGTTCCTCCAAAGACTTGGAGTAGATGATGATATCATCAAAGAACACTCCATTGAATTTGCGGTATGGTCTTAAAATTTTCTCCATCAAACGATTGAACGTAGCTGGTGCATTAGTCAAGCCAAAAGGCATGACTAGATATTCATAAAGACCAAACGTTGTGCGAAACGCGGTCTTTAAGATATCTTCATCCACTATCCTTATTTGATGATAGCCACTCTTAAGGTCAATCCTACTGAAGTAGGTAGAGCCTTGTAGCTTATCAAACAGATCTTCTACCTGAGGTATGGGAAATCTGTTCTTGATAGTGATATGGTTTAGTGCTCGATAGTCCACACACATACGGTATGTACCATCTTTCTTTTGCACTAAAAGGATTGGAGAACAAAAGGGAGAGTAACTAGGCCTCACCATCCCTTTGTCTACCAGCTCTTGTACTTGCCTCATGATCTCCTCTTGTTGAGCTTGTGAGACTCAAGAAGGAGGCTTGTTAGGTGGTGAGCTTCCAAGAAGGAGCTCAATGCGATGGTCATCATCCCCTCGTTTTGGAGGTAAGTCCATAGGGATATCATCGATGAGCACATCTTGGAATCCTTTTAGAAAATTAGACAAGTCTAACTCTTCTTGATTCCTACCATTTAAATTCGATGAAACATTAGTATCTTTTAGATACTCTTTGACAAAAATCATGTACGCAGAAACTGAGCTCTTCATTGACTTATCAAAAGCAAGAGGATCTACAAGTGGAATAGTGCGACCACGCTCACTAGCATCTATATACATGGTCTTTCCCCTGTAGGTGAAGTAGATTTTCCTTTCAGGGAACTTCATGTTGGCAGCCATGCGATCAAACCATGGTGCCCCTAGGATAACATCCTCATGTTGGAGAGGAGAGATGAAGAAGTCTTCTTTGTCGACATAGCTTTGGACATGAAGCCTCAACTTCCCAATCAAGGGAGTAACGGAGGCTTGTTGTCCCTTGAAAGATGCATCAGCCACTACTATATCTCCCATCTCAAAATCTTGAATGCCCAACTTGGTGGCCAACTCCGTTGATATGAAGTTGAGAGTAGAGCTAGGGTCAAACAAGATGAAGGCATCATGCTCTCTTACCTTTCCCCAAGCATAGGAAAGTGACAATCCTTTGCAATGAGCATCCTCTTTTGGAGCTTCAATGGTGGAAGCCCTAGGAGTCTCATTGCGAGTATTCTTCTTGGGGCAAGAACGATAGCCATGTCCTTGCTCCCCAGACTTGAAACACTTATGGTCCTTGCAAAAAGCTTCAAGCTCTTCAGGAGAGAATTTTTTTTTACCTTTGTAAACTCCCTCTTCTTGGACCGATTGTTGTTGTTGTTGGAATTGACTTGGGAAGTATTTTGAACATTGGTTTTCCCCTTTGCATCATTTTTTTCTTTGTTTTCCATGGGCTTGACATTACGTCTAGCCGCTTGATGGAAATTGATGCATGAAGAAACCATGGTGTGATGGATTACTTCGCTAATAGTACCAGGCCGTTGAGAGTTGATGTATTCGGCCATCTCTTCAGGTAATCCCGCACAGAATTGATGCCTTTGCTTGACAAAGTCTATCTTTTGAAAGACAGTAGCCTTGAGATGTAAATCCCAAAACTTGTCTACATGTTTGTGGATAGACTCATGGGAGAGGAGCTTCAAGCTACGCCATTTGGTAAGCACTTTGACCTTTGCATCGCTTGGAAGGAATTTCTTCATGATGGAAACTCGTAGAGTTTTCCATGTCTTTGGGGCTTCACCATTTCCACGAATGGTAGCCCACCATTGACGAGCTAATTTTTGGAAGTGCATAGCTACATGGCGTAGCTTGGAGGACTCTGTGAAGCCCTCATCTCCAAAGGCCGCATCAAATTGGTGGATGAAGGCCAATACTTTGTCGGTAGCACCGAAGGTGCCATCATAGGTGAGAAAAGAGATACTCTTTCCTCCCTCCTTGAACTTCTTTAGCTTTTGTGACCTTCGCCATGCAGAAAATGATTTGCGATGTCCTCCCCTCTTGTATTCTCTAGGAGAATAGCCATAACTTCCATCGGAAGAGGAGGAAGGTGAAGAAGAAGGAGAAGAGGGTGACCTCTTCTAGCCCTTTTCTTCCTTTGTTTCCTCTCTTGCCGTTCAGAGTGATGAGGAGAACGACTATGTGTTGATCTTTTCCTCTTGGGAGGAGTGGGCAATCATCTAGACCGCTGTCTTTGTGGAGCCACATCTTCAGAGGAACTTCAACTTTCATTGCTTTCTTGCTCTTTGGATTCCTCCTCTCGAATGGGAGAGAGTCTTCTTTTGGGGGTCTCTTCAACATGCCTCCTAAGCTCTCTCTCCTCTTGGAGAGGAAGGGAAATTCCATAAGCACGAAGTTGTTGAGTAACTTCGGCTTGCAAAGCAGGGTTGCCCATAGCTTGCTGCAACCTAGTGACGAGATAATTCACAAACATGGGAGCATCATCATTAGCACCTTCATGTGCAAAATCAAAGCTATCAATGTTCATTCTACTCTCTTGATTATTGTGAGCCATGTTAACAAAATTTATGTATGTACTTCGTGTATGCTTTTGCAATGCAAAACCTTAGTTGCCACTCCTCTTAGCCTTTGAAAATCGGCTCTTATGTATCTACACCCATGGCTCGAAGTGGTTAATTAGAGAGAGTAGAGGAGTAGGTCTAACATAGCAGAGTTGCCAAGGGCTAGCTTCTTTCGGACTTCTTATGGCTCAATAATGGTAAAGCCGTAGGCAAGTCTAAAAAGACTCCATTATTAAGTCCAAAGCTCTCGAGGTGTGCACCATTCCCCACATAGTGGGCTCAACAAAACCGATAATAGATCCCAGTTCCACTTACCCTAATATAATTAACAACATCAACCATTTATAGGCTACTTAAGGACCTCTCTTCTTAAGCAAGAAAAGAGAAATCAAATGCTCTGATACCAATGTAATGGAATTGGCCTATTTAATTTGAGAGTAGCGGAAATTAATTAGAGTACTTTTGAGCAATGACTTTGTGAGCATAGCGGGTGAGCATAATTGAAATAGCAACATAGTCATAGCAATTAGTTAACTTGGCATGAACAATACTTTTGCAAGAGAGAGAATTTAGAGAACATGACAACAGTTGAGGACCGGATTTATGTGGAGCCGGTCCCCCCTCCAATAGACATTTGTATTATGATTTCTCCCATTAAGAGAGACTTGTTACAATACAATCTTTGTGTTCCTTGTGACCTAGGTGATGCAATGAAGATGGAAAGCTTCATGCATCACAAACATAACATAAACTTGAAGAAATCTTTAACTATCCCAAACCTCAGTCCCAAGACCTCAAACACCTTCGAAGGTGGAGAGAGCTAGCAGGGAATGAGGGTAGGGAAGAGGAAGAAGAAACATTTCGTAGGAGAAAGAACTAGTTCCTCACTTATCATAAATCTTGTTGCTAGCATACATAATAGCATAGTAATGAAGAAGAAGGAGATGGCAAGCTTAAGCATTGAAGCATGGCTCTTGGTTGGATTTGCACTCCATATCCAACAGTGTTGGTGTAGGCTCTCAACCTCTACTTTCTTGGAGAAGGAGAGAGAGCTCTTGCACTTTGCATAGCACACAATGAGAGTGTTTGTGAGTGTGTGTGGGTGAGTATACCCCCTAAGCAACCCCCTAGCTTGCTTGGGTCTACCCGCCCCCCTTGTAGCTCATGCTTGAAGCTCATTGGACCCCTCCAGGCCTAGCCAATCACAAGCAGGAGGCATTACAAGCAGCAAGGGTAGCCTTGAGACAAGTGTCCCCCTTTCCCCTTTGAGAGAGAGGGCTAGATAAATGCTAAGTCAATTAATTAAATCTCATAAATTATTATTGGACCCCTTGGGTGGCCAACCAATAGGCTTTAGGCACACCATGAGGGCAACATGAGGAGGAACTTGATAAGTGTCCCTCTTGCTTTCTTTGTACCATGCATGCCTTGTGTGAGTGTGTGGGTGTTCTCTCTCATCCCCCCTCATGTAGGGCTCGCCCCCTCCTTGTAGGGATTGAATATTTGACTTTTTGACACCTCAAGCCCCTCATACATAGGCCCAATTCCCACCACAAGCTTGGCCGTTAAGCACTTTAATCTTGGGCTAGGTTCTCACCTTAAGTGCAATCCTAACATCTCAAGCATGTCAAGCACCTCAAGCATCTCAAGCACCTCAATCATCAAGCACCTCAAGCACCTTAGTCATCAAGCATGACAAGCAGGACAAGCACCTCGAGCTGGGGGTCGGGTTCCCACGCCTCAAGGTCAGCCCTAGCTTACCTAAGGTCAAAGGACTTTTACACACATTATTGGAGGTCTTCAATGAAGCTAAACCTAAGGTCTTATGCTCCATTGGTTAGCCTTGCTCTTTGATAGACCATCTCTCATTTGGGCCCCTTTACCATTTGCCCCATGTTGAGATAGATCTATAAGCACATGTCTATATCTTAACCCTTGTTCCCGTTTATTCTCCCACATTAAGTGATTAGTTTAATATGAGAGAATCATTTGGGTTGGTTAGATATTAGATATTAGATTTTATGACATCAAACCCTACAAGTGGTATCAAAGCTCTATTGTAAGGTTCATTATAATTATTATTTTTTCAAAATATCATTATAATCTCCTTCTACACTTATTCTAAGATGTTAGATAACCCAAAAGCTAGGTGTACACTACCTACTACCTACTCGCTCTCCTCTTATTATATTCCTTTATCTCACAGGTTCCTTACGATTCCCTTCTTACATCTCTCAAGGGAATCATATTACCCTTGCCTATTAAAAGGAATGAGGTGGGAGAACTCGAACTCGGGCAGGTAGAAGCCATCGACTCTATGAACACACGTCTAACCACAAGAGCAGCAAGCCTCGACGGCTTCGTCGCATCTCCACTACATTAAAAAAAAGCTCAACTCTTGCAGCCTCTGCACCCACCCTTCCGCTTGGCACGTTACCTTGCAGCCAACTCCTAGATGGACAAGAAACTCCTCAAGCGCACACACTCTCTCTCTCTCTCTTTCTCTCTAGGACTACAATCTGAATTAACTTGCAGTTCTCAAGCTTAACCATGCGCACTCTCTCTCACTCTCTCTCTCTCTCTCTCTCTCTCTCTCTCTAGGACTGCAATCTGAATTCACTTGCAGTTCTCAAGCTTAACCATGCGCTCTAAGCTGCACAGGAGAATCGCCCTTGATTCTCCTCTTAATTTCCTTTAAAACAATTGAATCACCTACTTGGAGCATTTAATAACGTTATGAAAGGTTCTTTTGGTGAAGGAGGCTTGCATGTTTTTAACTAAATTGAAATATCACTCCAAGAAGGGCTTGCACGTCATTACATGCCTTTGCTTGGCCGCATTCCCACCGGCCAAGCTTGCTTTCTTATTCACCCTGAACCACACCTACTATCAAACGCCCTTGGCGCCATAAAAAAGGTTACCGCTTGCCCATCAGCACATTAGTGCAAAGTATTGAGTGCCGCTCGTGTCTACTGAATATATTGAGTTTCCACTAATTGCTGCAAAACGCTATAGCTCCACGAGCTCTCAACTTGCAAAAGCTACATGAGCTCTCGTCATCTCAGTGTACATGACCTTAGTCAGCCTAAACCTGCTCGTTGCTACATCAAGCTTCGTGGTACCAAAGCTTTACATCACCAGCTCGCCATCAGCATACAATTCATTTTTGGCTCCGCTCTCATTATCGACACACTGCAGCAAAGGTGTTGATAGCTAGGCTTGCCGCTCGCAACCCGAGCCTTGCAACTTCTTCTGCTGTAGATCGTCATATAATTGCTTACTGCGCCGATTGCTCCTGCTTGTTATCAGGACTCAATAAGACACGGGCACCAATTGGCTTGCCACTTGCCTCACGCAGCGATTGGCAATCCCATTTGGCAGCCTACATGTCATCAAGCTCCATGCGCTTCCTACACTGCACGTGCTCTCGTAATTTTTTCCGGCCCAGCTTGCCAGCTCGTCATCAACCTTAAGCTTCAAAATCCAAAGCCCCAAAGGGTCCTTCACATGGCCTCGATTCCTTCAGCTCAAACGGCCTCTTCAGGTCCTAATTGCGGTGTCTTTCTTAAAGGACTTATTTCCATGAAGTTTGAAAGCTTACACACAAGCCGAAAAGACATGTCTTTAACATTTGTATGCAAAAGCACATGGTACATGGATTTTAGACACTACCCAAAGGAGTCCTTCGTGGTAAGACCGCCCGTCACTATGACCACACACACAAGCATGCTTTGTACCATTAGCCAATAAGGGTGCACTCTAAACATTTCGGACCAACAAACGGCATAATATTGATGCATGAGACATTGATGATAACTTTGGTGCAACCAAAGTGTGTCGACCATAGCAGAGGGCACAACCAGGGGTATGTATGTCTATAGGTACATGGCAAGTACAAAGATCCTAAGCAGGCAGGTGAAAGCGGTTGTGTATGTCTGATGACATTTTTTAGGCCAAAAGGGCTCTAAATGGGCCAGATGGGATGGAAGGTCCAGAGTTTGAAGTGCTATTCTTTTCTTGGGAATGGAGAGCTTGAGGTGCTCTACGAGCTAGCCCATATGGCTCATCAAAACGAAGCTAGATTGTGCAAGATATGGATGTTTGAGACTGGAATGCATTGTAGATCCTAGAAGGACAATGCATGTGAGGACACGTGGCCAAACCAATTCTAACCAATTAAATGTAAAGTGATCGCGCTGTGGAGCATGCCGGTCCTTTCGGATCGAGAATTGATCGGATCCCAAATGTGCAAGATATGGTCAGATGAAAGTTTATCGGCGGCCAGCTATGTGCCCACTTTATCTCATTGGAAAGCATGCCAAATCAGAGATTATGAACCTGGCCAAAGTTTGCAAAGATAATGTCCAGCACGGGAAGGCCACAAGAATTGACGGCTCATCCATCGGGCTCATGGTTGCTAAGCTACGAGTCGGGGAAAGTCGATGCAGTTAGTGGAGGAGAGGAGGCATCAGATGTTTTTTGCAAGTATTTGTGGCCTAGGATGGTGGGCTTCAAGGCCTCAAAATGTGGCAAGGGCTGAAGGTACTAAAGTCGGGAACAAGATGCTGTAGCATGATTTTACGGCTCGGTCATTGAGTTTATGATCACCAACTAGAAGTTGGAAGAAAAAGTTGTGAAAAAAATGTTTTATTGAAGTTTTTTGTGGTGACCATGGGGGGCTTGAAGGGGTGAGTTAAGATGTGGCCACCACATGTAAGCAAGAAAAACCCACAGAGGGTGTTGGGCTACGAAGACTCACAGAATACAAGCTGTGGCATCTAGCTTTGCAAAGCATACGAAGGAGTGACAACTCCCCTTGGAGCTTGGCTTTGGCCCCCCTACGAACGACGCTGTTGTGTTCGGTGACCAACGTTATCAGGTAGATTTTGGCGGTGCTCGGTGCTTTTAAGTTGACTATGGTCGGCCGTTGATGTGCAAAAAATGCTAGTGATGTGGCAACTAACCCCCAATGAAGAGTGTTCTCACGGTGCCTCCCGAGGCCAAAGTTTTATTGAAGGGGAAGCAGCATAGAGGGGTTCTCATGGGATTGTGAGATTCCCCCAAAGATCAAGAGAGACCTCCCACACATCTTGAAGACTCACGCATAGCAAGGGATGATCTCCATGTAGCCATGTTGTGGAAGGATGCGGAGGTGTCCGCACCATGGAAAACATGCTAAATATAGGGTTCCAAGTGTGTGAAATGCAATCCAAATGCTAAAAGAAGCCCTATTTTCAGTTGTTTCAAGAGAGTGATCACCTATAAAGAGTTTTTTTCAAATTTGTAAAGGGGTTTTTTCCATTGGGAGTATTTTTTGAGCATGGTGGAGAAGGACAACAAAGGGAGGCTTGCTCCGCATAGTACATGTGGAGTTCTTGTAGCTATTCTCTTTGAAGAAGAAGCTCTCCACTGCCTCCATAGTGTGTTGTTCCCTGCCCCCCTTTTCATTTTTCTCTTGTGCTTTGCTCAGTATTGCCAGTGTGAGTTCGGTTGTGTGTAACCCTGAACCGAGGTCCTAGTGTGCAAAGTGAGAGAGAGGGAAGGTTGGTGTGTGTTTGCGGTGTGGAATGATGGATCTTTCCAAGACGTGTATGTGTGTATTGGTGTATTTGGACCGGTGATTGCAGGTGATATTGTATTGTTATGAAGGTAAATTTGAGTGGTTAGGGGTGTTGTGTATATCCTATACTATAGAGAGGCTTTTGTTTGGTGTTTTGGGTGTGTCTCCCTTTTTCCCTTTCCAATATTCTTTCACTTCTTTAATTACCAACATATCATTGGGGAGCAATCAATGTGCTCCTAAGCGGCAATGTGCTCCTTTTGTTTGGTGTTTTGGGTGTGTATCCCTTTTTCCCTTGTACTTGATGAGGAAAGGGCTGAAAATGAGCAGGCTAGAGGTATGCCCAAATGGCTGGTGCACACTTTGTGTGACAGTAAATTGGATGCACCTTTGTCTAGTCGTACTCATTTAGGCTCTCGCCATGCATCTTATGCATCAGATTGTTATGCTTTGGCTGTGTTGAGCTTACATGATGTTGAGGAGCCTCTGTCTTTTGATGAAGCACAAAATTCAGAAAACTAGATGGCTGCCATGCAATCAGAATATGATGCACTTATAGAAAATGACACATGGACTTTATGTGATTTGCCTCCTGGCAAAATGCCATTGGTACGAAGTGGGTTTACAAGTTGAAACGCAAGCCGGATGGTGAGATAGATCTCCATAAGGCTCGACTTGTTGCAAAGGGTTATGCACATAAAAAAGGCATAGGTTATGAAGAGACCTTTGCTCCCACTTGTCGTATGACTACTGTGCGTTTTCTATGTGCATTGGCAGCCTATTTTGGTTGGGATGTACATCAATCAGACATTGTTACTGCTTTCTCGAATGGTGACATATTTGAGGAAGTTTACGTAACGCAGCCTCGCGGTTTTGTCATAAAAGGACAAGAGGACAAAGTGTGCAGATGTAAGAAAGCTTTGTATAGGTTGAAGCAATCTCCTCGTGCTTGGTATGAGAAACCTGACACTCATTTGGTCAAACGAGGCTTTCATAACAGTCCAACAGAAAGCACATTGCATGTAAAGCGTGAGGGTGATGTACTTCTCATTGTGGTTCTTTATGTCGATGATTTGCTGATCACAAAACCAAACGAGAGACATATTGATGAATTTAAGGCTGATTTGAATGCTACTTTCAAGATGAAATATATTGGGGTTGTTGCATCATTACTTGGGTATATAGTTTAAGCAGCGTGATGGTGGTATTGCCTTGTGTCAGAAAAGTTACATAGAGACATTGCTATGTAAGTTTGGACTTGAGGATTGCAAACCTATTGCCACTCCCATGGAAACAAGTTTAAAGTTGAGTCTACATGATTCTGGCGATCCTGCTAATGTCACTCTTTATCAAACTATTGTTGGCTGCCTCATTTATGTATGCAAACGAGGCCGGATATTTAGTTTGCAGTCTCAAAGGTCAACAGATTTATGCATAGCCCAAGGTCTAAGCATTGGCAGGTTGTCAAGAGGATTTTCCGCTACCTTAGTGGCAGTTTACATCTTGGCTTGTTTTATCCCAAGGAAGGATCATTGCCGCCAGACTTACATGCTTTTTTAGACTCAAATTGGGCCGGTTGTTTTGACACGCGAGTGTTCGCAAGTGGTTTTTGTTTCATGCTTGGCCGTCCATTTATATCATGGTTGAGCAAGAAGAAACCTACTGTGGCCACTTTGACTTGTGAGGCTGAGTACAGGGCAGCCTTCACAGCTACGATTGAGTGTGTATGGCTCAGACGCCTTATGGCTGATTTGGGTGTTGGACATGACACCCAACACTATCTACACTGACAATCAGAGCGCATTGGCAGTTGCGACGAACCCAGTTTTTCATGCTCGCACAAAGCACATTGAGGTGCATTACCACTATGTCAGGGAGAGGCTCTTAGCAGGAGAGATCAGCTTGGCTTATGTGCCAACACAGGACAACCTTGCAGATCTTTTCACAAAGGCATTGTCTCGTGAGAATCTTGAAGCTTTCCGAAAAGCTTTGGGCTTACTCCCCTTTGTGGACGGATCATGTCCTCACAGCATGGCACTTCCCTTTACTCATGTGCCAGCTCCCGTTTATCGCATCACTCCAGGGGGGACTTTTTACCATATACATGTGGTAGTGATGTGTGTGAACACACTAGGACCGCCGGGGCATTTTTCCCCTCTTTAGGAGGTTTTTTTCCCCGAGCATTGTATATACGCCCATCACTCTAGGGCTATCTATCTTTCCATTGCACACTAAGAAACACACTCTCTATTGTGTGCCTTGAGCTTCCTTCGTCTTCTCCAAGCTGTGTGCATTTCTCTACAACCCTAATTCCAACATTTATATGGTTGGGAAGGGGGGTCAAATATGTGAACTGATATGCGTGTTGAGAGAGATGGTGAGCACAATGCTCTATGTGAAGCAGGATGGGTGTACTTCTACTCAAAGTTGCTGCATATGGAGGGCTACGATCCTAGTTATGTTTTTTATCGAGGAGGTCAAGCTATGCAAGGTGTGGGGCAACCCACTTGTGGGTTTGGCAATAGCTGGAGCAAAAATAAGACAATGTATATATGGTTTTTGTTTGATCACATTGTTTTCCAGGTTTTGCGGCTTGTAGGTGAATAAAGCATCTTTTTGGTTGAACATAAATGTTCAAAAAGGGGGTTAGCAAATGATGGAGCACATCATGACAAAGCTCGTCTCGTGGAGACATCCATAGAGTATCCGTAGGCAAAAAATAGATGAGAGATGAAAGAGTTATGTCTACTGGAACATGGGGGTGTACTCTTTCTTGATAAAACATGAGCTCTCTAGAAGTTGTGTGTGTTTCAACTATTAAAATGGGGGCTCCCTTATCTTTTCTTCCCCCAAAAATCTTATCTCTCTTCTGAGCCGACAATACTTCCTTTGTGGGCATCTTTTAATTGACTCATTTTTTACCTTTTTTGGGCCAAGGAAATGGGGTGGGGGCAAGTGGCCGGGGACCAAAAAGTGGAGCCAGGCACCTATCTAGGCTCGTGGGACCCCAAAAATGGGCTACCTTCCTTCCCATGAGCCCATGAGCCCCTCCATAGCAAGCCTTGAGAGCTCCTCACAAGGTGATACACCCATAATGGGCTCCCCCTTTAGCCTATATACCCCCCACTTCCCACTTTTTCCTTTCCATGTGGGATAATCCCCCCGCCACATGCCACTTCCTCCTCAATCGTCCCAAATCCCTTGTGTCCAACAAATTTCCAAATTTCCTCCCAAGCAAGAGAGCTTCTTGGAAAAACTTCCCCCAAGCATAACTTGTTGCTCCGATCATCGAATGACACACTGTAACACACCGCTTGGAGCCCAAGTCATTGGCTACTTCTAGAATTCTCAAACCTCAGCATTTCTAATTCCAATCATCAAGTTGGCCTAGTTGCCTTTGTCGTGTGCACCTACAATCACTGTCTAAGTTGAGACTGCCCACTTTGGATGCTCATAACTCATGAGGTACAAGCTCGATTCACGAGATATAAAGCACGGCTGTAAATATTTATTAAAAACCATGTCTTGGGGACTCAAACAACACAAAATATCATCATTCAATCTTGGCAAAATCACACCTTTGTACATGAATTTTTACATAGTCACTTCCAAGACTTGTAGGGCTATATACACATACATACATCAGGCTAGTGGGCAAGCTTTTTGGCATGACTTAGTGACTTAAGGCTCGTCCAAAAAATGTGTGACATAGCTTGCCAACCCCACCTAGCCTGCTTGATCATTCATGACAAGCAAAGGTTTCTAGGGTGAACAAAATTTGCAGCTCATTCCCAGAAACCTCATTTACATTCTCAGATGTTTCCACACTATCTTCCTCTATTGATGGCATCTCATATGTCATTATTCTCATCAACCGTGCCAGATATTTCTTTAATCTGTAACCATTAACACAATATTTATGATGTGCACCACTCAAATTTGCCAATAGATATGTGCCAATTTCAAAATTCTTTACAACAGTAAAAGGACCTTCCCATTTGATTTGAAACTTTTTCTACTATTCTATCACAACACCAAATCACTCTTTTCAATTCCCTTATCCTTTACGCATTTATTAGATTTTATCTGAGCCTTCTTGGACACTTCTTCATAGTAGTTCAAAGCTAAAACTCTGTCCAATTGCAAACATTGTATATCCAACATTTTTGCCAAGTATTTTTTTTCTCTTCATCTACCAATGACAATAACTTGAGTGCAAGAATCTCCACTTCAATTGGCAATAAAGATTCCTTGCCATAAACCAAGTGGTAAGGAGAAAATCATGTGCTCGTTTTAATAGCAGTTCTGTAGCCCATAATACACAAGGCAACTCTGAATCCCAAGTCTTCCTATGTATGTGGGTCCTTTTTGTTAAGATCTTCAAAAAATCTCCATTGAGCCTCTCATTGAGACCATTGCATTGTGGATAATAAGGAGAAATGTACCTATGCTGTTTATTGAGCTTCTCGCATAAGAAATCAAACAGCTCTCGTCTAAATTTTGGTCCTCTATCAAAGTATATCTCTACGGGCACACCAAATTTGCAACATATATGCTCAAACTTTCCCATTTCTTTGTTGGTATTCTGTTTGATAGCCTTGGCTTCTACCCATCATGATAAATAATCCACTACTGTCAAAATGTAAACATTTCTTTTGCTAGTTATAGGTAAGGTCCAATAGCATCAAGATGCAATTTTTCAAACACATCAAAAGCTAGAATCGTCTTTCGCAATTTGGGCTTTAAAATTATCTTTCCCATCTTTTGGCAAGGCAAACAAAATTTGCACCTATGGTTAACATCCCGCTGAATGTTTGGCCATTCATAGCCTTTTTGCAAAATTTTATGCAATATGATCTTCATGACAAAATGGCCTCTGCAAGATCCCTCGTGATTTTCTTCCAAGATCTTATAAATCTCCTCTTTCCAAGGCACACGCTGCAAAACCAAATCACTTCCTTTCATGTACTGCACATCATTAAGCATTTTGTATTTCCTGGCTTTTCTAATAAACGCATACTTTTTGGAGGACGGTAAACATTCAGGTAGGACAAGTGTCAACTAGAAAATCCATTTCCTTTTATAACACTTCCCTCCCATGATATAAATCGGCATTTTTCTTTTAGCACAAACATACAAATAATCATTTCTTAGGCAGCACTTCTTCATTTTGAGACCTCTCAATATGCTGCAAACTTCATGATTCAAACTTTTTGAGCAAACGACTTCACCTTGAAGCATAAATTCTTAGTTTAAGATTCTTATTCTTCCATACTCCCAATACTTGCTTCATGGCCAAGGAGGCATCTCCTTTGATCTGCAAGCATCTAATTACCAACTGTAAAAAAATGTGCAAACCACCTTCAAGAGCCATGTACTCTGCCTCATTGTCACTTTTTGCATCAAGTTTCAGCCCTTGCTTCCTTACAAGTTTTCCTTGTGCATCATAAATGAAAATGCCTCCCAAAGTAGCATCATGGCTTCTTCGATAAGAGCCATCTAAATATAACAATGAAGCATCAGAGATGGCAAGGGTCTCGACTTTCTTCTTTTGCACCACCTCTTCCTTAACCAAAACAAGAGTGTCTTTATAAGTGAGTAAATCTGGTAGGGTCCACCAAAAAGGTGAACTCAAACTCTTGATGTTCAATAATCCATTTTATCACTATTTTTGATATATTTGAATTATTGAAGAGCTGAGGAAGCAATGAATAACTAGTGAGAAAGGTGAACGACTTTTGCAGCAACTAAGTCTGAATCCTCTCATAACCATATTGATCATCACTAATTCTATTTCAGAGTAATCTCTTTCATGAGGAGTCTTCACTAGCTCTACTAGCATAATGAATAGGCTTCATATACTGAGACTCATTTCCCTTTTGCAACAACATGGCCCCAATGGAATCACCTCCCACTGATGGGTTAACATAAAACTCCATTTTATAGTCAAGAGCTTGCATAATAGGTAGTGTACTCAAAAGTTCTTTGACTCTATCAAAAACATCATCACTATCACGAGACCACTCCAAGGGATCATTCTTAATTGCTTGCATTAATGGATACAGATGCCAAAGGTATGAAATGAGACATATATTTAACCTCCTGTATAAAAGTGGTGAACGGTCTGGTATCTTTTGGAGATGACAGCAACAACAAAGACTCCACTTTCTCTAGAATTTCTTCAATCCCATTTTTTGAAATCACATGTCCAAGAAGCTTCACCCTAGGCTGTGCTAAATGGCATTTCTTAGTGTTATGCCATTCCCTAAGGACATGATCAATCCACAAAAGGGAGTAAACCCAAAGCCTTGCGAAAAGCTTTGAAATTTTGATCACCAGACAATGCCTTTGTGAAAATATCTGCAAGGTTGTCTTGTCTTGGCACATAAGCCAAGCTGATCGCTCATGCTGAGAGCCTCTCCCTGACATAGTGGTAATGCACCTCAATGTGTCTTTTGTGCAATCATGAAGAACTAGGTTCCTTGCAACTCCCAATGCGCTCTAACTGTCAGTGTAGAGAGTGCTGGCAGTGTCCTATCCAACACCCAACTCATCCATCACGCATATGAGCCATACACACTCAATTATTGCAAAGAAGACTGTCTTATACATAGCCTCACATATGGAAGTGGCCATAGTAGGTTGCTTCTTGCTCAACCATGATATGCATGAATTGTCGAGCATGAAACAAAAACCACTCGTGGTGGACACTCGCTTGTCAAAACAACCAATTCAATCGGAGTTTCAAAAAGTATGTAAATCTTGCGGCAATGATCTCCACTTGGGATAAAAAAAAGCTAAGATGTAAAGTGTCATTCAAGTAGCAAAAAATCCTCTTCAAAACCTGCCAATGCTTATATCTTGGTCTATGCATAAATCTCCTAATCTGTGGGATTGCAAACTGAATGTCTGGCCTCGTGTTGCATACATAAATGAGGCATCCAAGAGAAAATTAATAAAGAGTGACATCGGGGCAATCACTAGAATCATGAAGACTTAATTTCAAACCTGTTTCCACGGGAGTGACAATAGGTTTGCAATACAGAAGCACAAACGTACAAAGCAATGTTTCTATGTAACTTGCAGAAGTAATGATGTAGCAATCCCAAATCTTCATCTTGAAAGTAGCATTCAAATCAGCCTTAAGCTGAACAGTATGTCTCTCATTTGGTTTAGTGATCAGGAAAAATCATCCACATAGAGAACAACAATGAAAAGTACATCACCCTCACGCTTTACATAAAATTTGCTTTCTATTGGACTGTTACAAAAGCCCCGTTTGACCAAATGACTGTCAACCTTCTCATACCAAGCACAAGGATATTGCTTCAACCCATACAAAGATGTCTTACTCTTCTACACTTTATTTTCCTACCTTTAATAACAAAACCGCGAGGCTGTGTTACATAAACTTCCTCAAATATGTCACCATTCAAGAAATCAATAACAATGTCTCACTGATGTACATCCCAACCAGAATGAGCTTCCAATGCACATAGAAAATGCATAGTACAAGTGGGAGTAAAAGTATCTTCATAATCTATGTCTTTTGCTGTGAATAACCCTTCACAACAAGTCGAGTCTTATAGCAATCAATCTCGTCATCCGACTTGCGTTTCAACTTGAAAACCCACTTTGTATCAATGGCCTTTTTTTCATAGAGGCAAATCATATAAAGTCCATGTGTCATTTCTTTAAGTGCATCATATTCTAATTGCATGGCAGCCATCCAATTTTCTCCATTTTGTGCTTCATTGAAAAAAAAATGGTTCCTCAACATCACATAAGCTAAACCGAGACAAAGCATAACAATATGATGCATGAGATGCATGGCGAGAACCTAACAAGTATGAATAGACAAAGGTGCCTCCAATTTAGTGTCACGCAAAGTATAAACCAACCATTTTGGCATAACTCTAGCATACTCATTCTCATAACTTTCCCCATCAAGTACATCATGTACATCTGCATCAGTAACAGGACAATCTGTAACATGTATTTTTAGAAACCCCCATAGGCTGTACATTAGCCTCATTGGAATATACAATTAAACTTTCACCACTAAAAAGAGGCAACAAAGTGTCATAAATATCTTCCAAGCACTATCTCTAGTACATGACAGCAAGGGCTTAACAGAATCTTCCACAAACACAACACCTTGTGAGACCAAGATCCACTCTGTTTGCGGATGATACAACCTCTAACCTTTGCTTTCAGCACTATAACCAACAAAAATACATTTGACAGTCTTATCATCCAATTTTTTGTGTTGCATTTGTGGCACCAAAGCATATGTCAAACAACCAAAAACATGCATGTGCTTAATAGAAGTCTTTCCATCATGCCATGCTTCATAAGGAGTCATAGATTGCAAAGCTTTTATAGGACACCTGTTAAGTACATAAGTGGCACACATGATAACCTTAAGCCAAAACGAATGTGGTAAAGCTTGAATTTTGACCATACATCATGCCATTTTTGTAAGAGACCTAATTTTCTTCTCAACAATGCCAATTTTTTGAGGTGTATATGGCACTATACATTGGTGTTTTATCCCAGGACTTAAATTCATGAGACATATACTCCTCCCCTTGATCGGAACAGAGGGTGTCCATACTACATTTTGACACATTTTCAGCCATAGCAAGAAATTTCTTGAAGCACATAAACACTTCCAACTTAGCTTTAAGTGGATAAACCCTTGAGTGCCTAGAGTAATCATCGATAAAAGTCACGAAGTATAGTTAATTGCCCATGGATGGAGTTTGCATGGACACAAACATCACTATGCACAAGTTGCAACCTGCATGTGGCCCTAACTAAACCATCCTTTGGAAACTTTGAACGTTGCATCTTATCCAAAATGCAGCCTTCACAAACCTGTTTGACATGTGCTTCAAGAGACGGCAAAGAAGCAACCATATTAGATTTTTAAAAACGCAATAAACTAGAAAGATCAAAATGCCTAGAACGTCCATGCCAAAGATTTGCATCTAAAAGAGTCTTTGAATCCACAATGGAATTTGCAAAATTATGCCCACACTTGTCATACAAAGTAAGCTTGTATAGACCACAACATAAAATGATTGATGGGACGATCTCATCACCAAAATTGAGATCCTAAACTGTAAACCTATCATCCCTAAATTTCACAATAAGACAAAGTCTAGCGAGTGCAAAAACAGGCAAAAGAATCTTCTTGACACCAGGTACATACAATGTATCAAAAAGTGTAAAAGAACTGCCATTCGTAGTAGTAAGCACAATCTTTTCAAGTCCTTGAACCGCATATGAGACATTGTCGGCACAAGTGACAATATTCCCATGAGGGACACACTCAAGATAGGTAAATAAAGCAGGATGTGAGGTAATGTTCTTTACAGCTACCACTGTCAAAATACCACACATATGAATCTACAGCAACTAACATGCATGAATCATGGACAACACGATCATAAGTACAATTTGTACTAAATGCCCACTCTACATCTACATCAACATCACAATCTCCTTTCAGAGAATACTCTACAATAGCTGCACTTGTATTGGACCCTATAATTGATACAACCTCTTTCTTCTTAGCATCTTTTGCCTTCAACTTAGGACACTACTTGATTAGGTGATCATTAGCCTTATAATAATGGCAAGAATTTTCTTTTTCCCTTATCACCATAATTTCTAGACAAAGTGCTGTCAACAGAAGCATTAGGAACATAAGATTTTCCACTTGCAGAAGAACCATGAGAAGTGGTTACATTGTTGTTACCACATTTTCTTTGAGCAGCAATTCTAACCTGTTTAAATGCACATTCACTTGTTTTTTCTAGAAAGTGACTCTTGCAATAGAAATGTGCATAATGCATTAAACTTGACAACTTGAGGATTTCCTTGGGCCATAAGTCTCCAAGTACTAGCAAACGTCTGATAAGAATCTAGTAATGCATCAAGAATAGTCTGCACATGGGAACTGTCAAAAATGACTTTGCCTACAGAAATAAGCTCCTCATTAATTGATATCCTTGACACCATCAAGGAAAGTGTTCATCACATCTTTCTCATGGATAATCTTTGACCCCAGCTCTTTACACATCAATGCAATTTTAGCCTCATTGTGACTTGCATAAAAACCAGCCAAAACATCCCAAGCCTGTTTTGCAGCTTTTGTTGAATGAATATGAGGTGTAATAGTGCGCTTCACAGACAATGCAATCAAAGCATGAATCTACGCATCTTTTACATCCCAACGAGCTTGCTCACTGATCATAGGCAAAATAGCTTTGGTAGCAGTAATCATTCCACCAAAACCAGCAACATCCTCAACATTGCCTACATTCTCAGAATCAAGCCATACATCAATGCCCTGCACGATATTCCAAACGCCCTTTGACACAAGAATATGTTGCATCATATAAGCCCACATAGGGTAATTGTTCTCATCCAATACATTCGAACACTAATATTCACAACACCTACAATAAGCCATGACATAATTTAAAAGTACAACATAAATTTTAAATAAAATTGTATATAAGGTTTTTAAAAAAATTATAAATTGACTTAAACTGAAATAACTCAATGATTTTTTTTCAAACTTATTATTATTACCAAATATAATCAAAATTTAAAAATAACAAATTTAATTTATTTTTTAATTCTTTCAAAAAATGTGTGTGTGTGCATGTAGTGTGTCAAATTATGTGTAAATTTATGTAGATATTTATTTATTTACGTGTTTATGTGCATGTGTTTGTGTGTGTGCACACAAAGAAAGGGATAGTGCACTCACAAGCGGCATAAGTGAGCACAAAACGCTTGAGAGATGCCGCTAAATCTGGAACAAAACACTCACACACACACACTATATGTCAGACACGCACACAAAAATTACAAATCTATGATATAATCTCACCTTCTTGTTACGGACGAGTGTATGAGTGGAGATCTTAAGCCTAGTAAAGTCCCACAATAGCAAATCTGAAGCAAGGGAGAAGAGAAGAGTAGTTCAAAGAATTGGACAAAAATGCAGAAGAGAACCTGCGGTTGTGTTTTTGCAGGTGGTGTCGATGCAGGTGTCCGTATGTACATTGGTATTATTATCAATAACATCGTCGATATGAGCATTGGTAATTAAAAGTTTAGTTTTAAAAAAATTGGATCTCCCTTTAGGTTTAGCAATGCATATACCCTAATGATGTCGATAATTTGGCATCGGTTATGAAGTCCTCTCTTATAGTGCTTCCCTTACAAATTTCTAAGCTAGCAATAGACAGTACTTACTCGCTTACCACTTTTTGGTAGCACTAAGTTCTTATTTTTCCCTCGATGTTGATGCAATGAGGAGTTCGCCATGTAGTCTCATGCATGCAAGATACACATATAACATACCAATTGCACTCAATGATGTTGGAGTTATGGATATGGGATTTGTACATTTATGCTCAAGTGATCATTAGGAGCTATGGTCATTTGTGCCGGCCGGCAAATGTGTATTCATTTTTTAGCATTGAAGAATCTGTAAATGAAATACGTGCAAGAGGGAAATGCTCACTCTTGCACGGGGAGATTGCACCTAGTGTCTGCCTTGTTCTTCTCTCCTCTCCACTCCTCTCTCTTGACGTGCCGACATAGCACTCTGCTCTAGGAGGTGCACCTACACACACTCTCTTGCTCTCTCCCGCTCTCTGTCTCTCTCTTATTACGTACGACTCAGAGTATGTGCAAAGATGGTTGCCAGGTATACAGTTTTGTCGATTTATGGCTTGCAATATGCTGTTTTCTCTATTTGGCAGGGCCACCTCGCCTTTCGTTTGCAGCAGTGGTCTCAGAGCTAGCAAATCATCCTTGGCAATATGGACATCACACCGACAAAGGGAATCAAGATAGCAATCTTAATCCAAAGCTAATCTTATTTATTTTTGTAACACTGATTTTGTTGGTCAAATTCACTGTTTGTTTTCTCTTCTTAGTTTGATCATTATGTCATTTGGTTAAGTTAGACCACCTGGATCCACGGATTACTTAGGTGTAGTGAAGGATAGTTAATTAGGATCCTTATTATAGTTAATAAAATCCTCAAGATTTACCAAGTGCTATGCATGTAACCAACTGCATGAAAAGTGATGGAAGGAGAAGAATAAGAGCAATTTAAACGTAGTGGATTTAAGGAACTCCCCGACACAGTTGTGCACAGTACGAACCAATTAGAGGTGATAGTGTGGTGGGAACGTCCACCCTGCAGCAGCAAGAGGCTTAAATTTCAATTTAAATAATACTAACTTACTGTCGCCTGCATTTCCTCATTGTCATCATCACTTCTATTGTGATCCTCATCACCATCCCCACCGGTCGGAGACCCCATTTTTCACCCTGGTCACCATCTATCGACATCACACGACCTCACGACACGCTCGGCTTTTGTGGCAAGGACGGAGTCGCAACAACGATTGCAATACACAATGCTCGGTAGTTTTTTTTTCGCTATTGTCATCACATGACGTGCTCCTGACGTCGTTAGTGTGCGACACCTACAGGCCATCCCATGCACCGCCAACCTCAGCAGGCGTGGTTCCTCTACAGCTCATGCCACTGCATCCCTTAACGATTGCTTCACCTGCATGTGTAGCGCACTTGCAACATATCATGCATGGTGGCAGTCGCTGCTAGTTGCACGCACCCACCCTTATCACCATGCCCGACATCACAGATTTGCATGGTGACTATGCAATTTCACACCCCTCGAATCTACTTCGTGGCTCCAGTTTTCCCATCAACAACACAAAATCTATCTCTCTTTATCGCATGCTGACCACTGTTTCACTATCCCTCTCCCTTGCCCTCTCGTATCAACCACCCCCCCCACTTCTCATCAAGTGGACGACCAAGACATCCTTCCATATCATTCTCTCTCATCCAACAACTAGGACTCCCTAGGAACCCAACGACTTCATGGCGGTCTCACGCGGCTGCAAGTTGCCCCAGCTTTACAGACAACCCAACCATTGGATGTATGCATGTTTCTCTCTCTCTCTCTCTATCTTAATCTCATGCAACCATCACCACCCACCGATCCCCTCGTCCATGCAGACTGTGCGACCCCTTCTTTTGGACTTCCATGTTGAGGTTCTGAATTAAGGGAAACCTACAATCATGTAATCCATTCACAGTCGCCACAATTGTTTCTTTCTACCTACACAGCCTTGGCTGCCTAGCAAGTGCAATTGGCATTGCTTTAAGGCTCAAGCTCTCTACATGCTTTTCAGCTAAAGTTATCTCTCTTCCTGCAAAACGGCCACACTCCTCCTCAACTAACTCCCATCCACTCTTTGTGATCAAGCGCCAACTCTCTCAACTCGTGGTCCAACAAACCCAATCTCTCTCTAAAACCGCCATGCGAAATCGGTGCCGCCAAATTAGCACACCCAAGCAACCCCACACACCGTTTCTCTCTGCAGTTCAAGTGTCTTTCTCTCTGGTCCCCTACCATTCATTGCCTAAACTTGCAGGCAGCTCCCAACCACTTGACTCTTGCTCAGCTTCCATTATTGAAGGCTGGCCACTCACGCCCTTCACGCAACTTCTATCACACCATTGCATGGTGGCTCACCCGTACTGTCAGGTGTTGCACTTTGATGAACACTATAAGAGGAAAACTCTAGAATGCTAGAATTTCCGCGGATTAACAAAGGAAAATAGAAAGAGAAAATATTGTGTGTGCGGTAATAACAGCGGCAAAGGACGTGATAATATAGCTGCGATTATTATCACAAATATTACCACGCATATTACTGCACATATTATCGTGCATATTAGCGCGAGTATTACCTCACATATTACCCCGTATATTACCCCTTTTTTCAAAAATAAATATGCTCATTTGGTCCATCCATTTGGATGGCCTAGATGAGCATCTTTCTTGTTGACTTGTATAAAGTTATTTGGTCTATGATTGTCTTCTTCTAGCACATAGTTCACATCAACAAATATTGGTTGCTTCTTATTAATATTCTCTCACAAGGGACCTCTATTTATTGTAGGGGGGTTGTATACTCATCTTTGACATTGAAGAGTGAGTCAAATCAACCAGTGATTTGGAAGCTGAGGTAGTTGATGATTGACTTAAGAACCTTTGTGTATGATCATAATTCTAGTACTAGGAGCACACTCATAACCTTTAAGATAAGCATCATATTCAAAACTTTGTAGCCTTTGCATTTCCATTTACATTGCCATTGCCATGTTTGTGCTGGAGTCCATTTGGCATTTTCAATGATTATGCATTCTACTCATTATGACATTTATGATAGGTAGATATAGATAGACAAATAGATTTAATTACCATCCACGAAGGTCATATATGACGTATGGGACTAGAAATAAAACATTACAACGTTTCTTCTGAATAAAGGTTTGCTGGGTCTCGGGGGCTCCACCTAAAAATATGTAAGTGTAGCACGTGAGTTCACCTAGAGGGGTTTTTTATATACCAAAGAGTTAGAGAATTCCATGTACAAGAGGGGTTTAAAAATGGGAAATTGAAAAAAAAGTACAAGTTTATGAAGGAAGATGGGTCTTTTAATTCATGATGAATTGTGTGTGTATAGGGGTTTTAAAAATACCATTGGAGCGCATGTGCTTTAGGTTTTTTGTGAAAGGTGGATCCCCTGGGTGTTGAATACATCTCAATTAAGGAGTAAGGGTCTAGCGAGGTGTGTTAAAGGGAAGATAAGATGAAATGAACAAAACCTAAAAAGGGGTAGGTGAGGAGGGAGCCGGTTTGGGAGTTCAAAACTCTTAGATAATGGATTTACCTTCTTGATAAACTGACCATCTCCCTATTGAGTGCACTTCTCACATCTTTTGGAGTTCTTCTTTCTTCTAGTTGAGTTAGGAGGGTGTTAGATCTTTTGCAAACCAAAATTTGGTGTCCTTGAGTGTTGAGATGTAGAGAGAAAGAGAGAGAGACAAGACAAGAGACACACCATATACGCTCCCAAAGACTGATTCATATTGAGGACAAGATACAAATATATAGGTGAGACCAAGTTGAGTAGAGTGAGCCATATATAGCTCCAACACCCCCACTCAAACAAAGGTCTCTAGCTTTGGATGAAAAAACCCTTGGGGAGTTCAAGGGAAAAACCCAAGCCCCTATACAATGTGAAAATATGAACCAGTGATGATGATGTGAAAGTGAATTGTGCATCTATGTACAAATATTCAAGTGACTAATTAGAGATCACAATGTGAAAATGTGGAGTGTGCATAGTGCATGGTACCTAAAAGATTACAATGTCATATGTACAAAGCTATTACAATAGCAAAGAAACTAATCTAGAAAGAGTGAGGTCGAAGCAACTCCAAGCTCCGAGCGCAAGAGGATGAAACGTGACTCGTTGAGGCCTTTGGTCAAAATGTTTGCAATCATCTGGTCACTTGGACAGTGTTCAACCATAATGGTTCCTTTGCGTACTTCATACCTGACATAATGATAATGGACAGCAATGTGCTTTGACTTATTATGTTGAACATAGTCTTTTGCAAGACTAATAGCACTTTGGTTGTCACACCGCAAGGGTGTGCTAGAAAGAGGAGAGTGACCAATATCAACCAGCATTTGTCGAAGCCAAATCAACTCACGAGCTGCAAGTGATGCCGCAAAATATTCTGACTCAGTCGTAGAAACTGCAACACAACGTTGTTTCTTGCTAGTCTAAGAAACAAGACAACCATTTATAAAGAAGCAATTTCCACTAGTAGATCGCATAGATAAATGTGAGCTTGCCCAGTCTGCATCTGTGTAACCCAAAAGAGAAAGAGATTGCATAGAATCCGATGTGAGTTGTCATCGATATACTAAACCAAAATCTGTAGTGCCTTTCAAGTATTTCAAGACACGCTTTGCAGCAGACCAATGCTTAAGAGAAGGACATGCAAGATGTTGTCCAAGATAATTAGCAACAAACAGAATATCAGGACGAGTGTTCATGCCAACAAACTGAAGGCATCCAATCAAGTTAGCATAAGGTTGATTTGTGACAAGTTGACCGCCATTGTCAGAAGTGTTCTTCGTACGTAGAGCTTGCAAGACAAGGTGTGTTGGCTGAATGTGCAGATTCCATACCAAATTTTTGAATAGTATCTGCAATAAACTTTGACTGTCGAAGGAATAAAATACCTTTTGTACGGTTCCGTTGGATTTGAATGCCAAGACACGAGTGAATCTCTCCAAGATCCACCATATCAAATGCAGAAGACAATAACTTTTTCACTTGCTGAAGAAATCCCAAATCATTGGAAACAAGGATGGTATCATCCACATAAAGAGCAAGAATCACAAAACTGCTACCTTGGCGTTTTATGTATAAGTTGGGGTCTGACGAGCAAGAGATGAATCCTTTAGAGGTGAGAAAAAGATCAAATTTTGTATACCAGGCTCGCGAAGCTTGTTTGAGACCATATAGTGCCTTATGGAGTTGAGCAACAAGGTCTTCTTTACCTGGAATAACAAACCCTTCTGGTTGTTCCATATAAATTTCCTCTTCCAAGTCACCATTAAGAAAAGCAGTTCGCACATCCATTTGATGAGCTTCTAAATCAAATTGAACAGCAAATGCCAATAAAACTCGAACACTTGTAATGCGAAAAACTGGTGAAAAAGTCTCTTGATAATCAACACCAGCTACTTGGGAATAACCTTTTGCAACTAAACGCGCCTTGAACTTGTCAAAAGATCCATCTGCTTTTACTTTTGTCTTATACACCCACTTACATTTAATAGCTGTACGACCAGGAGGTAATTCAGTTAGTATCCATGTACCTTTAGAGATAAGAGAATCGTACTCTGCTTCCATAGCCTCTTGCCATTGATCCTTTTATGGTGAAGAGATAGCTTCATCATAAGTAATGGGATCTTCGGAAGTAGAAAAAGCATTATCAGCAATATCGTCATCATAAACATGACATGAGCCATGTTCAAAATCAATAGGCAGATCAACAAAAATATCAATATCATCACTGGCGACATTCGGAATGGATGGTTGTGAAGAGGAAAGTTGCTCTATAGGAAGAGTTTCATCTTCTGAAAGAAATGGAAAAGCTTGAAGCAATGATTTAGTATCATCAGAATCATCCATGGACCATGAGCCTCCCATAAGCTGTTCGTTAAAAGTAGCATCACGATTCACAATTACTTTCTTGGAGGAAGGGTCATAGAATTTGTAGCCTTTGGAAGTGTCAGAATATCCAATAAAAATAACTTTAAGACCAAGAGCATCAAGCTTTGTTCGTGTTTCTTTGGGAACATGAATATAAGCAATACATCCAAAGGTTCGAAAATGAGATACAGAAGGAATGTCACCTGTCCATGCTGTGATGGGTATCTTACCAGAGGGTGCAGTAGTAGGAAGATGATTCTGAATAAATATTGCTGTCAAAGTAGCTTCAGCCCAAAAAACACGAGATAAGCCAGAATGAATCAACATACATCTTACAACATTGAGAATAGTGCGATTCTTTCGTTCAGCAACTCCGTTCTGTTGAGGCGAATGTGGAATAGTGTGTTCGTAACGAATTCCACTGTCAGAACAGTAACTCACAAACTCTCGAGAAACATATTCGCCTCCATTGTCACTACGAAGCTTCTTAAGGCGACGACCAGTTTGAAGTTCCGCAGCCTTGTGGAATTGTTTGAAAACAGATAAGGCTTCAGATTTTTGTCTAAGTAGAAATACAGTCGTATACCTTGAGAAATCATCAATGAAAGTAATCAAGTAGCGATATTGTGATCTCGAAGAAGGTAGAGGTCCACATATATCAGTATGAACAAGATCCAATATGTCATGAGAATGAGTTGTATTTGAAAGAGGAAAGGGTTTGCGATTGTGTTTCCCAAGAGCACAAAATTCACAAATTCCCATATGAGGATGCGCTTTAAGATCCATGCCATGAACAAGATCACGACGTTGAAGATCAAGGAGTTTTGAGAAATAAGCATGAACAAAACGGTGATGCCATACTTTGCAATCATGATCACCTGGAGCAGTGACAACATTTGCTACAGCATCGTTGAGAGAGAGTTCAAACAAATTACCATTTCGAGGAGCAGTGGCTATAGTCTGTACATCTTTCTCAATTCGGCATTTGGTATGATCAAATCCAACAAACAGACCAAGATCAACAAGTCTAGCAACTGAAAGAAGATTACGTTGAAGATCTGGTACATGTAATACTCCTCGCAAAATTCGAGTGGAAGAAGATAAGGTACCAAGATATAAGTCTCCAATACCCTTTACTTGACAAGTAGTATCATCAGCAAGATAAACAACACGTTGAACTGGCAGTGGATGATAGTTATGGAGCCACTTAGACTGATATGTCATATTTCCTGTAGCACCAGAATCGACAATAAAAAGTGATCCATCGCGTACATGAAGTATTCTGTCTGGAGCAACTGAACATAGGACGCAGTTTGTTTCTGGTACAATGTTGTTTCGATGTTCAGTAGCATATGCTCTATTCCGATCTGTGTCGAATCGAAGCTTATAGCACATATGAGTGGGATGATCAGATCGTCCACAATATTCACAAGAAGAAGAAGAAGAGTCTCTAGATAAACGTGGTTGTTTTGTGGTAATATTGTGTTCTTCATCATATTGACGTGCCCAACAATCATCTTCAGTATGGCCATTTCTGTTGCAGTAAGAACATTGCTTATTAGGAAATTTGAGACGAGAGAAAATATTACCGCGACGGCCACCTCTGCGGTTTCCTCGTTGAAATGGACGCCTTCGAGCATAAAAAGCCCGTTCCATCTGTTGTGACTCAGTCTCCTCGTGTGAAATCATAGCTGTATCATGACTAGCATTACGACGTTCTTGACGTTGAGAGTATTCAATTAAAGACATGCAGGCTTGGTCGAAATCAAGACCATCTTTATTAGAGAGAATAGTAACAATGTTATCATAAGAAGAGTCCTTCACCGTATCAAGGAGAAGTGTAATCAGTTGCTTTTGTGGAACAGGATCACTGGCAGCAACAAGTTGATTAATAATAGATTTGAAAGATTCAATATGTCCCGTCATGGCAGTACCAACTTCATATTGTAACTTGTTAAGCAACCCTCTCAAATAAAGTATTTCTGTGACAGATTTCTTCTGAAAGTTTGCAATAAGGTACTTCCATACGTCGTGGGAAGTAGGCAGTTCGTACATATCAAGCAAAAGGGAATCAGTAAGAGCAGAAAGAATATACCGACGAGCTGCTTTATCACGTCGTTGCCAATCCGTATAGGCAACATTCCAATCTTCAAATATAGGTCCTTCAGTGATAAGCACGTTATCATTATCCGTATCAACAGGCTGAGGCGGACAAACACGATTTCCAAGAACAACATCGGAGAGTTCATCGCCTTCAAGAATTAACAACATCTTTGCTTTCCAGCCTGGAAAACCTTGACCTTGGAAAGGAGGAACAGAACGCTGGCCAGAAGGAAAGCCGTTGACGAGAATATTCATAGCCATATCTTGTTGCGTGAAGACGTATAAGATAAGATCGCAGAATTTGCACACCATATATGGTGAAGGCCGCAATTGAGAATGAGAGAGATATGAGGACTGCGTTCTGTCAACGATAAACGTAAGAAGGATGCTCAAGGAACTTCCAAAGATGTGAGAGACGTCACCCAAAAAGGGCAGGGTAAAGGAGACGTTAATAATAAAAGAGTCCTCAAAATAGAGTGGCATGAGACGCAAGATTGACAGCCACAATATGAATAGCAAAAAGCTAAATCTTCTCGAAAAAGTTAATGCCAAAATAAGAAAAACGATCGCGGACGCTTCACGAAGAAGTAGGACGAAGAAAGCTGCGTCAAGTCCCGTTTCTCCAAATTTTGAGCAGAACAGCAAGAAAAATTGAGATGAAGTTCAGGGTGTCATCAACAAGAAAACGTAATCAACGATTAGATTGATTAGCAATAAACGTCACACAAAACACTAATCATATTCTTCTTAACACAAAACAACCACAATTAACAAGAATCAATGCTCAAAAAAAAAAATTATAGCAATTTTTGAATCTTACATGCAAATCGCATACACATACTGTTTTGTCACCATGAATTGAATCGGCGCATGATCGTTACTGCTCTGATACCATGTTGAGATGTAGAGAGAAAGAGAGAGAGACAAGACAAGAGACACACCATATACGCTCCCAAAGACTGATTCATATTGAGGACAAGATACAAATATATAGGTGAGACCAAGTTGAGTAGAGTGAGCCATATATAGCTCCAACATTGAGAAGCCGCAATTGCTCAAGGAGTTTGATTTGATCTGCCTTGGTCTTGAAAGGGAGGATTGCATGGTTGGTGCAATGTTCCTGTGTAAAAGAGGTGATTGTGGCTGACCCCATTGTACCATGTGGGTTGTTGTTTGGATGTGAGCAAAGGAATTGTGGAACATTGAAGGCGATATACTCTTGGCATTGTCATTCACCTAGCGTGTACACTACACGATCTTCAACCTTACCGAAAATGATGCCTTGCACTGGGGTTTTGACGTCCTCCTTTGTGAGGGTGGTATATACTTCCACCGTTGCGTTATTGAGATTGAGGTCCCCCTTCCCTTTCAGGTCACTTGGAAGCCTACCAATGCAAACATTGAGGGCGATATTTATGTCTTGACCTCCTTTGTGAAGGTGGTCTCTACTTCCACCTTTGTGTTATTGAGCTTAATGGCAACGAGTCTATGCTTCAGCTCCTCATTCTCCTTGCAAAGCTTCTCAACTTCATTTTGAAGACCTATGTGTTAGGTATTTGTCTTTGGGGGTGTTTCCACAACCCCAAAGAATGTATACTTTCCTTGAGATGAGGCTCGAGTGGCCATGATAAGCACATGCTTCCTATGAAGAGACTCAAAGAATAACTGCTTGAGAGTCACAGGCAACTCAAACAGAGTCAAAGTTCGTGCTCAAGATGAGTCTGAGAGTTGAGGGCAACTCAAGCAGAGTCGAGGTTGGGCTAGTCCGATAAAGTTGGGGTTGTGGGTAGCTTCAACAAAGTCAAAATCGTGAGAATGATTAGATGTGTGTGCAAGGTGGTGTTGGTTGGGAGGACAAGGTTGTGTTAACACTCTACCTAATCTCTACATCCTCTCTATCTACTCCATCTACACCTCTTTCTAAACCATAATCTCTTCCTAGATCCTAACATTATCTATCTACCTTCAACTTAATCTCTATCAACACTCTCTATGTATCCTCCTTCTCTACCTAATTTACCTAAACTCTACACCCTCTCTATGTTATGGAATTGATATTTTATTGTTTAATGCAGCTGACATGTGGAAAAGGCTAAAGGTTATGTGAAAAGATCTCGAAAGGATATTATATTTTATAATTTATTATTCAAGTGCTCTTTTATGAGCTTTGGCCATTTATGACCGGCCGGCCAGTTTGTACTCACTTTGACCATTCAAGAATCTATAAATTAAATACGTGCAAGAGGAAAATGGTCACTCTTGCACGGGGGGAGATTGCACCCAGTGTCTGCATTCTTCTTCTCACCTCTCCTCTCTTCTCTCTCTCGTGCCGATGTAGCACTCCATTCTAGGAGGTGTGTCTGCACGCGCCCTATTGCTTCTCTCTCGCACTCTGTCTCCTTCTGTTCGTGTATCTCGTGATTATGCGTCTATGTGGTTGCCATGTATGTCAATTAGTCTGTTTTATGGGTTGTAGTATGCTATTTCGGATATTTTGTAGGGCAGCTAGGCTTTCGACTGTAGCAGTGGTATCAGAGCTATGGCTATGTCTTGGGTATACAACGGACACGGCTATGAGGATCTTTGCCCACAATAAACAATAACTTAGGTTCAATAAACAATAGTGAACCTAAGTTATTTGCCTTCGCTTTACCATCAAATTGTTCATTTCTTTTGGGTCAACTTAAATGTTTTTCATGGATTTATTTTTGTTTTATTTTTAATTCCTCTGTTATCTTAGATAGTTCTTCTCTTAAGGATATCATGTAGTAAAGGTCGGTTTACCCATGTAAGTAGCTTGCAACTAATAGCAACATGTGGAGGAATTGTATTGCTAAGATTTGGTTATTTTATGAAAGAGAAGTTAGGAAGGGAGGTAAACTATTTTGCCTATCTTCATTAAATATATAGTGAACTTCATAAGGTAGTAAGGAAGAAGAAATTATAAGTGTTTTTCTCCATTAATTATTAAGATAATGGAAAAAAATATATAGGATAATAATAAGTGACCTTGAAAGGGAGTATACGTGCCGAAGAGAAGAAACACATCATAAGCCTAATCTTCCATTCGTCGATCTAAATTACCATGTGGGAGACTGTCAATGTGATATTTGCAGCAACAGCAAGGCGACCTACTCTATAGCATTTCACAGGCGATGGGCTGCAACATGATTATATATATATATATATATATATATATATATATATATATATATATATATATATATATATATATATATATATATATATATATATATATATATATATATATATATATATATATATACCAGAGAATAGGTGCTTTGGGCTGAGGGCAGCGCAAGATGCGACAGTAGGAGAACTCGTCCATTCATAGCAGTAGTGGATTGGAAAAAATAATGAGGAATTCGAGAGGAAGATCAGTAGTTTGGTAGTGGGAACTTTTTGTCTTTAACCTACAGCAGCCGCATTTCGGTTATGTGCGCCTCCGACATCGACCTACAGTAGCATGGGTGTGTGGTGGCTTAGGGTGACGAAAATATTTTGCATGCCCTTCAACCATGCACGCTCATAGTTGTCCAATCTACAACATGCGCAAGAAAACTGACAGCCACCAACAATATGACCACTGTAACAACGAGAGGACTTCCACCAAAGTGGGCACAACCACCAAATTTTGGATGGCGCAATTTTCATGCAGCTAATCTGGAGGTACCTCTAATGCTGCAACACTCTTTGGATGGCCATGCAACAAAATAACTGCAGCTTCGCTCACAAACATCCACCACTTTCACACCTACACACTACTCCCACCTTCCTTTTGGCATGCAAAGGTGGCTGCAGTTAATCCAGCCCAGCCAGTGAACTCTCCTTTTTGCAAAGGCGGCCACCTTCAGTGTTCTGTCTAGACAGCCGTCCTCAGCCATCGAATGTTGTACCCAATGGCGGCGGGCGCCATTCTCATGCAGACCAATAAGATCAACAGCCAACTTTATCTATCTATATATATATATATATATATATATATATATATATATATATTAGCATGTACCACTCCTTTTCCACTTTAGTTCACACAGAGTCCAGACCACCACCCACTACATCGAATTACAGTCCAACTGCCCCCTCCCTCCCTTGCGCATCCAGAACAATAGCATCTCTCTCTTTCTTCCTACCAACTAGCCCTCTTCCTCTCCTACCGGTGCAGCTCAACTCTCTATGTCCTCGTTCTCAAGCCACACATGTAGAGACAGTATTGAACTCTACATCTAATGTTGTGTGTGTGCACACCTTCCCCTCCCCTTCCTTCTCCATCTCTTAAGATTCATGCATATCCTCTTCTCTCTCATGCAGGGATCGGCTTGCAATTCTGCAGATCTTGGGAGGTGCGCACACATACTTTGAAGCTGGGCTCGTTACCTTCTTGGCTAGGTTTGATGCAGGGCCAGGGATCTGTTTCCTGTTGCAATGTGTATGTTGCTGTCCTGCAATCCATCGCTGCGGATGTCGTATTCCAAATACGGAGAGTCGCAATCCGCAAGTGTCTACTTGGAGAGGCACTTCATCAATACTGGAGGTCCTTATCAGCTTATGATCCGACAAAGCATCATGAATGAGGCAGTGGTAATCGCAGTCAGGCAACCGAGCCTCAAAGAGGTGCCATCTTATAACTTCATCTTCAAGCTGGATGTCCATCTTGCCACGCTAGATTTTGTGCTTGATTCCATCTTATTCCCTGAAGAAAGGGTTGCGGGGACGGAGAAGCAGGTTTAACGATAGAGTACGCCTACCTACAACAGCGAACATTGACGCAACTCTACAATGAATGTTGCAATACTTTCTGCAACACCGCCCACTGTAGAGCACCATCGGGCATTCACGACAATGCTGATGATGATTTTAGCATGCAGATTTTAGGCTTGTGACTTAGTTTCACACTTCACTTCGTTTTATTTTATACCCAGTTATTGTCGTTAGCTCCATCAAGATTGTATCATATGTAATTTTGGCCTTTCAAGGCGTCTAATGTAACATTTTATTTCATTTCATTTCTCGCTCCTTCCCCTCGTCTGCTGCCTTTAACACCTCCACAATAGACCCCCCCCCACCCTCAGAATTACATTGACGATATGCCCCATGGACGATTACAATGTGACTAGATATTGACGAATGGTACAAATTTGCGGTGGGTAACAACACTAATTAAGGCAGAAAGTATTTGGAACACAACTACGAAATGATATGCTGGAGACAACCACAATCAAGATTCTTAAAGTGATCATAAGACCTAGGTTTATATAACTCTAATTCTTCAATGTATTCCATCACACTATTTGCAGAGATTTTATTTTACTTATAATCTGTGGATTTTTATGGCATGATTTGCATGATCTTTTCTCGGTACGTAGCACAATATTTTAAATCCTTTGTGATACCTAGCAATGTTGTTAGCATTTTATTTTCAGTTGGTTAATGTTTTTAATTAGCACAAGCTGGTACAAAATGTTATATGCTCATACTCCTACTGCCACCTTGCTTGGTGGCCACTTTTTGCAACTTCATCTAATTTCGGCTAGGCTATATTGCATGCTCTTTCTGCAATTCCTTGTATCAATCAACGTTATCAAATGTCATGCATTCTTAATTGGTGACTTACAATTGGTTGCACCTTCAAAATTTTGAAGATTTTCTAGGTTTCCTCCTCTTCGAATGGCACATTGTTATATTTTACTAGTTGCTGTACAGTAGCACTGCTCAATACCATTATCTTTATTTGGTTTACCACACTTTTAAGGAAATTAAAGCACTCTGTCTTACTTGACCTTAATCAAATGAGTTTTATCATGATCCTCATTTGTTTTTGTTACATTTCTCTAACTCATTTAAGGATTTCAAAAAAAACCTATGCAGACCATAATGCAAGGACGTCAGATAAGTCATCTCTTTACTTTATTTTGCAAACTCATTTTTACAACTTCCTTACTAATCTCCTTTTATCCAATTTTATGATATCCTTCTCCCTTCTTATCAACCAAATACCTATACTCATCTAAACCTTATTCCTTAGTGGTTGACTATACTGCCTCTGTCATACAAGATTGTGCCAAACTCCTAGCTGTGTTTCCTGATACCATTTAAAGAGACAACACGGCTCTCTCGACACGCATACTAAAGGACACCCATTCCAAACCCTCTTGGTATGTACCTCGTATACGTCACTCCTCTTTTTATATCTCATTTCTCTGCATTATGTTCTAAGCAGAATACTCAAACACTGCTAAGGTCATGCCCTCTAAGTTGAAAGAAGATTTGTCTATAAGCTATGCAGCTACTCATGTGAGCTACAGTGCTCTCGAATAGTGCACAACAATTTGTAAGTTCTTTGATATACTGCACTGTGATGTCAACAACATAGTAAATATTTTTTTCCTTTATGTCTTGCCTAGTCCATTGGTCACGCACACACAGATTCGCCGATCTAGGCAGTGTGTCAATACTCATCTTGGTGTAGATCCGTCGATTTAGGCAGGACATTAATGAACTTCATATTTATGATAAACAATATCCAATGCAGATCCGCCAATTTCGGCAGCATTAGTGCAGATTCGCCGATTTAGGCAACACGTTTTATTGGTGTAAACTCGCCGGATGAGGCAACACCGATCACAAAATCATGCTGCAGTGGCTAGCCACCACTGTAACTGGTATGATTTTGTTACCCGGGTATACAAATGAAGGATATTTGGATTTGGAATTGGATTTGAAATTGGTATATGATGATTTTCTATCGCAACAGTATTTATGAAAGTGAACTTGAAATTGATGAGAATTGATTTATACAATGATGTGTGTGACCAATGATATCCCAATTCATCAAGGTATGACATGTACTGCTTATTCTAGTGGTATGGGACACTCGAATAGGTACTATGTGGATGACGGCAGGCATAAGCAACGTTGTCTAATTTTATGAATTTTTTACTATTTGATATAGATTTCTAACCATTGTTTTTGACAAGTATTGTTTGCAAGCCAGTTTGTCTCACTTTGACCATTCAAGAATCTATAAATTAAAATACGTGCAAGAGGGAAATGGTCACTCTTGCACGGGGGGAGATTGCACCCAGTGTCTGCGTTCTTCTTCTCACCTCACCTCTCTTCCCTCTCGCGTGCCGGCGTAGCACTCCATTTTAGGAGGTGCGTCTGCACGCGCCCTATTGCTTCTCTCTCGCACTCTGTCTCCTTCTCTTCGTGTATCTCGCAATTATGCGTCTATGTGGTTGCCAAGTATGTCAATTAGTCTGTTTTATGGGTTGTAGTATGCTATTTCGGATATTTTGTAGGGCAGCCAGGCTTTCGACTGTAGCACTCTATCTACTCTATCCACACCTCTCTCTACATCCTAATCTCTTCCTAAATCTTAATCTTATCCCTCTACTCTCTACATAATCTCTATATCTTACCTCTCTTTATACTCTAAACACAGAGAGAGTGCTAAATAGAGGTAAATCTCTATACTCTCTCTAGTGCCTCTATCTATCTCTACACTCTATACATCCTCCGTCTCTCTATTTACACCTTTTGTACTCCCTCTATCTACTCTATCCACACCTTTCTCTAAACCCCAATTTCTTCATAAATCCTAACCTTATCTATCTACCCAGTCTACCTAAACTCTACACCATCTCTATCTACTCTATCCACACCTCTCTGATCACTCCCTAAATCCTAATCTGATCATATTTACTCTATACATAATCTCTATACCTACCCTCAGACTCTCTACCTTATAGACATAGAGAGAGCACTAAATAGAGATAAATCTCTACGCACTCTCTCTTCCCTCTATCTATCTCTACACTCTATGTATCCTTTGTCTCTCTATCTACATCCTAACCTCTCTCTACTCTCTCTCTCTCTCTCTCTCTCTCTCTCTAATTTCTATCTCTACACCTTCTCTACATACTCTATACCTAATCTGCTTAATCTCTACAACCTCTCTATCTACACTATCCACACCTCTCTCTACACCCTAATCTTTTTTTTAAATCATAACCTTATCTATATAATCTCTATATCTACCCTCTCTCTACTTTCTCTATCCCCTAATCTTGACCCTCTCTATTGCTACTCTCTACCTATTCTCCCTCTCTACCTAATCTACATAATCTTTACCCCCACACTATCTAATCTATGTACACCTCTCTACACTCTTATCTATATAAAAATCCTAACCTTATCTATCTACTCTCTACCTAATATCTATCTCTCCCTTCTCTCTACTCTCTCTATCCCTTAATCTTGACTCTCTCTCTCTCTCTCTCTCTCTCTCCATGTAATCTCTATCTCTATACCCTTTATTTACTCTCTCTCCCTCTCTACACCCTCTATCCTTGTTTCTCTCTCTAATCTAACAATCTCTCCATACTTCCTCTCTCTCTACACCCTCTATCCCTCTTTTCCTCTCTCCAATCTTTCTTCTTCTTCTCTCTCTCTCTCTCTCATCCAATCTACACTATTTTAACACTTCTCCTCTTGAATGATTGTCAAGTGATGGAGCGTGCCACCAAAGATTGATTGTGCATGTGTGTGTGTGTGTGTGTGTGAAGAAGAGAAGCGGTAAATGCTTTGCAAGTTTTATATTGGAAGTAATTCTCCAAGATCTGAGGTCTTCATGCGTACCTGTATAATCATCACCTTGTGTCTTTGACTTCTTGCATTGCACACATGCAAACCACACCCACCTTTCACTTTTCCCACAACACGCATCCATGCCAGCCATTTGATACCACCTGCCAGCCCTCTCTCTCTTTCTCCCTATTTTCTATGCCCATCAAAGCTTTTCTCACAATCACCTGGGATAGTTTCCCACACCATCTCGTTATTCTTCTTCTTCTTCACTCTGTTCTTGTACACCTACCTACGCAAGTGGGCACTGACAAAGTTCTCGACTTACTACCCGACAGTTTACGGACCTTGACAAAGATCTTTTATGTGTCCGCCTCCTCGATCGTCACATGGTGCTGTTGTTAGTACTCAACACGCCGGCCTCTTTGCAAGTGCTTCGGTTGCGTCTGTCGAACCAAATTTGTCATGGATCTCCATGACATTCAGATTTCCATTCTGCAGGATTAGGCCATCGACAATGACATCTGCTGGGGTATCGAAGTATGTCACTATTTTTCCAATGGTTGCTCAATTAGAGATATTTGGTACCCAACATCTTACGTGCTTGGCATGAATATATCAAAGGACAACCAGAATTTTGTGGCCTTCCAGACCTTGGCACACCCCTCACCAACTTTTAACCTATTCATACACTTAGTACGTGCTTCAATTAGTTTTACAATTGAACAAACTTTATTTTTACTACTTTGAATTTGAGAATTACTATTGCAGCTAAAGCTATGAGTACTGGTTTCACGTCAACGAACCTCCAGGTATAAATTTTTCCACATACCCTTGGTCACACTACCCCACATACTCGTTGCGACATTGTGCATTATTATGGCAAGGATCTCATTATGGGTTGAACTGAATTGGAATGACAGACTTTCTAGACATGTTAGAGCTCCAACGCCTGAAGAGGCCGGCAGGACTCTCCGCTCCACATTTATGGAAACTTATGGTTATTGACACGTGTCTTAGAGCGCCTACGCCTCGTGAGGCAGGACCGTCCACTAATTTTCAATATTGTTAATGAATTTTTTTGGATGTCGATACATGTGTCCCAGAGTGTGTACGCCTGACGAGGCAGGTCTCTCCGCTTTGCAATACTGTTATGGAATGATGGTTGATACACGTGTACTAGAGTGCATCCGCCTGTGGTGAGACAAAACTCTCCGTGGATACATTATATGTGGAATTGGCCCACCACATTTGGTATCGATTGGTATGGCAAAGTGGAAGGGTGACCGATGTTGCTCTATTTGAAAAAATATTTCCCACCAATGTTGCACTCCACACCTTTGCACATTTACTTCATTTTATGCACCCCCATCACACCATACACATGTTGCACAAATTTTCACTTTTAAATTGCTTCCTACTAATCATTGTTGCTCTTTCGGTTTTTCGTTACTCATTGTGCTATACAGACATGTACCCCGCACTTGACTCCACCACTTATGTACCTCGCAACTGAGTGCAGTTGCTTTTTCAACCCCGGAGTATGTTATGGATATGGGATTTGTACATTTATTACTCAAGTGCTCATTAGAGCTATGGTCATTTGTGCCAACCGGTCAATGTGTATTCATTTTTGAGCATTGAAGAATCTATAAATGAAATACGTGCAAGAGGGAAATGCTCACTCTTGCACAGGGGGAGATTGCACCCACTGTCTACCTTATTCTTCTCTCCTCTCCACTCCTCTCTCTCGCTGTGCCGACATAGTACTCCGCTCTAGGAGGTGCGCCTGCACACGCTCTTTCTCTCTCCCTCTCTATGTCTCTCTCTTGTCGCATATGGCTCGGAGTATGTGCAAAGATGGTTGCTAGATATACAGTTTTGTCGATTTATGGCTTGCAATATGTTGTTTTCTCTATTTGGCAAGGCCACCTCGCCTTCCGTTTGCAGCAGTTGGTGGTCAAAAGGCGTTTAACAACTATATAGGATGACATATGCATAAGTATATGTGCAATGATAGGTCATACATGCATTTATATCAACACAAAGAGGTGAAATACCATAATTGTACAGACACCCACACTTATGCCCACTGCAACCACAAGATTTTATCTTTCTTTAATCCTATATTGTTTCGTACATAGTCACACTACTATGGATTTATTATTATCTCATATTATTTGTCTATTTTTTCTATCTTTGTCTAGCAAATCAACCTCCGTCTCCATCTCCACACCTGTCTACATTTACACATCTATGTCTATCTCTCCCTAGTTGCTATGCAATTTGGGGGAAAAGCCTTTAATAAGTAACCATCTAATCTATCATATGAGAGACCCGACCAATATATGAGTGTGTGTCTTTTGGTGGGCGACTACACATTGATGCTTCTAGAAATCATTAAGGTCATCGGAATGTAATTGCAAAGAGTAGTTTCCTCCACCATTGCCAACGCTTACATCGATGCCCACTGATGGCATCAATAACTTGTTGTGGGTAGTTTGATAACCTTTATAGTGTAAATCCATAATTTTGCAAGAAAGTAGTACTCAAGAAATACCCACATCAAGTTACAATAACTTGATGTGGGTATTTCGATAACCTTATATAGTGTAAATCCATAATTTTGCAAGAAAGTAATACTCAAGAAAAATTAACCTATATTTTTCATTTCCAATTGGCAAATTAATTCATGCTAGACATGAGGTGGGGCTGTGGGAGCACTGACGTGAGTGCATTGAGCAAGCATCTTTGAAATTGAAGTTGAAGTTAGATGCTGTCGATCGAACTTGTGAATGTAGCCTAATATTTTCTTTTCACACATTTAAAGTGAGGGCATTAGGATTACATTGTTTATAGTATAGCTGCATCAAAATGCGGGAAATTTAACCTCGTGAGTTGACAGGCAGAGCGAAATTCGGGAACTCTACACTATTTCGTATATATGCCACTGCTATAGCCCTTTGTATCGCATCTCAAACTAGTTTAGCTTTCATTATTGTGAGTGGAGCTCACTTTTCACGATGCAGCCGGGCGACGCCGAGGTGATTCTCTCTCTCTCTCTCTCTCTCTCTTTTATCACACACACATACGGTACGTAGGCTCTCGCTCTCTCTGTGGCATGTGCTCTCCCCGCACTCACAACGCACGAGTCTGTGGCTGCATTGCTAGCTTAGATAGGTTCGATTCAGCAAAGGTCGCGATCTCTCTCTCTCTCTCTCTCTCTCTCTCAAAAGAACGACGCAGGTCAGTAGATGTAGACCGGCTTTGGCGCTAACGCAGACCACCTACACGGTACTACAATGCGGGTGTTGAGGTATTCACGTCTCTATCTCTTTCTCTCTCTGTCCTATAAAAGCTTGCTTACTGCGCGTGAGAACTCTCTCTCTCTCTCCCTCTCTTTTGGACGTCACGGTCGAAGCCCCTGCGTTTTTGCCTCTGCGTCCATTTGCTGAGGCATGCAGGAAGAGCCGACAACGTGGCGCCGGACTCGGAGCCCGGCTGGCCCCTCTTGGCAGGTGTATGTACAGGCTACAAAATGAAGAATATGGTACTTGTAGGCGTCTAGGCTCATGAAAGGATGTTTGCAATATTGTACAATGTGTGGCTTGCGCGGTGTGGAAAAAGGTAAATCCCTTCTTTTTTTTTTTGAAGTCCCGGAAGCGGAAGATCTGGGCATCTGCTGATCATAGAAGTCCTGCTTTAGATTTGGGTCGCTATCGGGCCGTCAGAACATGCTTTCAAGTTTCATCCCCACCTCCCTCTCTCTCTCTCTCTCTCTCTCTCTCTCAAAAAGAAGGTAGCGCCAGGCCGTAGACTACTTTACACTGTTCTTCGTCAGTGGATCTATGGCTGCTGCAGTGTCCATAGATGCGACGTTGATACATGCAGGGCGACGCGCCAATTGTAGGATGCACGCTTCCTCATTATTTAGCCTCATAGCTTTGGGAAGTAGGGCTTGCTCTCTCGCTCGCGCTCTCTGATGACAGCCTCTCTCTCTCCCTTACATACAAGCACGCACACACACAGTTTATCCCTTCTCCATCGCTGCTGTTCTGCTCTCCCTCGACTCTCTCTCTCACACACACACACACACACACACACACACGTGGTAAACTCAACACACGCACACCAGCACTTTACAAGATTCTCTTGCTCTCTCACGCACATATACACACAAACGAGGAAAACTTCCTTGTAGCTCAGACTCACCCTTCCATTGTATTTATGTCCTGCGTTTTACGTACGCTGCAATGGTTTCTCTCTCTCAGAGATCGCAGAAGCCTTGTGTGAGTGATTTTGATCCCCCTTCGTAATCCAAATTTATTTTTCATCGTTTTCTGGAGTTAGTAATAACCCCTTGTCCTTTTAGCCTTTCCATGTTTATAAAGTACGGATGGCGATCTCCGTTTTGGATTCATTAATACCTTTCCCGATAAAGATAATCACACAACAGCACTTCCATCTCCCCTCGTTTTCCTCACAGCTACAACTTAAAAATGAGTTCTCGCTTAAGACAGTTAAAAAAGGAGATGTCCAGAGAGTCCAGACAGTAACTTTTTCTCGAGATATGCTTAAATCACTTTATTATCTTTAGCTTGCCATGTTTCAACAAAGTTCTGCAATAAGTTTGACACTTTTTCTGTCCTGATCATGTCTAGCAATTCTATTCATCTCGCTAACTTTCTTTGGATAATTGCAGAGCAATATGCAAGGCACCACGGTCTTCACCGTGCCGGCGATGCGGCCACCCACAGCAGAAAATGTTCTTCTGGAGAGCAGTAAAGCTGCAGTGCTGAAATCTTGCTTTTCAGGAGACATGAATATACTACAGCAGGGAAAGGAGAGGATGAACACAAATGCTGAAGGTTCCAGCTTGAATAGAGCCAAAAATGATGCTGTTATCGAGCACTCTACAACTGATAGTGGCGACAGCGGTGCTTCGATCAACCAATCAAATCAACCAGCCAGCAGTACAAGTGCCCAATATACCTCAGATGGTAACTTGCTTCGCAGACAGGCCGCGAACATGCCGAGTGCAAACTACCAGCAAAATCTAAACCCTACATGTAGGCCTTTAATCAATCAAGGCTGGTTTCATCCACATGGTAGCAATGACAATGTTAGTATTCTACAACAGCAAGTCTTGACAGCCAATGGTTTTGCTGACCCAAGCAGGGGTTTCCCTTTCTATCCCTATGGTAGTAGCAACTTATACAGTGTAGCCCCTGGATTTTATCCTAACTATTACAGCTCACAGTTTCCTCGAGCAAATATGATGAGCCAGGCTCTACGTCTACCCACATTAGACCGCCGAAATCCAGCGAGCCAGCAGAGCTCAGAAACTAACGGTGAGTATGATCGAGTAGGGGTTTGTCAATTGGCCTTGTATGTTTATACTAGGCGATTTTTCTTACTATACATGTTACTAATAATTAGCAAGCAGGAGCTCTGAAGGTTTCCATGACTGTGCGAGTAATACTCTCGATGATGCAGCAGAACTAGATGATAGCAGCAGCGCAAGAGTGGAAGTAGTGAGCCAGCATCTCATGTGGTCGGGTAGCCAGCAACAATATGGAAGAGGAGAGATAACCAAGACAGTTGATAACCAGCTGGTATCGAGGCCTGCTAATGAGTGTGCTGATATAGCTACCCCAACACCTTCAGCTACCAATAATAACAGAGACGTCTGCATTTCGTCTTCTGGCGCCGACAACCTTCAACTTCAGCTTGCAGACAACAACACGACGTCTAGTGAAGACAATCGTCAGCTTGCAGTGTCCACCTCTCGTAAGTCAACCGAAAACTTTGGGCAACGGACATCAATCTACCGCGGTGTAACCAAGTGAGTTTAATTGCTTGGCTTGTGAAGTTGTTAGGTGCATTTTGTGTGTAGATATAATATTGATTTGGAGAGAGAGAGAGAGAGAGAGAGAGAGAGAGAGAGAGAGAGAGTAATGTTAATTCATTCCCATGCCATATGTGCAATTTGGGAAGAAGGTTCACTTTTGGAATCCATTCCCTTGCCATTTAATCAAGAACAAGATGGAGGATGTGGTAGCTTTTTCTAGCTCTCAGAAGATGGAGTCAGCACTAGGAATTCTGGAAAATGTAAAAATGTACAAATGATTTGAGAGAGAGAAGAAGAAGAGAGTTTTTAACGTCGAAGGAAACTATCCCATGAGACCTTAAAGATCTAGCCGATGAGAGAGAGAGAGAGAGAGAGAGAGAGAGAGAGAGAGAGAGAGAGATGAAATTAAACTAACATCTTTAAAAGTTAGGAAAAGCCCATCTAGAGAGAGCTTGAAAGGAGAAAATCTTTCCATGGAAAATACATGTGGATGAAACCATGATGACGTCTGTGTATAGAAACCCCTGAGAGAGGGGATCGGGGGGGTTGCTCCCTTGTGGATGTGTACGCTTATCACTTGTGCTTGAAAGGAGGATCTATTATATTTCCTAGTAGCTACATATTCACACTTTCAAGAGGGTCCTTTAATCCAACTTTCAAACAAAACTCTTAGTGCCTCTACCAGTTGGAGCATGCTCTCCTCATAATTTCATGGAGGATTTAGACTTATTGCTTCAAATCATCTTGGATATTTTGGTGACAAGTGGATTCTCCATAGCTCTACATTTTTCATATGTATATCTATGTGTTGTCATGATCCATACTCGGTTCTCATAGTTGAATGTCATAAAGAATTATAGATGTAATAAAGGTATTAAACAGTCAAAGTTTTGTGTGAGGCTCTTGAAATGGCACTTTCGAACATACTCTCTAACCTTTGAAAAGGTACATAGTGTCATTGCAATGAAACATTTATTGCCTTCCTCGTGGAAAAAGATGGTCCAAAGACGATCGCGATGTACCTATATATGTATAAGAGTAAGCATTCTCCAATGTATAACATGGCCATAAGTAAGTTTTAGTGTGGAGTGGTTAAAGACAATTACCTTGGTTTTCCCAAGGTTCACGAAATAGGCTATCGATCCTCTTATGTAAAAGAGTTCACTCCATCATTTCAACGTGAGCTCTATATTGGAGCATCACCATGGAATGTTTTGAGCCCAAACACATTCTAAATGAAAAACGTTTACAAAATATTTCACAACATAGAAACAAGAATACAAAAATAAAGAGAAACCAAATGAAACCATACAATGTTATCTACATGTAAGTGCTATTTCTTGATGTCTTTCTCTATCAAGATAAGTAGTCATCTCATCAAGGTATGCTATAAAAAGATTCGGTGACATTGAGCATCTCTACTTCACCCCAATGGTGAAGGGTATCAGGGAGATAGACTCTTAGGCTCACACTTTGCCCACTACCTCCCTATACAGGGTACTAGTCCATTGGGTATTTTGAGGCCATATATCGTAGCTTGCAGCAATCTAGCTTTGGGATCTGTCAAATGTTGTGCCAAAATCAACAACGCCATATTATATGTTTCCTTGTAGATTTTTCCTCTTAGAAGATTGACTTAAATTGATCATATGATATGATGTAGAAAATCCTTATGTACTAGGTTCTCATAGTTGAACGTCATAAAGAATTATAGATGTTTTATAAAGGTATTAAACATCCAAAGTTTTGTGTGAGGCTCTTGAATTTGCTCTTTTGAACATACTCTCTAACCTTTGAAAAGGTGCATAGTGTCATTGCAATGAAACATTTATTGCCTTCCTCATGGAAAAAGATGGTCCAAAGACGATGTACCTATATATGTATAAGAGTAAGCATTCTCCAATGTATAACATGGCCATACGTAAGTTTTACTGTGGAGTGGTTAAAGACAATTACCTTGGTTTTCCCAAGGTTCACGAAATAGGCTATCGATCCTATTATGTAAAAGAGTTCACTCTATCATTTCAACATGAGCTCTACGGAGCATCACCATGGAATGTTTGAGCCCAAACACATTCTAAATGAAAAAAGTTTAGGTTTTTACAAAATATTTCACAACATAGAAACAAGAATACAAAAAAAAAAAGAGAAACCAAAGGAAACCATACAATGTTATCTACATGTAAGTGCTATTTCTTGATGTCTTCCTCTATCAAGATAAGTAATCATCTCATCAAGGTATGCTCTAAAAAGATTCGGTGACATTGAGCATCTCTACTTCATCCCAATGGTGAAGGGTATCAGGGAGATAGACTCTTAGGCTCACACTTTGCCCACTACCTCCCTATACAGGGTACTAGTCCATTGGGTATTTTGAGGCCATATATCGCAGCTTGTAGCAATCTAGCTTTGGGATCTGTCAAATGTTGTGCCAAAATCAACAACGCCATATTATATGCTTCCTTGTAGATTTTTCCTCTTAGAAGATGGACTTAAATTGATCATATGATATGATATAGAAAATCCTTACGTACTAGGTTCTCATAGTTGAACGTCATAAAGAATTATAGATGTAATAAAGGTATTAAACAACCAAAGTTTTGTGTGAGACTCTTGAAATTGCACTTTTGAACATATTCTCTAACCTTTGAAAAGGTGCATAGTGTCATTGCAATGAAACATTTATTGCCTTCCTCATGGAAAAAGATGGTCCAAAGACGATGTACCTATATATGTATAAGAGTAAGCATTCTCCAATGTATAACATGGCCATAAGTAATTTTTAGTGTGGAGTGGTTAAAAACAATTACCTTGGTTTTCCAAAGGTTCACGAAATAGGCTATCGATCCTCTTATGTAAAAGAGTTCACTCCATCATTTCAACATGAGCTCTACGGAGCATCACCATGGAATGTTTTGAGCCCAAACACATTCTAAATGAAAAAAGTTTAGGTTTTTACAAAATATTTCACAACATAGAAACAAGAATACAAAAATAAAGAGAAACCAAAGGAAACCATACAATGTTATCTATATGTAAGTGCTATTTCTTGATGTCTTGCTCTATCAAGATAAGTAGTCATCCCATCAACGTATGCTCTAAAAAGATTCGGTGACATTGAGCATCTCTACTTCACCCCAATGGTGAAGGGTATCAGGGAGATAGACTCTTAGGCTCACACTTTGTCCACTACCTCCCTATACAGGGTACTAGTCCATTGGGTATTTTGAGGCCATATATCGCAGCTTGTAGCAATCTAGCTTTGGGATCTGTCAAATGTTGTCCCAAAATCAACAACGTGATATTATATGCTTCCTTGTAGATTTTTCCTCTTAGAAGATGGACTTAAATTGATCATATGATATGATGTAGAAAATCCTTACTGACCTATGCTTGGTTGGGGGTTTGGATCTTCTCTCCTCTACCTATCTCTGTAACTCATGTCCAAGAATGGAGGCATATAACTTATGTATTGGTTTACATGGCCACATTAGCCCTATTTTCCATGATTCTTTTGGATGTCCTCACCCCTGAGACCCGGTATTGCATTATACATCACTTTGTGGGTAGACTTTGAAAGGACATTGGCAAGGCTATTCCATTCATAGGTGAAAGCTGCATGAGATGTCATCTAAACCTATGGAGTGGACTTCTATCTTAACCTTAGAAGAAAAATTGACTTTATTTTTTTATTGAAAAACAAAACAACTAGAATTCTTGGCGATAGTTTACCTAGATATTATTTCAATAAATTCCACAAAAGTATAATAATAGACCTTCTCTAGACATTGCCCCTTACTTTCCCTCTCCTTTTCACATAATACCTATGGGGTCACCTTCTATCCTAAACCTAGAAGGCTAAAGTTTGATTGACCTCCACTCAATTGTCCTATTAATACACCTTCTCTAGATATTGCTCCTTACTTTCTCTCTCCCCTTTGCATAATCTCTCATAGGACACTTGCTCTTTATAGCTTTTGTCCTTCAAAACTAAAGTGAAAAATCTCTTCTTGAGAAAGCAAGAGCTTGAGTGCATGTGAGAAAAGCCCTAAGCAAAAGAGAAGCATCTAGAAGGTGAATGTAAATCTTTAAAAGAACAACTGTTTTCTATTCGAGAAGTACCTATTTACATACATGATGTCATATGTATTGTTGCTCATGGTAATCAAGAAACATTTAGGGACATCAAGTAAAATTGATAGGTCATTAAAATCTACTAGCATGGTTCATTTAGTTAAACCTTTTTTCCAAATGAGTCACATAAAGGATTGGATGGAAACAAAAATTAGCAAGTTAATGTAAAGCTATAGGCAACTTATTATTCTTTCTTGAGTATTGTGAAAGGTCCGCCATACTCGAGAGACAAATGGGGTACATAATTTGCTAGTATTAATTAGATTTTCTAAATGCTTTGAAACAAATCTTGGAGAACTTATTGTCCACCTGTCTCAAATGTAATAGGTCTTTTCTTTTCATTTGTATAGTGTTTGTATCGGTGTTTTGCTTGTTTCACATTGCAATGAGAAAAGCATGACATATCCACATGATCATGGAGAAAATGGTTAACTTGTTAGTTGTTATGGCCACTCCCATGTTGATTGGTGGGCTAGGCCAAAATCCATGTATGAGCATGAACACACTAAAGCATGTCGTTAAATGCTTTGAACTATTGGATGGAAAGGTTGATATATATGGGTAAGTACTCTTTTCAATGTCTCCTTGCAAGTACATTTACTCAAAAAATACCTTAAGCACCTAGATCACATAAAATGTTTGACCATGAGTTTGTGGATGATGGAGGATACTTGAGCTGAGTATACACCCAACCTTTGAATATGGCTTGCCAAAAATAACTAATGGTTTTCGGATTACAGTGTGAATAGTATTACTAGGTAGCCCACATAGATTGGGATTATGCTCCACCTATACCTGTGGAGAGGTTGTAGGCTGTAGTTTTTATAGTTGACTTGGTAAGTGGGTAGCAATAAGCTCTTATATCTTTAGCAGCCAATCTACGAGAACCAAAATGGTTTAATTCATGTAGGTGAATTGAGATGGAAAGGCCTATAAAATTATCCACAGAGATACTTTTCCACTTCCAATCTAGGATCTCGGATTGATATAATAGTATACCTTCCTTTTGATTTTTTATTTGTCACTTTTGACAATGTAAGACGGAGTTCTCAACTTATAGGTGCAATAAAGTTTGTCTTATTATTGCGTATGTCTTCTATATCCCTAAATAGCATGCACTTGGACAATCGTGCAAATTGTAAGAGAAGTTGGTACATAGAAGTGTTCGGGAAAAGTGTCTCAGCTTAGCCTTGAGCAGGTTGCAAAATCAAAGTAGTCGGTTGAGGGGAGGGCAAGAAGGAGAAAATTCCACTTAAAATACATGGAAATTTATAAAAATACTGGCTAGTATTGTAAAATTTCCGGTTTAGATTTGTCTTGGAGGGATTTTTGTATGTTTGTTAAAATGATTTTTCCCAAACACTGGTACCTAGTATTGTAGTCCATTAGTACCAAAATAAGAACACGTAAATGATTTGTAATTGAAATGTCTACATAAATGTCCATATGGATACTTTTCCATTCCCTAGTTAGGATTGCCAATGGATGTAGTAGTCTACCTTCCTTTTGATTCTTGGCCTTATTTACATCTTACTTTTAATATTGTAAGATGGATTCTGGACTTCAAGTGTAATAAATTATTTGTCTAACTAGTGCATGTCATCTGCATCCCTAAATAACATGCACTGGGATGATCATGAAATCAAAAGACAAGTTGACATCTAGTGTCTAAGTGCATAGGTACACATATGCTTCCTCTTTGTAGAAACTACCTAATATCACCCTAGAAATATTTCCAACTTGATCCAATTAGTACTCATCATAGGAAAATCTCTTGAGGAGTGAGCAACGTTGGTTTCTTTGAAGTGAGAGAAATCTCTCCTCTTTACAAGACTCTACATCATAGAATATGCTTGATCTTGCTCGCACTTCTTCAATAACTCACTTCCTAACTCTGAATATAATGTAGAGCATATGCTACCACTTTCTTCGCACATTATATTGTCAATGAGAATATAGTATCTTACATCGAACAACTTGATACCATTGTCTTCAGTCTAGTGATAGACTCTCCGTCTTTCGTTAAGGATAGTTTGTGGGGAGGGGGAGGAAAAGGAGGAAGGGGGTTGGGGATAGGCTATGGAGAATCTACCAGTCCATCCAAATGCTTTGATAGAAAATTGGTCGGATACAGAGAGGTGCCATGTTGGGAAGAGGATAATCTTGGTTTTCCATACAGGGGATGTGAGAAAAATATCGCATGCATTCTTTCACCTGTTCCCGTTGGTTTTCCATATATCCTTCTAGAGAGGTGCCATAATGGGTATAGGATAATCTCGGTTTGGATGAGTGTGAGTTTCCATGGCAGTAGGGGATGTGAGAGGAGAATCTTGCATACATTCCTCCACTTGTTCTCATTGGTTTTCCCATACATCCTTCTAGCACTTGAGTCCTTTGTTGTGGATTCTAAGGGCGGCCCTCTCTTTGACGAGGGAGATGGGGGGGATGGGGTTGCAGGACCACTAGATCGAGTTTTGTTGCGTAAGGGTTAGAGAGTGGTGGGAGTCTCATTTGGTTGTGAGGTTCCTTTTGTACCTAATACATGCTTCCCAAAGGGATTTGACTAGGTGTGAGCCCTTCGCCTTGAACCCAAAGGGCTTGAAGATAACGATAATCCAAGAGAAGGGATTTGACTAGGTTTGAGCCCTTGGCCTTGAACCCAAAGGGCTTGAAGATAATGGTAATTCAAGTGAAGTGTTTCTATCCTTTACGTTTCTCTAGGGAGAACTTATTCAAGTGGTGAAAGAGCAACGTTTCCCACTCTTGCGACGGGTCACTAATTGCTCTAATAACCTATTACACTACGAGTTTGTTTGCTTGTACTAAGATTTTTCTTATGCCTAGGACTTTTTTTTCTTTGCGAAAGCAATAAGTGTCCCTACTAACTTTGGATGCCATTTTTTGAGGGGGTCACCCGACCATAGAAAATTTCTGCAACAGGCGTTGACTTGGTGAGGTTGGAAATTGGGTGGCCTCTAGTAGGAGGGGGAAAATAGAATGTAGGCCGCGAGAAAGTGGTTTATGACCTTTTCACCTTTGGAGTTTCTCCTTGAACCTATCGAAGACCCAATCCCTAATGTTGCTTTAAGGATACAATAAATTTGAAGGGAATCTTTAAAAGTTGGAAGATCCTTTTGTTGATAGTCTTGGAGTCTTGTTATCCAATCGGGGAGTGGAGATTTTGAATCTTTGATATCGGTTTTTTTGTGTTTGACTTTGGAGCTTGATGCCGAACAGAATGCTTGCATGGCCATCTAGAAGTGGCTTAATGAGCTATCTTTATTGGCAAGACGAGCATTGGTGTCATTTGCAAGCTATGACAAGAACTATTGATCCCTACGGTTAGGGAGGTGTATTCCTTTGAAAAGTCTTCATTCAATATTTCCATTGATGAAAAAATCGATTCCATCAGTACCCATTGTATTAAATAAAAGAGGTGCAAGTGGACACCCGTGTCTTCGAAGAACTGAGAGAGGGCACTGTTTAGCGAGACTTTGCCACTCGCATTTCCAAAGAGGGTGACTACATACTTGTTGATAAGGTTGGGATGGAACCTATTTTGGCCAAGCTTGCAAAATAAAAGACGACTCAGACATGCAGCCATAGGGTTTATTGAAGTCTATTTTGACAAATTCATAGTCCAGCCCTTTTTCCCTCAGTGTACTCAATTCCCTCCCATAGGGCTTTTACAGCTTTCAAGATTCTCCTTCTTGGTCACACTTACTTTGTATACCTTTTTGTTCTCTCTAATATAACTCCAACATTTTGATGGAGAAAAAAAACCTTGACGACCAAAGGGTCATTGTGGTATGATATATATGTATCCTTACAAATGCTGACATTTGGCTACCACATAGAGGCAATCAAGTAACATTCAATGTAGTGTCACCTTTATAGGCTATTAGTGAGGAGAAGCATCAAAGGGAAGGAGTTGCACCATGTGTATAACCTTTTCCTTGTCTTTTTTCTCAGTTTTTTGGTTTCTTCTTGAGTTTTTGTCAATCCTTCTTCTCAAGCTCATAAAAAAGACAAACATAACAGAGCTTGTTCTTAACGATCAAGATCTCTATAAATTTTCACTAGAGAGGGGAAATGTCCCTGTAAAGGCTTCTTAGTGGATTGTATAGGAGGACGGGGAGGTTATTTGTTTCTTTTTTAGCTGTATGTAGTAAGAAAAAAAGGAGGTTTATCGTCCCAACTCGATATCAAAAAAACTCTTTATCGAGAGAACCGTCAGACACTTTGAATAGCATCTTAAAAACCCTATGGGATATTCATTCAATATGTCTCATTGGTACTTCATGTCCAAGCCAAATATAAGCCCATGCATCTTAGGAAATCCATCTACACCTCCAGCTTGAGGATAGGGTCCCAACACATGGATATATATTGATGTGGTGTAAAACCTTGCATGCAACGTGATACGTGTTGCATTCCTTCCAATTACAATCTTTCTCATTGTTTGGAAGAAGATTATTTTGAAAGAGTATCTCGAACACTGGCCAAAAGTTAGGTTTTAGCTAAGTCTCATCCACTACATATAGGCGTCACCTTCAAGTGAGAATATCCTCTATCATTTATAACAAATGCAAGGTGCGAATTTCAATTTGATGTGGGGATTGTGTAGAAGCTTGCCTCTTCTATTCTTCTAGAATTCGAGTCTTCTTGTGGTCCATCCTCTCCTTTTCAACGATTATAGAGTGATGGAGCGCCTCCATAGTAACACATCTAGCTTAGAACATGTATTGATATTTGATTGTTTCAAAATATTGTGTATGTAAGTTAATCAATTCCCACATCAACACAAAGGTATTGCAATAATTTTCCTTCGTAATAAATTGGTGTGTTTGTTTTTATTATTCACAAGAGGAGTTTCTAAACTTTTGATCCATAGTGATATATCTACCTTAGAACATGTATCAAGGTATTATTGATTGTTTCTAATGGTTTTATACACTTTTGGTTGTTATACGCAGGCATCGCTGGACAGGAAGGTTTGAAGCTCATCTTTGGGACAATAGTTGCAAAAGGGAAGGTCAAACTAGAAAGGGAAGGCAAGGTATTATTTTCACTCTTTGCTTCAAAAAATTGCATTCTTTGTAAGGAGAAAACATCTATCATAACATCCAGAGTTATCTTTGTCATAGTATAAGTTTGTGTGAAAAGGGTTTAAATTGTAGTGAGAGATGTCAAAAACTTCTATGTATTTATAATGATATAGTGGTCTCATGATACATTTGATCATTTCACCATTTGTTTGATTAATGTATCGTATCGTTTTCGAAATGTGAGCGGTTTAGCTTGGAAGACGCAAAACCTCTGGTTGTGAGAGTTTGTGATGAGAGTCACAAACACTGTGAAAAAACGTTTGTTGAGAATCATCAACCCTCTTTCTAAGGGTCACAAAATCTAAGAGCGTTTGTGACAGCAAAGTCTCAAACCCTCTTTCCTATTGTGCTTGGAAATTGTTTGTTTTCGTCGTTGAGATTATGATGAGAGGATCATCAAATCACATTCAATTTCACTTAAAATACCATTTAAAAAACACTAAAGTTTCAGCCATGAAACTTCAATGATCATATAAGCACAAATCTTATTCAAAACCCAAACCTCTTTCATGGTATCATGTAGCCTTGCCTCCAATTACATAGTCATAATATCAAACAATTGAAATGAATACTCGAGCTCCCACTTTCATGGCGATGATTTTTTGAATTTGAAGAGATTTAAGAGCTTTTAAATTGAAGCCCACACGCCCTTTTGATAAGGGAAAACCCTAATTCACTCTCTCACAAGCTCAGATACAAGATTACAAAGAGACGAGACTGCAACATATATAGATTGAGAAACCATGGGAGCTATTGCAGACTCAAGAAAAGTTAGCAGCCCTCCTTCTCTTACCCATGGAAATATGGCTGATGTGTCAATTTTTGGGTCATTTTGTCACTTTGGATCAAAACTAGGTCATTTTTAGCTCAATTTTGATTTAAAAAAATAATATTTTGCTACGAAAAATCCCTAAATTTATGGGATCATTCGCAGAAGCATTAAAAACATAGATAAGCATCATTTTTCATCAATATACCATTTTGGGTCAATTTTTATGCAATCTTGCAAGGGCACCTGTTAGCTGCTATGTTCGACAGTTTTTGTCCGCATCACTCTTTATAGGCGAGATGAATGTGCCACCATGAAACACTTGGACTATGTATATTTACAAAACAAATTAAGAATCTTATTAAGTAGAAAAGCACACAAATCCGTCACATCCAGGGTCATGACTCCCCGAATAGGTATGTACATGATAGCGACCGCAATAGTTGCTTCAACATATATCACAATATGTACATGATTTCTTTTATTTGCATACATTGAGAAGGTCAAAAGAGAGATGAATGTTTTTATTTCACACTATGTACATGCCATGGTATGACATCCACCCTCTCTCAATCTACAAATTCTCCGGTATGTGTCACAACAACATTTGTAAAGTATTAAAACTCATGGTCAGACGCTATATTTTCACTTTCATCCTCGATTTGCATATAGTTGGATTCATCATTCTCTTCACTTGGTTGTGCATCAAATGGATCAGCATTCCCTCTTCTTTTGAATAGTTTAATTATTTTTCTTGCAATGGGAATTTTCATTTCTGTCCCATCCAGTTCACGCAAGGTGTAAGTTGCAGCACATGTTTGGCAACATAAGGACCAAGCCATCTCTTTGCAAGATTCCTTATTGTAGAGTGCTAGTTTTAAAGGATACTATCATACACCAACACCCAATCACCTTCTTCAATGTATTTTGGTTTGAGCCTATGTCTCTTGTCAAATATGTCTTTGTTTTTCAACATTGCGTTCTTTAGTCGAGCTTTTGCAAGCTCAATGTCTTCATGCCTTCTTTCTTATTTCCATATGCGCAATGCAAGAAGGTCTTATGTACTAATTCAATCTTCCCATGGCAATACATTCCATGTAAGAACTACATCTTCAATTGGCATCACATGTTTTTGACCATACATCAATTCAATCGGCATATAGCAAGTGACTGAACTATGTGTTGTACAGTCAGCTGACAGTGTAAATGGCAGTAACCTTGGTCACTCTCCAAGATTACCTTCACAAGCCTTAGCTAAATCTTTGATTATTGGAGGATGTCCTCTTTCACTTTTGCCATTTCTCTCTGGGTTATAAGCACAAGTAAAAGCTAGTTTGATGCCCATTCTAGAGAAGGCCCTTGCTTCATCAACATCCAATTCTCCTCTTATCTGCAATTATTTCTCCCTTCATTCATAGCGACAGATCACATCTCAAGAAGAAATTTACATACAGCTTGTGTACTCTTTATTCTCAATGCAAGCTATTTACATACAGCTTGTGTACTCTTTGTTCTCAATGCACGTCCTTCAACTTGATTGAACAAATCTTCTCTTGCAAGCACTAAATACCTCATTTGCCAAAGTCTCCAAAGCATTGTGACCAAGTCCACAACCCATTTGTAATGCATGGCTAATGGATACGAAGGATGTAATCCATCACGATGTTGTACATTTGAAAACATTTAGCATGTCACACAAGACTCCACGAACTCAGCCACATCCTTGTACATCCCTTTTCACCAATATCTTTCTTCTACCTTGTCAAATGTTGTCCATACACCTCGATGTCTTGCCCATTAACTTTAATGGAACTCCTTGATGATTTATTGCTGAGTAATCTTATCGTATACTATCCGCAATGGTGTTCCATTTCTTCATTTAGGATACCTCTATAAGTAACCAACCCTTAAGAAGTACCAATATGCTTTTCTTCTTATCCTCTTAAATTATTGCTCAGTCCAATCATCCTGCTTTTTTGTAGAGTACTTAAGTAGAGATCTATCAAGATCCATTCATCCTCATATAGTTCCTCTGAAAAGGACGCAAGTGAAGACACAAAACATGTATGACTACTCTTTGCATGATCAATAGTGTAAAACTTTGTGTCTACATCATCTCCCTCAATAATCATGTCTTATTCATCTTCATACCTTGCCCTAGATAGCATATCTGCCATTGGATTGTCTTTCCTTGCAATATGATTGAACTCACGATTCAAGGACTTTATGTAGGTTATCCATCTCAACATTGCAATATCAGGAGTCGAACAATTTGTGATCATTTCAAGAAGAGGAAAACAATCAGTCTCCACAACCACTGATGCCTCTATGAAGTACTCCATGTCACACCTCAATGCTGTAACTATCTCCCATAGTTCCCTTTTTATTTGTGCATAATCCTAGCGAGACTTAGAATCTTGGCTCCAAACCTCACCACATATCTTTTTAATTCATCATCATCTTGCGTTATTGTCCATCCTATCCATGTAGGACTCGTGTCCACTATCACAATGACAGGTCTCTCACATGTATAGTCTACCTTTCTCAAGGTTTGCGATGAAAGAAGTAGCTTCTTTAGCTTCCTCATGGCTTTTGTGTGTTCTTATTTCCATCAAAACTTTTGATTCTTTTTCAACAACCTATAAAGAGAATCTGTTGCATGTGCATAATGCGGTATTCAAAAAAGATAGAAGACGCAAGCACCAAGAAATGTTCGAACTTCAGTACACATTTCTTTCATGTTTTTAATTGTATCCATCTTTTTTGGACAAGGCCTTTTACCATAAGCTGGACCACACATATGTCCCACAATCAGCACTTCATTAACTCCAAATACAGATTTTTGTCTTGATAGGGTAAGATTAACTTCTTTCATCCTTGACAAAATCTTCTCACAATTTTTGATATGGTTTGCAACAAACTTACGGCACCCCCTTGAATCTATAGCTTCATCTTTATCTTTGTCTTCACATCCTTTGATGGGCACATCATCAAGAAATGGCATTGTGATCATTTGAGGTATAAAGTCACATAGAACCTTGTTCATCCCATTCATCATATGTGCAAATCAATTTGTTGCTCCTTGAGGTAAGATACACATCCTAACTAGTCCCAAAGGTGTTTTCATAGTTGTCAATCTCTACTCTCAACATCTATTTGAAATTGATTGTACCTTGAATAGAGATCTCCTATTGAATAAATTGATATTCGTGCAAACGTCTCTGCAAATTCATCCACTATAGGTCTTGTATCCACATTCTTGATGGTAACCATGTTTACAGGTTTCATATCTTGTATGTGTTACCATATACATGTGGTAGTGATGTGTGTGAACACACTAGGACCGCCGGGGCATTTTTTCCCTCTTTAGGAGGTTTTTTCCCCCGTGCATTGTATATACGTCCATCACTCTAGGGCTATCAATCTTTCCATTGCACACTAAGTAACACATTCTCTATTGTGTGCCTTGAGCTTCCTTCGTCTTCTCCAAGCTGTGTGTGTTTCTCTGCAACCCTAATTCCAACAATTGGTATCAGAGCAGGTCACGTCCTCCCGGGCTTAGTCGCCAGCTGCTCCAGCACACTCTTGCTCACTTTCTCCGATTTCAGTGAGCTTTGGCGAGCGTTCGCAGGCCGACAAATATTTTGGGCGAACTCGAAGAGCTCGGTCTGCTCAGAATTTTGATTTGGGCTCATTTCGGCCTCCGTTTCCACTACAGGCAGTACTGCACAGGCTATTTCGTCATTTTGTGCAGATTTTCTGTCAGTGCCGTTTTCTGTATAACAGGTGCCTTATAGTCTTCTACGGTTTGTGCTATATAGCACAAGTTGTTCCCGCTCCATTTCTCCTATTTTCGGGCAGTTTTCACATCAGGTGCAGCATTTACCATGGCTGACAACAACAACACAGATGTGTTCAAGATGTTTGCTGCTGAGGACAGGTTGGATGGGGACAACTACCCTATGTGGGCTTATATGATGCAACATGTTCTTGTGTCAAAAGGTGTCTGGAACATTGTGCAGGGCATTGATGTACGTCCTGGTTCTGAAGATGTAGGCGATGTTGAGGATGTTGCAGGTCTTGCTGCAAGGATTGCAGCTGTTAGAGTTGTTTTGTCTACGGCAGAACAAGCTCGTTCGGATGTTAAGGATGCACAGGCTCATGCATTGATTGCGTTGTCTGTGAAGCGCACCATTATTCCTCACATCCGTTCAGCAAAATCTGCAATACAGGCTTGGGATATTCTAGCAGGTCTTTATGCAAGCCGCAATGAGGCTAAAATTGCTTTGCTGCGTAAAGATCTAGAGTCGAAAATTATGCATGAGGAAGATGATATGGACACTTTCCTTGCTAGTGTCAAGGATATCAATGAGCAACTCATTTCTGCAGGTGAAGTCATTTCGGACAGTTCCCTTGTGCAGACTGTTCTTGATGCCTTACCAGATTTCTACCAGACTTTTGCTAGTACTTGGAGACTCATGACCCAAGGAAATCCTGAAGTTGTCAAGTTTGATGCATTATGCACATTGCTGTTGCAAGAGTCACTTTCTAGAAAAAACAGGACTAGGCAGCGTGCAGTTGAACAGGCTTTTATTGCTTCTCAAAGAAAGGGTGGTAACGGTAATGCAGCCACTTCTTATGGTTCTGCTGCGAGTGGCAAAAATTCTGTTCCTAATGCTTCTGCTGGCAGCACTTCGTCTGGCAATTCTGGTGATAAGGGCAAAAAGAAGATGCGTTGCCATTATTGTAAAGCCAATGATCACTTGATCAAGTCGTGTCTTAAGTTGAAGGCCAAAGAGGCTAAGAAGAAAGAGGGTGGGTTCCACTGCAAATGCTGGTTCCACTACAAATGCAGCCATTGTTGAGTCTTCTGTGAAAGGAGATTGTGATGCTGATGTTGATGCAGAATGGGCTTTTAGCGCAGAGTGCACTTACAATCCTGCTGTCCATGATGCATGCTTGTCAGTTGCTGCAGATTCACATGTGTGGTATTTCGACAGTGGTGCTACAAAGCACATTACCTCACATCGTGAATTGTTTACCTCTCTCGAGTCTGAAGCGTTACATAAACTTCCTCAAATATGTCACCATTCAAGAAAGCAGTAACAATGTCTGATTGATGTACATCCCAACCAAAATGAGCTGCCAATGCACATAGAAAACGCACAGTAGTCATACGACAAGTGGGCAAAGTGTGCAAATGTAAGAAGGCTTTGTATGGGTTGAAGCAATCTCCTCGTGCTTGGTATGAGAAAGTTGACACTCATTTGGTTAAACGAGGCTTTCGTAACAGTCCAACAGAAAGCACATTGTATGTAAAGCGTGAGGATGATGTATTTCTCATTGTGGTTCTTTATGTTGATGATTTGTTGATCACTGGACCAAATGAGAGACATATTGCTGAATTTAAGGCTGATTTGAATGCTACTTTCAAGATGAAAGATTTGGTGCTGTTGCATCATTACTTGGGTATACAGTTTAAGCAGTGTGATGGTGGTATTGCCTTGTGTCAGAAAAGTTACATAGAGACATTGCTATGTAAGTTTGGACTTGAGGATTGCAAACCTATTGCCACTCCCATGGAAACAGGTTTGAAGTTGAGTCTACATGATGCCGGCGATCCTGCTGATGTCACTCTTTACCAAACTGCTATTGGCTGCCTCATTTATGTATGCAACACGAGGCCAGATATTCAGTTTGCAGTCTCGCAGGTCAGCAGATTTATGCATAGCCCAGGGTCTAAGCATTAGCAGGCTGTCAAGAGGATTTTCCGCTACCTTAGTGGCACTTTACATCTTGGCTTGTTTTATCCCAAGGGGGGATCATTGCCGCCAGACTTACATGCTTTTTCGGACTCAGATTGGGTTGGTTGTTTTGACACGCGAGTGTCCACAAGTGGTTTTTGTTTCATGCTTGGCAGTTCATGTATATCATGGTTGAGCAAGAAGCAACCTACTGTGGCCACTTCGAGTTGTGAGGCTGAGTACACGGCAGTCTTCACAGCTACGGTTGAGTGTGTATGGCTCAGACGCCTTATGGCTAACTTGGGTGTTGGACAGGACACTGCCAACACTATCTACACTGACAGTCAGAGCGCATTGGCAGTTGCGAGGAACCCAGTTTTTCATGCTCGCACAAAGCACATTGAGGTGCATTACCACTATGTCAGGGAGAGGCTCTTAGCAGGAGAGATCAGCTTGGCTTATGTGCCAACACAGGGCAACCTTGCAGATCTTTTCACAAAGGCATTGTTTCGTGAGAAGCTTGAAGCTTTCCGCAAAGCTTTGGGCTTACTCCCCTTTGTGGATTGATCCTGTCCTCAGGGCATGGCACTTCCCTTTACTCATGTGCCAGCTCTCGTTCACCGCATCACTCCAGGGGGGATTTGTTACCATATACATGTGGTAGTGATGTGTGTGAACACACTAGGACCGCCGGGGCATTTTTTCCCTCTTTAGGAGGTTTTTTTCCCCGTGCATTGTATATACGCCCATCACTCTAGGGCTATCAATCTTTCCATTGCACACTAAGTAACACACTCTCTATTGTGTGCCTTGAGCTTCCTTCGTCTTCTCCAAGCTGTGTGTGTTTCTCTGTAACCCTAATTCCAACAGTATGAACCGCAAAGCTCCATTCTTCTTAGGCACAATGAACCACCTATTCAAATAAGGTGCACAAGAAGGCTCCAAGATATCCATGTTAATCTTTTCATTGAGTAGTTCTGTTAACTTTGGCAAATGTGCTTTCAGAATCGGAATTGGGCGTAGATTCCAAGGTACATGATGGATAGTGAAGATAACCATAGGTGCAACAACATTAGGATCAACACATCCTATCTCATGTGGCCAAAAAGAAAAAGCCTTACCATGTCTTGAAAGCATTTCTTTAAAACTCGTCTTCTCTTCTTCTATTAATAACTCCTCACAAGCAACTTTTATCTCTTTTAGGGATTCCATTGTGAACTTGTGTTCAGTTTTTATTGGATCCTTGAGACTCCGTTGCAAAGAAGTTTGCACTAGCTTTTTCTTGCAATTTGATGGTAAAGGTAACACCACTGGTCTCACTTTCTTTGTCATCGTTTTGTACTTGGTCTTCACATGCACTTCCGGTCCTTCATTAGCATTGAAATCTTTTTTATCTTCAAAAGCTTCAATCACATCATACATTTTCATAGAGCATACTTTCACAACGTGGTCTTGCATGCTAGAGTCAGTTATAGCCTCAAGCTCAAGCATAGTATCTACATGAGAAACTTGTTCAAAGAAACATGAAATGCATTCACTATCCTCTATGAAACCATTTTCCGTCATGTATTTCTGTACATTATATACATATTATTGTCATAATAATCAATATCTAATTCTCCTAAATTATTTTCTCATGTTAAACTGATCATTTAATATGGGGAAGTTCCAGGGGAGAAAAAGCTAGAATATTGGTCAAGCTAGCAGACCGGCCACAGTAGGGATCCAAAAGAGGGAAAATAGGGACCCAAAGGAGGGGCCATTTGCAAAAGATCCATGTGCAACAATGGGCTAAAAAGACCCTAAGGTTCAGCCCATTAAGACTTCCAAAATGTTAAGGTTCCAAAATTCAAAGATTGTGTCCAAAGGTCAATCCTAGGGGAAATTGGATGCTTTGTGTGTAACTAAAAAGTCTTTGCATATCCCTACATGGGAGGGGGTGAGCCTTTCTTCTAGGGGATGAGAGAGAAAGTCACACACACACACACAGAGGTTCCCTTTACACAAAGGGAATTAGGGACACATGTCAGCTCCCTAGCCCAGATGCCCACAAGGTGTGTCCAATTCCTATTGGATGGCCTTGGAGGTGGACCAATGAGAATTAGGCTAGATTAAATCTAATTTAATTAATTTAAAAACACATAATAAAAGAACCAATGAGAATTAAGTCCTCTAGAAGACTATTGGACAGTCTCCCAAGTGGTCCAATGAGCATTCAACAGCCCAATGGTTTGCCTGATTCCTATTGGCCAGGAGGCAAAGGGGTCCAATGAGAGTTTAGTTGAATTATTAAATTACCTTAAGCTCTCACAAAAGAACACATGTCAGAAGGCTATCACTTATGCTTCTTAATTGTCATTGGCTAGCTTTAAGGAGGTTCAATGGGAGGACAACAAGAGAAAATAGCAAGGGGGGCTCGCCCACAAGAGAGAGAGGGGGTTGATTTTTGCAAGGCATTATCACATACACACTCACACAATCTCATGTGTGAAGTAAAGAAGACTCTCTCTCCTTCTCAAGCTTTAATGGAAAGCTTACCACCTACTCCAAGCTTGTGAGAAGATAGGCCTACACCAACAACTCTTGGCTTTGTGATGCAAATCCAACCAAAAGCCAAGCTTCAATGCATGCTCATCTCCTCTACCATGCTAATTACTAAGCTAAGCTATGCTAATATGAGTGATTATGTGAGGAGATGTACATCTTTCTCGTAAGATACTCCTTCTTCCTCTCAATCTACTCTCACACCCTGCTAGCTCTCACCATCTTCGAAGGTGTGTGAGGTCTTGAGTCTGAGACCGGGGATAATTGATGTTGTGTTTGCTAAGTGTTTTGCTTAGTGCATAAAGCTTTCATCTTCGTTGCACTAGCTAGTCTTAAAGGAACACATAGAATTGTATTGTACAATGTCTCTCTTGATGGGAGAAACCATAATACAAAGCCTTTTGGAGGGGGGACCGGCTCCATGCAAACCCGGTCCTCAACTGTTGTCAATAGCTTAATTTCTCTCTCTTTTGAAAGTATTGTTCATGCTATCTAACTAGGTGTTATGCTTTTTGTTGCTCTCTCTCCACGTACCCAAGCACTCTTGTAATTCTCATTAGGAATCTATTCTAATGAAATGTCCACTATGTTCATGCTAATTTCCGCTACACACAAGTTTTTAGGTCATTAAATGTTACATTATCGTGCACTTCTTTTCATATCCTCAAGATTCATAAAACATATTGACCCATGCTCTGTTAATCTCTAGAAACTTGTAGAAAAAGCTTCTTCTCGCTTTGGGTCAGACGAGAATCGTTTTCTTCTTGTACCATTGTAATCTCGCTTTACAATGGTACATGGCCAAAACCCTTTGTCTCCTTGTATCCTTCGAACTCTTTGTTCCTTTTGGTAGAGGATACTCTCATGATTGCGGTTCCTCTCGTGATTCACATACATGTAAAAAATTGCATAGTTTGCTTCCCATCTTTGCTCTTTACCCTAGCATAAGCAAAATCATCATTCAAGACCTTTGTTTCCATGCAACCGGTTGTGATGTATGGTTGCTCAAAGATAAGAGGATAGGTAGGCATCTCTTGCACAAAGAAGTATTGCTCATCCTTCACATTACCAATTGTCACTTTCACATTTGGACCAACTCCGTACAACTCTCCTGATGAGTTATTTGCATCTCTAATCATCGACCCATGGTCTGTGTCTATCGGCCACTTACTCTTCATGTAAAGAAACTTTGACATAATATTGATTCAGAGCCATGATCTATCAATGCAACATATGGCTCTTCAAGATCATCCACCTTGACTAAAGTTTCTGTTGTAGCTCTTGTCCAATGACTTTTAGAGTAGTAGCTTTTATAGAAGGCTTCATCTTCATCATCATTATCATCTGTAAATCGAGCATGTGCATCTCTTCGAGAAGACTGGTAGCATCCTACTACATTGTCATCGCAATCACTCACTTGGGCATGTATTTCATGTGCCTTAAGTGACTCCCCTTCACCCTCAAAGTGTGGAGGAATAGACTCAGTGAGAGGTTGCTTCTTTCTTTTTATGATATCTATAATTTTTTCATGACACTCGCGCTTAACAATGCGAAGAACCTCACCCAAGATAAACTCAACTTTGCTATTCAAAATTCTTTCCTCCAATACCTGCTTTAAGTTTATGGCAGCTTCAATGTCAGATTGTAGTTTGTATGCAGGGCCTTTTGCTTTAGCTTTTCCTTGCTCTTTCTTCCTCCCTGTAGATGCCGTATCCTTTCTTCCTCCGGCTCTTGTAACCCTCTTTGAAGTAGAAGAACCATCATCTCCATTCTCATGTCTATGCTTCTCTTCCAGAGTTGCTTCGTTGTTATAGTATTTCGCAATATAGGTATGCACTTATAAAGAGTCCACAGAGTCATCCCAACCTGTTGTATAGCGTAGGCAATCACCAGCTTCATGTAATACCTGTTTAGTTACCTTTTCTTTTTTGGCTGAGGCTACTACATATGGCCACAAGCTATTAACCTCCTCAAAAGCTATTAACCACCATCTTGTCTCTACGGCGTTGCCTCTCTTAGCAAGCAATGAGACTGCATTCTCAACCTCTTTCCATTCAGCTTTTAGACACTGTTCTGTATTCTTGTCTTCAAGGAGTAGCTCTAGCTTTTCTTGGAGCTCATGACCTGTAGCTTGAAGGAACAATTCGTTCTTTTCACTATCCAAAGTAGCCCGCTCTGTTCTTGACTACTGAGCATAGCGTCGCTTAAACTCTCTCAACAGTTTGGTGATGGAAAATCCTTCTTTTGGCTTTACAACCCATTCCAAGAAGGTCCTTTTTGTAACCCTTTCAGAGTCCTCCATGAAGTATTTCTCCTTTAGGGCTAATTCTAATTGCTCCCAACCTTCTCCATTCTCCTCTTTGATTCCCTTACATGGTCTCTAATCTCGGGGACCACAACAAGCTCAAAACTACGAATCATCTCCACCTTTGGAACCCGTTGTAGCTCCATCTCCTTTACATAACCACGAAAAAATTGTGTGACATCTTTCCCTTCAAATTGGTCTATTTTGTTCACAATAGGTTGAAGGGCTTTGGTTACTGACACCTCCCTTCTTTCCGCAGCCTGTTGTTGTTGCATAAACATGGCAAATGTTTGAAACAGTTGCATTGTGCCTTGATCAAAACGCATGCCTCGTTGCTCTTGCTGATCCATAGCTTTAATTGTTTGTAATTAAACCTTTCAAAACAAGTTTTTGAGCCCCCATCCCAATTGCTTCCCCTCCGGTTCACCAGAAATGTCGGAATGTGAGCGGTCTAGCTGGGAAGGTGCAAAACTTCTGGTAGGTAGGCTACAGTCCTCTTACAGATGTGCGTGTGTAGCGTAGTGGTACCTCTCTTTTGTTGTGGGGAGGTCAGGAGCTCAAGATTTGAATCATCTAAAGCGTTGACCTTTTAGTCAACTCCTCCCAGCCGGTTTCATTTGATTGATCACAACCGGCTCCGGCTGCCTTGCCACGCACGCAAGCTAGCCGAAATGTAAACAAAACCAATTAGTTATCATCCTCAACATTCACTTGTCATGCATTTTCATGTCATCTTCATCTTACAGTGAAAAATACTAGTTATGTATTTAATCCAGTCATGAGCATCATAATTAAGAAATTGCTGAACAGGTCGTTTTTCTGTAAGTAACATGCAAAGAATGTGCACATTGATTTGCATGATTGTATTGAGTTACATCACACGGTAATCTTTCTGACGACGAAATACATTCTTTATCTGGCATGATTTTAGTGAAAGGGTGTTTGATGAGTGTTTTTAAAGCAAAGTAGTCCATCATCCCTTCCTGATGTTTGCTTTAAAACCCAATTGTTAAAATAACAAAGATTTACACAAGTTCTCCATCACTTTTTTGACGTGAGTGACTTACATTAACTTTCTTTTTGCATGTCGATTGGACAATTTCGCTCGTCATATCGTACCAGTCTACTTGGGTAAGAACTTTAATCCCTCTTGCTAAAATTTGGGAATCTGGATCTATTTTGTTAAAAAATTGAATTGAGAAAATGTGAATATGGAGGGTGTGCTTATTATGCCTGTAGAAGGTTGTATTCATCTATCTGCATGTGTGAAATGTGTGGTGTGTCGTTTTTTTTTTTCTGATTTATAGTTTCTGAAGAGGGGCTTTGGTGCATGCAATAATTGTTCATGAATGATATGTATGAGGAGCACAAAATATAGATGTATCAAGGTAGTGGATTGGATTACCTTTTGATTACCCTCACAAGAAGATTTAGAAAATTCCTCATGTAGGAAAAGGGAGCCTTTTTCAATGTTTTTCATACAATGCATAACATCATGAGCTCCTGCTCGGGAGGCACCGCATACCTAGCTAGGTATGATTGGCGCAGGGGATCGCCGGCCCGCCGACAATGGGGCCGGCGATTCCCTGCCCCCAATCGTACCTAGCTAGGTATGACATGCCTCCCTCACAGAAGCTCATGATGTTGAGGTAAGTCATAATGTGGGAATGATTGTGAGAATCTGTCCAAAACTTCTCGTGCCTGATACAGTGTGGATGTGAAATTACCTTGTTAAATATAAAAAAAGTGAGGAGATAATATTTTCTAGATAGAGGTTTAGTTTGCATAGCGTTGAAAGAAATTATCAAGAAGCTGAATTGTATAACCCAAGCAATACTACAAGACTTTGTTAGAAACTGGGGCTTAAAAAATTGAAGATTTTCACTCATGTAATTTTCATTATTTCTGAAAGATCTTTGAATTAGCTTTCTTACCTAGTAAATTAAATTTAGTAAATGACCTGATATGATCAGTAAAAACTTGGAAACAAATGTGGCTATTAACTAAATTAAAGTACCATGCAAAGTGTGAGGATTTCTATGATGGAAAATGCTGAGGAATTCCTATGTTATTTATTTTAATTTTTAGGAGGATACGACTCTGAAGAGAAGGCAGCAAGAGCTTATGATCTTGCAGCTCTGAAGTATTGGGGTCCATCGACAACCATCAATTTTCCGGTATCAATTTTGAAGTTGTATATCTACTGATGATTTGGTATTGAAGTAGTCTAAGATTGTATTCTTGTAATGAAGTAGTCTATTGATTTATCATTTGATAATATTCTATTATATTGTTGATATAGTGTAGAGAATCTCAATAGTCTAGTATTAATTGCTCATTTTCATTTTAGCCAGAAATATAAATTTTAGAATAGATAGATTGAAGTTGATTAGGAAATCTATAGGTTTTGCATTAAAGCAATTAAGCTTCAGTTCACCATTCCACTTGCATATCAGTAAGCTTTCTATTACATATGCTTAACACTCATTTTTCTTTTGATGATCTTGTATTTATTAATATTTCACGGAGTACGTCCTTAAGAGTAATTTTTTTGCTTTTCTCTGCATCATTCTTTTGTAGCTTGAGGACTACAAGAAGGAGATGCAAGAAATGAGAAATATGTCCAAACAAGAGCTTGTAGCATCATTGAGGCGGTAAGAACGCCCTTCTGACAATAATGAGATTTCCTTATTTCAATGCTAATCACTTTTGTTTAATGCGATTTCTCTAACATAAGAGTGTTTAATGCTAGTGCAGTAGCATTAATACCTTTCATTGCTTAATCCTATTGTTAAATGAACACTCTAGCTTTCATTGTTTAATTCGATTGTTATATAGAGCTAGAATTACTTTTGAGTAACAGGAAATTAGTGCATGGATGCTCAGAAGTAGATACAATAATATGCATTGTTTAATGCTATTGTGAACTACTCTAATCACTTTTGAGCAACAGGAAAAGCAGTGGGTTCTCAAGAGGAGCGTCCATGTACCGAGGTGTCACCAGGTGTGTATTCATGTAACCCACTTCAATTCATCTCTGAAAAATATTTTTGTTTGACTTCTCGAAGCACATGATATGACTATTTTTGTATCTAACAAAGAAAAAACCAGGGCAAGAGAGAAACTCTAACTGGACTAACACGCATACAGTAAGTCTTATCGAAGGATAATCCCATGGGTAATGGGATTATTCTGGAATTTTTGGATGTGCACTTCCTCGAGCTTTTTGTTTGTGTGTGTGCGCAGGCATCATCAGCACGGAAGGTGGCAAGCTCGTATCGGAAGAGTGGCAGGAAACAAAGACTTGTATTTAGGAACATTCTGTGAGTAATTATGGATGCCTATGTTCAATTTGACAGCTTCGATACCAAATGAAAAATGCTTTCAATAAACCGTGCATAAAAACGCATAAGTTTTTCTCATGCTTGGTGCACTTACATCAACAGCTACTCAAGAAGAGGCTGCTGAGGCATATGACGTTGCTGCAATCAAATTCAGGGGGATGAATGCCGTCACGAATTTTGACATGAGTAGGTACGATGTTGAGAAAATTTGCTCAAATATTTTCTCCTTGCCAGGACATTCAATGAGAAGAGCATCCAGTGTAGCAGAGCTTATGAATGGTGGCAGTATTGATGCTAATTCAAGAGCTGACAATACCTTATTACTGCAAATGCAAAGCCCACATTTGCACCAATTGGTCCCTTATACTGGGAGTTCAAGTGATATCGTTTCCACTGGGGCGAGTGCCGGTAACTTGCAAGAGTGGCAATCCATGCAGAAGCCACCTCTTCCTCATGAAACCTCATCGGCTTATGCAATGTGTAACCCAAACATCATCTCTCCATCAATGTGGACCAAAATGGACCAAGAGAGGGCAAATTTTGCACTTCATACAGGGCTCCTCTTCCATCACAATAATACTATGGGGCCTCCAAATCACGGTGAAAGCTCCAGATTGCCTCAAGCGGAATCCTTGATTAATGATGCAGAAATCTTTCCACATTTCTCAGTCCAACCTCAACAAGCAATATCTAATGTTGTACCATTTTCTAGCAGATCGCTCTTTATAAGTGGCAACCTACCAATGGAAGAGAAATCGCCCGGTTTATGGCGTCACGAGCTAGTACCACGAGCTCCTCAGTTTGTAAGTTTTAAATTACGAGGCTGCTTAGGTTAATTAGCTCAATATTTTCTTTATATGACTCACTCATGAAGCTCAGGTTGGAATTTGCACCTGTTTGTAGTCGTAGTACTGTATATGGCTTAATTCTGTTTTCTTAGGGCTTGAGCTTCTTATGAGAGCTTCCAGCAAGTCCCTCCAAACTATAGAATAGTTTCAAGTGTTTGTGAGATGTTATTTTGCTTATGCACATCCTCGTTTCATTGGTTTCAAAAACTTCAAGCATAGGCCAGGCGCTGCTGGTCTTCAGAAAAGCTTGCGACGTATGAATGACAATGAAAGACTTTGAAATAGCATGTGCTTTGTAAGGTGATGATAAAATGACCAACGCAGTTAGGTCAGTTAGCCACATCAATTGCCCCTGCAAGACTTTGGAGCCATCGTAGATGCCTATTGAAATCAATTGCAGCTTGACAATCGTAATAAGGTAGATGCGCTTCCTTGTTTCATTGATCTAACACAAGACGGAAAGGCTGCAAAACGATCCTTGACCTTTACCATCATATGTTAAATGCCATGAGAGACCTCTGCTCTAGTAAGAAACCTCGTACATCAGGATTTGCAAGAGAAAAAAGTAACATTGTTCTCATCTTCTTGTAAGTTTTTTTTCGCACAACTTGAATAAAATTAGGATTGTGGTAGAGTTGTTGTTTTGAACTGGCTTCATCATATCCATAAACATGTCATATCGAAAGTCTCTATTCGAGCCAAGAGTCGAAGTAGTTGTAGCTCCCAAAATGCACATTTCTACGTCAAAGAGGCTTTGAACATGAAGTTGATAGGATCATTCTCTAAATCTCTAGTTAGTGCAGAAAGAAATCTGATCCATCTCCATTAATAACAATGAGAGAGTAGTGGAGGACATAATGAGTTAACAACTTTTGATATTGCATGTCTAAGCATTGGTATGTATATATGGGTGCATTTTGTGATATGGATGGGTGTGTATAACTTGTGTGGAATGTCTAGGCGCTTTTGCGAGTGTGTATGAGTGAATGCTGTGATGTGTGTAAAATGGAGTCTTTTTCAGTGTTTTTCATACCATGCATAACATCATGAGCTTTTGCCCGAGAGGTGCCACATACCTAGCTAGGTATGATTGGGGGCAGGGGACCGCCGGCCCCCCCACCGGGCCGGCAGTCCCTTGCCCCCAATCGTACCTAGCTAGGTATGCGGTGCCTCCCTTACAGAAACTCATGATGTTGAGGTAAGTCGCAATGTGGGAATTATTGTGAGAATTTGTCTAAGACTTCTTGTGCATGTGCACTAAGTGTGAGTGAATGCTGTGATGTGGCTATGTGTACTTAGGTGCAACAATGTAATGACAAGCAGGAGAGTTGATGTTGTGTGTGTGTTTGTGCGGCAACTGATCAACAGCTGAATCATATGGGGCAGAGGGGATCAAACCTCAAAGCGGTAGCTGAAGCAGCAGCACTAGGGGAGCATGAGGTGCAGAGCCTTTTGGTATCCAATCTCAAAGCGGATGAAGAAGCAGGGGCGATGGTGGCGCAGGTGCAGAAGCTCCAAGGTCCCAATATTGCCTGCACAATTTCATGCTCATCAACGAGTACCGACTCCACCACCTCTAATTACACGCCCTTTCAACACAACAGGTCGTCGTAGCTGGCTGCATGCATGCGCGCATGCCAGCGTCCCATCACAACATTTTTGGCCTGCTTAAATTTTACGAGGCCTTTTAGAGGGAAACGATCAGACATTCCTACAACTCTTATTTTTTTGGCCTGCAAAAAGTACAGGCCTTAGTAAAGAAGAAAATACAGGCCCCTACAAATCTTGGGAGTTCTTTCTTAGCTTTGAATATGAAATGGCCTCGTGTGAAGCATTTAGGTTTTGAACGGGTCTCATGTGAAGCATTTTGGAAACTGCTTATGTTAGACCCATGTGAGTTCTTTTCAGCATCTCTCTCTCTCTCTCTCTCTCTCTCACACACACACACACACACACACACACAATCTCTTTATTTTTTAGCATGCCTCTTTGGACAATAGAGGCTGTTGATAATCTTGAGAGCTTGATCTCTCATACAAATGTCTCTAGCACAAGACGTTTTGGACAGATTCTTGCAATAATTCCCACGTTGTGACTTACCTCAACATCATGAGCTTCGGTGAGGGATGCATTGTATACCTAGGTAGGTACGATTGGGGAGCAGGGGGACCGTCGACAGTGCCTAGCTAGGTACGATTGGGGTAGGGGACCACCCAGGGGTCGGCGGTCCCTTGCCCCTACATTGTGACTTACCTCAACATCATGAGCTTAGGTGAGGGAGGCATTGCATACCTAGCTAGGTACAATTGAGGGCAGGGGTCGGCGGTCCCCTATCCCCAATCGTACCTAGCTAGGTATGTGGTGTCTCGAGCAGAAGCCCATGATGTTGTGCATTGTATGAAAAACATTGTAATAGACTCCGTTTTCCTACATGAGAAAATTTCTAAATCTTAATTGTGTAGGTCTCTCTAGACAATAGTCCTCTCTCTCTCTCTCTCTCTCTCTCTCTCTCAAATATATACATTTGTTTATGGCAGCCCTAATCGTGCCATGCAACTTCTTGATCGGCACTTAAAACCTTAATAGTAATCCAAGAGAAGCTTTGTACTGATGAATTGTCTAAAATTAATTTTTTTTTAGCATTCCTCTTAAATTAAACAAGGTCGTTCACTATAATAGACGAAGGCACGAGTAAATTTCTCTAAAGATCGAGTACACTTCTCTAAGAATGAATGGAAGGAATGAATTTTTGACATTCTTGACTTGCGAAGAGCTGGTGTATAAGAAGCACATAAACGTGTTGAAATCTAAGCATAAGCTAAGTGGTCGTCACTAAGTAGATCCATAGCACATACAAGCATAAGGCTATAATTGACAAGCACATAAGAACTCTTTAGTTCACTAGAGTTTAGAAAGTGTTTGACCCAATTTTACTAGAGCTTGATGATTGCACATCTATAGCACACAAGCACATGTCATTGCATCTAGAAGTATTAATACCTTCATGTTGCATTTTCTCTATCTTATGCTCGCTTAGATTTTCCTTTATGCATGTGACAACATCTCGAAAAGAGACTTAAAATCCATGATATCCAATGTCAAATCACTTGAAAACACAAAGATACCTTGTCTTTCATCAATCATGTAGATGGATTGTGCGTATAAAATGAGAGTATAGTGTGCTTTACAGGAAAGAAAAGGGTCCTTATAAGTAAGATGTAAGAGGATATGCACAAGTTTATGAGCATAGCAAAGGCATCGGACTGTGACAAGCATAATGAATATGGGTAGTACCTTGGGAACCAACATCATTGGGTGACATGCATTCCATGTTGAATACAGTCTACAAAGATCAAGGTAGTACAAGAATCTGATATGTTTTTTTGTCCATACTTCACAAATAAAACACATGTGAATGCATTGAATCAATTGTATCATACTTGCAAAGAACACAATGCCTACAAGGTAATAGCACAAGGATAATATTTCTCTCAAAATATTCTCTACATAGCATCTGATTCTACCATATGAGTAGCTTTCGGTGTGAAAACAATCAACAAACAAACGTTTTGGAATCACAATCACTGTCAGGGAAGGGGGCCTCTTCTCAAATCCTAGTTAATGGGAGGATCTCAGATGCTGTGCATATATGCAGATCGGTTAGGTAGGGTTGTCCTGTTAGTCCGTTGCTTTTTGTTGTGGCCATGCATCCACTGTTTTGCTTTCTAGTTGCACAGGTTACTGGGGGGAATCTCAAAGGCCTGTAAATTGGGGCAGAGCAGGAAGTAGTCTTGGGCTTTGCCGATGATACTCTTAACTTTTCTTCAAGCAAATAATGCTAACATTGGGAAATGTATGAACTACTTGAGCATATACTCGTTGGCTGTTGGACTAGAAATAAATTGGGAAAAATGAAACTTGATTTATGTTTTTGTTGACAACTTGGAAGATCTCATTTGGCAGGGTAAATGAATTCACAAGGAAATTGTCTTTAAACATTTGGGTTATCCCATATGGGTGGATGTCACATCTCGGCAGCTAAGTGAGTGGGTGGAAGAGAGGGTATGCTTGAAAGTGGCTTCTTGGCATTGCCATGAATGGCCATTCCATGTTTGAGTTTTGCTAAATTGCACGTTATACTTGTTCCTTCTCTGTTGTATTTTCTGTCGTTGCCTGACTGGTCAGATGCCGCATTGAATTGCCTTAGGTCTAGGTATCTGCAATTTCTATGGGGTTCCAACCATAAGGCTTGGATTGCATGGGATCATATAGCACTACGCATTTCTGAGGGAGGATTGGGCTTTTTACATTTGAAATCGCACATGCTATCTAGGCGGGCTACCCTTCTGAAACACATGCTGGTCCAAACTACTATGGTTCTTAATTGGTAAAGTGGTTGTGTATCTTCATGGCCTTTGGGATATGTCTACGTGGGATAAACTGTTTACTCTCGCGCCTTTGAAGTTATGCGGAAATACTAGTAACATGCTTGTGCAATTTTGGAAATATGTATGTTCTAAATTAATCTAGGTTGGCACGGTTCGAGATACTGGCAATTCTCTTGGTGTGGAATTATGCTTTTGGAGTTTTGTGTTTAAGAAACCTCTTACACTGTTAATAGGGAAAACATATTTTCTTACGTTTACACGAGGGTTTATAGCCATTGATTGGTGGACTCTAACGGCCAGGCTGTGGCTTTTTTTACAGCTAAAAAAATGCTCCCGTTTAGAGATGGTTCTAGAGTACCATGGGCACTCACTATAAGAGGAGTTATCTATAACCGCTAGCATTGCCGTGGAAAAACAAAGGAAAAAGGAGAGAAAAAATTGCGCGAGTGGCAATAACCGCGGCTATAGACGCGGTAGTGGTTTCTCAGCAATAAGCGTGGTAATAGTCGTTGCAATATATTCGCTGCTATTACCGCGATAGTTGCCCCTTCTATTATTGTACTTATTGCCGCTACATGCCCATTCAAAAATAAAGGTGCTCGTTTGGGGCCACCCAAAATTGAGTGGCTCAAATGAGCACCTTTATTTTTTACCTCCATAAAACAATGAAACATCAATTGTTTTTGGGAAGAGTATAACAAAAACCAAAGAATTGAAATTGAATTTACTTTACTTTGACAATTTAGTATACAGAAGATCAACTATTTAAAAAAAATTACAATAAAAAGTAAATAGTTGTATATACATTGTGTCACATTGGGACTTTACAAAAGTTTGGACAAAATATTATCCTCCTCTATCTTGTCGTCATCCAGAGTCATGTACATTTGATCACCTTGACTCTATATAAACCCAAACCATATTAAACTATTATCAAAAATTCAAAACAATTGATACAAAATTACTTGTTTAAACTTATTGCTTGTAGTGATCCAACCGATGTGTTGAGCTGCTCGTGAGAGATGTGGTTGTTTTCGAACAACCATCGTCAAGTATCAAATTCTGTATGTCGCTCCTGATATATACTTGACCATCTTGGTCGAGAAAGAGTGATATTTTCTTAAGTCAGCAATAACAATAACAAATCATCAACTACAATCTTAATAATCATTGATCGACGTTATAATTTAATCAATCTTACATATTTGTCCTTCCAAGTTCCCTTGCCTCCTGAGCCATTGCGTAGGAGTTTGTCTGGCGCGAGCCTCGCGTTGTGGTCTGTATGATGAGCCCGTCGCAGCTTGATCGCTCTTTTCTTGAATTGCCCACTCCCACTCCGCATCTTTCATGATGCCACCGTGTAGCTCGTGTTTAGATCTCTGAACTGGTTGGCTGCTGCACGCCGCACACTGGACTGCTTGTTTGTCAAAAATGTCTTTCTATAGCTCTCCAACCATTGTTGTGAAAAACGTTGATCAGGAGCATTTGGAAATCTAGCTAACCGCGCGTTCTCAATGTACCGTGCATGATCGGGCAGTTGGTCTCTAAACTTTATAGAACAGTTTTTATACGTTGAATGTATAAGAATTTGTAGATGGCATTTAAATGCCCCGTCCTGTGCTGTGCGTGCCGAAGTCCACCTCCCCAACATATTTAACGTTGTAGTAGCGGCCATGTGTGTCTGGTACGGGTGCGTTAGTATCCTCATCTTCTGCGTCAGGAACGGAACGCTCTGAAAGTGGGGACTTCGTTCCCCCGTCACTACCAAAGCAGACAAAACCACAAGATCCACCGCCGCTTCGTCTCTTACAGCACTCGCTGCCCTGAGACGAGCGTCAACGCGCGCTGTTAGAAGAAGTTCGTCGACTGTGTTCTGGCAAAGCAAGAGTGGAATGGAGTCGCGTAGGACCTTGTGATGCGATGGGAGTGGGACCATGCGATGGAATGGGAGTAGGACCTTGTAATGTAAGGGGAGCCGATAAGAAGAGGCGTGTGAGGTCCCCACCCCGTTGTATCAAACAACGGATCTGATGGTAAACCTGGTGGCCACTAGATCTATAGCGGAAGCAAACAAAATGGTTCAGGGTTCGACTAGCGGACGATCTCTCTCATCACAAAGTGAGTCGAGTTCGAGCCTACTAGCAATGAGATCTATCTCCACCTCGCAGGGGAAGCGTACTTAACTATCTAGCGATCCTAAGACCCACCTTCCAAGAGGAGAGAAACCTCGAGTGCCTTTTTCCCATGTTTCAGAGGCACGTACTCTCGAGAATTCCCCGCTCTAGGGGCAATGAGCGTTACTAATATCGAGTAAGCACTATGGGGACAGAGAGTTCCCGACCAATCGGGACCACCCATCTCGTAGGCATTGGCAACCTGAGCCAAGCCCCCACTTTCCACCCCCACACTCACACTTCCTCGTGTGACCTAATTACTACCACAAAGGTTGTTCAACATAAATATTCCTTGTTTAATTTCGAATCACATGGTTCGTTAAAACAGCCCTTCAACCAGTATTGCAAACAACACCAAGACAGAATTCTAGTAAAAATTCTACTCAAACTTATTCATAAAAATTTCAATGTTCTGGAGGTACAACATCCCCCCTCCAGCGAGAGTTCACTCCTCCCGTTGTCGCTTAGCTGCCCATACAACTAGGTATGTCCACCGCATAGAAAGCACGTCATGGACACTCCCACCGCATAGAAAGCAAGACGTGGGTTCCCACCGCATAGAAAGCAAGTCGTGGGTATCCACCGCATAGAAAGCATGTCGTGGATTCAAGAGTCCTAACGAGGAACTCTGCTCCCTGTGATCAGTAGGGGGGTTATGACTGATTCAACATTGGAAATAAAATGAACATGTCGAGCTAAATTTTTCCTAGCAAACATTCTTTCCTCTTGCAAATAGCATACCCATCAGACATTACCTTCCTACTTTAGAACTTAATGTACAATGATTTCAATGCCGAGGTTTCCGTCGGATTTCTCCAACATGTTTGGGGATATGAGCATTCCTAACTAGCGTATGCAATGTTAATTTAAACAACTTGAATAAAAATATGATCTACCTCTTCCACTTCTTCATCGATGGCCCGTGAGATGGCCGGTATTTGCTCGTCCATGGGAGCCTTCCCCTTTCCGTTGACATTGCTCGTTCCTGCTTCGCGATCATGGGCACCACCGAAGCGCGTCCTCTTAACCGGGGCTATTTCTCACTACTTTAAATGATTAGCTTGGAGAAGGAGCTAAGGTTCACAAGCATCATAACAGTCCAATGGGTATATTAGTGACATCAATTAATCCCTCCTATATGAGAGTCTAGATTTCTTTCATAAGCAATCATTAAGGATGGTACATAATCCTATGGGAACTGGCTCTAAGATAATTATTCGGCTTGCATGATCAAGAATAATTAAGATTTCAGAATTACCAGAGAATTGGATTAAGTATGATTAAACTATTTCCTAGCAATTAGATGATGCAGATTTACCCTATGCATATGTGTGAGGAAAAACCAATTCTTAGAGACTTAATGACGGATTAATTTCTCCTTAATTACGTCTTAATTCATAAGAAAAAATGAATTCAATTAAGATGCAATGTTAATGAGTGATTACAATAGTGATTCTCTTCAATCTGCACAAATACTAGCTTACCGATTAATTACTATGCTATCTAGAGAGAGAAGATTCTGATAATTATGCTCTAATCATTAATTCGAGAGTGAAGAATGGCTGATAATTCAGCTATGGAATGATGATTACATAATAAAGTATGAATAAGGAGAATTTAGAGAGTAGTCATAGAGATTTTCGACTAGGAATAGGCATAATAGACAAGCAATTTAGATGGTAGAGAAAAAAATTCACAGATGGCATTAATTAAACTGTTATTACCGTGATTAAGAGCTGGTAATCTTCTTGATTTTCTGATCTAACCGTGCTTCTTGAGATGAAAATTCGGCAGCACCTCCCTCCTAGCTTCCTCTTCAATAGGTGTGTGATTCGGCAGCACCTCCCCAATGTGTGTGGGTGTGTGTGTATGCACTGTGTGTATGTGTGATCATAAGAGTGTGTGTGTGTGTGTGTATGTAGGTCTTTAAATAGGCTTCTACAGGCTGAAAATCGATCTGGGTTGCTAAATGCATCTGGGAGCTTCTCCAGTTAAGCATGGCAAGTCCAGTTCTCTGCCCACCAAGTGCCAGGTTGGCTTGGTTAACTGGTTCTGAGACTGATTTGCAGGCTTGGTAGCTTTCCCAAGACTCCCACAAAGCAAGAGGGCGCCCCCTAGCTGCTAAAGCTGATATGGAGTGGCCTGGGACCTGTTCCCACATAGTGTCGGGCCCCCGGTGCCTCCCCGGACAATTTTTAGGAAATTTGGTTCTAGGCTAAAACGGGTCATACGAATCGGATTTTGATGCCGTTAATTGCCATACAAATCTCTAACTAAGGCGTACTGGCCCGAGTACCTGCCATATTTAGCAGCCCCCGGGGTCTGAAAATGCATTTTTTCAAATTTGGGGTACGGGTGCAGTTTTTCGAGACGGTCGAGACTGAACGGTTCGGTGACCAAAAACTTACTATTTTTGGAAATTTTCCATAAAAAATTTTTTTAATTCACATTTTGAAGCTTTATAACATTCTAAACATCATGGCACTGGCAGAATCTGAAAAACTGCTAAAAATAGTAACTTATTCCATTGTATTTATTCCGTGGTACAAGGGTGCTCTTGTGATCGGGTCAGAGACCTTACAACCTCCCCAACGTGAAAAATTTGAGATGTCCTCATCTCAAGAATGAGTTTGGGTAATCTTTTAAGAGAGTCGATTCGTCTTCCCAAGTTGCATCTTCTTCAGGGTAATCCTTCCACTTTACCAGAGGCTTCGTGATAGTTCTGTTGCATAATTTTCTTTCCCTTGTTTCAAGTACATAGTCAGGTTGGAGCTCGAGAACTCCCTGTGCTGGCATGACTATCTGATCTGAATCCAAGAATTGATCGGGATTGGGAATATAGGGTTTGAGTAAGCTGACATGGAATACATCATGAACCTTCAAGTTTGCAGGTAACTTTAGCTTGTAGGCCTGGTCACTTACAACCTTAATGATCTCGAATGGTCCACAGTACCTTGGGCTAAGCTTCTTATATCTGCCTAGCGATAAGTTGCTTTTCTTAGGTCGGACTCGCAGAAAAACTTTATCCCCTTCTTTGAAAGTCCTTTCCGAACGATTCTTATCTGCATAGTGCTTCTGCCTATCCTGAGCTGCCTGAATGTCCTGGCGAATAGCTCTAGTCTGTGCTTCCATATCTTCTAACATCTTTCTAGAGGCTTCTACTCTGATGGTTGGATCTGAAAAGTTCAGTGGTGCTAAACAGTCCTGTCCATAAAGAGCTTTGAAAGGTGACATTCCAATGCTTCTGTGTTCGGAAGAGTTATAAGCATATTCTACCAAAGGTAGATATTGTAACCACTTCTTTGGTTCTTGCGAACAATAGGCTCTGAGAATGTCCTCGATGACTTGATTAACTCTTTCGGTTTGCCCATCAGTCTGCGGATGATATGCTGTGCTATAGGCTAATTGTGACCCAATAGATTGGAAAAGAGAGGTCCAAAATTTTGATGTAAACTTGGCATCTCTATCGCTGATGATACGCTTGGGTAGACCATGTAACCTAAAAATCTCCTTGATGAATACCCGACTAACATCGGAAGCAGTAAAGGTCGTCTTTACGGGTATTAGATGAGCCACTTTTGTGAGCATGTCAACAACCACGAAAACGGAATCATAACCTCCTGTAGAAAGTAACCCTGTAACAAAATCCATACTGATGCATTCCCACTTCATCTGGGGTATGTCAAGAGGTTGAAGTTGCCCTGGTAATTTGATCCTTTTGGCCTTTATCCGTTGACAAGAAAGACATTGTCTCACATAGCGAAGTATGTCTCCTTTCATTCTAGACCAGAAATAACTCCTTCTAACGGCGTGAAGAGTTTTAGCATAGCCTGGGTGTCCGGATGTAGGGCTATCGTGTGCTTCATATAGAATGGCCTTCTTTAAAACTGGGTCTCTGGGTACACAGAGTCTATGTCTGTAGTAAAGACATCCTCCCATAAGAGAGTAATCTTTCGCTTCAGGCATCTTATTCTGCTGGACTAATGAAGCCATACGTTGGTACTCTGGATCTTCGATGGATGCTTCTTTGATTCTATCCCAGATAGGGTTATTTGGAATAGAGATAGCTCCGAGAAACGATTTTCGGCTAAGACCATCTGCAACTGCGTTTTCCTTCCCTGGTCTATACTTTATGTCAAGGTCATATTCCTGTAATAGCTCTATCCATCGCCGTTGTCACATATGTTGAAGATGATGAAACAGGAAACAGAAGGAAGACAGCAACTCAGAGTAGGAAGAAGATGGAGAAGGAGAAGACACAGAGCTTGTGTACGAGATCTCTGTAGTCTATCTCTCTGTATTGGAATAATAATAATATGTATACAAACTCAGAGCTACAAAGCTTATATGAAACCCTAAGAGATAAGGTGTCCTTTCACACCAGATGTCCAGGGGGAAAAACCCAGTGGGAGAAAAGTGCCCCTGGTGAAGCGCGTATACACACTAACACTACTACATGTCTACAAATCCCCCCTGTAGTGATAGTGTGAATCCGTACAAGGTAGCAGATCATCATGTGTATGAGAGTAAGCCCAAAGCTTTTCGGAAAGCTTCAAACTTTTCTCGTGATAACGCCTTCGTAAATAGATCTGCAATGTTATCCTGTGTAGGACAGTAAGTTAGTGTGATCTCCCCTGCATGTAGCCTTTCCCTGACATAGTGGTAGTGAACCTCTATGTGCTTTGTTCTTGCATGAAATACTGGATTCCTTGCAACTGCCATAGCACTCTGACTGTCAGTGAAAATGGTAGTGGGTGCCTGTTGACACTCACAAAGATCTGCCAATAACCTGCGTATCCATACACAATCAACTGTTGCCGTGAAAGCTGCCCTGTACTCAGCTTCACAAGTTGATGTAGCCACTGTGGGTTGCTTCTTGCTTAGCCAAGATATACATGCATTTCCCAAGAAAAAACAATTGCCACTTGTGGAATGTCGTGTGTCAAAATCACCAGCCCAATCTGAATCGCTGTAACCAAGAAGCTGCATAGAACTGTGCTTTCCATACAACATATTGAGAATGGGTTGAGTAAAAATCCACTTTAAACTCTTGTGGTCTGTAACCAACTGAAACTTGCGTCCAAGAAGATAATGTCTCCATAACTTCAGTGCATGTATAACTGCTAAAAGTTCCAGATCATGAGTGGGATAATTCTTCTCATGATCCCTCAGCTTTCGCGAAGTATACGCCACCGGTCTTCCTTCTTGAGTAAGAACTCCGCCTAGAGAAAACTTACTAGCGTCTGTCGCTACTTCAAATTCTTTACTGAAGTCTGGAAGCTTTAAAATAGGAGCTGAGACCAAGAATTCTTTTAGCTTAGCAAAGCTAGACTCGTGTTCGGTCTTCCAATCGATCCTCATTCCTTTCTTCAGGAGTTCCGTCAAAGGTGCAGCAATACGTGCATAATCCTTCACAAAAATCCTGTACCATCTCGTTATTCCAAGAAATTCCCTTACTTCGCTGACAGTGGATGGTTGAGGCCAGTCAACGATGTCGTTGACTTTGTCTGGGTCCACTGAAATCCCTTCAGCCGAAATGACAAATCCAAGATAGTTGACCTTTGGTAAGCAAAAAGTGCACTTGCTCTCCTTAACGTAAAGCTGGTGTTCTCGAAGGAGATCAAGTACTTTGCAAACATGTTCCTTGTGATTTTCTTCATTCTTAGAATAGACTAGAATGTCATCAAAGAAAACCAAGACAAAATCATCCAGGTAAGGTCTAAAAATATCCTGCATAAGTCGATTGAAGCTTGCACGAGCATTTGTTAGACCAAAAGACATTACTGTGAATTCGTAGTGCCCATACCTAGTATTGAAAGCTGTCTTCGGAATATCTGATTCCTTGATCCTGATTTGGTAATATCCTGACCTTAGATCTATCTTTGTAAATATTTTGGCGCCGTGGAGTCTGTCCAAAAGTTCGTCAATCCTTGGAATTGGATACTTGTTCTTGACAGTTACCTGGTTCAGTCCACGATAGTCTATGCATAGCCTTAAGGTCCCATCCTTCTTCTTTTGGAAAAGAACTGGAGCACCCCAAGGAGAAGTACTGGGTCGAATGAATCCTTGCTCAATGAGTTGCCTAAGTTGTTCTTTGAGTTCGATGGCCTCCGGAAGTGACATTTTATAAGGTCTTTTTGAGATAGGTTCACACCCAGGGATAGTCTCAATCTCATGATCTACCTCTCTGTGTGGTGGAAGATTCGTAAGGTCCTCGGGGAATACGTCATCATACTCCCTCAGCCAGTCTGGTCGAAGTGAGGTATCTGATTGGTCCACCTTATTGAGTTTAACTGCATATATTTGCTGACCCTTCCTTAGTCCCTTCAAAAGTCTGCTGGCCTTAACTAGAGTAGCCTTAGGTCTCCCATTTTCCCCCTGAATTAAGGCTTCATTACCCAAGTTATCTGTAAAGGTAAAATTCCCTTGTGCACAATGTATGTGGGCCCTATTTTGCTTTAGCTAGTCCATCCCTAGTATCCCATCAAAGAATCCTAAGGGTAAGGTTCGAAATTGGGCAGAAGTTGGGTGTCCCCCTAAATCAAAGTCAATTTTGCCTGCAGAGTGTTGAGATACTACCTCCTTGCCGTTTGCTAACTCGACAACTAGTTTACTTGACGGATACTTATCTAGCTTAAGCTTTCTCATGCATCTGGGTGAAAGAAATGAAAGAGTATTGCCACAATCTATAAGGAAGTTAACTTGTTCACCTCTGAGAGATCCTGGCGTATGAATGACTGCGTATTGCTCGCAACCATTGGGATTATCAACTGTAGCATGTAGGGTTGCTCTCTCCACTGCTTCATCACCCACAGTTGGTTGTACTACTACGGCATTCACTCTGGCGATAGCTCCACGCCCTCGCCCTCTGTTCATTCTTCCGCGTCCTCCTCTTCCATTAGCTTGGCCACGCCCACGGGTATTCAAGGGTATGGCATTGGCGTTGGTTGCATGAATGTTCTTGGGGCAATTGGATCTGTAGTGTCCATGCTCGCCGCAACCATAGCATCGAACATCAGGGAACTCCATGGTTGTGGTGGTAGCCACAATAGGGCGCTGGTTATAGGTTTGGTTGGCTGGTCTGTTGTCCCAAGCAGTGTTCCTTGCCCTCTTTGCCCAATTATTCCTCCTATTCTGATTAGCCTTTTGTACTTCGAGAGCTAGAGGTTTAGCCCTCAACAAGGCATCCTGAAGTGTTGACGGCCTGAGAGCCTCCAGCCGAGTGTTCAAGGGATCGATTAGTCCTTGACAGAACCTTGCCACCTGTTGTTCCAAGGTCATCTTAGGAGCATATCTCCGAAGAGTGACAAACTTTGCATAGTATTCTTCGACCGTTGAATTCAGCTGCCGAAGTGAAAAGAATTCATTCATTCTCAAGGTCCTATAGGCAGGTGGTAAATAACGTCCCATTATCGCAGCTTTGATGTCTTCCCAGGACTGGGAAGATCCCTTAATATCTATGTCCCTGCAATGTTGCTTCCACCATATCTTGGCATCGCCAGTCAGGCGGAACATCGCAAGCATGGTTTGATTTACGGGTTGGGTTTCCGCAGCTTAAAAGTAATCGTCCATGGCTTCCATCCATACTTCCGCATCTCTCTCCACATTTGCCCCCTCGCCCTTAAAGATCGGGGGTTGGGCTTGTTTGAGGAGAAGCTTCTTCTCTTGCGCTGCCGAATACAGAGCAACAGGCGGTACCTACATGGGTTATACGAAATTCTTGATACCATTACTTGAATTTCAAGAGACACGAGACTTTAGTAAAAATTCAAAATTCCACTTTATCAAGAGACAGAGATTCAGAGACAAAAAGCACTTTATTGATGGAATTTTATTACAATCGAAACCCCTCAAGGTTTAGAATGACTGATGACCGCTTATTACATGGCTTTATGGATTTGCGTATAACATACGCCTAGGAAATGGTATTGACATGATGCACTACTTCATTCGTGTAATAGTTCTTATACACATTCTTGAGGGGATAATAAACTAAGATATCGGGCCGGAGTTCCGCTTTCAGTAATCCAAAGGTTTTGACTCGGTTTGCTGGGATCACATTGGTGACCTTCTTCAAGAGCCAGTCATTGATAGTTTGGTTGGAGTTGCCCGAAACAGTCTGATCTAATCGTGTGGGCACCAAGTAGAATATCTCTATTACTCTCAACTCTTCTCCCCAACGTATCTTCTTCAAGTCGGTAGCCAGGCATCCTAGCTTCCGAGCGTTGATGTAGTAAACCCCTCCTAGAAATGTCCAATCAAGTTCCCATCCTTTATCAATGCAAGTGGAGTGTGGCGTATAAGTCTTCAACAGTATCTCCATGACATCTCGCCTGAACTGGTAAACAGGGGATCTTCGAGCTTGCTCATAAATAAGCTCAAACACTTGGAACTTCCGATATTCGAGCACGGGGTCTTCCTGCAACACCAATGCAAGGAATTCGGATCAACTACCTATATACTTTCAGTTCCTTTTAAATGTTCAAACAATACGACTTTATTTTCCCAGCCTAACCTAGGCTCTGATACCAGGTGTGAGGTCCCCACCCCGTCGTATCAAACAACGGATCTGATGGTAAACCTGGTGGCCACTAGATCTATAGCGGAAGCAAACAAAATGGTTCAGGGTTCGACTAGCGGACGATCTCTCATCACAAAGTGAGTCGAGTTAGAGCCTACTAGCAACGAGATCTAGCTCCACCTTGCAGGGGAAGCGTACTTAACTATCTAGCGATCCTAAGACCCACCTTCCAAGAGGAGAGAAACCTCGAGTGCCTTTTTCCCCATGTTTCAGAGGCACGTACTCTCGAGAATTCCCCGCTCTAGGGGCAATGAGCGTTACTAATATCGAGTAAGCACTATGGGGACAGAGAGTTCCCGACCAATCGGGACCACCCATCTCGTAGGCATTGGCAACCTGAGCCAAGCCCCCACTTTCCACCCCCACACTCACACTTCCTCGTGTGACCTAATTACTACCACAAAGGTTGTTCAACATAAATATTCCTTGTTTAATTTCGAATCACATGGTTCGTTAAGACAGCCCTTCAACCAGTATTGCAAACAACACCAAGACAGAATTCTAGTAAAAATTCTACTCAAACTTATTCATAAAAATTTCAATGTTCTGGAGGTACAACATCCCCCCTCCAGCGAGAGTTCACTCCTCCCGTTGTCGCCTAGCTGCCCATACAACTAGGTATGTCCACCGCATAGAAAGCACGTCATGGACACTCCCACCGCATAGAAAGCAAGACGTGGGTTCCCACCGCATAGAAAGCAAGTCGTGGGTATCCACCGCATAGAAAGCATGTCGTGGATTCAAGAGTCCTAACGAGGAACTCTGCCCCCTGTGATCAGTAGGGGGGTCAGGACTGATTCAACATTGGAAATAAAATGAACATGTCGAGCTAAATTTTCCCTAGCAAACATTCTTTCCTCTTGCAAACAGCATACCCATCAGACATTACCTTCCTACTTTAGAACTTAATGTACAATGATTTCAATGCCGAGGTTTCCGTCGGATTCTCCAGCATGTTTGGGGATATGAGCATTCCTAACTAGCGTATGCAATGTTAATTTAAACAACTTGAATAAAAATATGATTTACCTCTTCCACTTCTTCATCGATGGCCCGTGAGATGGCCGGTATTTGCTCGTCCATGGGAGCCTTCCCCTTTCCGTTGACATTGCTCGTTCCTGCTTCGCGATCATGGGCACCACCGAAGCGCGTCCTCTTAACCGGGGCCATTTCTCACTACTTTAAATGACTAGCTTGCAGAAGGAGCTAAGGTTCACAAGCATCATAACAGTCCAATGGGTAGATTAGTGACATCAATTAATCCCTCCTATATGAGAGTCTAGATTTCTTTCATAAGCAATCATTAAGGATGGTACATAATCCTATGGGAACTGGCTCTAAGATAATTATTTGGCTTGCATGATCAAGAATAATTAAGATTTTAGAATTACCAGAGAATTGGATTAAGTATGATTAAACTATTTCCTAGCAATTAGATGATGCAGATTTACCCTATGTATATGTGTGAGAAAAAACCAATTCTTAGAGACTTAATGACGGATTAATTTCTCCTTAATTACGTCTTAATGTATAAGAAAGAATGAATTCAATTAAGCTGCAATGTTAATGAGTGATTACAATAGTGATTCTCTTCAATCTGCACAAATACTAGCTTACCGATTAATTACTATGCTATCTAGAGAGAGAAGATTCTGATAATTATGCTCTAATCATTAATTCGAGAGTGAAGAATGGCTGATAATTCAGCTATGGAATGATGATTACATAATAAAGTATGAATAAGGAGAATTTAGAGAGTAGTCATAGAGATTTTCGACTAGGAATAGGCATAATAGACAAGGAATTTAGATGGTAGAGAAAAACATTCACAGATGGCATTAATTAAACTGTTATTACCATGATTAAGAGCTGGTAATCTTCTCGATTTTCTGATCTAACCGTGCTTCTTGAGATGAAAATTCGGCAACACCTCCCTCCTAGCTTCCTCTTCAATAGGTGTGTGATTCGGTAGCACCTCCCCAATGTGTGTGGGTGTGTGTGTATGCACTGTGTGTATGTGTGATCATAAGTGTGTGTGTGTGTGTGTGTATGCAGGTCTTTAAATAGGCTCCTACAGGCTAAAAATCGATCTGGGTTGCTAAATGCATCTGGGAGCTTCTCCAGTTAAGCATGGCAAGTCCAGTTCTCTGCCCACCAAGTGTCAGGTTGGCTTGGTTAACTGGTTCTGAAACTGAGTTGCAGGCTTGGCAGCTTTCCCAAGACTCCCACAAAGCAAGAGGGCGCCCCCTAGCTGCTAAAGCTGATCTGGAGTGGCCTGGGACCTGTTCCCACACAGTCCCGGGCCCCCGATGCCTCCCCGGACAATTTTTAGGAAATTTGGTTCTAGGCTAAATCGGGTCATACGAATCGGATTTTGATGCCGTAAATTGCCATACGAAGCTCTAACTAAGGCGTACTGGCCCGAGTACCTGCCATATTTAGCAGCCCCCGGGGTCCGAAAATGCATTTTTTTAAATTTGGGATACTGGTGCAGTTTTTCGAGACGATCGAGACTGGACGGTTCGGTGACCAAAAACTTACTATTTTTGGAAATTTTTCACAAATTTTTTTTTTTTAATTCACATTTTGAAGCTTTATAACATTCTAAACATCATGGCACTGACAGAATCTGGAAAACTGCTAAAAATAGTAACTTATTCCATTGTATTTATTCCGTGGTACAAGGGTGCTCTTGTGATCGGGTCAGAGACCTTACAAGGCTGTAGACTGAGGTGCCGTCGGTGCGAGGCTCTAATAGGTAAGAAGTCTGTCGCTGACTCCCCCATGGTGTAGTTTGAGAAGAAAGACCGTCGCTCGCAAGCTGTTGCGGAGTGTAGCGACCAAAAAAATTCTCTGTCTCCCGGAGGTACTCGTCTCGTAAAGAGAGAGCCCGTTGTAGGTTTGGATCTACGGCCGGTGGAGGAACTTGAGAAGGGTAGCTGTAGGATGGCCATGCCTACAAATAACAAAAAATAACCTATGATACTCATGGTTTAGGGTTAACTAGCCAGAAACATTCTTTATTTCTTTCCTTTTTCTCACCGACTCAAGACTCGGGTCCACTAGAGGCGATCTCCACCCTGGGTGGGAGCCCACCTGAGATGTGAACTAACCAAAAGAAGAGCCAACTGGCTACTCACCACCAGGTTGTCTCTCGTCTGACATCTGCATTACAAAGAGCAATATAATATTGAGCTTTCCTACCACTCTTTCATTTATAAATACATACACAAGTATATTATCACACAAACACGTAGATACATATACATACTAGTAGACCTAAGTAGAGGCTAGTAGTGCCAAAGGTCAAGTGACACCTCTTTATATATCATCATAGTCTCAACCATGGTAAAACCAAAGGTACGTTGCGGTAATCCATGCAGGAGTGCATCAATGACTGCAACGCCACGATTAAAAAGGGACTATACCCAAGAGAAAGCGTCTAACCTTCGGGTGCTATGCTCCCGTACTACTTAGTGCCTACATACATGCATAAACAAATATATATGTACACACAAACATATATACATATATGTAATATAGCCATCGTTTTGAGTAGAGATAAAGAGTTATGGTTGTAAATGTAACCATCATTTTGTGTTGTGCGCAGTGCGAGAGTTCTCGCTGCTTCTGTAGAGTGTTATGAAGAAGAGCTTCTTTATTGTGCTTCTTGCGCAACATCTCTTCATAGCAGCTCCTTGTTCAGGGATTACTTTGCCTTCATTCTGCAGGCATGTCTGCCTCCATTCTGAGGTACGATATCATTAAAAGTTGTCCAACCTAATGCCTATTCCATGGGGAGAAAGAGATAGGAAGAGAGATAGAGAGAAAGATAGAGAAGTTAAGGAGAAGAGAGTAGAAAGTAATTTTCAAGGGTTTGTCGACATCACGTAAAGAAGGTCTTTTTCATAGCACTCTACAGAAGCAGGAGCATACCCGCAATGCGCACACCACAAAATGGTTGCTCCGCCTAGAACCATTGCTCTTTATCTCCTTATTTCTTTATCTTCCTCTCTCTACCTATCTCTTTCTGTTGACGGATATCTCTAATTCTCTCTCTCCCTCTTTCCCTCTTTCTCCCTCTCTCTATCCCTATCTCTCTCTCTCTCTGTCTCTCTCTCTCTCTCTCTCTCTCTCTCTTTCTCTCTCTACCCTTAGCTATCCATTATTCCATTTTTTGGTCTTTTGAGGTTTTTGATGAAGATTTTCAATTTTTTATGCATACTTTATTTGTAGTACTTTTAAATGTTTATTAATTACATTTTTAAAGTTATCTTTTAGTTAAAAATAGATTTAGCACTCATGTTGATTTTTTCTCTTTGAAGTTAACTTCATGTAATTTTTTAATGGAATTTAGGGCTGTTCTAATTATTTATTTTTTAGGACACATGACTAAGTAAAGAGCATTTCGCGTCTGTAGGACATCGACTGGGATGATCGTGGTCCCCGTGGTGGCCCTGAGCGCAATCGTTGGCTCAATGAAAAACTCCCTTGTCCTTGCACCAAGTGCAAAAGGGTAATCCCTCACTTGAGGCGCATTGCCTTGGAGCACGTGGAGAACGAAGGGCTTTGGCATCCTTAGAAAAGCACTCGGAGAGATGAGAGCACCACTCACCCGTCCCTTGAGGAGGTGCCCTATTGGTTTGTGTTCGGTGGTGGTGCACCGGCGCACAAGGCCGAATGGTAGAGGCAAGAGTGATTGGGCGATTTTGGTGCACCGCATGGTAGTCCTCCCATTGGCTCCACTTTGGTAGCTCCTATGCCGTCTCCGTCGTACTTTGAGGCAGAGGATGAGCACATGTTCGACATGTGTGATGAGTTACTAGCTCATGAGCGTGACGTGTGTGAGGAGGATTGTCAGCCCTGCACTAAACGGGCTGCCGAAACGGAGGATAGATTGATGGTGAGTACCCGAACACCTCTTTACGACGGTGCACCGTACTTGGTGCTCCGAGCATCGTTGGAAGTCCTCAAATTGCTAGAAAAATTCGGTTGGAGTAATGCAAGCGTCGATGCACTACTTCTGTAAGTATAGAATGTGGCTTTTATATACTCTCTAGTCGCTTTATGGTGCCGTCTTCTAGCAATTATACTATTACACTTGTTTGTTGTATTTTGATGGACACAATGTTGCCAGAAGATCACCACATGCCTCCAGATCGTCGACGAGCTAGATCGTATGTCACTGCACTTGGAATGGAGTATGATGGAATGATGCGTGTCCCTACCGATTCACGTGCATGGAGGGACATCAAAACTCAATGGCCAGATTTTGGGTTGGAGCCTTGACACTTGAGGCTTGGGTTAGCAAGTGATGGCGTCAACCCCTTCGGCACTAAGTCTACTTCATGGAGCACTTGGCCTGTGGTGATCGTCAACTACAATATTCCACCATGGGAGACAACAAGAAGCGAAATATACTTCTTTCCTTGTTTGTGCCAAGGAAGTACAAAGTGTCAAATATTGACTTCTACCTCGAGCCCCTCATCGAGGAGTTGGAGGAGTTATGGAGAGGCATTCATGTTGTCGATGTCTCACTTGGAAAGGGGGGGAGAGAGGCCATTGTGAGGGGAATCCTTATGTGAACTATGCACGACTATCCTGGGCTTAGAGAGATTTCTTGTAGCCCTATTTCCACTATCTCTCTCTCTATCTATCTTTCCCTCTCTCCCTTAAGTTCACTCATCTCTCTAGCGATATGATATGTATACAATACACTGGCAATTTTCCAAGCTAAAAACCATAGAGTATTCCTTTGATTCATCATCAATGCACAATCCTGGAAGCTTAAAACCTTCCACATACACTTTCAATCACCTTTTTTAGGAGATCAAACCCTAATTAGGAGCCTCACATGCTCAAAAACATGAGGAAAGCAAAACGAGACTTCATTAGACCACCATAGAAGAACCCTCTGTGTATAATTGATTAATACAATAAAGTGAAGGTTTTTTTTTATATAATTTTATAATTAGCTTGGTCAAGGACAGCGGAACCATTGTTGATGTGGCATTTTGAGCCATTTTTACCCCCTTTTTGTGCCATTTTAAAACCAATTTTTGGTCATTTTGACCCAAAAATGTTCGTTTTTAACCTTAAAAATACCAAATGAGCTAGGAAAAATCCCTAAACTTATGGAAAATTTACCCAAAGACCAATTTTTATTTAAACTTCATTTTATTGCTTTTTATGAAGTTTTCACACATTTTCCATAGTCATGCGGCATACCATGCATATCACCTACTATTTTTGGACATTTGTCCGCGTCAAACTTTCTAGATGAGACGAGTGCTCGACCACATTGCATTAGGTCCGATCTACATTACCAAAGTATATTAGGGATCATCTACATTAGATAAGCACTTATGATACTACATCCAGGACCATAACTTCCTGTTAAGGTATGTACATGGCATCAACCATTCCCACCACACATAGCACACTATGTACATAATGGCAATTGTTCCCATTGATCAAAAAGACATATAGAGTGATTTTTAAAACATTTTCACATTATATGAGTGCCATAGCAGGACACCACATACGAGGTCGTGTATACTCATATTCACATAACCCTATGGTTGCATCATATACACGACTTCCTCCAAGTCTCCATTCAAGAAATCATTCTTTACATCCATCATTTCAACACGCATCCTAAAGTTGTAGCCATTGCAATAAACATTTAAATGGTAGCCATATTTTCTATAGGGTTGAAAGTCTCCTCATAATCAATCCCATATGTATATGCATAACCCTTGGCCACAAGCCTTGCTCTGTACCTACTCACTCTGTCATTATAATTATGTTTTATATTGTAAACCATATGCTTTATATTGTAAAAGAAGCCTATAGCTTCCTAAATAAATTATCAAGCTACAATCAACTCTCCATCAACCCAAAAGAGCAACATAAAATAGTTTTTTCTATTGAATGGGGCATATTTGCCTATAGGCTCATGCCTTTTGGGTTGACCGATTCTCTAGCTACATTTCAGAGAATAATGAGTCATGATTCCCAAGAATACTTATTAAAATTTCTAGAAATTCACATGGATGATTTATGTGTGTATTCTGCAAAAAGAGAAGATCATTTTGAGGACCTCAAGATATGTTGGAGATATATTTTCTATATAGGATTTTTTTAAATCAAGAGAATGCGTATTCATGGTTAGGAACGACAAAATTTTCAAACATCTGGTTTCCAAAAATGGGATGCTATACATATAAATAAAGTTATGGCCATTGCAAACAGGGATTGAATATTTACGTAATAACGTCAAATTTTGTGTGATCACAAGGTCTTATTGACACATTTACATGATCACAGTAAACATGATCACACAAAAACCGGTTTAGGATGACTTGCAAACCCACAAAATTCCCGCCGGGCTTTCATGTTTCCCCGGCGGGTCCGTCGGGGTTTATTATTTTCCCTGCGAGCCCGCTGGGGAAACGAAAAAGCCCGACGGGCTATTAGCATTATATATACGCGGGCCCGATCGAGCCCGCTGGGTGTATTAACGCTTTCATCTTCTGAGAGAGAGAGAGAGAGAGAGAGAGAGAGAGAGAGAGAGAGAGAGAGAGAGAGAGAGAGAGAGAGAGAGAGCTTGCACCGTCTTTGCAGGTACGTCGAGAGGAGAGAGGAGAGAGGGAGAGAGGGGGTCGTGTGGGAGCGTGCTCTGCGTCGGAGTGCGCGGCAGTAGAAGAGTACCTGACCACACGATCCGGGTATGTGTTGTGTGTGTCTGTATGCGTTGTGTGGTAGCGTGCCTTTTGTTGTAGTGCGCGGTAGTAATAAGGTACCTTACCACACAATGGGAGTGTGTGTGTAAGCTGTTCTACGGAACAGTGCTTATCACGGGGGCATCACCTCGGTGACGCGGGGAAGATGGTGTCCTTGTGGTAAGTATTGGCTTACTGTCTGGGTACTACGTCGGTAACGCGGCGAATCTAGTATCCTTATGGTAAGTCAAATTTTCTTCCCCTTTCCCAAAAAACATATGGGCATCGGTCGGTAACGCGGCTATATGATGTTCGTATGTAGGCCATTGTTTTTCCTTAGATTTAGGCGGCACTCGATCGGTAACGCGGCTAATAGAGTGTCGTTTGTTAGAAGCATATGTTTTTGCATAAATATGGTGTTCAAGTCGTTAACCCGGCTGTACGAACGTCATATAATTTATATGTGCATGTGTAGTTAATGTTTTAAGTATTAAGTATATGAAATACTTGGTCGGTAACGCGGCTTCGAAGAGTATTTCATATACAAAATGTATGAATTGTTTGATTTTGTTGTTTTTAACTGTCCATTTGAAATTATATACTAGCTAATCATATTCAAAAGAATACTTTATTCATCAATCATCGCTATTTTAAATGTTCCATTTATATAGAATACTTTATTCATCAATCATCACTATTTTAAATGTTCCATTTATATAGAATACTTCATTCATCAATCATCGCTATTTTAAATGTTTCATTTATATAGAATACTTTATTTATCAATCATCGCTATTTTAAATGTTCCATTTATATAAATTACATGTAAAAAAATATTTGCACACAAATTGCATGTTTAATATTCGTTTTTAATCTTTTTAAAGGACTCTCAAGCATTATCGCTGGTTTTAATGCTTCATTTACATAAATTCTCTGCAAAAAATCTAAATACATACAATTTGCATGTTAAATATTCTTTTGTATCTTTTTAAAGAGCATCAATTATCATCGCTTTTTGATTGCTACATTTACATAAATTCTATGTAAAAAAATGTGTAAACACAATTTGCTAGTCCAATTTGTATACTTCCAATGTTTTAAATGTTTTTCGATTTTAAGTCGGTGTGTGCTTTTTTTGAATTAGTATGTGCGCACGGAGAAAAATTTAAGGTTAAATTCAATATATGTTGAAATGTTAAAGACCATTAATATGTATTGTTTGATCTGAATTAAGTTCTTATAAACCATTTGTTTGAATAGTTGCTTTTTACACGTGTAATAGATTGCAATTTTAAGTGAGATTATATTCAATTTTTATCAATATTTTCATAACATTTATTAAAGTTTTCAAGTGGTGGTTAAGAGTTTACCTGAGATAGTGTGAGAGTGGTAGTGTCATTCGCAACCATGAATTTGTATTTGACATGCTGTTTTTGTATTGTCGAGTGCAAATATGAGGCTAGATCAAAAGAAATGTATTCTGCGTGCCATTCGTAAAGAATATATTTTGGCAATCTCATCATGTGCAGTTAATCGCATATAGCAGATTAGTGAAAGCGATGTCTACATCAAAAACATCACTAGCGCTATATGGGAGAACACAGAGCGCAAGTTGCGACTTGAAGGCCAATACAAGTGTTGAGTCCAGCTGGGATACGAGAATTTGACACCCACCACAAGGTCAAGACAGTGTTGGGAAATATGAAAGTATGTTGTAGAGACTTAAAGGAAGATATCCCACCTGCTTGCGACATGTCAAAATTAGAGCTCTAGGATAAATTGTGGTAAGAACAGAAGGTAAAGATGAAGCGTGTGAAAGCGTAGGACCAAGCAGCTTTACCCAAGAGATTGAAGATGGCCCAAGATGTGTAAGCAGCTTTGGGAGGTCGATCCGATGCCAGCGGCACCGGCAAAATCATGCGCACTGCTTTGAATGCAAAGTGTGCTCATCTTGTCAGCATCCCTCATGAAGCCTTGGTAGAAGGTATGAGGATTGGAGCAGGCTCCTTCGGTGTGTGCACATTGTACACTATCAAAGGCATCTCATTTTTTCCAGACCACATTATATATGTGGAAAAATGTTACAAGGGAGGGAGTGAGGCAAAATTTGACAGCTTTCAGAGAGAGCAAGGAATGCAAACGCTTCACCCCTCCATTGTAAGGTGCATTGGGTTTACTACAGAAGCTCCTTGGATCACGATATTCCCATACTACAATGGGGGTACCGTCGGTGACATGATGTGCCGCTTAACGTTCGCTCACAGATTGTTCAGACAACACATGCACAGCCTAAAACACGAAAGGAGGTCATTGCCTGTAGCAAGCAACCCTATAAGCGAGATAGACATGGTGCGGATCAAAGCAGTGGTCGAGCAAATGCCGACAATTTGTCATGCCTTAATCGACGGCGTTGCGGTTGCCCACTCGGCTGGTATAGTGTACAGTGACCTGCACCCGTTCAACGTAATGTTGGACTTTACTCACGCCAATAAACCCAGCGTCAGTATCATTGATTGGGGTATGATTCTGAGAACACCTGCTAAGCACGCAGCATATAATTATTTGTCTCCAAGCGCACAATCGGACGAAGCAGTTTTGAATGCACAGAGAGCAGGGAACACCGAGATGGCTAAGCGATCGTGGATTGCTCCCGAACTATACGATCCACAATGTGTAGATGCATACACAAAAGCCAACGACATTTATGCATTGGGCTACCTGTTGGACATGCTGACAGATTTTTGGAGTGCAGCAAGAAAATTTTATTTTCCAGACGAAGTTTTTGACCACCCAGATGAAGATGTTATCAGGGCTATTCGAATTAAAGTAGACTGTTCGATGAAGTTAAAAGAGCGGGACCAAAGAAGGAATGTTTCTGACGTGTTGAGACAGACCCTAACCCTGTGCAACGTCCACTTGTTGAACTTGCACCATCATTTTATCCGATTTAAACATTTCTATGATATACATGTCTTGTCAATGTATTCTTTTTTTTTATTGAAGCGTATTATCTCGTTTGAAGTGGTTCACCTAATTGAGTCAATTATCTTTAGTCAATTCTCTTTAGTCAGTTATCTTTAATCATTTCAAAATTGTCATTTAACTGTGAATATTTCAAATTTGCCTTGTGGTTCAATTAGTCACATTTAAAGTGGTTTGATTTAGTGGATTCCGCGCAGTGGCCCAATGAGTGAGAATATGTATTTGCCAATGATATTGAATATTTGCCACTCTGTTGACTGCAACTCTAAGAGAAAATGGCCGATCAAGAACAAGATATTGGCACCCAATCATTGCCTAATGATCAACAACAAGCGGCTGTTAATGCATATTAGCGCATGAAGTCTCTGGCACACGGCATGTCGGCACAACAAGCAACGCGTACTGATCGTCAACTCTCAAAGTGGGCAAATCCAAACCATATGTAGTGGAAAGAGATCAATAAATAAGTGACAAAGGACATGATCAAGACAATATGGCCATGTGAATGTAGCCCCAATGAATTTGCAAAAATGCCTAGATCTACAAATGTAAGGGAAGTTTAAATCTTTCATGAGACATTGTGGATATTATCAAAGATATGTCTACATATATATTGTTATTGCAAAACCCATGTATGGCTTGATAACTCTATTTGTTTTGATAGAAGTATGCAAAGAGTCATTCCAAAAACTTAACAAAACTTTGTCATTTGCTTCAATATTGGAAGCTCCATAGTGGAATAAAATTTTCAATGTGCATGTAGATGCTTCCAATTTTGGGATTGATTGGACACTAGCTTAACCAAGAGAGAGGATGATGGATTTTTCAATATCTTATGCTAGTAGACAATTGAATACATTTGAGAAAAGTTGCAGCACAACAAAAAAAGAGAGCCTCAAAATGATTTATTTTGTCAAACATTTTAGGCACTAGTTATTGTCAAATAAATTTGTGCTCTTTGTATATCACAAGGCACTACTCTACATACAACAAATCATGTGATACGGGCAAGATTGTACGATGGTTCATCATTTTACTAGAGTTTTATTTTACAGTAATTGTAAAAACAGGCACAACACATGAAAGGGTTGATCACTTTTCTAGGATCACGTCTAGAGTACTTCCGAAAGAAGGTGATAAATATTTGCCCGATGCCTATCTACTCTTCACAAAAATAATCCTTAGACAAATAGAAACTTAGTTGCTTTGATGACCAGAGCACAAGTGGACTTCCACATTCCATTTTCTATGACACAAAAATTGATTGATCTATTTTCTTTTGTGCATAAACTAGAAATATAGGCCAACTACTTAAATCAAGTGTACATCATAGTAGTTGGAATCCATTTTTCAATAGATTGAACCATGAGAAGGCTTACATGGTTAGGAATATATTGACCATCCATGAGAGGAAATGGTCACACTTATTTTAAAAAATGTTCTCAATGCAAAACAAAAAAAAGCACATATACCTCATGCTATGTTGTTGCAAATATTTATTGTACCAAAATGGAGAAAATATTTGGTAGAGCACCTGACAAATAGGAGTTTCCTTAGAGACATGAGTAAACGTTGTTAAGAAATTTGTGGTCTTGCCAGGAAAGCACCGGGCTTTTGGCTGTGAGAGTATGTGAGAGAACTCCAAAAACTATATGAAGGAGTTATACCATAGTTGCCATGAAGTCTAGGGTTTGGAAGGAAGATAAATCAAAGAATCCCTACTCTTTCTCTCTTGTACTCGCACGCACAAAGAAAGAACACAAAAGAGAATGTCAAAACAATAGAAATATGAAAACATCAAGGCTATGGTCGTATCATATCATGGGTAATATGAAATGGTTAATAGACGAGTTAATGGCATCCAATCTTTGCCATATCTTCAACTAAGGTTTGCATTCCCCCCTTCCCAAAGTTAGTTCTCAAGAGTAGACATGTCTCTCTTAAGTATATTTTATCATCCTTAAAAAAAGACAACATCTTTTGTCCAAGCGTCCCTGAAACTATCACAATCCCTTCTTACATGGTCTATACTATCACACCAAATACATCTATTAACAAAACCTTCTTTGGGCTGTTGTCTTTGCCTAAGAAGTGACCTCGATGGTTTTCCTTTTTCTTCAAGCTTTGGAAGCTTCACCTTCAAGTCACACATTCCCCTCACGATCTCATCTAGCATGGACTCATCAAACTTAGGAGCTATAAAAATAGGCTTTACCATTTTGTCAAAAGTTGAGTTTGAAGGACTTGTAGTATTTACTATTATCTTGTCCCTTCTTCTTTGTCGTTTGGCAAGCAGTGAGACAACACCTTCAACCTCATTCTAGTCTGGTCTTTAGTCCTTGCTCAACATCTTTATCTTCAAGAAGAAGCTCCAAAATTTCTTAAAACTCTTTACCTGCAACTTATAAGAAAAGATCTATCTTCTCTACATCTAGTGTGCCCTTTTCTGTCCTTGTGAGTTGTGCATAACGCCGCTCAAATTCCCTAAGTAGCTTTGTGATTGATAATTCTTGCTTTGGCTTGACTACCCACTCTAAGAATGTCCTTTTGGTCACTCTCTTAGAGTCCTCCATGAAATAATTATCCTTTAAATCTACTTTGAGTTCTTCTCAGTTTCTCCCATGCCCATATTTAATTGCCCTAGCATGTTTCCTAATTCCTGGAGCAACAAGTAGCTCAAAGCCTTGAATCATCTCACCTTTTGACACACGATGCAGCTCTATCTCCTTCACATACTCGCGCAAGTACTTGGTTACATCTTTGCCATTGAATTGATCCATTTTGTTGACGACCGCTTGTATGACTTTGGTTGCTGAAATCTCCCTTCTTTCAGTGGCATGTTGTTGTTGCATAAACAATGAAAATTCTTGAAACATTTTCATTATTGGTGGGTCAAAATGCATACCATATTGCTCTAGATGACCATGGTTACCCACAAAGTCTCAACCTAGCAGATTTGTATCGGGTTCACAAAAAATATGGCAAAACATTTGCGGTGTTTCCATGAATGCACTGGCTTTTGGTTGTGAGAGTTTGTGAGAGAACTCCAAATTAAACTATATGAAGGAGCTATACCATAGTTGCCATGAAGTCTAGGGTTTGTAAGGAAGAGAAATCAAAGAAGCCCTACTCTTTCTCTCTTGCACTCACACACACAAAGAAAGAACACAAAAGAGAACGTCAAAACAACACAAAGATGAAAACTTTAAGGCTACGGTCATATCATATCATGGGTAATATGAAAGGGTCAATAGATGAGATAATGACATCCAATCTTTGCCGACCAAACACGCTACAAATTGTTCTTTGGAATTGTAATTTTGTGCTTACCATTGAGGGCGAGCTTTTTGAAATGGGGCCTCTAAACCCAAACCAATGGGCCTACCCTCACAAAATGTTCGTATTGAGGTACGCACACTACTTGGGGCACCACCTTCTTTTGGGAGTGGAGAAGGAAACCAATCAAAATAACACTTGCACTCACCTACTCAAGCAACACACTTTGAAAACCCCCTTACTCTATATACACTTTGGACACTTGAACACCATCAACGATTATGCAACCCAATGCCGTGCATCAAAATGAAATATGCAATTTGTGGAATAGCATTCACCTTCTCCCCATAAGAATACCCATAATACATCCAAACTCTTCCTCTCTCAAGAACTCATCAAAAAATCATGCGCACAAGACTTACCTCTCAAACACACAAGAGAATCACTTACATCAAACTAACACACTTTGCATAGAGAGCTCATCTCCATCTATGCAATGCCGTGACACAAATAAAATCACCATGAGAGGTAGCCACATGCATATGTAATGAAGCAAAAGAGAGTTGGAGTGAGAAATTTCTTTAGACCAATTGAATAAGCGTGGAGAAACAAACCAATGGTAAATTGAGAATAGAACACTTACTTGATTTCTCGCACACCTTTTAAGGGGAGGACAGATGCTGGCTAACCATCACGAATTGCGACACTTGAAAGTTTTGAAGATGATTTCATGATCATTAACATAACCATGAGAGAGATCATGATGTATTTACAAGTTATTGAGGTGCTACAAATAATTTATTGGGTTGATGGAGTAGGAGATTGTAGAATGGAAAGAGTGGAGAATAGAGTTGCAATTCCTCCAAAGAGGAGGGTTAGGAGGGAGGATGTGAAAGAGGGAGGGTTGGGGTTTTCTCTACTATTGATCAAGAAAAAAACATGAAGTTGAAAATATAGGTGTGTATCCTTGAGTCTCTCCAAGGGGGGCTATTTATAGTTGTGTAGGAGTGGGATTATGCTACACTTAATTAGAGTAAGTGATTAGACCTAATTAAGTGTCCTTTAACCACTCATTGAATATTGGACATAAAAGGTACTATTTATTCACCAAAAATATCATTTTAGACCGTGAAGGCTCCATAGGGGTGCATAATGTAGGTGGGCCCCACCATGAGGCCCTACGGGTGGCTCCTGCGGGGTATCTCAACTTGTGTGTCTTGGCATTTAGAAAGCATCTTTAGGTTGATCCCATCACATGCAAGTGACCTTGAACACTCATTGCTCTTCTAGAAGATGATTAGGGAAAAAATAAGATCTCACCCTCTTGATTTACTTGATTTACAGTTCCCTTTTGCTGCGAATCTGACAGATTTACACTATTTTGACCACAACTTTTTACCTGTAGCTCGGAATGACATGCTTCAAAAGGCAAAATTGGCCTTCTCAACATGTTTGATATGAATTTGGACTATTCTTCACGCCCATTCACCAAGGAATTCGGTTTGGAAGGTCCACACTAGGCTAGGGAACCTTTTGCTTCCAAGTCTTCTTGTATGGGCCCTTTGCTTGTATGCATCCAAGGGGAATCATGCTTTTTCAAAAGGCTATGATGCTTAAACAAATAGAGGAGGGCCCAATATTATTTGCTTGTGAAAAGAATATACAATTGGAGTCTTTTTGAAAGGAGAGAAACTATATGTATATTCTTAAGAGATATTGGGCCACCTATGTAGGGGGCATAGAAGACTTGTAGAGAGGGACCATAATCTTTGGTAAAGACAAGTGGAGAGTTGATTTCCATGGGAATTTATCTATATGGGGTGGAAGATGGATATATTATTTTTCTACTACTAATTCACAAGAGGTAAGAAAGTTTGGGGGTATATAGTTGGTTATTGTATGCTTATTATATTTACAAAGCAAAAAAGAAAAGGGTGGTAATATAAATATATGACTAAGGTGACATTTTTGGGAAGAGTATAATGTATGTGTCGCCACAAAGGTTAAACGAGGAGGGGGAATTTACTCTAGATAACTTAATAGCGTAGAAAAATATATACACATATGAGGAAGAGGACGTTGAGTAGGCTGACAAATGTTGCAAAAAGATGGTTACCATTTTATGCCACTCATATTAGCCCTCCCCCAAGCCTAGAGATATTCATATCTTTAGGAGGATGGTGTTGCTTCTTTTTCTTCTTTTGTTTTTTCTCTTTTTTTTTTGTCATTTTTCCTTTTCCACTTTTTTTTTTTCAATAGGAGGAGTGTCATGCACTCTTTTACTCCATTAGACCTGCTTTTCATTACCTCAATCCCATAAATCGGAGATGGGAGGGTTGCCTTGGGTATGTTCAGATTCCAAGGCTGGTTCTTCTTTGCACATCAAAGCTTTAAAAATAGGTGGAGCATTTGCCAAGCCGAAGGGAGCCATGTCAATTTGGAGCTTAGACGATGTAGGCAGATGACTGCCTATCAACGGATTGATACGTTGAAAGTAGGGCTTTAATCTCCATCCATTGACTCTGGTCTTGTGGAGTTTTCCTGATAAATCTGCTAATCTGTAACTACCATTCCCAAACGTTGTTTTTATCATGAAAGGTCCCTCCCATCTTTGCAAAAACTTTTTGTCAAGTCGAGTATCAAGTTGGTTATCATAGCGAAGAACCAACATACCTTCCTTCAATCCTTTCCCCTTGAGCTTCTTGTTGATTTTATCCCTTTGGCTTGTCGCTTTGGTGATGTAGTGATCAATGGACTCTTCTCTATCTAGCTCAAGTCGTTGGAGATCTAAGATCCTTTCATGTAGAACCTCTTTTGGTTTTTTTTCCACTCTTGCAAGAACGCGCAAGCTTGAGAGCTCTACCTCAATGGGGAGAAGTGCTTCCTGTCCATAAACTAGATGAAAAGGGGTGAATTGGGTAGATACCTTGAAAGATGTCCTATACGCCCAAAGAGCAGCCGTCAAATGGCGATCCCAATCATTAGGATGGTCCACAACCTGCTTAGAAATGATCTTACATATCATTCCATTCACTTTTTCCACCAATCCATTGCATTGAGGATAGTAGGGTGTGGAATGCAAGTGTTTCACTTTTAACCTCCTCAAGAGATCATTGAGAAGGTCAGCCCTAAAACCCGGGTCTCGATCTGATAAGATTTCTAGGGGTGTTCCAAACCTACTACAAATATGATCAAAAATAAACTTTGATACCTCTTCAGTTGTGATTCGGGTTGTTCTTGTTGCTTCCGCCCATCGTGTCATGTAGTCAACACCCATGATGATGAAAACCTTCCCTGTAGAAGTACGAGGTAGGGGACCTATTGCATCCACACCCCACTTTTCAAAAGGGCCATAAGATATTATTGGGACTCGAGGTTCATATGTTAGTCGTCTATCCCCAACAATTTGGCATGGCTTACATGCCTTACACCAATATTGGACATCACGATGTAAGCTCGGCCAAATAAACCCTGCTTGTAAAATCTTCCTACTTGTAATATCTTGAGAAAAATGACCACCACAGACATCATCATGACATGAAAGAAGAATTTTCTTTATCTCTTGCACACCTGGTACTCTCCTCAAGAACAAATCTTTCCCTTTGTGATATAAATCATCCCCGATCAACTGGTAAGGTGTGGCCTTCTTAACTAGTCTATGTCTTTGCACCTTGTCTAAGTGTTTGGGACACTCACCTGCTTGTACAAAGAAGATAATGTCTTTTAGCTCCTCTTGACCTTGATATTTGGGTTCATATAGTTTCACACCTCCTATCGCCATTTGAAGCTTTTCATTTGCGAGTAAGTCTGCTTCCTTGTTATGAGTTCTCACAATGTGTTGTACCTGTGTTGCTTTAAAACCCTTCATCAAAGCTCTTACACTACTAAGCCACTCAAACAATGTACGATTCTTGCACCTCCAAGTCCCTTGGATTTGCCTGACCACTAGCAAAGAATCACCTTTTATAATAAGTCTTTGTATGCCTAATTCTTTGCATTCTTCTAACCCAAGGGTTAGAGCAGCATACTCAGCCTCATTGTTAGAGTGAACACTGGGTAGAGTGATACCTTTTCTAACCATTACCTCCTTTTGTGGGTTCAAAATGATGATTCCCCCTGTTGCTTTGTCTTGTTGGCGTTGATAAGCTCCGTCAAAGCATAAAGTATGGGCATTATCAATCTCCTTCACTTTGAACTGTTTTGAGCCTTCCTCTCTTTGTAGTCGTGATCCTTCCCTTTCTCTCACTTTGTAGGTGAGAATGTTTGCAAGTCCTGCTCTTGTGCTAACTTCTACAAGGAAAGTGTATTCAAATTCTTGGAGTTCAAGCACCCACTTTGCTATTCTAGATGAGAGGCTCATGTGTTGTACTACATATGGTAGATTGTGCTCTAAGGTGAGAAAAACAAATGGCACAGGGAGAAGATACGATCAAAACTTCTTTACCGCAAACAAGATTGCAAAGACCACTTTCTCCATTTTAGTGTATCCCTTCTCGGTCGGAATCATCACCTTGCTTGCAAAATAGATCGGCCTCATGTATGATGTTTTAGGATCTTTTTGCATCAAAACAACACCAATTTCTTCGAAACCTACACTTGGAGTGACATAGTAGGTCTCCTTTGGATCTGGTGGCATTAGGATTGGGAGAGAGCAAAGAATGCCCTTCACTTCCTCAAAAAATTTTGCATGTTCCCTCCCCCATTCAAATGTAGATTGGCTTGCCAACCTATGCAAAGGGACGATGGCTTCTGCTAGGAGATGGATGAAGCGAGACATGTACCTCACTTTGTGGTTGAAGGTCATTAGCTCCTTAGTTGTTGTTGGTGGAGGTAATGACAAAAGGGCCTCTACTTTAGAGGGATCCACTTGAATTCCTTGTGAAGAAACCACATGGCCTAGCAAAACCACCTGAGATTCACCGATATGACACTTCTCTGGGTTGAGTTGTCCCCCAAATTGATGGAGCCTCTTAAGCCCCTCTTCAACCTTTTGGCAATGAAGTGATCTACAACTATAAATACAGAAATCATCCATAAAGACTCTTATAGATTTTCCAAAGAATGGTTGAAATACAAATATTGTGAATCTCATGAAGGTGCTAGGAGCATTGGTGAGCCCAAAAGGCATTACTCTGAATGCAAAACATCCCCAAGGTGTGATGAAGGTGGTTTTTGGTTGGTCCTCTTCTGCTATTCTAATTTGAAAATATCCTGAATACCCATCACACACAGTGTAGCATTCGTGACCTGTTACTTCATTCAAAATTTCATCTTGGAAAGGGAGAGGGAAGTGGTCCCTCTTTGTCGCAGCATTGAGGGTTTTGTAATCCACGCAGACCCTCCACTTACCATTCTTCTTGGGAGTGACTACAATAGGTGATACCCATTTGGAGTTGGATACTGGATTCGCATTTTGATAAAAGCTTTTGTATGGTATTAGATCAGTAGAGTATGTCACATATGCTACTAGTTTAGTGCCCATGATCTTGTTGCACATCTAGAGATCGATGGAAAGACACTTCAAAATTCCTTAGACAGAGATGACCTCAAAATGATTAACTCTATGAACAACAAGCTCATAAGACCGATTGAATGAACTACTAGCGAGTTGAATGTTCTCATCATGTTGATACCATGAACCATTTTTTGATAAAAGTTTGAATAATTTGATGTAATTTTAGACACATGCTATACTGGATAGATGAAGCCAGCCTTTAAGAGTCGATTCACTTCTTGTAGGAGAGCCTTTTGTTGCACAGATCCTAGTCGCCTTAACTTTTGAGCCACGGGTTTGTTCCCTGGTTTCAATTCAATTCGATGCTCTATTACATCTACATCTCTTATTTGTGAGTAGTCAGTGATAAACAAATTGGGATACCTCCTTAACATATTGATGTAGGACCTCTTCTCCTCACAAGTAAGATCTTTTGCAAGCATTTTCTCAAATCCTTTTTCAAGGTGGTGGCATCTTTCATCCCCTCGTGTGTGATTGTCTGTTGGCTTTTCTTCTACAAGAACATCTTGAGTGTTGGCGTTGAATACAATTCCCATTACCTCCAAAGAAGACTCCTCTTCACTGGTTGATGCACTGGTTGATGCTTCCTCATCACTTGAGTAAGGACTCTCCTCCTCGCTCTCTTCATCTGTCGTGGTTTCGTAGTTGATATCTAGTTGCTTTCCTTCTCGCCAATCATACACCACCGGTTGACCCTTCTTAAGAATCAAACGACCACTTCCCCATTTTTGATTTGCATTCACATCAATGAGCCAAGGCCTCCATAGGATGATGGGATAGCCCTCCCCCTTAGCTGGCATGACATACATATCCACTCGTGCATCTATGTTACATATAGAGACTTTTACATTTTCAATGATCCCCAAACACTTCACACTTGAGTTGTTGGCTAGCCTAGCTTGACAATTAGAGGACTTTGTAATTTCAAGCCCTAACCTGTTCATTGATTTTTTCGTGATCACACACATTTGAGCTCCACCATCAACATATACATTAGACACCTTTTTACCCCTTATGTAAGCATCCACAATGGGTTCCACATCTTTTTGTAGCTTTGAGGCCACAACCTTAATGGAAAGATTTTCTTTCTTTTTTGGAATTCTTGTACTTACCAACTTTGGCCATTGCCTTCTTACTTTGGCTGATAGGTGTAGAAGTTGAGGCCATGAAATGTTTGGCTTTTGGGTTTGTAAATCCTCCAGGATGTTGTAGGGCTCTAGCTCCTTTCCCAATGGGAAGTCGTTGATACCAATTTCGCTTCGCCTTGATCTTTTCTTCCTGCTACTTTCAGCTTCTTCCATCTTTGACTTCTTCTTCTTGTCCCTTCTGGCTGAATTTGTTCCTTCACTTCTTATTTCTTCATCCTTATCATGTGCTCTTGTGCGTTTTTCTGCCGGCATAACATCAAAGTTTAGAGTATGCTCATCTATTACCTCTTCTAGCTTGATGATGTTGACTCCTCTTTCTTCCTCCTCATGTGGGACTGGAGGTATATTTGCTGGTGGTGGTGGTCGACGAAGGATTTGTGGGCCTTGAGCTAGTTCTTGCTGCATAGTGAGAGGAGGCGGTCTGGGGGGATATATGTCTCCCGGAAGTCGCCTTGGATGTGGACAATTGTACATGCCATGGCCCATTTCATTGCAATTCCAACATCGCAACTCTTGAGCTTGTCTTCGTTGATTGCGATTCCCTTCTCTTGGTTGTCGTTGTTGAGGTAGGCCTTGTACTAGATTCAGAGTGAGGTTCTCAAGCTTTTGAGTTAGCCTTTGTAAAACCTCTTGTTGAGAGTTATCTCCTATTTGTGAAGATTGTGCAAGAGGGGCCCTAATTGGTGCTTCCATGGTTTGTGAAGACTCCCTCTCACTCACTTCATTCAAACCCCTTGCTCTATGTGCTTGGAAGTGTAGTTTTCTAAACTTGATGATGGCTACCTCACGTGCTTCTTCGAAGGTGGATGGGAATTTTAGCTCTACTTTAGCCTTTAAAAGTGGATACAAGCCAACCATGAATCTCTCCTTTTTTAGAAAGTTAGGTGCACCACCATGATTTTCTAATGTAGCCTCCCACCTACCCCATAGATTGACAAAGGTTGCTTCATAGGAGGGATAGTCTTCAAGTGATACCTGCTTATGTCCAATAAGACATTTCCATAGTCCTTCAGAAGTATCACCTTGCCCGAACTTGGAGAGGAAGCTTCCTCGCAGTCTCTCCCAATTGGACTTGATTTGGGGTTGCAAGGTCTCATACCATGCTTTAGCTTCTGCTTTTAGAACCAACGGGAAGGCTCATAGCTTTACTTCCTCTTCATCTCTTCCGGATATGAGATGTGCCATCTCCAAGTTGTTAAGAAACTCTTGCGCATCTTCCCCACTTCTTGCATAGAACGTGGGAAAAGAACTTGACATTTTGTTTAGACTTTTTGAAATTTCTTTTTTTTAAAGAAACTTTTCTCTTACGGGCCGCACAAGATTGTTGACACTATAAATCTGATTACATTAAAATGAAGATGTACACATCCATTGTACACATCCATTGCCACTCATATTAGTAGTAGAAAAATAATATATCCATCTTCCACCCCATATAGATAAATTCCCATGGAAATCAACTCTCCACTTGTCTTTACCAAAGATTATGGTCGCTCTCTACAAGTCTTCTAAGCCCCCTACATAGGTGGCCCAATATCTCTTAAGAATATACATATAGTTTCTCTCCTTTCAAAAATACTCCAATTGTATATTCTTTTCACAAGCAAATAATATTGGGCCCTCCTCTATTTGTTTAAGCATCATAGCCTTTTGAAAAAGCATGATTCCCCTTGGATGCATACAAGCAAAGGGCCCATACAAGAAGACTTGGAAGCAAAAGGTTCCCTAGCCTAGTGTGGACCTTCCAAACCGAATTCCTTGGTGCATGGGCATGAAGAATAGTCCAAATTCATATCAAACATGTTGAGAAGGTCAATTTTTCCTTTTGAAGCATGTCATTCCGAGCTACAGGTAAAAAGTTATGGTCAAAATAGTGTAAATCTGTCAGATTCGCAGCAAAAGGGAACCGTAAATCAAGTAAATCAAGAGGGTGAGATCTTATTTTTCCCTTAATCATCTTCTAGAAGATCAATGAGTGTTCAAGGTCACTTGCATGTGATGGGACCAACCTAAAGATGCTTTCTAAATGCCAAGACAGACAAGTTGAGATACCCCGCAGGAGCCACCCGTAGGGCCTCATGGTGGGGGCCCACCTACATTATGCACCCCTATGGAGCCTTCACGGACTAAAATGATATTTTTGGTGAATAAATAGTCCCTTTTATGTCCAATATTCAATGAGTGGTTAAAGGACACTTAATTAGGTCTAATCACTTACTCTAATTAAGTGTAGCATAATCCCACTCCTACACAACTATAAATAGCCCCCCTTGGAGAGACTCAAGGACACACACCTATATTTTCAACTTCATGTTGTTTTCTTGATCAATAGTAGAGAAAACCCCAACTCTCCCTCTTTCACATCCTCCCTCCTAACCCTCCTCTTTGGAGGAAGTGCTACTCTATTCTCCACTCTTTCCATTCTACAATCTCTTACTCCATCAACCCAATAAATCATTTGTAGCACCTCAATAACTTGTAAATACATCATGATCTCTCTCATGGTTATGTTAATGATCATGAAATCATCTTCAAACTTTCAAGTGTCGCAATTCGTGATGGTTAGCCAGTGTCTGTCCTCCCCTTAAAAGGTGTGCGAGAAATCAAGTAAGTGTTCTATTCTAAATTTACCATTGGTTTGTTTCTCCACACTTATTCAATTGGTCTAAAGAAATTTCTCACTGTAACTCTCTTTAGCTTCATTACATATGTATGTGGCTACCTCTCATGGTGATTTTATTTGTGTCACGGCATTGCATAGATGGAGATGAGCTCTCTATGCAAAGTGTGTTAGTTTGATGTAAGTGATTCTCTTGTGTGTTTGAGAGGTAAGTCTTGTGCGCATGATTTTTTGATGAGTGCTTGAGAGAGGAAGATTTTGGATGTATTATGGGTATTCTTATGGGGAGAAGGTGAATGCTATTCCACCAATTGCATATTTCATTTTGATGCAAGGCATTGGGTTGCATAATCGTTGATGGTGTTCACGTGTCCAAAGTGTATATAGAGTAAGGGGGTTTTCAAAGTGTGTTGCTTGAGTGGGTGAGTGCAAGTGTTATTTTGATTGGTTTCCTTCTCCACTCCCAAAAGAAGGTGGTGCCCCAAGTAGTGTGCGTACCTCATTACGAACATTTTGTGAGGGTAGGACCATTGGTTTGGGTTTAAAGGCCCCATTTCAAAAAGCTCGCCCTCACCGTAATGTGTATGTTTTGTCTAATGATTGTGATTAATTGTGTGTACAAATCCTCTTGGTTCATAGCAAGATAACTACACTTATGTCAAAAGAAAAGTTATAGTCTATAAGGGGTAGTATGATGGGATCCAGTGAGAGTAAGTATTTCATTGAGCCTTTCTCGGCCAAAGAGAAACACTATACGTTGTTGAAAGTGTATTTTACGGCTAATTCATACGTTAATTGTAATAGATCTCACTGAGTGAAATCGATAGAAATTCACATCATGTGGATTATTCATCTAGGATAACCCTTGTATGTGCCAAATGTAGATATGAAAGCAGTGAAGAGAAGGGAAGTTTTCCTCCCAAGCCCTATTTCTGCACATAGGCAATAAGGATACTGCGGGGAGAGATGCACCTGTAGCAAGGAGAACCTAGAATTTGTAGGGAGAATGACTTTCTAAGAGTGAGAGAGATAGATTTGGTTATGGAGGGAGATGAAATTAGTTATATATGTTGGATTAGAGATGAAAAAGAAAACAACAAGAAATCAACAAAATATCAAAGTAAAAAACATCTTACTTGACAAACTTTTTGGGAGTTAATCACCATTATGATGGAGAGAAAGAAGTGGGAAGACTTCAGCTTTGATTGTTGCACCAAGTTCAAGACCTTCTTTGATTAGGGTTGATCTTCCAAGGATAGCTTACAAGAATGGCTAGCCTTCCTCTAAGAGCAATTGTAGGATTAGGCTTATGGTTATGGTGAAGTACAATTAGGCATCAATCCTCTCACTCTCTCCCTCATGAATTCATCTCATGAATGGTTTTTAAGAAGAGGTCCTTTTTTATAGGGGGTTCCCTAGGGACAAAAAATTCAGCTCATAAGCTACAATTCCCATTTTACATACTTTTTCCAATTCGGATTGGATCCTTTCACTACAAGATAACCCAAAATTATCCATGCCCGTACCTTTCCACGCCAATATCGACGTTCTTACACACCGTCGATATGCGCATCGATAAGTGCGTCGATATGGAGGTGGAAATACTCGTAGAAAGGAAACATTTTCCACGCGTATATCGACACGCATATCGATGCTAAAAATTTGGGGAAAAAAAGACGAACCCACGCCCAAGGGCCATTTTTTCCCTCAACGTGCGCGCTCAGATCTTGGCCGAAACCTGCGCAGCAGGTATTATGGCACTCTCCCACCCCCCCCCCCCCCCCAAGCCCTCTCTCTCTCTCTCTCTCCACACCGTGTGTGTGTGTAGGAAAGAGATAGATAGATATAGAGAGAGAGAGAGAGAGAGAGAGAGAGAGAGAGAGAGAGAGAGAGAGAGAGAGAGAGAGAGAGAGAGAGCGGTGTGTGTGTGTGTGTGTGTAGGAAAGAAAGAGAGAGAGAGAGAGCGGTGTGTGTGTGTGTGTGTAGAAAAGAGAGAGAGAGAGAGAGAGAGAGAGAGAGAGAGAGAGAGAGAGAGAGAGAGCGGTGTGTGTGTGTGTAGGAAAGAAAGAGAGAGAGAGAGCGGTGTGTGTGTGTGTGTAGAAAAGAGAGAGAGAGAGAGAGAGAGAGAGAGAGAGAGAGAGAGAGAGAGAAGTGTGTGTGTGTGTGTAGGAAAGAGAGAGAGAGAGAGAAATGTGCGTAGGAAATTAAAACTAGAGAGAGAGAGAGCGAGAGAGAGAATTATGGTTTGCATAAAAAATTAAAATTAAAGAAAGCAATGAAATGAAATGAAATGTTATATTAACTCTTCAAAAGGCCAAAGTGACCTATGAGACCAGAAAGTTACAATTTGGTAGATCTGATACAGAGTCAGAATAACAAGATGACAAAATAAAATATTATGGAATCCTAAACTGCTAGGTGTGGACTAAGCAGCTAAAACAGCTAGCTGGGATAGGTAGATCATAGGAGATCCAGCATCTGTCGCTAGCGGACCTCATCAATCTCCTCCATGGTCAGTAGTCTGACCGGGCATTGTGCATGTCGAACCAAAGTGACGTGGATCATCTGATGCAGGCTTTGTCGATGTTGTATAGTCTGGCCTCCGCAGTCGTGGGCGTCTGGATCTCCCTAGCTCAGTCACTCGTTCGATCAGTACGTAGAGAGATAGGGAAGTAGAGAGAGAGAGAGAGAGAGAGAGAGAGAGAGAGAGAGAGAGAGAGAGAGAGAGAGAGAGAGAGAGAGAGAGAGAGAGAGAGAGAGATAGGGAAGTGGAGAGCGAGACAAAGAGAGAGATAGGGAAATAGGGAGAGAGAAAAAGATAAGGAATAGAGAGAGAGAGAGAGTATATATATATATATATATATATATATATATAGAGAGAGAGAGAGAGAGAGAGAGAGAGAGAGAAAGAGAGTGATATATATATATATATAGAGAGAGAGAGAGAGAGAAAGAGAGTGATATATATAGAGAGAGAGAGAGAGAGAAAGAGAGTGATATATATATATCACTCTCTTTCTCTCTCTCTCTCTCTCTCTCTCTCTCTATATATATATATATATATATATACTCTCTCTCTCTCTCTATTCCTTATCTTTTTCTCTCTCCCTATTTCCCTATCTCTCTCTTTGTCTCGCTCTCCACTTCCCTATCTCTCTCTCTCTCTCTCTCTCTCTCTCTCTCTCTCTCTGGATAGCTACAGAGATAGAGAGAGAGAAATAGATAGTAGATAGAGAAAGAGAGAGAGAAAGAGTTACGTTGGCTGACCAATTGCATGTGTGAAAAGGATAGAAACTCTCTCTATCTCTCTCTCTCTCTCTCTCCCTCTAGAAGAAACTATGGAACTAAAAGAGGCAAAGGGGTTTTGCCCGCTACATGCATTGCCATGTACACCTAGGAGTGCACGTATGTGTCTACCCATATAGGATTTGACCAATAAAGATGATATTTTGACCCGGTGGTCCTGATCTCCGTACACCTCTGGACCGAGGTGTACGGAGATTGGGCAAGACTAGAGAATGCGAGGTAGTTTACATTGTGAGGAGTATATATATTAAAACAACATTCATAATCATTGTAGATAGAAACGTCATCAACTAGCATGGAGGAAAATATTGCATGCTCGTGCACGCTTTGCAAGTATCAAATCCTGTGCAAGCGTACGATATGTAATGAGCATGTGCACAAGTACAGAGAGTTTTCTAAAGAAACCGTACAGAATCTACGATACGACTCCTACGGAACGGGCATTGATTTTCACGACATAGCACCTATATCCCAGAGAGAGAGAGAAAAAGGATTATGCGTGAAGGTCCAACCAATATAGAGCCAAGGATGGAAGCAGAAAATCACTCACAGACAGAAGACAACGGCATGGAGGAGATGCTGGATGCCTTCTTCCGAACAAGCGAGGAGAACGCTAACGAAGCAGCACTAGAAGCCCTGCGCCTATCTCCTGAAGACATGTTGAGGAAGCTGGCACGCCAACCAATTTATGAAGGCGCCAAAATATTGACGCTTCGTACTTGTCTGGCGTTTTTGAATCTTCAGTCAGTGTACGGGTGGTCATATGCAAGCGTCACTACTTTGTTTAGGTACGTAATTTACAAAAGAGATTTTCCGATTGCAACGGTGATGTGCTTGGAGAGCTTTTTCATTTAATGTGGCTTAAACAGATTGTTGTGGGAGAAACTTCTCCCGATTGGCAATGAAATTCCCCCCTCCAGGCAAGACACAAAGCAACTATTGACCTCAGTTGTCTTGGACTACAATAAGATTCATGCATGTCCAAATGATTGCATTATTTTTTGCAATGAATTCGCAGATTGTCTGTCGTGTCCTAAGTGCGGAGCAATGCGCTACAAACAAGATACAGTTGGCGAGACAGTGCCAGCTAAAGTGTTGTGGCATTTTCCTATTATTCCTAGGATAAAAAGCATGTTTCGTTGTGGTTCCATTGCAAAGTTGATGCGGTGGCATTCTACGAATAGATCCACTGACGCAACATTTAGGGTGCCCGTTGATTCAAAGGCCTGGAGGCACATTGAAGATACCTGACCACATTTTAAGAGTGAACCACACAATTTGCGTTTGGACATGGCAATGGATGGAGTCAATCCATTTGGCTTGAGAAGCTCATCATGGAGCACTTGGCCTGTGTGCCTTATCAATTACAACCTCCCGCTGTGGCTTTCCATCAAGAAGGGTCATTTGATATTAAGCTTGATTGTACCTGGTAAGTTCAAGGCAAAAAACATGGATGTTTATCTAGCTCCACTAGTTGACGAGCTCGAGGAGTTATGGCATGGGATCGACATAGCAGATGCGGTTGAACCAGTAGGAGAACATCATGCAAGGATCCATGGACTTCTTATGTGGACTATGCATGATTGGCCAGGATACGGAGAAGCTTCTGGTAATGGTTCTTGATTTACAAAATGCTCGCTATTCGCAAGAACTTTGCCTTGTCCTAATTCATGATTTAATATATGCAAGGCTAACAACTTCGGGATACAATGCATGTCCAATTTGCGGGCAGTCTTTGGATGTGCGTTATTCTGCCTCTCTTCAAAACAGTAGGCTCTAGCAACCCACTCTCTTTCATGCATATTTGTACATTATTTACATATTGCCTCTCACATCTCTTCAAATCTTCAAGTTTTGTAAAACATACTGATCCATTCCTTGTTACCAAGGAGCCCTTGAGAAGGTTTTACCTAGTTTTGGATTATGCAAGACCCTTTCTCTTTCTGTACTACTGCAATCCCACTTTACAATGGTACTTGGCCAAAATCCATCATTTTCCCTATGATCATGAAACTATTTTCTCACCTTTGGTAGAGGATGTTCTCTGAGGTTGTCACGATTTCTTTCATGGTTTACACAAACTGTGAGAAATTGGACAGGACATTTACCATCTTTGCTGCGTATCCTGGCGTATGCTGAACCATCGCCCATTACCTTTGTTTCCATTCAAACTCCCACAATGTAGGGTTGTCCGAGGATGAGATGATATGGAGATGTATCATGTACAAAGAAGGTTTGGTCAATTTTTACATCACCTATTGTCACCTTCACACCTAGACATGCTGCATACAATTCATCTAATGGATTGTTTGCCACTTTCACCATCCAACCATGATCTGTGTCCATCGGCCATTTGCACTTGTTGTAGAGACTCTTTGACATTATGTTTATTTCTAAACCATGTTCAATCAAGGCAACAAATGGCTCTTCAAGATCACCTACCTTGACCAAAGTTTCTGTAGTAGCCCTTGCCTAGTGACTTTGTGAATAGTAGCTCCTAGGAATAGCTTCAACTTCTTCATCATCATTTGAGAAATGCACTTGCTTCACTCTCCCACTAGATTGGTAGCATCCTACCACACCTCCATCCTCCTCCTTATTTCGCAATTGCATCCCTTGTGTCTTCAAGGTTTCTCCTTCAACCTATGGACGAGAAAACACACCAAGAGTTTGCCTCTTTCTCTTGATGATGTCAATAATCTCCTCATGAAATTGACGCTTTGCAATGCCAAGAACCTCTCCCAGGGTAAACTCAATACTATTCAAAATCCTATCCTCCAAGACTTTCTTTAAATTTGTAGCAACCTCAATATTAGATTGTACCTTAGGAGTTGGGCCTTTTGTCTTACCTTTTGTTGGCTCTTCCTTATTTCTGTAAAGTGTGAGCTTTGTCCTAAGGTGCGAGTCAAGAAGAGGAGAGTGCATTTATCCCACATACTGTGGAGCAAGGCTATAGAGCTACTTAAAGCTCATTTCTTGAATGAATAAACAACAACTTCATTTTGCACTACATGCTTGTCTATGGTGAGCTTGTGCTAAGCTAAGTCAATACTCAAGATTGTGTTTATGAGTCCAAGCTAATTCTATCTTGGAACCTAATTCACTTGAGTGATAACCTTTCTTACACACACTCACACACTTGCACCATGTTTCTCTTTCATCCACCCTAGCTAGCTCAATCCAATTCCTAACATTTGGTATCAGAGCCATGGTGTGCTAGCTAGGATTTTCATTATGCATTAGTGTGTGGTAATCATTAGCATCTCAATTATCTTCAATTAGCACTTCTTAATCATCTTTTTTTTGAGTCCTTAATCTATCATCACCTCTCTCCTTCCACCTCTAATAATCATCACTTAGTAATCACTAGACTAATTAGTTGTGATCAAGCTCATGGGTTTGATTCCTATGAACCACTACTCTCACTAGTTAATCTTGGTGATCAATTAAGCGATCTTTAGATTCAACCTCTTTAATTTGTGTACATTAAGTGTCATTTCCCCCCAATTTGCACTTGCAATTAATTTCTTTAGCTTCACCATTAAGATTCATCACCCTCGTCATCTCGAAACACTCCTCAAAACCTATCTATAGAGTCCCTAAGTGACCCATTTTGACAAGGGAAGCCCATTCAATTTTTTTCCTAAAAATAGGTGTGTGTGTGAGTTTTGTGCATGCAGACTTGAGCTTAAGATTCTGTTTTCCGGAGCCTTTCCACAACCAAGCTTGTGGGCTTGTTGGCTAGCCCAAAATAGGTTGGTCATTCTTGGCTTGTGGTGTCCGAAGTTCAAATTGGGCCAACCCAAAGTGGGCAACGTGGGCGGATCCGAAACAGGACTTCAAATTGCCTTTTTTTGGAGGAAGCGCATCTGTAAGGGAGAATTCCCACAAACCTGCCCGCCGCTCCTACCCATCTGCCCGTGCACCTGCTTGGCCGTGCCCGCGCAGCCCGAACTGCCCAGCTTCAATCTCCGCCCTGTTGAGCCCCCCTTCCCACTACGCTGCCTCAGGGGCTTCAATCTGGCCTTGCGCACCGGTTCCCGCGCTGACTCTCGGCCTCAAAGCTCCAAGGCAAGGCTCTTTAAGCCCCTACTCCCACGGTGCTGCTCCTGGCCAAGCTTGCATAAGCCCCCTTTCCCACTGTCGCGCTGCCTCAAGTTTCCGAGGGTTTTAAGCCTCTGCTCCCACCCTATGCACCGGCTCCAAGGCAAACCTTCAAGAGCTTTCAAAGCCTCAAAGGCATCAAAGAGCCCGACCAAAGGCTGCCAAGCATGTCAAAGATATCCAAGCAATCCAAGAAGACATTCCTTGTGAAGAGTGACTTCACTCTGTGAAGAGGAGAGCTTCACAAAGATTTCAAGTCCATTCATTAAGACTGAAAATAAAAGTCATTAAGTATTTCGAACCGACATCTCTTGTATCTACCACTTGCAAACGCGGTTTAGACAGTGCCAGTGTAAGTGTGCACTTGCTAAGACCGCCCTTTATATTTGTATGTCAAATTTAGCCTCAAAAAGGCTCTCGTATGCACGGGATCTCATGGACCTAGACAAATAAGTAATGATTGCAAAGCACATGACCGAGTCAAAAAATTACAAATCCAGCAAACGCAGTGACTCCAATGAAAAAAGAAAAGGCATTGATCAACCAAGGGAGAATGACCACAAAAAGATTGGTAGCATTAACATACGCATCAGTAGGTCTTTTACATCAGTATTTTTGCATTGTGTTCGTTTTTTCAATAAAGCCTGATTGTACCACAAAAAGGGGGACATAAGTACTCATTCGAGGAGAGGATACGAAATCAGACCATGAAGGAGTTAAAAGCAACATCAGAAGCAACGAAGGCAAAAGCCTTGACAGAGGATCAACTCACATAGTAGAAGACAAAAAGGACGAAGACGAAAGCAGCGTTGTCTTTTCTGAAGGCCCATTTTGAAGATGCAGACTCTCTACTTGTAGGGGAGAACTTTTTCCTGTGTGGATACCATCTTATCATCCTGTGTGGACATCACCATCCTTTGTGGATCTTTCTTGTGTGGATTTTACCATCCTGTGTGGATATCACCATCCTTTGTGGACTTTTTTTTCATGTGTGGATATCACCATCCTATGTGGATTTTGTTAGTTTATGTGGATCATGCATCTCCAATATCTTGTCTTAGTCCAAACCTCAAGGGGAGGATTGTAAAGCGTAAGCTTTGTCCTAACATGTGAGTCAAGGAGAGAAGAGTGGATTTATCCCACATACTGTGGAGCAAGGCTGTAGAGCTACTTAAAGCTCATTTCTTGAATGAATAAACAACAACTTCATTTTGCACTATATGCTTGTCTATGGTGAGCTTGTGCTAAGCTAAGTCAATACTGAAGATTGTGTTTATGAGTCCAAGCTAATTCTATCTTGGAACCTAATTCACTTGAGTGATAACCTTGCTTACACACACTTGCACCATGTTTCTCTTTCATCCACCCTAGCTAGCTTGACCCAATTCCTAACACTTCCCTGTTTTAGACTCCTCCATGAGTACTTCAAGTGGAGATGCTCCTTGTGTCGAGGGTGTTTGGGAAGGCATGGAGTCGCTTATTTCCCCACTTCTAGAGGCTCTTTTTGATGGTCCTTCATCAACATTCTCACGTCTGCGCTTCTCTTCTACAATAGCCTCATTTTGTTGGCATTTTGTAAGGTAGGCATGCATTGACTATGAGTCCACTGGATCATTCCATCCTTTTTCTAGATGTATGGAATCACCTGCTTCATGTAGAATCTCTTTTGTAAGCTTTCCTTTTTTAGCTAATCACATGACACTTGGCCAAATTTGACCATGACGGTCACTCACCTCTTCATCACTAAGATGCTCAATTTTTACTCCATAAGTAGCTACCTCAACTGACGAGGTGGCATGGTTAGTTGCCATATCTTCAACTAAGGTTTGCATTCCCCCCTTCCCAAAGTTATTTCTCAAGAGTAAACCTGTCTCTCTTAAGTGGATTTTACCATCCTTAAAAAAGACAACAACTTTTGTCAAAGCATCACTGAAACTATCACAATCCCTTCTTACATGGTTTGTACTATCACACCAAATACATCTATTAACAAAACCTTCTTTGGGTTGTTGTCTTTACCTAAGAAGTGGCCCTGATGGTTGGCCTTTTCCTTCAAGCTTTTCAAGCTTCGCCTTCAAGTCACGCATTCCCCTCACAAGCTCATCTAGCATGGACTCATCAAACTTAGGAGCTATAAAAATAGGCATTACCATTTTGTCAGAAGTTGAGGTTGAAGGACTTGTAGTGTTTACTATCATCTTGTCCCTTCTTCTTTGACATTTGGCAAGTAGTGAGACATCACCTTCAACCTCATTCTATTATGGTCTTTAGTCCTTTCTCATCATCTTTATCTTCAAGAAGAAGCTCCAAATTTTCTTGAAACTCTTTACCTGTAGCATGTAAGAAAAGATCTATCTTCTCTGCATCTAGTGTGGCCTTTTTTGTCCTCGTGAGTTGTGCATAGCGGCACTCAAATTCCCTAAGTAGCTTTGTGATTGATAATCCTTTCTTTGGCTTGACTACCCACACTAAGAATGTCCTTTTGGTCACTCGCTCAGAGTCCTCCATGAAATATCCCTCCTTTAAATCTACTTTGAGTTCTTCCGAGTTTCTCCCATGCCCATCTTAATTGCCCTAGCATGTTCCCTAATTTTTGGAGCAGCAACTAGTTCAAATCTTTGAATCATCTCACCTTATAACACGCGATGCGGCTCCATCTCCTTCACATATTTGTGCAAGTACTTGGTTACATCTTTGCCATTGAATTGATACATTGTATTGATGACTTCTTGTATGGATTTGGTTACTGGGATCTTCCTTCTTTCAGTGGTATGTTTTTGCTGCATAAACATTGCAGATGCTTGGAAACATTTGCATTGTTGTTGGGTCAAAATGCATATCCTATTGCTCCACATGATTACCTATGGTTACCCACAAAATCTCACCCTGGTAGATTCGCGTCGAGTTCACCAATTATATGTCGAGAAATTTGCGGTCTTGATAGGAAAGCATGGGGCTTTTGGCTGTGAGAGTTTGTGAGAGAACTCCAAAAACTATATGAAAGAGTTATACATAGTTTCCATGAAGTCTACGTTTGGAAGGAAGAGAAATCAAAGAAGCCCTACTCTTTCTCTCTTGCACTCACACACACAAAGAAAGAACACAAAAGATAATGTCAAAACAACATAAAGTTGAAAACTTTAAGGCTATGGTCGTATCGTATGATCGATAATATGAAAGGGTTAATGATGAGTTAATGGCGTCCAATCTTTGTTGACCAAATAGGCTACGAATTGTTCTTTGGAATTGTAATTTTGTGCTTACCATAATTTATATGTTTTGTCTAGTGATTGGGATTAATTGCGTGTATAGATTCTCTTGGTTCATAGCAAGATAACTACACTTATGTCAAAAGAAAAGTTATAGTCTATAAGGGGTAGTATGATGGGATCCGGTGAAAGATGTATTTCATTGAGCCTTAATGGGCCAAAGAGAAAAACTATATGTTGTTGAAATTGTATTTTATACGTCTAATCCATACATTAATTGCAATAGATCTCACAGAGTGGAAGAGATTGAAATTCATATCATGTGGATTATTCATCTAGAATAACTCTTGTATGTGCAAAATGTAGATATGAGAGGAGTGAAAGAAGATAAGTTCCCCTCCCAAGCGCTGTTCTTGCCCATAGTAGCAGGCAATAAGGATACTGCGGGAGAGATGTACCTGTAGTTGGGGAACCTAGAATTTGTAGGGAGAATGACTTTCTAAGAGGGAGAGAGATAGATTTGGTTAGGGAGGGAGATAAAATTAGAGATATATGTTGGATTAGAGATGAAAAAGAAAACAACAAGAAACCAACAAAATATCAAAGTAAAACACATCTTACTTGACAAACTTTTTGGGAGTTAATCACCATTATGATGGAGAGAGAAGAAGAGGGAAGATTTCAGCTTTGATTGATGCACCAAGATCACTTTGATTAGGGTTGATCTTCCAAGGATAGCTTACAAGAATGGCTAGCCTTCCTCTAGGAGCAAGTGTAGGCTTAGTCTTATGGTTATGGCTAATTACAATTAGGCATCAATCCTCTCACTCTCTTATGAATTCATCTCATGAATGGTTTTCAAGGAAGAACAGGTCCACTTTTATAGGTGAAGGGAACCCCCAAGAGTTTACACAAGAAGAGAAGAGCCAGTGTGAAAACAGGAACTGACAAAGTTTGAAATGAGTTGTCCTTGCATAATATGGGAAGACTGGGGTCCAGTATTTTGATCATATCTCCTCTACCATGGCTCCAAATCAAAAAGTAAAAATAGGGGCAAAATAATCAGCTCATAAGCTATGACTCCCAATTTATATACTTTTTTCAATTTGGATTGGAACCTTGTATTAAAAAATCATCAAAATAGGATACAAGTTTGGCAGCAAAAGTCTTCTTGTGGTCTCCTTAGCCTAAACTTTCATTTGATTCCAATGGACACCTCATGCAATATGAAAGCATGACATTGCTCCTTGACAAAGTTTTGTAATCATGCTTGCAACAATGCATTAAAATAGGTGTATCTTTTAGAATCATGCAAGCTAGTGTCCCACTAGGATTTGATTCATTCCTAGTAGCTATTAGAAAGAAATCTAAGAAAAATGTAAAAAATACATAGAATATATATATATATATATATATATATATATATATATTGAAAGCTACCCTAGATATTGGATCTAGCTAGTGTGTGAGATAATAATGAGATAGTAGAAAGAAAGAACCAATTCTTTTTGTCCCTAGTTAAAGAGACGGATCTATTGACGCTTTTTTTGTAGAACTTTTTTACGATAAAGTAAGAATATGTTACCCTTGAGATAAATAATAGGATGAGACAGAAAGCTTATTATTATACTTGGATATACATGTGTACATTATAGGAAATATACTTATGTATCTAAAAAGTAACAAGATATATCTTGTAGCATTCGTTCCCACTATGTACGTGTCACAACACAACAACGTCAATGAAGAGCTATTGAAACTAAATCTAGGAATCACATAATGAGTGAAAAATAGGTGTATAAAAGAGGGAAGGATCAAACATTTAAGACTATGTGCAAGCAAAGTTGAATATATTCCAGTTTTAGAGCAAGCACATGTAGGTCTAGCAGGGGGTCATTTTTCTTACAAAACCACTATCATGCCAATATTGATGGCTCGTATTTGGTGGCTAATATTGTTCATTATTTCCAAAGAGTTTGTGAAATGATGTGATGCATGCAAGAGGTCTAAAATGTCGATTGAAAATGGATAGAATGCCATTACAGCCAATGATGGGAATATAACATTTGCAAAGTAATAAATAGACTTTGTAGGTCCTATTCAGCAATCACTTTACATACCACGGGCATAATATATTATCGTAACAAAGTGGGTTGGAGAAAGGGCTACGCCCGGGCTACAAGGAAATATGATGCAAGAACCATTGTTGCATTTCTTATATGAATGTATGCTATCAAGATATGGACTCCCAATCAAGATTATAATTAATTGAGACACTCCTCTTCTTAATGTGGTTGTCAATGACACAAATACAATCTACCACTAACCAATGATCTTTCAGAAATAATGCATGCAACAAAAGAATATTGGATCAAGTGCCAAAAATTCATTGTTGGAGCTCAAGAAGAAGCTTGCATTAAGGCATTGAAGAGAAAAGCAGTGATTCAACTAGGGCAAGAATCAATTCTAATTCAAACACATAGCATATCAAAGCTCTATAACTCACTACAACTCTAGCAGAAGATGAAGTCGAGATGGAAGACCCATGGTTAGATCTCTGGGGGTTCACTCAAAAGTATGTAGAATAGAACGCGAGTTCAACAGAAGTGGTTAATTTCTCTTATGAAGTCACAAAAAATATACATACAAAAGGGTGTTTTAAATTGAAAAAGTGAATATTTTGATACATAAGGCTGGAAAGTGGTACTTAAGGGTTATCTACATACCTCAAAAAATGTAGAATAGGGGGTTTTTTAAATACCTTTTGAACGCATGTGCTATACAATAGTGACTCCCCGAGGGTTAGGTGGACTTGGCACGAGGATAACCATGACATTAAAAGATGAATTCAAGATTACTGCTTTAGTAGATATAAGTGATAGGATAAATTCAATTGGCTATTCCACTTACAAGAAGGCCACTACACAACCCTTGGAAAATTGTCATGCCAATTCACTCAAACTTTGGATATGATTAGCCTCAGACTTTTGGTGAATGGATTTCCTTGTGTGCACAATTTTTATATACATCCAGAAGAGCATATGAATGAAGTTATATTAATGGGAGTTCCTTGGATGAGAACATACAAGACATTTTAAGATTGGGACACTAGAATCTTGCACCTTTCATTCAAGAGCGGATAGTTGCAAGTACCATTTGCATACAACAAAGAAGAATGTAAATTTGAACTACACGCTTTTGAGTCAGCAAACCAATGTTGAAGCACCCCACCTACACCACACAAAACTCCACACTACAGTGCCCTAACCAAAATTTATCCTCATAAATAGGCATGCAAGGAACCAAGCAATATTGGGTATTGACAGCTCAATTGCAAGAAAATACTAGACAGATTTTGGTGCCCAAAGAACCTAATCCATCATACAAGAAATCCAACTACACAAAGCCTAATTACCAACCCAAAGTTTCATCTTGTACAAGGAGGAACAAATCAGGAGTACCGCCAACTTATACAAGGAGCAAATGGGGATTGATCTTAAAATCCACCACAATGGTTTTTCACAACTTACTATCAAAGTACATGCTCAAATGCTACAAAAACTTCTATTCAAGCGACAACACACATAAAAAACCTTGCCATTATAGCCCTGGAGCAATCCACTCAAGACCCTCCTCTTGCATTGCATAGTAGTACAAACTGAATAGACATCCTTAGCATAGTAGAGCCAATTTAGGCTATGCATAGACACAACTTTCTAGCCCATGCACAACCCTACCCACACCACAACCTGTCATCCCAAACTTGACTCCAACTTGGGGGGGGGGGGGGCATTCTAAATGTGTACTCAAATGTTTAGATACCACTATTAAAAGGGCAATGTTTGAAGCGTTAGTCATGTGTCTATATATTAATGTGTGATTTTTTTGCAAAATTAGTTCCATATGCCCTTTTAAATCAAGAAAACATGGGAAAATGCAGTAAGATAATGTCTAGGGATGTGTATAGAGTGTTTTGTGAATTATTGGCTTGGATATTTATTTTTAATTTGATATATGTGATTTTTCTATAATTTTTTGAATATAAAATATAAACAAATAACAAACACACTCACATAGAAAAACGCAATATACAATGGTGATCAAGAAGATATGACAAATAAGCATGTCAAATATTATTCAATTCTAATAACAAAGATGAAAAGCCCAAATTAGGCCAATAGTGTCTAATTCTGCAAATTTTCTAGAAATTGAGCAAACACAGTCCAAATGAATATATTTTTGAAAGAAAAGTGAATTTTGCAACTTACTAGAGCTAAAGGGAGGTTTGAGAGACTTTGATCTACGAGATCTAGGTATGTATATACTAGGTAGGCCAAAACTAACCTCATTTCCACATGTCACCTTCTAGAGAGAGCTCATAAAAGCCTATTTTGGCATACATTCTTGAGGTTGTAGAAGACACACCATACACAGTTTCAAACCAGACATGAAAGATGAGTTTCTAACCTATCAACAAATTTTTTTCATTGCACTATAGTGAACTGGATAGTCCAGGGGACAACCCTAGGTCACTAGGATCTTCTTAGAGTAGAAAGATGCAAAATTACCAAACTTGAAGGAACCATAGCAAAGATTTATAGAACACTTAATTCATAAGCTCATATGTCTATTTAGTGGGGTTCCAGGGGGGCCAATACATAATAATCTATGTTTTTGCAAAGTGTTAAAATTGGATTCTAATTTCACAGAGGGCTTCTACATAGGGTACATAGACAATGTATATAGTGAGGCAGGCAACAAGAGAGGCAACCTCTAAACACCCTTCAAGGATCTCGTGCTGCTCAATTGGGGCTGGGCAACCACAAGCAAGAAAAAACAACAACAAACCCACATCCAAACAAGTGAAGGGGCACCACCTAGTTATGGGATGTGAACTAGGACGCAAAAGAGATTTCTTCACAACCAAAAGAGGTGCACACAAAACACACACAAACAATTTCACACCAAGACACACACCAAATGGTGCAGATAGTGTCAAAGAAAAGGGAAGAAAGAAAGAGAGAAATGGAGTTTGTGCATAGACTTGATTGACAACTTGCAAGGTAAGGTTGTATACTATCACAGAGCTTGCATAACTAACCAACAATTAGTGAATGGTAAACATTGCTAGCGCACACACACTGTCGTAGGGTGTAAAAAAACTTTCACCACAAAAGCCTCTTACAATGACCAAGAAACTTGGCAATAAAAACACACTAAGAACTTTCTCAAAGAGCTCAAATGATGGAACTTAAAAGATACTAGTCACCTTGCATTCACCAAACCACGCGGCACAAGTGAAAGGACGGCCATTCTAGAACCAAGATACGTCTCTGAAGCACCAAAACCTCAATTGTTGATAGTGGAAGAGCATGTAAAATAGTGGTTTGAAATAGGGCACTCACACTCTCTCACCTTGCAATGTGTAGCATCAAAGCTTCTCTCACACCAATTGTGAAGCTCACAAGATGATGACTACACCTAAATCTCTCTTCGCGTATAGAGTATTGGGGTGCTTGTGAGATGTTGGAGATGATTTACAAGAAGGAGAGGGACCTATTTATAGGTTGAAGACCGCTTATTAAGGTTATTGATAACCTTATTTACATGCTAATCAAATCAAGATTATGATTTTTTTTAAATATCAAAACATTGCAGGCCTTCTTTGTCTACTTGAGTCATGGATGTGGGCTCAAAAGAGAGCATTATTGATGGTAGATAAGGTGAGTAGATTTTAAGGAAGGAAGGAGAGAGAGAGAGAGAGAGAGAGGGAGAGAGAGAGAAGATAGTTTTTACTATGCTCATGTGTTGAGGAAGGTGTCTTTTATGGCTAGGTCAATGGCTATTTTGTGTTAGTATGTTAGTGTGGTTAGTGTTAATAATCACTAAAAAGTTAATGATATATTTACAATGGGTAGAATGAGGTGAATGGTTAAATTAAGATGGTTGAATGAAGTGAGGGAATCCTTCTAATGGTGAAGCTTTGAAGAAGTTTTGAACTTACTTGTGTAGGTTTTTGAAAGTGACTGTCGATCCTCTTCTTACGTCATCGCCACAAAGGTTGAACACCATGATGAAAATGCCGATGTTGGTTGATAAGAATTCCCAATCAGCAGAGATTAAACATGGTTTTACATGCTAAATTTGATGTACATAGAAAAGACATAAGGTGAAATTATGATTTAGAGGTAATAGAGAGAGACATAGATAGGGTGTATATACATGTAAAGTTCACATGAGAGCTAATGGAGGTGAGAGGGGAGGTTAGTGGTGAAGAGGGTGAAAGAAACCATGGAAGTTGTAGGTTTGAGTGAGGGATGGAGAGGAATGAGTGTGTGTGTGTGTGTGTGTGTGTGTGTGCGTGTGGAAGTGTGAAGAGAGGTAAGAGAATACTAGGGTGACTTGTGAGAAAAAGTGGACAGATTGAGGTCCACTATAAAACTCATATCTCATCGATGGTAGCTCCAGAACTTATGAAGAAAACTGAGATGATTATTCATCTTGTGGGCTACATTTTTTTTGTTAGTCACTAATTCAAATTCCAAGTGGATATAGGCGCCAAAAATCTCACCAAAAAGCCTATTTTTAATGCCTGCAAAAGTCTTCTAGTGGCCCCCTCGTTTGTTGAATTTGCACAATGCATCCAAGAGTGAGCCCTCCATGAGTCATATCATGACACAAAGTATCCAAATTACCTTTACACAGAGGATCATTGGTGAATAAAGAAATATATACATGGTGAGACTAGTGTATTGGCTATTCATGGACTTTAGCTCAAAGAGCACATGGTGTTTGAATTATGAGTATAAAATTTTAAAAAATATGAAAGAATTCTGGATATGGAAAAATATATTGGAATCATATGATATGGTCACTGTTTTGTATTATAAGAAAAAATGGTATGCAAGTAAATGAAAATTATATAATAAAAGTGACTAAGGAAGTAGAAATCAATTTTTTTATTTTCACAAGGGTGAGGGTGGAAATGTGGGGGTGATTTGTATGAAAGAAAATATTTATGAGATTGGAGGATGTACACATTGGTATAAAAATATACTTATGGTGCAAGAGGGTGAAAGAAGGGATACATAGGTCTAATAAAACACACCTACGTAAAAATATTTAAATATATATCAGAATAATCTAAAAAATATCTATATTTAGGCCCTATATACAATGGACCATAATATATATATATATATATATTTATTTATTTTTAATTTTTTAATTTTTTAATTTTTTAATTTTGTTTGGCTCAAGTATCCCATGACTATTGGTAAAGTCCCCTAACTCACACACGTTTATGTACAGTGAAAGAGTGAGGATAGCCACAGTGTTTGAGTGATTTTGGTAGGTGAGGTAGCTCACTATGGAAATTCAAGATAGCCAAAAAATGGCAATTGATAGGTGGGACCATGGGAAAACATCAAACGGTTCCCATGTCAATAGAAAATTGTTGTGAGGTGGACAAACCATAAATTTTTACTCATGGAGAGAAATCAACTCTAAATCGATCCAAAATTGGCATGATAGGTCTACATGACCTATGGAGCAAGTCATGCTCTCAAATGCGATCAAAGTCATCAATTTCAAGAGCCATGGTCAACATTATCGTATTAGAGACCAAAGTGGGAGAACCAAGCCCAAATAAAAAATTTCAAGTTCAGAGATGCTAACTTTTATGTACCAACTTAGTTAACATGTATGTAGCTTGAAAATTCACTTTTGGTGAAAATTTGTAAGACTAGACAATAATCGCGCTCATCATGTTTAGGTCCAAGAATGCATTTTTTTTGTCAAAATCTTCACATGCTCTACTTATACATGTTATATCCACCCCATGTGTCAAAAAAGACTACATATTTTTATTTTCACTTAAGTCATATCATCAAAAAATGCACTAAGGTTCTAAATGTCCAAGTGTGATCCAAGGGTCACTTGAAAATGTCAAGTTTTTCACAAACCCTAAACAGACCTTCATGATGTCATGTACTATTTTTGTGTGGAGCAAAACTCGAAAAAAACGGAAAAAAGGGTAGATAATAATCGTGTTTATTATATACTTATCCAAAATGAGCTCATTCATGATTTTTGGTCAACCCCTTGATAAAGTGTGCCACTATATACCCATACACCAAGTTTGAGAGAAACTTGACCAAAAGAGCCCTCTATTTTCCTTTCAGAGACTCTATGGCAAAATTTGACCCAAACCTTGTGTCATTTCACCCAAATTCTTCCAAGAGACAAATTCTGCTTACTTATGATTCCTTCCAACCATGTGATATGCCAAAGATGTATTTTCATGCCAAAATCACTCCCTAGATGATAATCACGATTTATTATCAGACTTGTAAATTTTTATGCAAAGTTAGTTTTCCCAGCTACAACTTGTGTGATTAAGTTCTAGTAATGATATTTAAGCATCAAAAAAGAAATTGGCAATTTCAAGCTCAAGTAATGGAGTTGCAATAGTTTTGGAATCTGAAATATGACTACCTTTGCAAAAACTCGTGTACATCCATGTAGGCTCCATGAAATTGTCACCAATTGTGTGACATAAAAGAGGAAGACTATGAAGCAAAAGCTACAAGATCTTCCACCCTACCAACTAGAAGAAGAGCCCATCAGAATAGCCAAAAATGCATATGTGGTAGAAGCACAACTTAAAAAACATAGTGTGTCCATCTTTGATGGAAAATTTAGAAGTATAGACAACCAAGCAATAGAGCTCCAACTAATGCCAAAACAAATCTATGATGTGTCCGAGGCACCGCTTACAAGAGAGGCTACTAAAAGACTTGCACTTCTACCCTTCTATGAGATGGAACCATGCAAATTAGATCTCCAAAGATCTTATGAACTTATAAGCACCACCCAATAAGATAGCACAACTAGAATCAATGACTCCACTGGGCAAGCAATTTTGTGGCTAAAACTTTGAAATTTCCCACAAAAGGAGTCTCAATGAGATCAAAAGACAAGAAAGGCACCACGGTATTCACCAAGAACGTAGTGGCTGTAACATTTGCAACTATGTCTCACAAACATGCAAAAGACCCCACAAGGCTTTATCACCAACACATCCACTTCTTGGCAAAGAGACCAGTAATGTACACTACACCAAATCATGTTCTCACCTCTACGTTCACCAATGCAGAATAGCCAATTCCCATAGAGCATGCACTCTATGTGATGAACACTTTAAAAATCACAAAGAAAGGCAGCGATGTTTCCTACTTGTGAGCTTCAAAAGTTATTGCATTTATAACATAACATGCGGTTGGTATGGTTGATAACTTTCCGCCTACACATAACCTAAATACTTGGCTTATTGCAAGTATCCAAGAGTGTACCTTCAATGTGGAAGTCAAAAATTGGTTCTACTTATGAGGGGCTCAGTGCCTCTAGCTTAGCTAGTAGTAGTTCCAATGGCTCTTTAAGAATAGATTCTATGGTAGATGTGTTTGGTATATGTTGATCCTTGGCACTTGGAGATCCTTTACCTGCAAATATTGCACATAAAGTTGGTCATCTTTCTATTGTGGCACTCTCTTGTACTATGTAGCTGAAATTCCATTTCAACTTTTACTTTTGCTAGCTTCTCTTCCATCTCTTCAACCTTGAACTGATTCTGTATAGTGGTGGTCATGATAGCAGTTGCTAGTATTTGCCTTTGAATTTTTTTCTCCTCTAGCTCTTTTTTTAGCTTTGCCACTTCTTCAGCTTGGGTGGAGCTCAAGGGACGTTTTATTGATGTGCTTGGCAATGGGTTCATCAATAGTGTAAAGGAGGTCGCTGAGTGGTCATAATTCGTTTTCTGCTTTGCATTCTCCTTCTCTAATCTTTGCATGTTGTCATGGTTCTAGCTATCTTTGGCAAAAAATGACTCTAAATGTGCATAAGTGAGTTGTAATTTCTTTTGTAGCTCTGTTTTCTCTTCCTTGAGATCCTCTAACAATTGCTCCAATTCCAGCATGTTGGTACTCATACCTTCCTCTTCCGAGTTATTTTTTCTATATGCAGTCTTGATTGTGGCTAGCTCCTCTTCCTATTTATGGATGATGGCCCTATAGGTGAGAAACTACATTTCTAGCATCCTAAGTGTTTCTTTCATGTCAAAATCTTTGACAATTTGGAGCTTCTTTCTATAAAGAATCTATTCTATGTTGTCAATTTCCTCTTGTATTGGTGGTTATCGACTTGCTTGTTCATGGAGCCGAGAGGGTTTGCTACTTCTGTGGTATGGATGCTTCGACATGATCTATGCTTCTTCTCATCTTGAGGTTGCTTTGAAGATTCCTGTTGCTTGGTTTATGCTCCTTCTTGTGGTTCTTGTACTAGAGCTTTTGGTGATTCTTTGGCCGTAGCCTTCTTCTTGGACTTGAGTAGTTTTTGTGCCTTCTAGAGTTGACAGACTTTGGGCTAGTCAGCAAACTGCAGAGAGAATTATCACCCCAAGATGGACACGGTGAGATGAGGGCTTCTATAGGGGATCAGCAGGATGGGATATCACATAGAACTCGGAATTTTTGTTCAAGAATCCTGTAGCTAAAAATGGACCGTTTAATCTTGCAATTCTGATTGGGCTTGAAGAAGATGAGTTGCATGAAATTGTGAGAAGGTTACCACACTTGGAGTTTTTGGAAATAGGGTTGCAAGAAAATGCACACATCTTGGATAAGAGAAAGGAAGCTCAAGGCACACAACAAAGAGTATATTACTTAGTGTGCAATGGAAAGATAAGATATGTATAGAGTGATGGGCGTATATGCAATGCACGAGGGAAAAACCTCCTAGTGAGGGAAAAATTCCCCGATGGTCCTAAGTGTGTTCACATAGATCACTACCACATGTAAATGGTAACAAATCCCCAACTGGGAGTGATGCGGTGAAGAAGAGATAGCACAAAGAGTATAGGGAAGTGCCATGCCCTAAGCACATGATCAGTCCACAAAGGGGAGTAATCCCAAAGCTTTGGAAAAAGCTTCAGACGTCTCACAAGAAAATGCCTTTGTGAAAAGATTTGCAAAGTTGTCGTGTGTTGGCTTATAAGCCAAGTCGATCTCTCATGCAAAGACCCTTTCCTTAACATAGTGGTAATGCACCTCAATTTGCTTTGTGCAAGCATGAAAAATTGGGTTCTTCGCAACTGTCAATGAGCTCTGACTGTCACTGTAGCTAGTCTTGGCCACAATAGGTTTCTTCTTGCTCAACCATGATATGCATAAACTACCAAGCATGAAACAAAAACCACTTGTGGACACTCATGTGTCAAAACAACCAGCCCATTTTGAGTCCAAAAAATCAGGTAAATCTGGTGGCAATGATCCCCCATTGGGATAAAACAAGACAAGATCTAATGTGCCACTCAAGTAGCAAAAAAATCTCTTTGACAAACTCCCAGTGCTTAGACCCTAGGCTATGCATGAATTTGTTGACCTGTGAGATTGTAAACGGAATATCCGGCCTCGTGTTGCATGCATAAATAAGGCAGCCAATAGTAGTTTGGTAATGAGTGACATCAATAGAATCACCAAAATCATGAAGACTCAATTTCAAATTTGTTTCTATGGGAGTGGCAATAGTTTTGCAATCCTCAAGTCCAAACTTACATAGCAATGTCTCTATGTAACTTGTCTGACACAAGGCAATACCATCATCACACTGCTTAAATTGTATACCCAAGTAATAATGCAACAACCCCAAATCTTTCACCATGAAATTAGCATTCAAATCAGCATTAGATTTAGCAATATGTCTCTCATTTGGTCCAATGATAATCAAATCATCCACATAGAGAACGACAATAAGAAGTACATCACTCTCATGCTTTAAATACAATGTTCTTTTTGTTGGACTGTTACAAAAGCCTCATTTGACCAAATAAGTGTGAGCCTTCTCATAGCAAGCATGAGGAGATTGTTTCAACCCATACGAATATTTCTTCCATTTTCACATCTTATCTTCTTGCCCTTTAATGACAAAATCGTGAGGCTGCATTACATAAACTTTCTCAAATATGTCACCATTCAAGAAAGCAGTAACAATGTCTAGCTGATGTACATCCCAACATGAAAATGAGCTGCAAATGCACATAAAACGTGCACATTAGTCATGCAAAAAGTGGGAGCAAAAGTCTCTTCATAATAGACTATGCCTTTTTGCTATGCATAACCCTTTGCAACAAGTTGATCCTTATAGAAATCAATCTCACCATCCGACTTGCATTTCAACTTGTAAACCCACTTTGTACCAATGGACTTTTTTCCAGGAGGCAAATCACATAAAGTCCATGTGTCATTTTCTATAAGTGTATCATATTTTGATTGCATGGCATCCATCAAACTTTATAAACTCTGCGCTTTATCAAAAGACAAAGGTTCCTCAACATCACATAAGCTAGACACAACCAAAGCATAATAATCTGATGCATAAGATGCATGGCGAGAACCTGAACGAGTAGGACTAGACAAAGGTGCATCAATTTACTGTCATGCAAAGTATGCACCATCCATTTTGGCATACCTCTAGCCTAACCATTCTCAACCCTTTCCTCATCAAGTACATCATGTACAACTACATTAGTAATAGGCTGATCTGTAACATTTTCAAAAAACCGCATAGGCTATACATTTGCCTCATTGGAACTTACATTCAAACTTCCACCATTGATAAGAGGCAACAAAGTGTCATAAATCTTTTGTGAGCTTATATTATTGTCTCTAGTACACGACATCAAGGGACGAACAAAATCTTCCACAAACACAACATCCTCCTGTGAGACCAAGATACACTTTGTTTACAAATGATATAGCATGTAACCTTTACTTTCAACATTATACGCAAAAAAATTCATTTGATAGTCTTATCATTCAATTTTTTGCACTTCTTTTGTGGCACCAAAGCATAAGCTAAACAGCCAAAAACACGCATTGTATTCAATAGAAGGCTTTCTATCATGCCATGCTTCATAAGGAGTCATATTTTGCAAAGCTTTGTTGGACACCTGTTAAGTACATAAGTGGCACACAAGATGGTCTCAAGCCAAAAAAAAATGCAACAAGGCTTGACTTTTGACCATACATCGTGCCATTTTCATAAGTGACCTATTTTTCCTCTCAGCAACACTATGTTGCTGAGGTGTATACAACACTATACATTTGTGTTTTATCCCATGACTAGCCAAAAATTCATTAAATTCATGAAACATATACTTTCTCCCTTGATCTAAATGGAGGGTGTCCTCAATACATTTTAAGACATTTTCAGCCATAGCCAAAAAAAATTTAATCACATAAACACTTCAGACTCTGACTTAAGTGGATACACCCATGCATGCTTGGAGTAATCTTCAATGAAACTCATGAAGTAAAGGTAGTTTCCCAAGGACGCAGTTTGCATGGACCCACAAACATACTATGCACAAGCTGCAACCTACATGTGGCCCTAATTGAACCATCCTTTGGAAACATTGAATGCTACATCTTACCCAACATACATGCTTCACAGACATGTTTGACAGGTGTTTCAAGAGGTGGCAAAGAAGCAACCATATCAGATTTCTACAAACCCAGCAAACTGGAAAAATTTAGATGCCCAAAACATGCATTCCAACGTTTTGTATCTAAAATAGCATTTGAATCCACAATAACATTTGCAAAATTCTACCCACACTTGTTATACAAAGTGAGCTTATACAGCACACGACATATAATTCCAGATGCAACAATTTCATCACCAAAACTGAAATCATGAACTATACATCTATCATCCACAAACTTCACAATAAGACCAAGTCTAGCAAGTGCAGATATAGACAAAAGATTCTTCTTGATCCCAAGTACATACAATGCATAAAAAAGTGTGAAAGAAGTACCATTTTCAGCTATAAGCACAATCTTTGCAACTCCCTAACCGGATAAGAGGTATTGCTGGCACAAGTGATTGAATTTCCATGAGGCACATCCTCGAGAGAGGTAAACAAGTCACGATGAGAGATAATGTGCTCTCTAGCACCACTTCAAAGTACCACACATGAGCATCTACAATGATTGACATACATGTATCATAGACAGAAGGATCATAAGTGCACTCTATAAAAGGCCCATTCTTTTGCATCAACATCAACATCACAATCTCCTTTCACAGAAGACTCTACAATAGTTGCAATTGTAGTGGAACCAACCTTTTTCTTCTTAGCCTCTTTTGCTTTCAATTTCGAACACTGCTTGATCAAGTGATCATTAGCTTTACAATAATGGAAACACATCTTCTTTTTTCTCTTTTCACCAGAATTCCCAGATGAATTGCTACCAGTAAAAGCATTAGGGACAAGTGATTTACCACTTGCAGACAAACCATGAGAAGTGGCTACATTGTTGTTACCGCATTTTATTTGAGCAGCAATAAAGGCCTATTCAATTACATGCTATTTAGCTTTCTTTTTTTGGAAAGTGACTCTTGGAATAGCAATGTGCATAATGCATCAAACTTGACAATTTTTCGATTTCCTTGGGCCATAAGTCTCCAAGTACTAGCAAAGTCTGGTAAGAATTTGGCAAAGCATCAAGAATAGTGTGCACAAGGTAACTGTCGAAAATGAATTTGTTTGCAAAAATAAGTTTCTCACTGATATCCTTGATATCAGCAAGGAAAGTATCCATCTCATCCTCATGCATAATCTTCGACTCCAACTCTTTATCTCATTGCAGCTTGCAGAAAGACCAACTAGAAAATCCCAAGCATGTTTTGTAAATTTTGTTGAACAAATATGAGAATTAATAGTGCGTTTCACATACAACACATTCAAAGCATGAGCACGTGCATCTTTTACATCACAATGAGCTTGCTCAACCGTAGGCAAAACAACTCTAGTAGCAGAAATCTTGGCACCAAAATTTGTAGTATCCTCAACATCGCCTACATCCTCAGAACCAAGATGTACATCAATGCCTTGCACAATATTCCAAACTCCCTGTGACACAAGGCCCCATGTTGCATCATATAAGCCCACATAGGGTAATTTTTCCCATCTAATCTATCCTCAACACCAAACATATTAAACACATCTGTGTTGTTGTTAGCCATGGCAAATGTTGCACCTGATGTGAAAATTGCCTGGAAAGAGGAGAAACAAAGCATAACAACACGTGCTATTGAGGCGGTTTGGGACGGGCAACAAGAGAAGCAACCTCTAAACACTCCTCAAGGCTCTCGTGCTGCTCAATTGGTGCTAGGGCGACTACAAGCACACAAGACAACAACAAACCCACATCCAAACCCAACAAAAGAAAGGGGTACCACCTAGTTATGGATGCGAACTAGGATGCAAATAGTATGTAGCCCAAATTGCAAAGAGAAGAATGAAAAATTACCACACAAACACACCAAACATACTCCTTCACAACCATAGGGATTTGGAAGAGAGTACAAATAAACTTGAACAACTAGGTCCTAGCATAAAATATTAGATGCTTCCTAGCCTAGATAAAGTAGATAGACAACACAATGCTTGATCTTATTTCCATTTTACCATTGTCTCAGGGTTATGGGAGCCCTCTCACCATATCATCCTCTTATAATTAGTCGTAGGCAAACAACTCAACAAGCCCCTTAAAACCACAAAGCATGAAAGCATACAAATAATCTTGAGAACAAGTTCACCTTATACAAACCATTGAACCAAAGTGTCGAGTTGATTTTGGAGAGAAGAGGCATAGCCGTTGTACACAATTGCACCCCAAAATATCAATCTTATTTATGAGCAAGTGGAAGCTGCAAATGTGATGGAGAGTAGGATATCACTCAATTCCTCTCAACAGCCTCAAAGTATCTCTATGCACATATGAGTGTAATGTGATAGAGAGCTCTCAAGGTTTACAATCTCCTCACACAACCAGGCTTGAAGAGTGCTATGTTATGTGTGTAATTCCCTCTTACAAAGAAGAGAAGGGCTCTATTTATAGGATTTTGGAAGCCCTGATTAGGATTAAATCTAGTCAATTTTATTAAGAGTAACATGGAGTATGATTTCTTTTTGAATTTCAAATGAGAGCAGGTCTCTATTTTCCTTTGACCCACATGGATGTGGGCTCAAGGGGAAGAATTATTAAAAATAAAAGGAGAGAGAGGTGAATAACTTGGAGGTGCTTACTCTAGTAGATAGTAGAGAGTGCAATTTATAAGAAGGGTTAGTCATCAGTGTTAGTAGTTTGTAGTTAGTAGGATGGAGTAAAATTAAATGGCATATGCACTCAAGGTGCATCACATGATTTATACAATGATAAAAAGTAAGAGAAGGATGAGAATATATACAATTTTATGGAAACCACAAGATGGAAATGGAATTTTCCACCTCTCTCCTCCAGTGATTGAAGCGGTTGTAGAACTTTGTCGATGTAGTCTTTGTGACTATAGGAAAGTTAAATTTTCCATGATCAAAATCCTTTTGTAGAGCTTGAGCTTGGTTATTTGTTGATTTTTTGTCCTCTTGCGAAAGCATAAAGAGGTTATGGTAATATGAGCTTGATTCTAGAGAGAGAAATTGAGCTATATGTGTGTAGAGACAATACTTTTTTAGCTATGGAGTAGGGAGAGATGGAAATGGTGAAGAAGATGACGTAAGCCATGAAAGTTGCAGGTTTGAGTGAGATATTGAGAGGAATGAGTGTGTGTGTGTGTGTGTGTGTGTGTGTGGAAGTAGGAAAGGAGGTGAGAGAAGACTATGGGTTACTTTGTGAGAAAAGTGGGCAGACTGGGTCGACACATATGATTCATCTCATCGATGGTAGCTCCAAAAATTATGCAAAAAAATGAGGTGATTATTCAGCTTGTGGTGCTACATTTTGTCTGTTGTTCACTTCTTCAAATGCTGACCAGAGATAGATGTCAAAAATCTCAGCAAAAGCCTTTTTTATGCCTGCAAAAGTCTTTTAGTGGCCCCTTCCTTTGTTGAATTTGCACAATGCATCCAAGAGTGAGCCCCTCCTTTGTCATATTATGATACAAAAAATCCAAATTATCTTTACACATTCATGGAGGAGGATTATTGGTGAAAAAAAAATAGATACATAGTGGGACTAGTGTATGGACTATTCATGGATTTTAGCTCAATGAGCACATGGTGTTAGAATAATGAGTACATAATAAGAAAAATATGGAAGAATTATGGATATCGAGAAAGATATTGGAATCATGAGATATGATTCTTCTTCTTTTTTGGGTGAAAGAGGAAAAGTATGCAAGTAAATGAGAATTATATAATACAAGTGACTAAGGGAGTAGGAGCCGATTTTTTGGTTTTCACAAGGGTGAGGATAAAAATGTGGAGGTGATTTGTATATGAGATTAGAGAATGTACACAATTGCAACAAAAATATACTTATGGTGCAAGAGGATAAAAGGGCATACATAGCCTATTACAACACACACTAAGTATAAATATTTAAATAAATTACCCAAGATAATTAAAAATCCCTATATTTATTCCTCATATACAATGAGATATTTACACACAAATATGCCATAATATACTTTTTTATTTTATTTTGGCTGAACTAGCCTAGTGACTAGCTAATTGGTGGTTTCTAAGGACATATGGAAAAAGTCCCCTAACTCACACATGCCTATGTACAGTGAAAGGGTGAGGATAACCTCAGTGTCTGAGTGATTTGATAGGGTGAGGTAGCTCACTATGGAAATTTTGAATAGCAAAAAAATGGCTATCATTAGCCCTCCCTCAAGATGATGATACATTCATGTACCATTATAAAGCATCTTTTCCAAAGAGAGTGCTTCTGAGTCCTTGATAAGATTTTCATTGTTTGGCCCTTTGGCATTTTGGCTTGAGTTACATTCATGCTTCATGCAACAAAACCTACATGAGATAGTTTCCTTTTGAGAGATCTTTGGTAGATCCTTAGGTAGAAGGCGACTCAAATAAGGCTTTAGTCGATACCCATTTACCTTCTTGGAGTGCTCTTTACCATTCAAGTCCATGAGCTGGTAGTAACTTGAATTGAAAGCCTTATTGACTATGTATGGTCCCTGTCATCTAGTTTCAAACTTGGCATCAAAACAATTGTCAAGTCGATTGTCATACCTTAGCACAATCTCTCCTTCTTTGATGCCTTTGTCCTTGAGTTTCTTGTCAAGCTTCTCCTTTGCTTGTGTAGCTTTCCTCTTGTAGCACTAATATGTTGCTTCTCTTTTCCACTCAAGCTAAGCTAAGGTAATAAGTCAATCCATCCATGCTTCTTGATTATCTTGCGCTACTTTGCCATGAAGTCGCTTTGTTGGAATGTTGAGCTCGATTGGCTGTAAAGCCTCTTGAACATAGACCAAGTGAAATGGTGTGAACTCCGTGGCTTCCCTTTATGTGGTTCAATACGCCCACAAGGCACCATCCAAGAAGTTATTCCACAACTTTTTCTTGTTTTTCTCCATCTTTCTAATGATGCCTACAATGACACCATTAGCCTTCTCAACCAAACCATTTGACTAAGGGTAGTAGGGTGTGGTATGAGATGATGTAGAATGTGAAGCTCTTCACAAACTTCCGTGAGTAAACGCTTCCTGAACCCTAGACCATTATCAAAAATAATCTCCAAAGGTGTGCCAAATTTGCAGCAAATATTAGTGTAGATAAATCTGCTCACTTTTTTTTATATTTACCCTTGCCACACTTTGAGCCTCCACCCACCTAGTCATGTAATCTATAGCCACTAGAATGTAGATTTTTGTTCTAGGTAGAGGACCCATAGTATCAATGCCCACTTTTCAAATGGTCCATTTGCAAGAACGATCTACCTTGGACCCTGGACCAATCTTTTATTTTTATTTACCTAACAGTTTTGACAGATTTTACACCAACGCTGGGCATCGACATGCAAGCTTGGCCAAACATACCCTGCAAGCAAAATCTTCTTCACAAATAACGCTTGAGCAAAATGATGACAACATGCTTCCTCATGCAAACCTTTTAGAATGGCTAAAATTTTCTCAATAGTTGGTACTCTTTTGCACACTTGATCCTTCTCCCTTTGATAGAGGGATCCTTCTAGGAAGAGGCTGACACTTACCTTCTTCATGAGTCTCCTCTTTTGAGCTTTTGTGAAATCTTGTGGAAACTTGCCCTCCAAAATGTAGCCAATAATGGGAGCCAGTGACTCCAATCCTCCCTAGTATCTTGGTTGCTTGATAACAGTTGCCACCATGATGACCTGCACTTCTTTCTCAACACATGTAACTGCTTGTTGTGTAAGTGAATTGGCATCTTCATTTTGTTTCCTAGGAATGATATAGTTTCACTTCTTCAAACTAATTAAAAAACCTACAAATGGCATGAACTTTTGTCCTTAGGCTTTTATTTTTGCATGCCCAAATGTCTAAACTCTGCTTCACAATGAAAAGTGCATCCCCTTTTACCATGAGACGTTGTATACCTTGGCCAATGCACATCTTTAAACCATGAAGTAGTGTGTCGTATTCTGCTTCATTGTTGCTAGTTGAACCTGGTAGATTGACCTTATCTTTCATGAACACTTCTCCACTTGGGTTGAGCAACACTAGCCTTCCCCCTGGTTTTCATGTGGCTTGTCCAAAATCTCCATCAAAGAACAAGATAAAAGAATTAGGAATACTTTTAGGTGGTGGAAATGGTAGGGTCTTTACTTTAGGCACCTTAATATCCTTTTCATGCACCCTATAAGTGAGTATCCCTGCCAATTGTGCATGCACACTATCTTCTACCTTGAAAGAGTATTGGAACTCTTGCAACTCCATAATCCAATTTGAGATTCTAGTACTAAGATTCATTTGAGATGACACACAAGGCAACAAGTTTTCTACAGTGAGAATTACAAAAGGTTTTGGTAGCAAGTAGGATCTAAACTTCCTCACTACAAACATGTGAGAAAGCATCATGAGTTCGGCCTCCGTGTAGCCTCTCTCCAAAGCATTCATGACCCTACTAGTAAAGTAGATGGGCCGCATCCTGGTACTGTGAGGATCTTGTTGTAATAAAACTGCCCAAGACTAGCGCTAACAAAGAATGTGTACTCCCAACAAGGAGGCATGAGTGTTGGTATCTCTGACAAAATGACTTTAATGTTACAAAAGTACTCTTCAAGATCATCACACCATGCAAATTCAATTTGTTGTGTCAATTTTTGCAAGGGGTGAAGTAACTCTAAGGCTAATTGAATAAAGCATGACATATACTTCACCTTTTGAATGAATGAGATGACCTCCTTAAGACTCTTGGGTGATGGTAACTCAATAAAAGCCTTTGACTTTGAAGGATCCACCTCGATACCCTTATATGAAACCTTGTGACCGAGTAAGATCACTTCATCCTCACCTATGTGACATTTGTTGGGATTGAGCTGACCTCCCATGTCGTAAAGTTTTTTTTAACCTTCTTCTACCTTTTGTAGATGCAATGATTTTGAGCTATAAATGCAGAAATCATCAATGAAAACCCTAATTGACTTTCCAAAGAATGCTTGAAATACAATGTCCATGAAACATTGGAAAGTTGCAGGAGCATTTGTCAGGCCAAATGGCATGACTCTAAAATCATTACAACCCCAAGGAGTGATGAAGGTTGTTTTCAATTGATCCTCTAATGCAATCCCTATTTGAAAGTAATCTGAGTACAGCCATCACACACAGTGTACTTCTCATGACCAGCTACCTCATTTAGTATCTCATCCTGAAATGGGAGGAGAAAGTGATCTCTTTTTGTTGCCTCATTCAGTGGATGGTAATCCACACACAGCCTTCGCTGGTCGTTCTTCTTAGAAGTGACAACATCAGGAAAGACCCACTCTAAATTCTCCACTGGATAAATGAAACCTGTTGCTAGAAGCTTTCTTACCTCCTTGAATAGAGCCTTCTCCTTGATAACTCCTAGCCTTCGTAGCTTCTGCACTTTAGGTGTGGCCTCAGGCTTTAACTCAATATTGTGCTGAACAGCATCTACTCCATGCATGTCGGTGTAGTATTTAGTAGAACTCCTAGGAAACTTCCTTAGCACACATTTGAACTCCTCTCTTTCTTCCTTTGTAAGTGTTGCTGATAGCATATATCATTCCTTCATCTTGCACACCTTGGTTCTCATGAGGACCTACACCAGCAGCTGCAAAAAATATAGAAAACCCTCTCCAGTCGATGAATGTGAAAGCCACATGCAATCCACAAAGATACATATATTTACACAAATGTGCACTCTATCACGATCCTGGAATGCTTACTTCGGAGGCTTGAAAGATTAAAATGCAGAATCTTGTAGATTTACAGGCATGTGCATACAAGTTATGTTCATAAGCCTCATGTGCCCATGCCAGTATGCAGTCTGTGTGCCCATGCCAGCATGCAAATATTTGGATCGCATACATAAATAAACTCTACGAACGGACACCACCACTTACTTTAGAGATAAGATCCTTTGCTAGAGGTGATATCAATGGTTGGGGAGGGAACTTGAGATCTACCTTGACAATTCTGGTCACTCCAAAAAGCTCAATTATAAGCAAAAAGCACTAACATTGCTGTAGTCGTAAAGCCTATAAGACAAATCTCCTCACAAGTACCTTTGATACGTATCAGAGTTCCGAGGTGCCTCAAATGGAGCAGTTTCATACAAGAACTCATAACAAAGCACCCCCAAGCTCCAGATATCCACACCAACATCATATTATTGTCGTTCAACTATCATTAGTCTCCCATGGCAATGACAATGATCAGTTTCTATGGTTGCCATGCGTGTTCTGGCACAAGGCTTACCAAAAAAACAATTGCAGCACAAGGGCGTATATTTAAAAGCACAATTATCAAAGCTATTGACAGGTGTTCTGGCACAAGGCTTACCAAAAAAACAATTGTAGCACAAGGGAATATATTTAAAAGCACAATTCTCAAAGCTATTGACAGGTTTTCCTTCCTAAGACAAAACACCTTAGTAACACATTACTACAGATGCCATCCTCAAAAATAAAAAAAGTGTGAATGTAATCTCAGTTATGGTTTGACATGATCCAAGATGGTGGGTTAGCAAATTCTTGCATGCAATGATTGAATACTGGTCCCGTATGATTTTGAAAGGACAAGCAAGCATACCATCAAGTACCATGTAAATTGTGGAGCTCCGTTAAATAAATGTCAACAATCTTTTGAGCCAAGTTTCTCTCTCTGCTCACCATCTCATTTGTAAATCAAGCAATCATGATACTTCAGAATGACAGTAACTTAATGTTGTGTGGGTGTCCTAGTGATTACATAGCTTTGCCACGTTGCAATTACTAAAGCAAAATTTATGCAATCCAAGTAGGCAGCTCGTGCATAAGACCTTCAAAGACCACTATTCTCAATTGGATGACAAGACAAAAGTTTCAAAAACACTACAGGAGTAAAATTGCAATGGTTAGAGGGAATGTGTCAATGAATGGCCAAAGGATGAGGATGATTAAAAGTGGAAAATGCAGTTATACGTGCACCCTATACCAAGACAAATTCAGCACTGATATGTTTTGCAGCATTACAGAAAATACAATGACTAACAGTTCATGCAGAATCATTATTCAAAAACTTCCCCAAACTAGCCATCCAATTTGGAAATGCCCTCCCAATTAGATGTGCATCACTCTTCACTTTGCATTAATAAGATCATGGAATGCCTATTTAGGAATTTTGGGAAAAATGCGTAATTATGGGACATATTTGACCCTAGATCCCCTTGAAGTGCTTGCCATGTCAAACCAAAATATAACTTCTAATCATGAAGTATGCTAAGGGGTCAAGATTACATTCTACAATAGAAGAAGACCCATAAGGTGACAAAATTTGCGATGCACATGATATGTACATTGTGGATGATAGACCAACCAAACCTGAAGCTACTTCATGCAGCAACAAATGACTTTATCAAGTAGCACACTACATGAATTTTCTTTGGGATAATGGCGGTGTTTTAAAGTCTAATGAAGAAAGAAAGGGGAAGAGAAAATCTGGGGGCTTCTTGAAAGGAAGTGATATGCTGGTATCCTTCTTAGAGTACTTACTAGGCGGGCTTGTTAGTCTAATTAGAACCTTTTTGTAAACAAAGAGATCAAACTTATGAAACTCAAACTTGGAGCTTGTGTGGAAATGTTACAAAATGAATAAGAGTTAAAAGTCAAGTGTTTGCTTCATACAAATTTGGAAGGTGGTTTTGATATTGAAGCTCACAAGCACACCTACAATATCTAAGAGAAACTCCAAATTGATAGAGTTTGCTGCTCTCCTCATGTTGAGCTTGAGTTCTAGAAGCAAGCAAGCTAGTCCATTGCCACAACGTACAAATTTGGAAGGTGGTTCTGATATTGAATCTCACAAGCATACCTAAAATATAAGAGAAACTCAAACTTGATAGAGTTTGATACTCTCCTCATGCTAAGATGGAGCTCTAGAAGCAAGCTAGCTAGTCCATTTCAATAACGTACAACCTACAAGAAGAAGGCTATTACCACATGACAAGTGCTTTGACACAGACGGGGACCTTCACTAAAGGAAATATTGAGAAAAGTTTGTAAACCTTGAGCAAGGCTATCCCAAACTCAAGCTTGACCACCCAAGCTCTCTAGTTTCTCTAGAGTTGCAAGGACATGCTCTAGTTGTAGAAGCAAGTAGCCAATTGCAATGGTTTAAAGGTTACTAGAAAAACACTGGCACCAGATAATCACTATGTCCACACAAAAGGATCGGCTTGACTTGAAAGGGAGACTTGAGAAACAATGTAGCCTTGGTCTTGCTTCAAATAGGATAGCTAAAAATGAACATTGAGCACCCAATCTCTCGTCTTGTAGAGTGCCACGTGCATGTTTGGTCACAAGGACTCTAGAAAAAGAAAGCCAAAGGGAATTGCAAGGGTTTAAGCATGCCGCAAATACATTACAAGAGTATGAGACTATGTATTTGGAGCAAGACATTACAAGATTATTTGAGACTATTTATTTGGAGCAAGACATTTAAGTAATTGAGTATTACTTAAGCTAGGCTTCCTCGAACTTAAGAGCGAGCTTGAGAGCTGACTCTAGAAAGAACTCCATGAGGGCACCAAAAAGAAACCCAAAAACAATTGTTACATTAGATAAATCCAAAACTTCACGCCGCCATGAGGCCACAAGCAAAATTTGAATTTTGAATTTGACAGAAAAATTCAAAACTGATGGCATGTCACCGTCAACTGTACCGTGTAGACAGGAGGAGGAATCTGCAGCGAGGAACGGGCCCTGATGACCTTGCTTTGGTCCTATGACCCTGTTGTTATGGCATGACTATTACACACAGAGGTTTGGAGAAAGATCATTTTTTAATAGGAAGCGAGCTTTCTCAGGTTCCATGGCTTGAGGGAGACTAAGGGTGGATTGGTGGAGAAGGCGCAGGTGTCCTGACGGAGGTAAGTTAAAAGTCGATTTTGACTCATTGTCTGTTCAAATGTCTGTAGACTCGACATATTCTTAGATTTTGTTGGTGCAGTAGTATCTCGAAGACCAGCTCGACACCTTGAGTCAGCATTTGATCCAAGGAGATTTCTGAAGCTCGCAACCTAGCTAGGTATGAATCGGACTGCAGGAGGCCGAATCTCAATACTGCTAATGTCCATGGGTTTGCAAGCTCGAGAGATTTCTGAACCTCGGGCTTTTGTTGGTGCAATAGTATCTCAAAGACGACCTCAACACCTTGAGTTAGCATTTGCTCTAGAGATATTTTTGAAGCTCGCAACGTAGCTAGGTATGAACGTGGTTGCAGGCCGATATCTCCATATTGCTGATATCTGTGGGTTTGCAGGCTCAAGAGATTTCTGAAGCTCGTAATAACCTAGGAAGGTATTGTAGATGTCTATAGGATTTTCACACTCAAGAGATTCCTATAGCTTGCAACATGAACCGGACTGCAGCATACCTTGAACACAATCTTGCAAAGTAGCAGTATGCTAGGTTTGCATTTCCTATTTGCTAGTGCATCTCTCACCCTCAACCACACAATTTGATTTTGCCAACACGCTGTCGTCTTCTTCCTTGGAAGCTTGGTGGGATCTCTTTATCACTGCCAAGTCTATGAGTATGGCAACCACACACTCTATTTTTGTCTTTCCTAAATGGGTTTGGGATCTAGCTTGGGAGTGGCTAATTGAATCTCTACATACAAAGACAAGCTTCGGTGTTATGAGGGTCTAGCCCTTTGAAGTTTGGATAAGGCTAGCACTTATAGACGCTACTAATCAGCTATGCCTTGTAGGGTGGAAGGCATTTGTATTCTTGAATGAAGGATAGAGTAGGAGTTGTATGGTAGCTACAACTGAGCATGTTGCATGTAACTGCAAGCTCATCAAAGGTTGCGAGCTGAGTGCTTTTGGTTGTCAATAGGCAACAATGAGGTGTATAAGCGACATTAATTAGGGTAGAATTAGTATATTTTCTATACAATAAAGAAACCAAATTTCATGAGTATTTGAAGTAAGTCACTCTAAATGTCTAAATCATACTCTAGTTGGGGAGCCTATTAGTGGAGAGAACCTATTAATGGGGAGCATACTCTAGTTGGGGAGTCTATTCATGGGGAGATCACCATGGGAGTTACACCTAATTTTGAGCCTCCAAGGTGGGGAAAATCGTTAGCTCCGACTATACTAGCCAAGAGACCACCTATAAGAATAGAGGCTCGAACTTAAGTTCGAGCCTCTAACTATACTAGCCAAGAGACCACCTATAAGAGTAGAGGCTCGAATATAAGTTCGAGCCTCAAACTATACCAACCAAGAGACCACCTATAAGAATAGAGGCTCGAACTTAAGTTCGAGCCTCCAAATAAACTAGGCAAGGAACCACTTGTAAGGATAGTGGGCAAGAAACCGTTTGCAAGGATGGAGGCTCAAATTTAAGTTCGAGCCTCTGGCAGACAAGAGAACCACCTGTAAGGACCTTTTCCAAGAAACTATTTTTAAGGATGGAGGCTTGAACCCTCTAGCCACACGATGCAAACGATCCTTTATAAGGATACTAGGAAAGAGACAACCTATAAGGATGCTTGGGGGATTGACTTGAAGTTTAAGCCTTTGGCCACACTAGGCAAGTAACTTACGGATGGGGGATGAATTAAGCCACACTAGGTGAGAAGTCACTTATAAGGATTGATCCTCCAACTTAAGTTCAAACCTCTGTCCTCATAGGTGGAGGCAAGGAGGCTCAAACTCTTATAGTGTAATCTCCAAGTGATGTAAGGTGGGTGAAGGCTCAAACTTCCAACCACACTAGATAAGAAACCATCATAATGCTTGAGATTGATTTCAAGCCTCCAACCACCCTACATGGGCAATACCATGAGTGTTTGGGACTCCACTCCTTTGATGCTATAATTCCTAGGTAGCACAACATGAGACTCTTCCTATCTGGGAATATTTTAGCCTCCAAGTGGAGTAGATGGGGTCTCTAACTTTCATTTAAGGTGTTTTAAAGGTAAGGGTTTTATCCTTAGTATGGGTGACACTCCAAAATTAATCTCTACTTTCTATGAATTGTTAGTTAGGTCATAATGCTTTCCATTGCCATAGAGTTTCGAGTCTATCACTATAGCTAGAATAACATAGCCTCAACCAAAAAACAACCAACACTTAGAAATACTTATCAAGGGTATTTGTAAGTTCATAATCATCATTTGGAGGAGACTCAAACTTCTATAGCCAAAATATAAGGCGTCATCTTAGATATGTCATAAATGACATAAGAAACTTCCATTTTACACATTTTCTTTAGCATAATAACCTATTCTCTTAGTTTTTTAATCTTTCCACAGATGCTTATTATTTAAAAAATGGAATTTTGACCATCAAAACCACAAAGTAAATCCTATATTTACAAGTTTGAGCAATTTAAAGAAATTAAGAAGAAATAATATGTATCAAATTTGTAATCTTTCCACCACCGTTCATCGTTTAAAACATGAAAATTTAGATTACCAAATCCAAAGAATATATCCTATATTTACAAATTGCAAAAATCGAAAGAAATCAAGAGTGAACAATTAGTATCAAATTTTTAATATTCTCACCAATGCTTACTGTTTAGAACATGAAATTTAGTTTGCCAAAACCACAAAGTACATCCTACATTAATAAGTCATAACATTTCAAAAAAGCAAGAATAAACAATATGTATCAAAACAGAAAATCCTCCTCATTTAATGATAACTGACAACAATATTGACACTTGAATATGTGCTAAATTTTTTGAATGCTTGTTTCAATATCATAGTGGTTGTCTCTATATAGTCCACTTGTTTGCTCTTCCAGGTGGTATCAAAGAAGCCAATGTGAACAACTTAATTCATGGTTCTCAATTTCAATAAGACTCACGAATTCCCTTGAAAAATATTCAATTTCCAATCTCATTTCAAAAAATGAGACTTAAATAATTCCCATTTTTCCTAAATTGGTCTTATGGGACAATTAGACAAGATGTCCCGTGCACATTGGCTCTGTGTGCCATTCGAATAATAGATAAAACGCTCTCAAAAGATGTCATTCAATGCCTAGAAAAGAGGACGCACAAGTGTCCTCTTTTGATACCAAACTAGAGTTAACCTGCTCTCTTTACACATCGTCTCCTTTTTGAGGAGACTTAAATAATTCCCATTTTTCCTAAATTGGTCTTATGGGACAATTAGACAAGATGTCCCGTGCACATTGGCTCTGTGTGCCATTCGAATAATAGATAAAACGCTCTCAAAAGATGTCATTCGATGCCTAGAAAAGAGGACGCAGAAGTGTCCTCTTTTGATACCAAACTAGAGTTAACTTGCTCTCTTTACACATCGTCTCCTTTCTGAGGAGGGTAGTGTGTTAGTCTTGGAAGAGGGGGAATATAGAGAGGCCCCAACTTCCCAATCCTCATAACCACCAAGCAAGGTGTAGATGCAAAAATCAACGGGCCACTTGGAAGGCAATGAAGTAAAGAAACAAGCCACAGTCCTATTTGTCTCTTCCTTAAAGGCTAGGGTTCCAAAAATTTCAACTCTGGTGGGGCAAGGACGAGTAGATGGATGGAGTCACAAAAAAATAGGGGGCGAGCTGGATGCAAAGGCTTTCCATGTGTATACTTGTGGAGGCACACCTCTATCTAGATTGATAAACAAACCACTTGAGAAAACCTCCTTGCTGCTTCTACAACCGCCATCCTGCTTTTGCCGTTTCTCATGTGCGATCTTCCAAAATAAATTGGCTAAGGAGCCTACGCGCTTGGAGGACGTGGCACGAAAGCAAGCAAAGCTCTTGGAGGCAGAGGCTCAATGCCTGATAGCCAACATAAAGCCTTGGAGACAAGAGCACCTCAACCTAAGGCACATTTCTGAGCTAGCTTATATATATACGTATATATATATATATATATATATATATATATATATATATATATATATATATATATATATATATATATATATATATATATATATATATATATATATATATATATATATATATATATATATATATATATATATATAAATAGATATAGGAAGACCAAGTCGAAGAAGAAGCTACCATGGGACACCCCAACAACGACGCATTTGCAACCACCTACCTGTCACTTGAAAAAAACCTCTTCTTGAGCAATGGTTGTCTCATAGAAAGTTGAATTGTAGACCACACTACGTCCAAGAATCCCCATTCATGAACAGTGTATACATCACATCCAAGATTTCAAAAGATAATGAGCTTTGAAACACACCCATTTCATAATCTCGCCAACAACAATGCACTACATCAATAGTGTTTTGTATACGTCATGTTGGTTCTTGGACAGATGCAATGTGCCTCGAACTCTGACACACTAGTCCAAAATCAAGCAGCGGGAGCTCTTAGTGCCCCTCTCTACCACCTACATGCCTCTCTCTTTGGTTGAAGCATGTTGCTACAACCACTAACTAGCTAGTGAGGCGGTCCGGGGCAGGCAACAAGAAGAGCGGCCTCTAAACACCCTTCGAGGCTCCCGTGCTGCTCAATTGGGGTTAGGGCAAGCACAATCAGAGACAACAACAACATACAGCCAAAAACCAAACAAGAAAAGGGGCACCACCTAGTTGTAGATGCGAACTAGGACGCACGTGATATCTCCTTGTACTCAAACACACAAAGAGAGGGGAATGCAAGATAGCCACACACACCAAACACAACGATTCACCACGCCAGAGAGAGGTAAAGAGCGCAAATCAACTTGAGCAACTCAGTCTTAGCCTTAAAGACTAGATGCACACAAAGCTTGATGAGAAATAGAGAGACAACACAAAACTTGACCTTGTTGCCAATACACAAATTTTCTTAGGGTTACGGGATCCCTCTCACCGAGCACCCTCTTACAATTTACCTTTTAGGCAACCAATTCAACAAGCCCTCAAACCACCAAGCACGAAATGGCACAACAAACTTCAAGGACAATATACCTTCAACCACCTGATGAGCCAACTTATCAAGTCAATTTGGAGAGAAGGGTCGTAGTTGCAGCATACAATTGCACCCAAAACTATGAATCTTATTTATGGACAAGAGTAGGCTACAAGTGTGATTGTAGAGTATAGTATCACTCCACTCCTCTAGATGGCATAACTAACTTCAAGCTTCTCCATGCACCTATGTGTAGTGATGGAATAGAGAACTCACAATGCACACACTCTACATAACTAGGCTTGAAGAGTGGTGTGTTATGTGTTGAGAATGGTGTGGTGTAGTGTGATCATGTGATAATTTACAAGGGAGAGAAGGGCTCTATTTATAGGTTTTAGAAGCCCCGATTAGGATTAGGCCTAATCAAGTTTATTTGAAGGAATAAAAGATTATGCATATTTTTTTATTTTTTTATAATGAGGCTGGGTCTCTGTTGTCCTTTGAGTCACATGGATGTGGGCTCAAGGGAAGAGAATTATTGAGGATGAAAGGAGAGAGGATTGAGTGAATAATTTGGGAGTGCCTACTCTAGTAGAGGGTGCATTTTACAATAAGGTTAGTGGTTAGTAGTTAGTAATTATCACTACAAAATATTTACAAAATCATTCACCAAATGGTGAGATATATGATGAGAAAAGTTAGAGAAGGGATGAGCTTGTAAAGAGAGGTTGAAGCTTTGGAAAGTTGACATTCACCTCTTTACAGCACCGGAAGAAGAAGCAGTCAGCATGGCAAAGTAGCGCGTGTCGATGCAGCTATGTTATCTTCAAACCTTGGAAAATTCATGATAAAAGCCTTAATTTACAGAGGTTATCATTGTATTTTTGCTGATTTTTTGAAGTTCTTTACAAAGCTGAAGAGAGTATGGTAATATGGACATATATGTAGAGAGAAAGGGGGACACATAGGGTGTAGAAATGGAGGATGAAGGCTATGGAGGTGTGAGAGATGTGGCAATGGTAAAGAGGGTGAATTAGGACATAGGAGTTGCAGGTTTGGGAGTGGGAAGGAGAGGGAGGAGTGTGTGTAAAAGAGGAAAATGATAAAGTGGAAGAGGAAGTGTGGCTGCATAGCATGGGCAAACTGGGGTCCACAAATAAAATCATAGCTCACATTTTGTAGCTCAAACAAATATGAAAAAATTTGAGGTGAAAGTTCAGCTCACAAGCTACAACTTTTGTTTGTATTACCTTTTCAAATTCGGGGAGCATGTGATCTTTAAAAATTCAGAAAAACCGACTGTTTTTTCCACTGCACAAGGTCCTTGTGAGGTCCTTCTTTGGATGATTCTTTTGAATACCTCCAAGAGTGAGCTCCCCATGGTGCATGCATGCATTCCACATATCCTTAGCCTTATTTGGCAGGTCTATAATTGAAGATATTGTTGAGATCATGATATAAATGAATAGTAAAACTAAGAAAATCAAATATTGAGGGGTCTAAAAAAATATGTACATGTCAAATATAAATAATATAGGTGGAAAAAATATAAAGGGGTCAAAATAAATATCTCTTATTATAAGTCTACCATAAAAAGATGAATATTTTTGGTATTCTAATTTATGAGAGTAAAAGAGAATAGATGTAGGAATGAAAATCACAATGGTGAAAAAATATACACATAAATAAAACTAGTTTTTTTGGATTTTTGTTGGGATGGAGTTACACCAAAAATAAGAGAAGCTTGCATGAAATTATTTTTATATGGAATAAAGAGTATGCAAAATGGTAAGAAAAAATATGGTAATGGTGAGTCAATGTACATAGCATAAATAACACACACCTAAGTATAAATATTTAAATAAATACCAAAATAATTATGAAAAATCATTTTATTTAGGCCCTATATACAATAAAATATTTACACACAAATGGGCCATAATATACTTATATTGTTTTATTTTTTTTGGCTCAACTAGCCCAGTGACTAGCTAATTGAGGGTTTTTAAGAAAATATGGAGAAAGTCCCCTAACTCACACACGCCTATGTACAGTGAAATGGTAGGGATAACCAAAATGTTTTAGTGATTTGATAGGGTGATATAGCTTACTATGGCAATTATGGAAAGCCGAAAAACGGCTATCATTAGCCCCCCCCTTAGATAATGGTACATTCATGTACCATTTATCCGACCATACAACATGTAGATTGTGTAACGTCTGTCTTTGTCTGCTCTCATCTTTGAAGAACCTTTGTTGTATGATTAAAAAACCTTGTGTGATATGAAAGGTTCTCAGAGCCAATAGCAGGATGTAATGAAGTGACGGAGTAAACCTCCTCCATTGAGAAAGTTTCCATAAGCACCCCCCAGGATCAAAGATCTTGAAATATCTTTCCCAAAGAGAGATGTATGGTATGGAATCAATTACTGATTTCGGTTGAACAAACTTGTAGATTCTATTGTTGTCCATCATTGCATCTATCACTATGAATGTGATATAAAAGATTGGTTGCTCTTCCTCCTGTGTAAAGTTGATATATCTGCTACGATCTTCAAGAGCTTGTATGAGCAAATTCCTGAACTGTAGCTCATAAAATTAATTCAACCTGGGTAGGCTCATCAAGTCAAAAATTCTATGACCTTCATGATTTAGGAAAGCTTGATCCATGCTTCCAACTGCTATTGGAAGATATTGCAAATAGTTTACCATATAAGTAGATAATAGACGAAGGTTTCTATTGCTTCCAACACATTGGAAGAGAATAGATTTTGGTACTGATTGATGAAATATCCACATGTAGCAATCAACAAGTTTTCCATCTATGATGAAGACCAGAAGCATCACAATGTGCGACCTCCATACACCAAAGATCCAAATGAAGAAGGTTTGGAAACATCCGTTCATCACCAAGTATTCATGGCCTCTTCCACTTAAGAAGGTATGGTGTCCCCGATGAAAGGTATATGAGAAGAGAGGAGAAGTTGACTTTGAAGAGGTGAAACCCAATGTGAAGATGATTGGGGCTTCAAAAGCTTGGATTTTCTTGCTAAGAGATTGTCCCATGAATGAAGAGCCACCCACTAAAACACCATTGGAGAGAATGATACCCTTCTGACAGTTTCCTTTTATGATTTTATTTTTTACTACTCTGCCATGTTCTTCATCCCCTTCTAAGCCCCCCCTTTGGCAAGGTTGTAACTCGTCACATTGTACCACCTCAAAGGTTGATGGATTACTGTTTGATTTTGTGAAAACTTTGGCTTCTTGCATGATAGGTTCCTCCATGCTTAACATACATGGGTCATACCAATGCTTTTCAACATCCTCAAACACTTCTTGAAGATTATCCTCACATGGATTCAACTCACACTCTTCTACTTTGTTTTGGAGTTGGCATTCCATGTACACAATCATCTCTTTATGATCAATGTGGTCTATGATCTCCCCACCTATGATTTCATCTTCTTCTTCACTCTCTTCTTTTAGACAAGATACTCTCAGAACATTCGATAAGATCAAGGTTACCTTCAAGGTCTTTATTCTCCATAGAGCCATTTTGCACAAAAGCTTTGTCTGCTCGGACTAGAAATTGATCCTCTACCAAAAGTTTGGATGTACCCATTATTGAATCATCAATGCCATTTGAGATATCTTGTGTCGATTTTTGCATGCTTGTGATAAAGGTAGAAGAAAGAGATTCCACATTTGAGTCTTGGCCACACACTTTAGCACTTGAATAATCAGTTGGCATGTAAGTAACTTCTTCAACATTTGTCGGAGTAGAAGGAGACATGTATGGCAAAGGAGATGACTCCTTGATAGAAACACTTTCATGATGGTTGGTTCTTCCAGCATGATGGAAACCATTTTTGATGTAGAAGTACTTGTGAAACTTCCTTCGGGCAATAGTGACCGCTTCTTCAAAGGTAGAGGGTCCACTACAAGTAACCTTAGTCTTTAGGAAAGGAGACAAACCCAAAATAAATTACTCCATTTTTACATAATATGGAAATGTAGAACTAAACCCATATCCTCCCCATTGACGAGAAAAAATATCCTCATAAGCATAGTAGTCTTCACCATGTTGTTGAAGTCTACCTAATGAAGCCTGTGCTTTCTCTGTTGTTGGAAATTTAGAGAATCTGGTCTTCAAAGCTTTGGAAATTTGGGTATACCCATCTTCAATCTGAGAAGACATACTCCAAAACCATTGCTCAACGTTGCCTCTAAGGCATAGCAATAGAAAATCCCCTTTTTCAATGTCATCCCTTTCACCAAGGATACGACAAACCATTCTAAAATCAGAAAGAAAATCATCAACATCTTCTTCTAGATTTCTGAAGAAGATTGGGATATCATCAAAGATATAGCGTGTCATAGTCTCTCAATGCTAGAACCACACAAAGATTAGTTCCAAACAATCATTTTCTCTCATGACATCAACTAACTACACAAAGTTTTGAAAGGTCTTTCAACATGAATTCTAGATTCTTATGTGAAAATGTTTTTTTCCTTTCTTATGTTTTGCTAATCCAAACCATATTCTAGATCAATTTTTGTTGCATTGAAATTAAACTCAGTCATACAAGTTTTCATGATTCATATAATCTTCAGAGAGTAATTGTCCCAAACGCCAGTAAATTGGCATGTCTCCTTTCTAGCAGTTCTAACCGGCTGCACTTGGAGGTAGCACAAGACGTTGAAGCGGTCCGGGGCGGGCAACAAGAAGAGCAACCTCTAGACACCCTTCAAGGCTCCCGTGCTGCTCAATTGGGTTGGGGTTGGAAAAAACAACAAACACACACACAAACCCGCAACCTAACCCTACACAAATTTGGGGCACCACCTAGTTTTGGATGCGAACTAGGACGCGTAGAGAGAGAGAGAGAGAGAGAGAGAGAGAGAGAGAGAGAGAGTGCTCGGGCTGCTTTGAAACGTATCGGCAATGATCAAGCAAACACAACTATATATTTAAGAAAGAGAGAGAAAGGGGGAGGGGGTGCTTGTTGCATTAATACCTTCTTACAAATCTGTCATGACAAATCAAAGTGAGATTAGTATTTGTTCAACATAGCTTGCGTAAATTTCACCACAACACATCACAAGAAAAGCCACCCCAATCAGTGTCTTAAGGCCAGGGGAGTCCTCTCCACCCTGTCGCCCTCTTACAGTATGTGGGATTTATGGCTAGATTGATGACAACACCAGAGACAAGCTATCAAGAACTTAACAAAAAACACCAAGACACTTACGCATCATTGTTGTCTATTACTTCACGTTGGAAGGGAGACAAAGTATCCAAGCTTAGTCCAAATCCACCCTCCTTGATTCAGCGAATGTTGGGCTTACACTAGTAGGAGAAATGATAGATTTCCTACTCTCAATTGAATGATCACTCTCTCTCTTACAATGGCATAGAGTTCCCTTGCTAATCCCCTATTACAACACATGCACATGCATAAGACAATGAGCTTCCACTCAAGAGCTCCTTCTAGAGAGGTTGAGCTTGGCTTCTCAAGCTATAGCATAGTGCTCTTGCTTATGGCTCCCCCTTTTGTGCTAGCCACACCCTCCTTTTATAGAAATTTTGAAGGCTAGGGTTACTCCTCTAACCATGGTTGGGTTAGATTTTCAGCAATTTATCTAATTTCTTTTGCTTGGAATTATCAAGAAGTTGGTGGGGAAAGAGAGAGGAGAGAAATGGAGGTGATAGGACTTTTCATAGTGGGTTAGTGTTAGTAGAGTTAGTATTAATTTACAAATGGAATTGGATATTTACAATGGGAGTATCCATGTAGGATACAAATAAAGAAGAAAAACTCTTAAGAGGTAAGAAAAGGTGGATTTCTTACAAGGTTGATGCTCCAAGTGTCTTGAGTAGGGCCGATTTTGACGCTTGTTGACGGTCCACTAGCTTTGACGGTACATTTTTTCTCCACTCTTGACCTTCCTTGAGAGACAAGGTAATTGAAGCTGAGTAATCAACCACCATGATGCTGTCTTTTAAGAGAAGAGGCTGAATTTTGTGGTTTTTTTATAGATATGGGTAATTGGGAGGAGGAAAAATGAGACTAGGTGGTCAATTTTGGAATGGAATTGTGTGTGGGAGGTATGAGTTCACCATGGTTTCTCTTATTCTTCAAGGTTGAGGAGAAGGTGACTAGGGTGCAGAGAGGAGTGGTGAGAGAGGTGGGGATGATGAGTGGAGAAGTGTGTGTGAAAGAGGAAAATGATAAAGTGGAAGAGAGAGTGTGGCTGCATAGCATGGGAAAACTGGGGTCCACTAATAAAATCATAGCTCACAGCTCGTAGCTCAAAAAAATATGAAGAAATTTGAGGCAAAAGTTCAGCCCACGAGTTACAACTTTTGTTTGTATCACCTTTTCAAATTGGGAGAGCAAGTGAACTTTAAAAATTCAACAAAACCGACCGTTTTTTTCCACTGCACAAGGTCCTTGTGGGGTCCTTCTTTGGATGATTCTTTTGAATACCTCCAAGAGTGAGCCCTCCATAGTGCATGTATGCATGCCACCTACCCTTGACCTTATTTGGTAGGTCTATAATTGAAGATATTGTTGAGATTATGATAAGTGAATAGTACAACTAAGAAAATCAAATATTGAGGGGTCTAAAAAATATGTACATGTCAAATATAAATAATATAAGTGGAAAAAATATAAAGGGGTCAAAAGAAATCTCTCTCATTATGAGGCTACCATAAAAAGATAAATATTTTTGGTGTTCTAATTTTTTTTAAAAAAAAAAAAAATAGATGTAGGAAGGGAAAAATCACAATAGTGAAAAAATATACACATAAATAAAACGAGTTTTTTTGGATTTTTGTTGGGGTGGAGTTACACCAAATATAAGAGAAGCTTACATGAAAATATTTCTATATGGAATAAAGAGTATGAAAAATGGTAAGAAAAATTGTGGTAATGGTGAGGCAATGTACATAGCATAAATAACACACACCTAGGTAGAAATATTTAAATAAATACCAAAATAATTATGAAAAAATCTTTTATTTAGGCTCTATATACAAAGAAATATTTACATATGCATGGGCCATAATATACTTATATTTTTTATTTATTTTTATTTTTTTGGCTCAACTAGCCCAATGACTAGCTAATTGAGGGTTTTTTAAGAAGATATGGGAAAAGTCCCATGACTCACGCACGCCTATGTACAGTGAAATGGTAGGGATAGCCACAGTGTTTGGGTGATTTTGGTAGGGTGAGGTAACTCACTGTGGCAATTACAAAGAGCCAAAAAACGGCTATCATTAGCCCTCCCCCTGGATGATGGTATATTCATGTACCATCATAAAGAATCTTTTCCAAAGAGAGTGCTTCAGAGTCCTTGACAAGATCTTCATTGTTTGGCCCCTCAGAATTTTGGATAGAGTTACACTCATGCTTCATGTAACAATACTTACATGAGACAGTGGCCTTTTGACAGATCTTTGGTAGATCCTTTGGTAGAAGGCGACTCAAATAGGGCTTCAAGCGATACTCGTTTACTTTCCTGGAGTGCTCTTTACCATTCAAGTCCATAAGCTGATAGTAACTTGAATTGAAAGCCTTCTTGACTATGTATGGCCCTTGCCATCTAGTTTCAAACTTGGCATCAAAACGATTGTCAAGTCGATTGTCATACCTTAGTACAAGCTCTCCTTCCTTGATGCCTTTGTCCTTCAGTTTCTTGTCGAGCTTCTCCTTTGTCTGTGTGGCTTTCCTCTTATAGCACTCGTATGCTGCCTCTCTTTTCCACTCAAGCTCAGCTAAGGTAAGAAGTCGATCCATCCATGCTTCTTGATCATCTTGTGCTGATTTGCCATGAAGTCGGATTGTTGGAATGTTTAGTTCGATAGGCTACAAAGCCTCTTGACCATAGACCAAGTGAAATGGTGTGAACTCCGTGGCTTCCCTATATGTGGTTCGATATGCCCACAAGGCACCATCCAAGAAGTCATCCCATAATTTTGTCTTGTTTTGCACCATCTTTCTAATGATTCCTGCAACGACACCATTAGCCTTCTCCACCAATCCATTTGACTGTGGGTAGTATGGTGTGCTATGATGATGTAGAATGTGAAGTTCTTCACAAACTTCTGTGAGCAAGCCCTTCCTAAACCCTGGACCATTATCAGAAACAATCTCCAAAGGTGTGCCAAATTTGCAACAAATGTGATTGTACACAAACTTGCTAACTGTCCTCTCATTCACTCTTGCCACACTTTGAGCTTCCACCCACCTAGTCATATAGTCTACAACCACTAGAATGTAGAGTTTACCATTTTTTGTCCTAGGCAGAGGACCCATAGCATCAATGCCCCACTTTTCAAAGGGTCCATTTGCAAGCACTATTTGCCTCGGGCCATGCACCAATCTTCTATTTCCATTTATCTGACAATTGTGACAGATTTTACACCAATGTTGGACATCCACATGCAGACTTGGCCAAACATACCCCGCAAGCAAAATCTTCTTCACAGTTAATTCTTGGGCAAAATGACCACCACATGCTTCTTCATGCAAACCTTTTAGAATGGCTGGAATTTCTTCAATAGTTGGTACTCTTCTGCATACTTGATCCCTCCCTCTTTGATAGAGGGAGCCTTCTAGGAAGAGATATGCGCTTGCCTTCTTCATGAGTCTCCTCTTCTGAGCCTTCGTGAAGTCTTGTGGAAACTCGCCCTCCAAAATGTAGCTAATAATGGGAGTCAATGACTCCAATCCCTGGTATCTCGGTTGCTTGACAGTTGCTGCCACCATGATGACCTGCACTTCTTTCTCAACACATGTTACTACTTGCTGTGCAAGTAAATCGGCATCTTCATTCTGTTTCCTAGGAATATGATATAGTTGCACTTCTTCAAATTGATTAAACAATCTACGAATGGCATGAACTTTTGTCCGTAAGCTTTCATTCTTGCATGCCCAAATGCCTAAAATCTGTTTAACAATGAGAAGTGCATCTCCCTTTACCATGAGGCGTTGTATACCATGGCCAATACATATTTTTAAACCATGAAGTAGTGTGTCATATTCTGCTTCATTGTTGCTAGTTGAACCTGGTAGATTGACCTTCTCTTTCATGACCACCTCTCCACTTGGGTTGAGCAATACTAGCCCTCCCCCTGCTTTCCCTGTGGCTCGACGAAAAGCTCCATCAAAGAACAAGGTAAAAGCATTAGGAATACTTTTTGGTGGTGGAAATGGTAGGGTCTTTACTTGAGGCACCTTAATTTCCTTCTCATGTACCCTATAAGTGAGAATCCCTGCCAATTGTGCACGCACACTATCTTCTACCTTGAAAGAGTATTGGAACTCTTGCAACTCCATAATCCACTTTGAGATCCTAGTACTAAGATTTATTTGAGATGACACCCAAGGGAACAAATTATATGCAGTGAGAATCACAAAAGGTTTTCGTAGCAGGTAGGATCTAAACTTTCTCACCGCAAACATGAGAGAAAGCATCATGAGTTCTGCTTCTGTGTAGTCTCTCTCCAAAGCATTCATGACCCTACTAGCAAAGTAGATGGGTCACATCCTTGTACTGTGGCGATCTTGTTGTAGCAACACAGCACCAATTGTTTCCCTTCCAACACTAGAGCTAACAAAGAATGTGTACTCCCAACAAGGAGGCATGAGTGTTGGTAGCTCTGACAAAATGACTTTAATGTTACAAAAATACTCTTCAAGCTCATCAGACCATGCAAATTCTACTTGTTGTGTCAACTTTTGCAAAGGATGAAGCAACTCCGAGGCTAAGTGAATGAAGCGTGACATATACTTCACCTTCTGAATGAAAGAGATGACCTCCTCAAGACTCTTCGGTGATGGGAGCTCAATAAGAGCCTTTGCCTTTGAAAGATCCACCTCAATGCCTTTATAGGAAACCTTGTGACCGAGCAAGATCACTTCATCCTCACCTATGTGGCACTTGTCGGGGTTGAGTTGACCTCCCATATCGTAGAGCTTCTTTAAACCTACTTCTACCCTTTGTAGATGCAATGATTTTGAGCTATAAATACAAAAATCATCAATGAACACCCTAATTGACTTTCCAAAGAATGCTTGAAACACCATGTTCATGAAACGTTGGAATGTTGCAGGAGCATTTGTCAGACCAAATGGCATGACTCTAAAAGCATAACAACCCCAAGGAGTGATAAAGGTTGTTTTCAATTGATCCTCCAATGCAATCCCTATTTGAAAGTAACCTGAGTAGCCATCACACACAGTGTACTTCTCATGACCAGCTACCTCATTTAGTATCTCATCCTGAAATGGGAGGGGAAAGTGATCTCTTTTTGTTGCCTCATTGAGTGGACGGTAATCCACACACACCCTCCACTTTCCGTTTTTCTTAGGAGTGACAACAACGGGAGAGACCCACTCTGAATTCTCCACTGGATAAATGAAACCTGCTGCTAGAAGCTTTCTTACCTCCTTGAGTAAAGCCTGATCCTTGATGACTCCTAGCCTTCGTAGCTTCTGAGCCTTAGGTATGGCCTCTGGCTTCAACTCAATTTTGTGTTGAACAGCATCTACTCCACGCACATCGGTGTAGTCTTTAGCAAAAAGCCTAGGAAACTTCCTTAGCACACATTTGAACTGCTCTCTTTCATCCTTTGTATGTGTTGTTGATAGCATACCTTCCAGCATCCCTTCATCTTGAACACCTTCGTTCTCTTGAGGACCTACCTCCTCCAAGCCTTGACAAGAGGTCTCTTGGTTGCTTGTCTTAAACCTTACCCCCATGACTTCGATGGAAGACTCCTCTTCAGTAATGCTGCCGCTACTTTCTTCTTCTGAAGTGTTTTCAGTCCAATCTTCTTCCGTCTCACTTCGAGATGATTCTTCATGGAGCTCCTCTTGGCGTTGCTCCTTCATGTCAAAGACAACCTTCTTGTGATTTTCATTCCTGCAAATTAGCTTTCCACTCTCCCAATCCTGCAAAGCTCGCATTTTCATTAGCCATGGTCTTCCTAGGATAAATGGGTAACCATTTCCCTTGGTAGACATGACATAGAAATCCACTGCCTTCTTAATGCCAAAGGCCTCCACAAAAACATTTTTACAAATGCCTACGCACCTAGCCTTGCTATTGTTTGCCATTTTCACTTTGATTTCAGGTGTCTCATGGATGTGCATGCCTAGTCTTTGCATGAGCCCTTCTGTCATGATGCAAATTTGTGCACCCCCATCCACTAGACCTTTCCTAACCAATCTTCCTTTTATGTAACAATCTAGCACAGGTGTAATATCCTCATTCATTTCAGCATGTGCAATTTTTACAACAGGAAAACTCTCTTTTACCTTTCTCCTAGTGCTAACTGCCTTTGTTAAATCCCTCCTAACTTGTGGGCATAATGCAAGAAACTGAGGCCATGAAATATCAGGACCCTTACCTCTCATGTCTTCCAAAAAGTTGTACGGAGCCATACCATGTCCAAGAGGGAAGTCTTGGAGGTTGATACGACATCGAGTCCTCTTGGTTTCCTTGGTCTCCTTTGCCTTTTTGCCTTGTCCATGGTCACTCTGTGATGTGACTCCTTCTTTCTCTTTACCTTTCCCTCGGCCACGCTTAATGCCATTGGCTTCCATGTCAACCTCATTTGAATTTGTCACCTCTACCACATGCACATTTGGATCTGGCAAAGGTGAAACTCCTTCTACCCCTTGTGGAGGTGGTCTTGGTCCATTTGGCCTTTGTAGAAGCCTTGGTTGTTGACCAGCTCCTTCTCCTGCATTCATCACTGGGTAATTCAAGTTAGGTCTCCCTGGCTCTCCACGGGGCCAAGGACAATTATACATCCCATGTCCAGACTCTCCGCAATTCCAACATTGCAAGACTCTCCTAGTTCGTGGCTCTCTCTCTTCTGACTTCTTTGCTTGTCCCTTTGGACCTACAGCTTGTACAAGGTGAATTGACAGGCTGCTTAAAGATTCATTTAACTTCTCAATCACTTCAGCCGTTACCTCAGGAAGCTCCCTAGATGTTGATGCTTGTGACTTACCTTTGGGTCTAAGACCTTCTATTGGAACCTCTCCCCTTAAGCACTTGAGTTTCCTATACTTCTCAGCAGCCCTAGTTTCCGCTGCATCAAAAGTAGTAGGTGCACCCGCCTCAACTTTTACCTTAAGGTCAGGAAAGAGTCCGGCTATGAACCTCTCCTTCTTTAAAAATTCTGCACCATCACCAGGGTTAGCAACATTTCGTATCCATAGAGCCCAAAGACGTAGAAACTCTTGCTTGTACAAGTAGTAGTCATCTAAGTCTTTTTGCTTATGAGAAACAATGTCTTGCCATAATTTTTGAGTGTTTTGGGGATCAAAGAAGTATTTCTTGAAACGATTCAAAACTTCTGTGTAATTCCCCTTAACTTCCTCAGGCAAAGAGTCAAACCAAGTGCTAGCATCTTTCCTAAGGACCACCTCAAACATTTCTACACGTTCTTGATCAGTTATTATCCTCTTGATACGGCAAGACATCTTGAAATTTGCTAAAAATAATTATGCATCCTCTCCAGGCTCTCCAAAGAAAAGAGGATACCCAGACATTTGGCGTTGGCTCTCCATTATTATGAAAGATTACAACACGAGTTACAATAAGGGATACAATAGAGATTTAGAACCACTCGCCTGCAAATGAAGAAGTAAGAAAATACCACTCTAGGTTTTCTTCTTCAGCTATCCAAGCTTCAATAAGGTCTCGATTTGTTTGATCAAAACAAAAAGGTAGACTATTGATGAGCTCTAAGAAGGGTTGAAATTCTTCAAAGCTAAGGCGATAAACAGAAATCTCTAGAACTTCATTTTCTGGATCCAAAAGAGCAACCACGTCCCAAGTGATAAATTGCACTTGCTCTACAATTCCCAACGCACAAGCGGTTTGTATAAAAACTAGATCTTCATGCTCGTCGAAGGCCGTGAGAAAGTAGCAATTGACTAGGAGCTCGTTTCCTTCGAGTTCCACACAGTCGGAGTGAGGCAACCTTCTCACAATTTCATAAAGAACATCCTCATCAAGTCCAATCAAGTTTGCTAGATTTAAAGACTCCACTTGTGCTACAAAATTCCTGGACAAAAACTCCTTAGGATTATGGTTAAATCATTCAAAAGCATAAAGAGATTTACAATGTCTCTATGAACAAAGTGTCATAGAAAGTAGAGAAGGATGAGAATTTATACAAATTTGCAATCTTCTCTATGCTCTCTTTATTAAGACAAGCTCTGAATAGCTCCCTATCTCCTTTGTTGAAAGCGAAAGGAGGACTATTAATAAGACGCAAATGAGGAAAAAATTCACCAAATGTGAGTCTATGAAGCATGAACTCTAGCCGCAAGTTTCCTGAAGAGTCTTCCTCAATGGTGAAATGCACTCGCCAAACGCCAAATTTCACTCTATTTACCAATCTTAGGGCACACACTAGTTGGATGAATGCGCGGTCTTCCTTAGTGCCCAACAACAAGAGGAAAATGGAATCCACGCGTAGGACCTTCCGTCTTAACATCACCACCCTCTTGTTATGAGGGAGAAGCCTTACTACTTGCTCCTGCAACTCAATTGGTAATAGAGCTAGATCTCTAAGGATTGAACTTTCACTGCACACACATTCCCAGTTAGAACAAATGATCGTTTTTTGTTTCTTGTAACAACTTGGACAAAGAAAAAACAAACATACACACTTGGACATTTTATTGTTTAAAATAAAATGAACACATGTACATCAAAAGAAGTGTGGTAGTTGATGAGAGGTAGAATGACAGGGTTTGGTGATGCAAGAATTTCTCCTACTCTTTGGGCACCAAACATGAACACCATACGTTGTTGAAAATGGATTTTCCTACTAATTGCAATGTTTATTCTAATGTGTGGAGTGAAATGGAAGGGGAAAACCTCTATTCCTGGGCCATTCTCCATGGTCTATGCATGACCTAATGCTTAAAACAAAACAAAAATATAGATGTCCAAACTAAGGTCGTACCTAATGAGAGGCAAAATAAAAGGATTTACTGAAGCGTTTATCTCGGCCAACCTAAGAGGACCTAAAATTCTACGAATGACATGTTGAAATTGCAACTTAGTACTAACAATTATGTGTACCTTTTGCCTTGCAATGGGAATGAAGGGATCATACAAATTTTCGTGATTCATGCAAACTACTTGACTATGCTAAAGGTTGATTCTACAAAAAAATACACAAGCCGTCCTCAGTGGGGGCACCAATTTGAAGCGGTACGGGGCGGGCAACAATAAGAGGAACCTCTAGACACCCTTCAAGGCTCCCGTGCTGCTCAATTGGGTTGGGGTTGGAAAAAACAACAAACACACACACAAACCCGCAACCTAACCCTACGTAAATTTGGGGCACCACCTAGTTTTGGATGCGAACTAGGACGCGTAGAGAGAGAGAGAGAGAGAGAGAGAGAGAGAGAGAGAGAGAGAGAGAGAGAGAGAGAGAGAGAGAGAGAGAGAGAGAGAGAGAGAGAGCTCGGGCTGCTTTGAAACGTATCGGCAATGATCAAGCAAACACAACTATATATTTAAGAAAGAGAGAGAAAGGGGGAGGGGGTGCTTGTTGCATTAATACCTTCTTACAAATCTGTCATGACAAATCAAAGTGAGATTAGTATTTGTTCAACATAGCTTGCGTAAATTTCACCACAACACATCATAAGAAAAGCCACCCCAATCACTGTCTTAAGGCCAGGGGAGTCCTCTCCACCCTGTCACCCTCTTACAGTATGTGGGATTTATGGCTAGATTGATGACAACACCAGAGACAAGCTATCAAGAACTTAACAAAAAACACCAAGACACTTACGCATCATTGTTGTCCATTACTTCACGTTGGAAGGGAGACAAAGTATCCAAGCTTAGTCCAAATCCACCCTCCTTGATTCAGCGAATGTTGGGCTTACACTAGTAGGAGAAATGATAGATTTCCTACTCTCAATTGAATGATCACTCTCTCTCTTACACTGGCATAGAGTTCCCTTGCTAATCCCCTATTACAATCCCCTATCCCATAGACTTTTCATAGTGGGTTAGTGTTAGTAGAGTTAGTATTAATTTACAAATGGAATTGGATATTTACAATGGGAGTATCCATGTAGGAGACAAATAAGGAAGAAAAACTCTTAAGAGGTAAGAAAAGGTGGATTTCTTACAAGGTTGATGCTCCAAGTGTCTTGAGTAGGGCCGATTTTGACGCTTGTTGACGGTCCACTAGCTTTGACGGTACATTTTTTCTCCACTCTTGACCTTCCTTGAGAGATAAGGTAATTGAAGCTGAGTAATCAACCACCATGATGCTGTCTTTTAAGAGAAGAGGCTGAATTTTGTGGTTTTTTTATAGATATGGGTAATTGGGAGGAGGAAAAATGAGACTAGGTGGTCAATTTTGGAATGGAATTGTGTGTGGGAGGTATGAGTTCACCATGGTTTCTCTTATTCTTCAAGGTTGAGGAGAAGGTGACTAGGGTGCAGAGAGGAGTGGTGAGAGAGGTGGGGATGATGAGTGGAGAAGTGTGTGTGAAAGAGGAAAATGATAAAGTGGAAGAGAGAGTGTGGCTGCATAGCATGGGAAAACTGGGGTCCACTAATAAAATCATAGCTCACAGCTCGTAGCTCAAAACAATATGAAGAAATTTGAGGCAAAAGTTCAGCCCACGAGTTACAACTTTTGTTTGTATCACCTTTTCAAATTCGGAGAGCAAGTGAACTTTAAAAATTCAACAAAACCGACCGTTTTTTTCCACTGCACAAGGTCCTTGTGGGGTCCTTCTTTGGATGATTCTTTTGAATACCTCCAAGAGTGAGCCCTCCATAGTGCATGTATGCATGCCACCTACCCTTGACCTTATTTGGTAGGTCTATAATTGAAGATATTGTTGAGATTATGATAAGTGAATAGTACAACTAAGAAAATCAAATATTAAGGGGTCTAAAAAATATGTACATGTCAAATATAAATAATATAAGTGGAAAAAATATAAAGGGGTCAAAAGAAATCTCTCTCATTATGAGGCTACCATAAAAAGATAAATATTTTTGGTGTTCTAATTTTTTAGAAAAAAAAAACAAAATAGATGTAGGAAGGGAAAAATCACAATAGTGAAAAAATATACACATAAATAAAACTAGTTTTTTTGGATTTTTGTTGGGGTGGAGTTACACCAAATATAAGAGAAGCTTACATGAAAATATTTCTATATGGAATAAAGAGTATGAAAAATGGTAAGAAAAATTGTGGTAATGGTGAGGCAATGTACAGAGCATAAATAACACACACCTAGGTAGAAATATTTAAATAAATATCAAAATAATTATGAAAAAATCTTTTATTTAGGCCCTATATACAAAGAAATATTTACATACGCATGGGCCATAATATACTTATATTTTTTATTTATTTTTATTTTTTTGGCTCAACTAGCCCAATGACTAGCTAATTGAGGGTTTTTAAAGAAGATATGGGAAAAGTCCCGTGACTCAGGCACGCCTATGTACAGTGAAATGGTAGGGATAGCCACAGTGTTTGGGTGATTTTGGTAGGGTGAGGTAACTCACTGTGGCAAATATAAAGAGCCAAAAAACGGCTATCAACGTCAACATTTCAAAACATAGTGTTGTCATGTGGGGAAGACCATGCAGAGTTCCAATGTTTTACAACGCTCGTGGTGGCCACACTTGGCAAAGTGCTTGTGTTTCAAGACGCCATAGTGGGGCAAGGGGTTGACTACTAATTTTGACAATGTTTTACAACTTTCTCGAGTAGAGGATAGTCACTATTGGTGCTCCCTACTGGATCCTCTTTATTTTATTTAGTCATTCACAGGAGATTCCTCGAATCTCCTACTCCTAACCTTGGAAAGCAGACAATTAGGCCCCTGTCACACTGGGCCGCATGCCCTACCTGAGATGGACCTCGATGATCATCCTGCTCGTGCGTGAAAGCATGTAGGATTACAATGGCTGCTGCAAATGGTGTCACGTTGGAGCCTGCAAGGAAAAGTGAAAAAGCTACTCGTTGTCCAATCAAACTGCACGTTTTCCGCTTGGGCTGATCTTGGGCCGGCATGTGAGGTCGACACACTTTTGGGAAAAGGTGGCCGCTGAACTGGAGAGCCAGCTTGACTATGGAAACATGGTAAGCGACCCGGTGTGATAGGGAGTTCCCTCAATGCGACATGTGATTGGTGGATTCCAAGAAAATGCGCATCAGCCTGTCCCAATGTGACACCAGCCTTACATTTTAACCCTTTGAAGGGTTATGGCAAATTCAAATGTAGGTACGGTAAACTCCAGCACCCTGAGGGTATTCCCCTTAGCCAACCCACCATTCAGGTGGTCGTGACCTGCACAGTCAACCATAAATATAAAAAAATAGTTGGCAGCAACGGCTGCATCGCCCTTGCCCTCGTCTGGCTGTTGTTGTCGCTTCCTACCGCCCATAGCTCTCATGGCTTGTGCTCGGCTTCATTGCTCTCCCTCCCCCATCGCAGGTCGCAGGACCTGCCCTTCCTCACCCGCGTACCCTGCTTGTGCAAGTGATGGTCTTGGCCTTGCAAAAAGGCCTCAAGAGCATCTTCATACGATTCTGCCTTGTTTTCCCATTTTCTACGATTAAGTAGCCCCTATTCGTGTATTGTCCAAGGTTTGTCGTCGTTGAGTCAACCAAAATACCAGCGTTTTACAATGCCACTTGCAGGAGACTCCAAGAGCTACCACTGCCTTTCAATCCTCCACTTCAACGGGTGTAATCCTTCCACAAGGGCTTTGATACCATGTTAAAGTCGATGATGAAAAAGCATACATCAATGGAGAGAATCCATGAGAGAGAGAGAGAGAGTGTTGAACCAACCAAATGGGCAACCAATTAGTGTTATATAATGGAGGCAAGGTGTTGCTTATATACTAGCCTATGGGCCCTCAAGTACCCCCTCTGTAAATTGCCCCACCAAAGACTTTGACAAATAAGTAGCATAAATACCTAGACTCAAAATAAATATCGGAATCACATTGGGCCATTGACTTGAGGTGCTATAACTTTAACAAGTATCAGCATTTGTGCAATCTAAAGCAAATACCTTTCTAGCGATAGAGAGATGGGTGGGGGGTGGGGGGGTTTGGGATCCTATCCGGTGTTAGTATTCTTTCTCTCTCTATCATCTTGCGTACATACTGAGCACTCATCTTGAGTTATCGTTGTCAATCATTTCAGCCAAGTTTGACTAGGACAACATTGACAATAATTTCACCGAGGATGACAACATAACATGTGGCAACGGCCTTAATGGCCTTGGAGCAAGCAACGAAGAGAGCCAAGAAGAAGCTAAACCAAAAAGAGAAACTACAAGAACTACCTGCGTATCAACTGGACCCCGATTCAGTCAAAGCGGCAAAGGCATCCTACCTTTCTAAAGAACAGCTGGAAGAGTGTTACCATATACATGTGGTAGTGATGTGTGTGAACATATTAGGACCCCCGGGGCATTTTTTCCCTCTTTAGGAGGTTTTTTCCCCCGTGCATTGTATATACACCCATCACTCTAGGGCTATCTATCTCTCCATTGCACACTAAGTTACACACTCTCTATTGTGTGCCTTGAGCTTCCTTCGTCTTCTCCAAGCTGTGTGTGTTTCTCTGCAACCCTTATTCCAACAATTGGTATCAGAGCAGGTTGCGTCCTCTCGGGCTTAGTCGCCAGCTGCTCCAGTACACGTCTACTCACTTTCTCCGATTTCAGTGAGCTTTGGCGAGCGTTCGCATTTCGGCTCATTTCGGCCTCCGTTTCCACTACAGGCAGTACTGCACAGGCTATTTTGTCATTTGGTGCAGAATTTTTGTCAGTGCCGTTTTCTGCATAACAGGTGCCTTATAGTCTTCTACGGTTTGTGCTATATAGCACATGTTGTTCCCGCTCCTTTTCTCCTATTTTCTGACAGTTTTCACATCAGGTGCAACATTTACCATGGCTGACAACAACAACACATATGTGTTCAAGATGTTTGGTGCTGAGGACAGGTTGGATGGGGACAACTACCCTATGTGGGGTTATATGATGCAACATGTTCTTGAGTCAAAAGGAAACTCGAACATTGTGCAGGGCATTGATGTATGTCCTGGTTCTGAGGATGTAGGCGATATTGAGGATGTTGCAGGTCTTGCTGCAAGGATTACAACTGTTAAAGTTGTTTTGCCTACGACAGAACAAGCTCGCTGGGATGTTAAGGATGCGCAGGCTCATGCATTGATTGCGTTGTCTGTGAAGCGCACCATTGATCCTCACATCCGTTCAGCAAAATCTGCAAAACAGGCTTGGGATATTTTGGCTTGTCTTTATGCAAGTCGCAATGAGGCTAAAATTGCTTTGCTGCGTAAAGAGTTGGAGTCGAAGATTATGCATGAGGAAGATGATATGGAAACTCTCCTTGCTAGTGTCAAGGATATCAATGAGAAACTCATTTCTGTAGGTGAAGTCATTTCAGACAGTTCCCTAGTGCAGACTATTCTTGATCCCTTACCAGATTCTTACCAGACTTTTGCTAGTACTTGGAGACTTATGACCCAAGGAAATCCTGAAGTTGTCAAGTTTGATGCATTATGCACATTGCTGTTGCAAGAGTCACTTTCCAGAAAAAATAAGACTAGGCAGCGTGTAGTTGAATAGGCTTTTATTGCTTCTCAAAGAAAGGGTGGTAGCAGCAATGCAGCCACTTCTTATGGTTCTGCTGCGAGTGGCAAAAATTATGTTCCTAATGCTTCTGCTGGCAGCACTTCGTTTGGCAATTCTGGTGATAAGGACAAAAAGAAGATACGTTGCCATTATTGTAAAGCTAATGATCACTTGATCAAGTCGTGTCCTAAGTTGAAGGCCAACGAGGCTAAGAAGAAAGAGGGTGGTTCCACGACAAATGTTGGTTCCACTACAAATGCAACCATTGTTGAGTCTTCTGTGAAAGGAGACTGTGTTGCTGATGTTGATGCATAATGCACTTTTAGCACAGAGTGCACTTAAAATCCTGCTGCCATGATGCATGCTTGTCAGTTGTTGATGCAGATTCACATGTGTGGTATTTCAACAGTGGTGCTACAAAGCACATTAGCTCACATAGTGAATTGTTTACCTCTCTCGAGTCTGTCCCTTATGGGAATTCAGTCACTTGTGCCAACAACGCCTCTTATCCAATTCAGGGAGTTGGAAAGATTGTGCTTACTACTGCAAATGGCAGTTCTTTCACACTTGTTGATGCACTTTATGTACCTGGGATCAAGAAGAATCTCTTGTCTGTATCCGCACTTGCTAGACTTGGACCTGTAGTCAAATTTGTGGATGACAGATGTACAGTTCATGATCTCAGTTTTGGTGATGAAATTGTTACATCTGGCTTTTTGTGCCGTGGGCTATATAAGCTCACTTTGTATGACAAGTGTGGACAAAATTTTGCAAATGCTGTTGCAGATTCAAGGGCTATTTCAGATGCAAAACTTTGGCATGCACATTTTGGTCATCTGAATCTTGCCAGTTTGCTGCGTTTGCAGAAATCTGATATGGTTGCTTCTTTGCCGCCTCTTGAAGCACCTATCAAACATGTTTGTGAAGGTTGTATTTTGGGTAAGATGCAGCGTTCTAAGTCTCCAAAGGATGGTTCAGTTCGGGCCACATGCAGGTTGCAGCTTGTGCATAGTGATGTTTGTGGGCCCATGCAAACTCCGTCCTTGGGAAATTACCTGTACTTCGTGACTTTCATTGATGATTACTCCAGGCATGCATGGGTATTTTCGCTTAAAGCGGAGTCCGAAGTTTTTATGTGCTTCAAACAATTTCTGGCTACGGATGAAAATTTCTCGAAATGTATTATGGGCACCCTCCATTCCGATCGAGGGGGGGAGTATATGTCTCATGAATTTAATGCATTTCTGGCTAGTCGTGGGATAAAAAACCAATGTACAGTGCCTTATACACCTCAGCAAAATGGTGTTGCTGAGAGGAAAAACAGGTCACTTACGGAAATGGCACGATGTATGGTCAAAAGTCAAGCTTTACCGCATTCTTTTTGGCTTGAGGCCATCATGTGTGCCACTTCTGTACTTAACAGGTGTCCTACGAAAGCTTTGCAGTCTATTACTCCATATGAATCATGGCATGATAGAAATCCTTCTATTGAGCACATGCGTGTTTTTGGTTGTTTGGCATATGCTTTGGTGCCACAAGTGGAGCGCAGAAAATTGGATGATAAGGCTGTCAAATGTATTTTTGTTGGTTATAGTGCTAAAAGCAAAGGTTACAGGTTGTATCATCCGCAAACAAAGCGTATTTTGATTTCACAGGATGTAGTGTTTGTGGAAGATTCTGTTCAGCCCTTGTTGTCATGTACTAGAGATAGTAATGTAAGCTCACAGGACATTTATGACACTTTGTTGCCTCTTTTCAGTGGTGAAAATACGAATGTAAGTTCCAATGAGGCAAATGTACAGCCTATGGGGGTTTCTGAAAATGTTTTAGATCAGCCTATTACTGATGTAGATGTACATGATGTACTTGATGAGGAAAGGGCTCAAAATGAGCAGGTTAGAGGTATGCCAAAATGGCTGGTGCACACTTTGCGTGACAATAAATTGGATACACCTTTGTCTAGTCGTAATCGTTCAAGCTCTCACCATGCATCTTATGCATCAAATTGTTATGCTTTGGCTGGGTCTAGCTTACATGATGTTGAGGAGCCTGTGTCTTTTGATGAAGCACAGAATTCATAAAATTGGATGCCTGCCATGCAATCAGAATATGATTCACTTATAGAAAATGACACATGGACTTTATGTGATTTGCCTCCTGGAAAAAAGGCCATTGGTACAAAGTGGGTTTACAAGTTGAAACGCAAGCCCGATGGTGAGATTGATCGCCATAAGGCTCAACTTGTTTCAAAGGGTTATGCACAACAAAAGGGCATTGATTATGAAGAGACTTTTGCTCCCACTTGTCGTATGACTACTGTGTGTTTTCTATGTGCATTGGCAGCTCATTTTGGTTGGGATGTACATCAATCAGACATTGTTATTGCTTTCTTGAATGGTGACATATTTGAGGAAGTTTATGTAACGCAACCTCGCGGTTTTGTCATAAAAGGACAAGAGGACAAAGTGTGCAGATGTAAGAAGGCTTTGTATGGGTTGAAGCAATCTCCTCGTGCTTGGTATGAGAAAGCTGACACTCATTTGGTTAAACCAGGCTTTTGTAACAGTCCAACAGAAAGCACATTGTATGTAAAGCGTGAGGGTGATGTACTTATCATTGTGGTTCTTTATGTTGATGATTTGCTGATCACTGGACCAAATGAGAGACATATTGCTGAATTTAAGGCTGATTTGAATGCTACTTTCAAGATGAAAGATTTGGGGTTGTTGCATCATTACTTGGGTATACAGTTTAAGCAGTGTGATGGTGGTATTGCTTTGTGTCAAAAAAGTTACATAGAGAAATTGCTATGTAAGTTTGGACTTGAGGATTGCAAACCTATTGCCACTCCCATGGAAACAGGTTTGAAGTTGAGTCTACATGATGTTGGCGATCCTGCTGATGTCACTCTTCACCAAACTGTTGTTGGCTGCCTCATTTATGTATGCAACATGAGGTCGGATATTCAGTTTGCAGTCTCACAGGTCAGTAGATTTATGCATAGCCCAGGGTCTAAGCATTGGCAGGCTGTCAAGAGAATTTTCTCTACCTTAGTGGAACTTTACATCTTGGATTGTTTTATCCCAAGGGGGGATCATTTTCGCCAGACTTACATGCTTTTTCGGACTCAGATTGGGCTGGTTGTTTTGACACGCGAGTACCCACAAGTGGTTTTTGTTTCATGCTTGACAGTTCATGTATATCATGGTTGAGCAAGAAGCAACCTACTGTGGCCACTTCGAGTTGTGAGGCTGAGTACAGGGCAGTCTTCACAGCTACGGTTGAGTTTGTATGGCTCAGACGCCTTATGGATGATTTGGGTGTTGGACAGGACACTGCCAACACTATCTACACTGACAATCAGAGCACTTTGGCAGTTGCAAGGAGCCCAGTTTTTCATACTCGCACAAAGCACATTGAGGTGCATTAACACTATGTCAGGGAGAGTCTCTCAGCAGGAGAGATCAACTTGGCTTATGTGCCAACACAGGACAACCTTGCAGATCTTTTCACAAAGGAATTGTCTCCTGAGAAGCTTGAAGCTTTCTGCAAAGCTTTGGGCTTACTCCCCTTTGTGGACTGATCCTGTCCTTAGGGCATGGCACTTCCCTTTACTCATGTGCCAGCTCTTGTTCACCGCATCACTCCAGGGGGGATTTGTTACCATATACATGTAATAGTGATGTGTGTGAACACATTAGGACCGCCGGGGCATTTTTTCCCTCTTTAGGAGGTTTTTTCCCCCGTGCATTGTATATATGCCCATCACTCTAGGGCTATCTATCTTTCCATTGCACACTAAGTTGCACACTCTCTATTGTGTGCCTTGAGCTTCCTTCGTCCTCTCCAAGCTGTGTGTGTTTCTCTACAACCCTAATTCCAACAAAGAGCACCACACTATGATCTTCACTGGCAGGTTCAAGAGTGAAGAAGGGAATCATGTGGAGTTACAACTTTTTCCTAAAGAGTTCTATGATGTAGCTGCCAAGCCAGAAACCAAAGAGGCTAACCGCAGGTTAGGGCTTAGGCATTTCTATGAACAAGAGCCTTGCGGAGTGGACTTTGAGAAAGCTTACGAGCTTCTATCCACCATCAAAGAGGATAACACCGCACAAATATCCGACACCCAAGGGAACAAGGTCGAGGTAGTAATCACCAAAGAGATAGTGGGAAAGGCACTTAGATTTCCCACTGAAGGAATGACCATGCAAGCATAAGACAGGAAAACCACAGGCACATTTACCAAGGAGACAATCGCGGCTACATTCGCTGATCTTATCCACAAACAGGTGGAAGAGCCAGCCCGTTTGTACCATCAACACTTTCATTTTCTGGCAAAAAGGCCACCAAGATATACTACACCAAATCACACTATGGCCACCACCTTCACTCAGGTTCTTAAGTCAAGGACAAGGCAGCCTGTGGACCACGTGTAGTATGTCTTGACAACCTTGAAGGGTACCAAGAAGGAGTGCAAAATCATATACTTGGGCATGCCAGAAGTGTTGACTAGAATAGCCTATCATGCTTCAGCATGACCGACAACCTACCGCCTGCCCCTGATCAGAATACATGGATCTTGGCAGCACAACCTTGTCCACAAGCTACAAGATCAGGCAAAAGGTGATAGAAATTAGATGATGAGTCAGCTGACAGCTCACGAGAGCGGCACAGGAACGAGAGCTCTTACAACGAAGAAAAGAGAGCGCGGAAGGAAGAGATGAAGAGGAAAGATGTGGCTGTCCACCAAGAGGAGCCAGCTAAAAAACAAGCGCGTTTTGAAAGAGAAAAACAGGCTTACCAGTGCAGTAGGCAAGCATAAGAAAAGGACCCAAAAAAGTGGGTACCCACAGGACTAAAAGGACCTCGAACAAAGCATCATACAAGAAAAGAGGAAGATGATCCAACAGATTATTTAGAAAGAATGTACCAAGAGGCCGAAGCCCTAAAGCTAAAAGAGGCAGAAGAAGCGGCAAAGAAAGTTGAGGAAACGGCTACACAAGAGCAAAGCCAGGGGTCTCCCCGACCCACCTCACCGCCTCTGGAACAACAGGACCATCCCATGCCTAGCCCACCACCATCACCACTAGGAAAAGGTACCAATGAAGAAGCAGAGACTAAAAAAGAGAAAGATTTTGAGTTCATCCAACGAACAGAATCTACAAAAAATCTGACCACTCCGACGGACATAAGTAAAAAGAAGCCGAGCCAGAACCGGAGCAGGCAGTAGAAGGGACTCAAAAGCCGGAGGAAGAATCTGATAAAGAAGTAGATACAGAAAAAGAGCCTACCACTACACATGAGACGGAGCCCGAGCCGGAGAAGGCAGAAAGGCCGGCACCTGAAGAGATAGTAAGGGTTGAGACCACACCATCTACTTCTACTCAGCTAGAAACTGTCGAGGCATCAAAGACTCAGGATGGCCAAGAAGAAGACCGACCATCTACCTCCACACAAGAACCACCAGCAATTACGACGCAGCAAGAAGCAACAGAAGAGGCTGCAAATAAATCTGAGCTGGCAAGACAGGAGGAGTGGCAGTCAAATGATGAAGTTATAATATAGGTCAATGAATATGCATGCCAGATGCAGGAAATGACGGAAAGACTCCGTTTAGCAGCTTTGAACTGCAACACAAAGGACAAGGAATTAGAAATGGTGGTCGATGCTCTTCAAGGAGAGCTCGAAGACAAGATGATTATCATCACTGATCTCCAAAGGCAAGTGCAACAGCTGAAGGTAGAAGCGAAACAACATCAGATAGCCAGGGATAAACAACAAAAAGAAATGGAGGAGTTAAGTGACCTCCTCACCAAATTATCTGATGCCTGTAAGGTAAAGGACGAGCAGGTGACAGAAGTCACGAATGGACTTCTTACGACCTCTCTGTCAGCTCAAAAAACTTAGGTGCAGTTAGATGTTGCCAATGCTTCCCTGCAATATTCTAAACAGAGAATCAATGATCATGCCATTTTCTTATGGAAAATCAGAGAAAACCCAACCGTGGCCTCGATCAAGGGAACGGATGAAGTGTATAAGGCACTCGAAAAGAAAAAAAAGGACTTAAATCTTGAACTGTCACAGCACAGAGACCTAGCATTGATGCGGGTTCAAAGAGAGAAAGAGCTCCTAAAGGGGATAGCAAAACTCAAGCAGATAAATCAGCTCCTCAGAGATGGAAAGCCAGACATACAGGAAGAGGCAGGCACTTCAGAGCCACCACAAATAGACATTTCCTCGGTCTCGTTTGCTGAGTTTGAGACACAGTCCACACTAGAGCCGAGTGGTGATGAAGAATTTCACATTCACATCACAGATGCAGATACAGTGCCAATGGTCCATCTATCAAAAGTTGAAGAAGACACACTGAAGGATAAGATCACGTTAGAGGTGGATGAGCAGTGGAAGGCCCCTATGGATTGGGATTTGAGAGTTTTACACTCTGTCAACATCACTCAACTCACTCCCAATCAAATCAACGCTCAATGGCACCAACTATCCCTGCCGTACCCTCTCATCAAAGTAGAACTTTTATAGGTAAAAGAAAGGCTGTACAAGGATATGCAAGAAGATGGCGTAGATAAAGACCACCCAAAGTGGAGGTTAAGCTGGCTGAACAAGAATCCGAGATACCTGATTCTATTCACAAGAGCACCTGCAGCCTTACAAAGAGATCTAACATTCTGTCCTGTACCCAGAGTAAGGACATGGCAAGCGCATGAAGCACTACATAAGAAGAGGCCAACTTGGCTCACCTTCCCCAGGTTGCCAGCTCCAGAGAGAGGCCAAGCGATAGAGGAATACATGGTGAAAACCCTAACAGGTGCCATGTCATTCTTCAAGAGTTTGCCAGATCTCTCCTGTGCAATGCTATATAAGATCTGCAGGATGCTACTCACATGCATACAAGTTTTCAATGAGCTTGAGTAGACAGAAGCCCCATGGCTCTCATTCTTGAAAGGAAACAAAGGCTTATGTTACGATCTGAGTGAGCAACCTTCAAAAGAAATCCTTTACAGATTCTATGCCAGATGCATGTTCCTGCCCTCACATAATATGCTAGCCTTTGAAGAAACATTCTACACTGGATTCTTCACCTGGCAAATGAAGATATTTGCACCAGTGATAAGAAACATCACATCCAGGTTTGTAGGCTACTCAGCGGTGGAAATCAAGAATCAAGTCACCATGCAATTTCTGCAAGTGCCTGACAAAGAACGAAGAATCAGATACCAAAAAGCACTGGAAGCACTTAAAGACCGCCTCGTCTGCCGTCAACCCGAAGACTACTTCAGTCCATAAAGCTGTTTCAAGGGACGACATAGGCGAGGATGGGGGAATGTTAGCAGCAAGCTAACGCGGACACCATTTTTTGGAGTTCTCCTTGTAAAACAATAATTATTTTGATAGATCAAGAATATTGTAACTCCTATTTTCTTGGTAAACTTTGTAATTAATGAGCCAGGGCTACAAGCTTCTAGATTGTATCAGCCAGTCAATTCCTAGCTTTGGTAGAACTCCAGATTATTAGTTTTGACCACCCAAAAAACTTGGCTAAGGTATAAAAGCCAATTTTTGTAAGTTTTTTATAAGTTTTTGGATAAGAAATACACAACGTGTGCTAACGACACTCACTTCTCTCCTTCTCGCGCTTCCTACTCCCTCTCCGGTTGTCACATTGCGATTGCGTTTGTTGCATTGCAACCGCAAGTAAGAGCTCTATGCATTGACGTAAGCCATTCACATTATTTCGTAGCTTTTGGCATCGTCAATCCGCGGCCTAATTTCATCATAACCAAGAATTTACACCTTTAAATAAAAAACTAAGAATAGGCGGGGTATTGGGGCATCATCTCTAAGTATTTAGATGCATTCTAGGTCAAAAACGACTAGGTCAAAAATCCACTGCTGTTAATAATCGCGATTTTGGAACTTGACCTAAAGTGGGGTTTAAGACCATAGGCATGTGTGCTTAAATCTTATAAACTTGTCCTAGAAGTTTCATTACTTTTGGATGTCATTTGATGCTGTAACGGATGTGATTGGCGAAGAGCGATTGGCTTTTGGTGATTTCAGTCACTTGAGTGTAGCCTGAGTTAGATGCAAGTTGTTAGTTTTTTTCCAAGAGATTGACAACCTCTTGTAGCCTCTATGCATTAGTCGATTCAGATTCGTCCTGTGGTTTGACAAATTAATACTGATTAAGCTAATACTGCAATAAGATAGGATGGTGAGGTTAGACATGCGTCCCACAATTTCCTTTAATACAATGAGAAAGATTAGAATTAGGATGTTTGGGATTCGTATCTGATGGATAATCTCATGCTTACTCGATAGGCCAATTGTAGCAAAATTAGTATGAAACTGGAATGTATAAATGAGTTTCAAAATATGCACAGCTTTATCCGTAGACTTGACCTAGAGTATCAAGCTAATGTTAAAACCCATCACCCCAAATTGCTGATTGATGCACAAATTTATGATGATCCTTTGCACAAAAGGAGAGAAAAAAATAAGACACTTTTACAAGCATTTGCATCTTAAAATAAAATAAACTCATCTACTCCTACGACATATCCACCAAGAATGTCAAGGGGCATTGATGACCTCTCTCAAACTAAGAGCTTGAAAAAGGAAAATCTTTCCTTTAACTGTCTTGGCGAGTATGAGAAGAAGTTTATCCATATGGGAAATCCCAAGATGGCAAAGGGTAAGGAGAAGGGAAAAGGAAAGGCCTTGAATATGGTGCAGTTACTGCCCTTACCTTCGTTATCAAAATACTCTCAACTGGAGGTTTCTCACATGGAAGATCTCCATGAATGTTTCTTGATGAGTGCTATGTGGCACCCTGCCTTTCAACCTCTTGAGCTTGTGTGCATGCATGGAACCATTCATGCTACACAAGTGTTTATATTACTGATGATGATACTACACACAATATTTTGAACTACAAGTTGGTTAAAAACCTTAACATTTCATAGACTCCAACCTCACATTTCTATGTGGTCTCCATTATGAACGTGAGTGATAAAGAGGTGCAAGATAGAGAGGTTAAGAATCTCACTGTGGAAATTCAAGGTCATCTTATGCATTTGGACTTTCAATTTATGAATATGAGCCATGTAGATGTGGTTGTCTGTAGGGCCCAATCTCCTCCAGTGAGTCAAACCTTGTTAAGAGGAGGAGAGTAGGTAGACCCTCATAAAAGTGTATGCGGTTTGCTTTTATGGAGGTAAGCATGTAGCGAGCATGTAGCTTACACTCATGGTGAGAACAAACCCTTAATTCAAGCATGCAACATTTAAGTGTATAGTCACATTTTTCCTACGGAACCTATAAGCCTCACACATGCTACTCACTTGATAGCAAGTGCCACTTGCTACTTGTGGTAAAACACATGACCCTTGCCATTTTCAGTTGTGGTGCATACCCATCAAATCATTGATTGCACTTCTGCACATTGAGCCTATAAATGTCCAATATCCAAAGCTTGTAACTCTTTCTTTCCAATTCCAATCAATCAAGAAAGTTATTTTCATTCTATATCGTGTATTGAGCTCACTCTCTAATCTACTCTTGATCATTTATTGGCTATGGTGCAACTATGAATGCCTCATTGGTTTATCCACCGTAGAAATTATATGTGGTATCAGAGCTAATGCATAATTAGCATATACTAATTACATCGGTATCTATACCAAATTTAGTGTTCTCTCTTCAAGCACTAATTGCTTCATAACTCTTTAGGATTAGGTAATTAGACTCAAGCCTAAATATCTATCTCTTTGGATTTGGGTACGTCAACAAGGCTAATTCCCTACCCAAATAATTTGAGCTAATTGGGATTAAGATCTAAGTTTTTTTTGTACGGTTTTTATTTGTCTAATATGCTTGATTCTATGTGCATTCATTTTTTTAAAACTTATTCAAGCCACATTACCTTGATTGAAAGGATAAATTGAAATTTGGAATGTATATGTGTGCGTAGAGAAACTTAAAAGCTTTCAAATGCATCGGTCTATGCTCCATTCGGCCCAAGCATCAAGCACCAATGTCTTGATCAAATCATCACTTTTATGTTTGCTTTTTCTTTCTGTTTAAGTATTTGTGTGTGTGTCCCCTTTTGAGTATGTAAATATGTGGCCTTAAGACAAATACACTCTTTCATGCACTTAGAAAGAACCCAGCATGGAACTCCCTTCCCACTAAAGGACAAGGCTTTGAAATTTGGAGTTGTTAGCCCGATCATCATCTACCTACCTATAACCTCGCCATCAATCGGTTGCCCCACCATGTAGCAATTGTGCCATCATTGCCTTGTGCCTTTTTGGCTTGAAGAAGGCCATAGAGGAGTGGTGGAGAAAATGTGCAAACCTATCACCATCAAAAATTTCACCATCACATTAAATGTAATATAACCTTTGTTTGCACTTAAGTGTTTTTAGCACCATCAAATTAGATAAATATAGATTTTTCTATATTTTAGAGTTTTTAAAAGGTGTCTCTATATTGGTATCAATGTGCGGAATTAAAACCATCACCACCAAGTCTTATCTTTGTCATAGAATTTAATTCAATGTAGGAAAAGATGAAGCTTTTGGGTAACAATCACATCGTTTTCTACTTTTGTATGATCCTCTCTCTCTCTCTCTCTCTCTCTCTCTCTCTCTCTCTCTCTCTCTCTCTCTCTCTCTCTCACAAGAATGCCTTATAAATGAAGTGCACTCTTAGGCACAATTATTTCAATTAAAAATGTCTTATAAATGAATTGCACTCTTAAGCACAAGTTATTTCAAAATTTCAATTGAACTCTCTCTCTCTTTCTTCCTTCTTGCTCTCTCTCTCTCTCTCTCTCTCTCTCTCTCTCTCTCTCTCTCTCTCTCTTTTATTTCCACAATATAATGTATAAAGAAGATATGCTCGTCTTGCTCGTGGGATTATGATCGCAAAATGGTCATACCCCTTATCCTATTGATATCCACTGTGGGATACTATCCTTATAGGTATAATTAGTGAAAGCCCTTAGCTTGTATAGTATGTGGTTTTTACTACCCTCTCTAAAATCCTGTCGTGAAGCGTTATGGTGGTATCTGTCGCATCACAAGAGGCCGTGCTTGATCAAATCCCCAAGAGGGGCACACTTCACTCAGTGCTACCTACATGCTACACATACTCAAGGATGGCGGCTTTCCTCCTTCCTCTATTTAAAGAGGTGAGGGCGCACTCTGCCCCTTACTTAGCTTTGTGTGAGTTCTGCTTGCATAAAGTGTGAGGAGTTTTTATTAGAAATATTTTATTGCACCTTCAATGGAGCTTACAACTGCTGCGAAAAAGGGTTGTTACCATTTTTTGGTCTCACTTATTGTGTTAAAGTTTTTTTTGAGATCAGTATTACTCTGTGTATGGTTAATTTAGCTCGGCTTGACAAAGCATGCCGTGCTGATACCATATGTGGGATGACCTGGCTTTGGTAACACCACTAGGAAATATTGATAAAATATTATAGCCTCGCCTTTTATTGGCTGTACTTGGCATCATATAGTTAATTTTCTAAGCTTAACTTACTAGTTTTTTTTTGCCACACTTAGAAAACTGTTTACTTGATAGTGGGGTACTACTAACTGGCTGGACCATGCTGTATAATTCTTTCTTACGAACTATACAATATAGGTTTTTGAAAATAAGGGGAAGGGTTTAACTCGATGATTACTGGTTTCAGTCACATAACATTGCTTGGTAACATTTTAAATTAGGGAAGATATCTAATACATACTTGATATTTCTCAATAGATGGGTGGTTTTGACTCAGCTTAGCAGAACACGCTATGAAATGGTTGATTGATAAAATACCATGGTATGGGATGGAATTGGTAACACACAAAAGGGTATTGGGAAACTGTTTTAGCCTCGTTTTTCTAGTGGCTATGCATAGCATCATTTGGTTAATGATTGACTCTTTGGTCTTAACTTACTAATTGTCTAGCTGTGTTAAGAAAATTGTTCATTCGCATATTGGAGTTTAAACACTTAGCTGGTGCAGTGCATGTTTGTATGCAGACTATATGGCAAAAGTTTGTTAAAAAGGATGGGTCTGACCTGGTGATTACTAGTTTCAGCTGGTTAGCACCTAATTAAGGGTGCACTCAAACCAAGATGTCCTGGCAAGGTTGTACTTAAATGTTTTGGCAGATATCGCTTTGACTTAAAGCTATTTTGGTTAAATTTGTGATGACTGGTTCACTGGCTTGATAAAATGTTTGGCCACCAAGAAGGTAAGTATCCCACATTTTGAGCTTTGGGTACACCCTGGAAGAGCCTTTTCTTGCATATGAATGTATCACTATCATTATAGTTTGAGGCTTTGAAATGAAGGTGTTCCCTGGATAACTACTATCTTGTATGGTAGGTATTGTTGCTGTAATTACTAGGTCTAAACACCTTTTGCTTGGTGTACTTTGAGATTCCGTTTGTATCGTACATTTCTTGCTAAAAACACACTAATATGGGCAACCCTATGGTGCTTGCTTTAGTTACATATTGACACCTGGTTTTGATAAGACCAGAAAAAGCAAAGCTTTTATTTGCTTTCACCACTTGATGGGAGTCTGTAAACTTGAAGCAAGAAGGAAGAATCGGTTTATTTTTTCATAATTTATACTCATTTATAGCATGTTTATACTTCTTCACAGAGGGAGCTCCATTAATTTACTCAAAGCTTCTTTATGCTTGGGAACTTACAATTTGAAGTAGTAATAGAGGGCATGACCCTCTATGCTAAGACAAAAAAAAAAAACTTTTGAGTTAATAAAAACTTATATAAAAGGATTATAATTAATTTGGACTAAGCTAGAATGTTTTAAAAAATGTTCAAAGATGGACATGGATAACAACTGGTATAGTCCATTGATACATGTAAAATACATCCAAGCCCGCATGAGTGTGAAACACAAACCCTGAGAATCATACAAAGATTCTTGAGCAAATTAAGTTGTACCTTAAAGACCATAAACCAAAAAAATACCCTGGCAATAAGAACCCGGCCTTTCTTTTCTAGGAAGGCCAAGGATTGTATTACTTACTACAAAAAGTAGTCATAGCCTCACTAACGTTTTTGATATATTGCAGACCCTTGCTCTCTTGCAAGGATTGGAATTGACATATGAACCCCTCTCTGTGGCTACATCTCTTGTCCTCAGATGTATTAGCAGCTTGGATGCATCTCAACTAATACATGACGCTGCTCTTACCTCGAACAAAAAGATGTCTATCTTATACATGTTATTTTTTTAATGATTGGATCAAATTTTTGGCTACCTTAGACAAGTGTGCGCTCCTTGCCGCACTGTCGAAGCAAGGGACTTGCCAATACACCGTGTGCGAGCCACAAACGGCTCCAAGCACACAACAAGCCTAAACTAGCAAGCTCAAGAGCACAAAGGGTGTGTCACTCACCGCTCTACGCTCGCCTTCGTGGTGGATTCCTCGCCGCGATGAAGAAGAAGCTGCAGTCGTGCCGCGCTCAACCGCTTCGCCGCCGTCGTGCCTTCGTAATGCTCGATCGCACACACACTCTCCCTCTCTCTCTCACACACACACACACACAAGGAGGTGAAGAAGAAGAAGATGGAGATGGAGCAAGAGCACTCTTCTATTGCACAAATGAGAGAATGAGTAAAAATTAGGTTTAGTTGGATTTTATAGGAGCTCACCCCATTAACACTTGGGCGCCCATGCTTAGCCAACTAACCCTAGCATGTTCGTGTTAGAGTGCGCCTCTCATCGGCGATCACTCTTACCCTTTTCCTATTGGACCGACAAGCCCAGTACCTGACTCTAAGTAATACATAATACACGTCCGTCGTAGGTGATGGGGTGTCCGTGTGCCGTGAGGGTTAACATGCCCCCCTTCCTGATGTAGATTCCGTCCTCGGAAGCTATTGAGTTGAAGCTGGTTCGTCCAGGTGGAAGAGCATTTGAGATGAATGTCCTTAGCCTTCTTCAGTCACTGTAAAATCAAACAACATTGGCACAGTAATTGCATTCTCTTAAAAAGCATATGCAGTTTTAGGTAGACAAATTGATTGGTAAAAGAATTTCAAACAATTTGGTAGCAATGAACATTAAATTGCAATGTAATCAAATGCATAAACATATGTAAAGGTAAAAAATTAAACAAGTCTGGGGTCGCTAATTTGACGGTCGAAAGGCACTAGAGATCGAATATTAATACCATGGGTAAGCTTCTTAATTTTCTGTGGTCAATTAAGTTGTTTAATCGCGAGAGCCAAGTATTGATGTTCGAGGGCTGACTAGAGGCTATATCTAGAAAACCTTGTAGTTAAGCTACCATAAAAGGAATTTCTCATGAAATCATCGCTTGACTGATTACTTTTTCTTTGACCCCCCAAAGTCTTTTCACATTGATTCAATTATGATGTGTGTGCTTATTTTGTATGCCTTGGGTTTTTTGCTTCTCAAGGAAAAGCGCCCACACTGGGAACCTCTAGGGCTCTAGTACCATAGGCAATACATGTGAGTGAAGTACCAAATCAAGCTGAGATTTCTCTTCCAGCTTAAAATTTTACATTGTGGCACTTTGATTTTTTGCTTGTTCATTTTCAGCATTTAAATTTTGTAACTTTGGGGGTTCATATAACACTGTTACCCTCCCCAGGCTCATCACATTAGTAAACTCCCTTTATAATACTTAAACTAAAGGTCAATAGGGTTAAGCCCACTAGAAAGCCCTAGTACATTTCATACAATGCTGCCTAAATCGGATTAAGAACCTAAGTAACCATTGCTTATTAGGAAGGCATTCCCCATGGTATTAAGAGAAGATTTCTAATACCTAGCTTGGTCAAACTAGCTTAGTCGGACTGCTTGATTTTTACACCTAAACAAGTGATTATGACAAAACATTACATTGAATTAAATGTTTGATACTAAGCCAATGCGGTGAATATTATGCTACCAATCACAATCAAAGCAGACAAACATGGGTGCAAAAAGATAAGGGCAATGCTAATGGACAAGAAACACTTGTTTGTGTTGATGGTCGCGCTTGATCTGAAGTGTGAACGAGAGAAAGGTTCCATGAAGGTCCAAATCCTAACCACAGCAACACGCTCCTGTACACACTAGGAAACAAAAGGAATACCTCTAGGAGGCACATCAGTGGGAAAAGAGAACTTCGCTAATCTCTCAACTCTAAAACAGAAACACTCCTATCGTACTAATCTTACCTACCCTCCATCACTCAAGTGATGAGGATCAAAGGTGTTTTATGGCATAGGTTTCTATTTCACTATACCAGATGTGACATGTGTAGGTCTGAGTCAATGTTTTGACTTTTAATGTGCATACTCGTTTGCTAATTGCTCTTGCTCTTTATTTTTTTTATTTTTTTTGTTTTTTTTTTTGTGAGTATAAAGCTTTATATGTACATTCCCTAAGATCGGAGATTAAGAGGTCAGAGAAAAAGGTTGAGAGGGAAGCAAGTGAATGATGACTGTCAGCAAACACTCCCCCCTTCCTTGGGTAGATCATACCGTTTGAAATGAGCTTGCCACCCTTTGAAACCAATTGTTCCAGTTGGTAATAGGTGAGGATTTTTGCCAGTAGTTTTCTATTACCCTAGGTGCCTCGTCAAGTTGCAAGGGTGGTAAGGTACTCTCCCAGGATCGAACTTGAAGTGGTTCATCAGGTGATTCTTGAACATTGGGAGGTGTGGATTCTTTTGTAGCTTCATGGAGGTCCACTACTATAGATGGAGGCTGTGTAGAAGCTTTTACCTCTATGGATGTATTACATGAGGAGCTAGAATCTTCATGGGACTCCCCCCTTCCTGAGCTAGGTGGAACAAATCGTTCTTTCTTTGGTACCCAAACTAGCTCGGGAGCGGGTGTGTAGCATTCTGTGATTTTTTTCTTTCCATGATCGTTGATTCGTTTTGGAGCTACGGGATTGGGCTCACTTGGGTCAGGTGATAGGTAAGAGCACAATCTACGTTTTGGCACCCAGATTTGATCATTTCCTTGATAGTAGCCTTGGGCTTCCAATAGTCGTTTAGGGATCCAACGCAACATTTTATTACTTTTCTTGGAGCGAGTGGTACGTTTCTTACAAGGCTTCTGTCTTTTAGCACTAGCTATGGTCACTAAAGAAGCTTTAGGGACCCACTTGTATGTTTTCTTCGTGACATTAGGATGAGTCTTGTCAGAAGCGATATGCATTGCTTGTAGCATATTTAAGGGTACAGGCATTTCATCCCCCTCAGGTGTTACCCAGGTCGTCCCCCTATTTCCCCAAGTGTCTATGGTTGATGCTAGGTGGACCTAATCCACATTGTTCGACTCAGTCATCCCAGGTAGGATATCCATATAAGGAGAATCTTGGCCAATGTCTGTATCCTTCTTACAAGTGTAGCAATATTGTAGTGGGGCCGAGTGAACTGTGGTGTCAGAGCGATGATCAATAATGGTTTTACTCCCTAAGGGGTGTACCTTACCAGTCACCAAATCCACTCTAAGGAGAGAGTCTTGGAATTGCAAATAGACATGATTTTTAGACCAATCATGAACCATTTGTGCTTCCCTCATGAATGGTCGTCCTAAAATCATTTCATATGACATAAGGTGTTTAGAGAAATCCATTACAATGAACGTATGTCGTACCTTGTGTCCTAGAACTTTGATCTTAAGATCCTTGAGCATCCCCATAGGTTTGGCTATGGTACCATTTGCCATCTTTACCACAATGTTAGTAACACTGAGGCGGGGTTTTCCCATGGATTCCCAACAATCTTTTGTAACGATGCTAACTCTTGCACCACCATCAAGAATTCCCTTTATAGTTAATCCCTTGGTAGTGATGGGTAGGGTCGCATTAGACTCGTCGCCTTCAAAATACTGCCCTAATTCGTTAATGGGTACCTCAATCACAGACTCGTGTCCATCTAAGTCAAGTGATTGCACATGATTTTCCTCATCAATCATAATCGAGTCAGGCCTATTTGGTTGCGCAAACTGCGGTAATCCCGTTCGTAGCTCTCCGTTAAGGAATGCTTGAAGTGCAAGGAATAACTCAGGATCTCCATACAGCTTTGCTATGATTGTGGTTCGGACCTCAGAAGACATGAAGTCCACTAGTTTGGCAACATTCATTGGCATTTTGCAGGGTGTAGGTCCTTGACTAGGAACTGGTGAGGATGGAATCTCATATTCCTCAATGGGATCAGGTATTCCTTCGTTAAACATCCTTTTCAACAAGAAGGGTGTATGCTCACTTTCTGATGTCCCGTCCTCACTCCCTTCTTGGATGATACTAGATACGGCTAACGGTCTATGGTTCATGTGGGGTGGATGAACTTGCGTGGGAAACACTGTGTCATGAATTTTGACATGCATGGGTTCTGGTTCTAGTTTCCCTTGAGTCTCCTCCACTAAACCTCTTAGATGTTTCACCTGCTCAATCTCGTCTACTGGGTTTGGGTACGTCCCAATCTTCTTTTTACGATTTTTCCCATTTTGCCCCTGCGGTTTATCTTGGGGGTCTTGGATTGGATTTGGAAACACTTGTGGTGTTTTCAGAGGCTCTTTATGATTTTCTCTTATTCGGTTTTCATTTGGTTCCATGTTACGGTTTTCTTTGTCGGTCTTTCCCTTTGTGGTATTGGTTCTAGTCTCCATTGTCTCGATTGAATCTGAATCATCCTCGAGGTCATTCATATACACGGGGTCATCTCCTGTTCCTATGTTTGTTTTGGAACTTGGCTTTGAATTTTCCGTATTCTGCGACTTCTTCCTTCGTGTCTTCTTTTTCTTTGCTTGGATAACTGACGCGGTATCTCTCTCTTCGAGGATATGGCCTGGCCCTTGAAGCATGGACCGTGTAATCGCATAAGCGGGTGCGACGGGTGGTATTGGTGATGTCACACTAGCAATTTCGACCAAATTTAGGGGTGTGATTTTAGGCGCATTTGGGTTATAGGGGCATTGGGCAATCAAGTGATCTATGCCACAACGATTACATGTGAGTATTGGCATAGCAGACGTGCTCCCTTGATTCATTTGCATCTGTGCAGCATTCTTTTGCAGCCTAATAGGGCACTCCACTGCTCGATGTGGTCCACCACACTCGTAGCATTGAAGAGGTGGCCTCCTAGCCTGGGTGTTGATATTTTGACCTCTGGATGCGAGAGCAGCAGCTTGATAAACCGGCTTGACTTTGCCCCCAACAATCTTCCATGTAGTATATAGGACACTCTTCCAATGTATCAAGTCCGTAGGCAATACTAGTGTCTATTTCCTCCTCACAGCCATCTGCATAAGCATTAGATGGCTCGCAACCCACTTGGTTCATAGGGGCGACTCTTGGATGCGGGGACTGCGGTCCTAGCACAGGAGGTGGTAGCGGTGTAGTTTGTACAACATTTTGAGATCTAGGGACCATGTGTTGCGGTAGTTGCTCAACAGGTGGAGCAGGCATCAATACAGGAGCTCGAGGTGCATCCGTCCAGGCTACAGGTGGTCTATTTGCCATCATACGTTTGATCATTAAACAATCCTTAGCTTGGTGACCATACCTACCACATGCGTTGCAAGTTCCATTAAATTTTACTCTAAACGTAGGGCACTCACTAGTGCTATGTGGACCTAAGAAAATGGAACACCATTGTTGCTCCCTTCTTGGATACATGTGACTATTTTGAGGGGGTCGATTATCCTTAAGAGACTCTTGGATTGCCTTGGTGAGGTATGTCAAGAATGTCTCAAATACCTTTGGCTCATTGGCAATGGGCTTTGCAGTCACGGGTTCATACTCAATGGCTTGTGAGCTAGTGGATCTCGTGTCAGTAGACACCCTCATGCCTGCTATCATCAAGTTGTCCTCTAATTGGATTGCATTGGCAGTGACATCTTCCCAGGTTGTGATACCTCTAATCACTAGTCCATTATAGATTCCTTCATTCCTCAACCCTCGAATGAATCGATCAAGCAATTGGTTATTGTTGAAGCGCTCATTTACAGGGCAGCGAGAGTTTAAGTGCTTTAGACGACTAATGAAGTCCCTTACTGACTCTCCTTCCTTACGTTTGGCCTTCTGTAGCTGAGATGCTACACCCCAAAGCACACCTTCTCGTATGTACTCCTTTAGAAACAACCTTCGAAGGGTAGGGTAGATTGTTTTCTCGTCCACCCTTAGGGTCCTATACCAATCTCCAGCCTTCCCACTTAATGTCAAGCTTAAGGCATTGCACTTATGTAGTTAGTTGCGTTCCCCTAAGGAATCACATACTTGTTCAAACACTTCAATGTGTTTTCTAGCATCTTCGTCCCCATTGAATTTTTGCGTGAGTTTGGCAATTTGTACTGCCTTACTTCTAGGCTCTCTATCAGATGCATGACGCATATTTTCCGCGATAGATTGACCTATGGTTTGAGCAAACGCTGCCAAGTCACCTATGTGAGGAGGCAGGGCCGGTGGAGGTACTCTTGGAATCATATGTGGGAGAGGAACGGGTACCGATCTTGGCATATGTGTGGATGATGCAGGATATAGAACATAACCGGGCATAGGTCCACTCGGATAAGGGCTAGGGAGCGGCACTCGAGGAGCGTAAACAAGTGGTACTATTGGAGGTGTGGGGGCCATGTGTGCATAAGGGGCTAGAGGCACATATGGTCGAGGCCCCATATTAGGTACTACGACACTAGGTAGTGGCACTGCGCTAACCGTAGATGTCATCGGTACATTCTCTGTCAGGCTTATCCCTGGAGTGAGCACTGTGTTTTCCTTAATAGAGGGTTGAGCCAAGTTAGGGAAGCTAAAGTTGTCGCTCGGAGGCTCAGATTGCATAGAGACCCTAGGTGAAATGACGTAAGATGGGTCCATGGGGCTCATTAGAGGAGTCTCCATTTGTGATAGAGTAGGCTGTTGAGCCTTGCTCGTATCCAGAAATCTCATGGGGCCAGTTGAGAGTATATTTACCCCTTGGTTTTGCCTTCCTGATTGAATAATGCCATGGATAACATTACAGATCATTTTCTGTTGATCTTCGATGCTCGTGGCACTAGAGGTGGATTGTACAATCTCCATCCATCCTACATGGTAGGCGTGGCCAGAGTGTAGATCCGTCAACACCTCAGTGTGGAGGTCGTATGTCCAATGATCATTAACGAACAATCCTTCTAGAGTCGACGTGTTAACGGTTTCTTGTGAGGTAGAAGCAATGTTGCTCCCCGTGGTTTTACTTGTCACCAACGGTACTCTAGAGGGAACTTCTGAAGGAGGCAGCTCAACAGGGCCTTCTTGGTAAGAAGTTGGTAGGATATCCACATGGACACTCTTTGGGGGTGTGGGTCCACGTGCGATGTGAAAGGAGATTCCACTTCCCCACCCCCTTCGTGTGCTTCATTTGCATCAGGTTCCGAGCGAGTAGCTCTACCTAATGTTTCCATGAAACGGCTAAACATAATAGTACTAGGCTGTGGAGCTTCGGGAGGTGCATGGCCTTCTCTCTCAGTGTTTTGGGTAGGGTATGCTTCCATGATTTCTGAGTCAGAGGAGGAATCACTAGCGGCTATTTTAGGGTCTTGGGTGGTGCTACCTTGTGTCCCCGCTGAGGGTCTAGAGCTTATCGTGGATGGGTAATGGGTGTCCGTATGAACAGAGGCACCCTCAATATGCTCGTGTTCTAGCACCCGCCCAGAGCGTAAGTGCATGTGCTTTTGATACCCTAAGGTGTCAAAAAGCTGCTCTAGGAGGCATTGTGACTAGTTTTTAGTGTGTTTTTTGTTTCTTTTTTTGCTAGATTTTTTAGAGCGTGTCGTGGAATGGGCCGTGTGATAGCTCGAAACGAGCGTATCGGTCAGAGGGTCGTGCCGTGCTTTACAGCCCTCCGTTTGGTCACTCTATGCCCTCGGAATCCCTAAAACTGTCAATTTCCAGTAGGGAACTAGGCCCAAACTAGAAAGTCTAAGGGTGCAAGTGGGAAGAGAAAGGAGGAGAATGGAGGACTTGTCCCACATGCTCTCATTCTCTCTTGAGGGAGTAGGGTATATATATAAGAGTGAGTCTAGTATATATCATAGGACTGAGGACTGAGGCCTGGGCTTGGGCTTGGGCTTGGGCTTGGGCTTGGGCTTGGGGAAATGATCCCGATCCCGATCTATCTTTTATGCAAACCAACCCGTCCGTTTTAAGAGTCGCGTTTTTTATTTTCGAAAAATTTAACCGCCCGCTCGCTCGCGTTTTTATTTTCCGATTTTTATTTTTTTTTAATTTCCAGAATTTTTTTTTTCAAAAAAATATTTTTTTTTAATTTTTATAATGCAGATATGCAGAAAACGCAGAAATTGAAAAAACGCAAGAAATGCAAAAAATTGAAAACGCACAAAAAATGCAGAAATTGCAAAAAATGCAGAAATTGCAAAAAATTGGAATTTGACAGAAAATTAAACGCAGAAAATGCAGAAATTGAAACTTGACAGAACCAGAAAATGCAAAAAATGCAAAAACGCAAGAAATGCTAACTGTGTAGTGCAAACCAGAAAACGTAGAAAACGCAAAAAACAGAAATCTCCACACAACTACACACACTCATTCTCTGCCTTTCCTATGATAGAAATTGCACCACAAGGAAGCGTAAAGTGCTAACCGAGCTTAGTGTAGGGCATATCCCCGGCAGCGGCGCCAAAAATGTGCGCTCCTTGTCGCACTGTCCAAGCAAGGGACTTGCCAATACACCGTGTGCGAGCCACAAACGGCTCCAAGCACACAACAAGCCTAAACTAGCAAGCTCAAGAGCACAAAGGGTGTGTCACTCACCGCTCTACGCTCGCCTTCGTGGTGGATTCCTCGCCGCGATGAAGAAGAAGCTGCAGTCGTGCAGCGCTCAACCGCTTCGCCGCCGTCGTGCCTTCGTAATGCTCGATCGCACACACACTCTCCCTCTCTCTCTCTCTCACACACACACACACAAGGAGGTGAAGAAGAAGAAGATGGAGATGGAGCAAGAGCACTCTTCTATTGCACAAATGAGAGAATGAGTAAAAATTAGGTTTAGTTGGATTTTATAGGAGCTCACCCCATTAACACTTGGGCGCCCATGCTTAGCCAACTAACCCTAGCATGTTCGTGTTAGAGTGCGCCTCTCATCGGCGATCACTCTTACCCTTTTCCTATTGGACCGACAAGCCCAGTACCTGACTCTAAATAATACATAATACACGTCCGTCGTAGGTGATGGGGTGTCCGTGTGCCGTGAGGGTTAACAACAAGGATTCCAAAGAAGATGTGAATTTGATCTCCCAGTACATAGCCCAACTTTCCATACTCTCTTTGCAATACCAACAAGATCTTGCCCTATTCTCTTCTTCTGGGACTGATTTGTCTAACTTTTTGAAGAAACTATGTGGCCTCGATCCATCTTTTATTGGTACCCCGGCTACTCCTACTATCCCTCAAATTGGTGGTCTCTTTTGTAGGGATAGTGCAACTCTAGAAGCCGTGAAAGAATTTCACAGTAATCTTTGCTCCCTGAATGACTCCAACCTCTTGGAGATGGTACCAAAAATATCTAAAGTATTTCCTTTCTTACCTGTTAGGCAAAGTGAAATCGAGTCTTTTGGGGTAGACCATCATCTTTGGGTCTTACCTAACAAAGCTTTTTTAGCACCAATTTTGAGTGAAACTTGGTTATACCTTGCTAATCCCCCGGCCTCTACTATAGAAGACTATAGACTCAAGATCCTGAAAGGTAGATAATTCTTGGACAAAGGGGAACTAATAAAAGCCCCCTTCAACCTCAAATCTCATTGACCATTCTAAATTCCCTTCCAATACTGGCCTCTACATTTGTACAAAGGGTAACATGGAGTTTGCCAAAAGCAACCCAAATTTCTACACAAAATCCATTTGGACTGTTTTTCGGCTCTATGTTAAATGTGCCTGCAAATTTCTTGACCCTAAATCCTCTTGTGAATCCAGCATCATGTGGTTTGATCATGCCATTTGGTATATTCTCAACCATCTTGACCTACTCTTCCCTGAAAAACCTGTGGACTTTCACTTCTCTCTTATCTGCTCTTGGTTGGGCGGCCAAGAAAAATAGATAGTAATTGCTCAGATTGCCTTTAACATCTTTCATGGACTAATGCTAGACATCTTGAAGGAACTTAAATATGATGAACACGGGATCTATCTAACCAATTATGCTAATTACAAAGGTGTAAAGATCATCACTAGCTTACTCAAGCCATGTATTGATGATGATGATTCCCCCTCTATGAAAAGACCCAATTCTCTTACTACTCCCAACTCTTTTACTCATTTTTTAACACCTAGCTCTTCCTCTAATCGAGGGAAGTCTCGTAGCTACACTAGGGGAAGAGGTAGAAACTCCCTTATCAGGAATTCTCTTGAAATGTGATCCTTGATGAAAATGCAGGTTGTTGTAAGCCCTTGTGGAAGAAGGTTTCTTGACAAAAACAATCCAAGACTCTATCTACGTACACTGTTCTTCCATGATATACTTCTTGACTGGATACAACCTAAAGAATTTTTATGTGAGTGCTTTGACCTACTTTTTGGCAGTCATAAAATACTGGATAATGTGCTTATTGGTTGGAGGTATCAACAACCCATTAAAAACTTAGTCTACAATAATGATTTTCTTTGGCACAAATCGGCTCCCGAATGCACATGCAGTCACTTTATCACATTTTGCGAAAACTTTGATACATATGGTATGCATGTTTGTACTTGTGATCTTAGTATCATTGAAAACATCAAAATACAAAGAATCTTGGCCAATGGCCTCAATCACATACCTAACTTTCCCAAAAGCACATACCTCACACTATCAACTTTACTTAGCTACTTAACTAGCCTTGTCAGTGCTCTCCAACTGGAGAAGACATTCCTACTAGATTAACAAAAGGTATGGAAGAATGCTTCTTTCAAAAAATCTCACAAATACCTAGAGAATGGTTATCTACTAATAACTCCTGGTTAACACCACAACTTGCTCATGATTTTCAAAAATTAGCTAAAAATTGGTTCATAGTTGGGTTGGATAAAAGCTCTAATTGTCCCACTCTTATATGCAAAAACCTAGCTTGGAAAGCTGCTCAATTTCGGGTTTTTGGCAAAGAATGCACTAAGATTAACACATCCCTACAAACAAGTACCAATAACATCTCAAGACACTTAGAAAATCTAGGCTATATTCTATAGGACACTAAACTACCAATACTGTGTCCCACTTATAAAATACATAAACATAAATTCAGATGGATATCTGATGCTTCTAATGGCATCTTTACTAATATCACCGAGGATATCACTCTATGTCTTGACTTTATATTAGCTGAGTTTGACCTTATTTGTGCATCTAAACAAAAGATCTGCCACGAATTTTTATAAATACAATACAACTCCTTCTGGGTAACAAATAACTCTACTGAAGTTTCTCTTAACCTCCCTAAACAAATCTTCCATACTTTTCAACAGATATTACTCAGTGTTATGAAAACATTCCCTCAAAATGTTATCTGGGCCTTAAAAATGTTCTAGCAAGGTTATTAAAATTGACTTTTCCAATGCTAGAAAGAAGATTCTTTTCTACATATCCCTTTCCAGAAAACCTAGATGGATTAAAAAGACATACTCATCACACCCCTTACACTTCAATGAAGAGAAGCTATGTCTGTAAATATCATGGTTGCTCGATAACTGTACTATCCTCTCTGGCGGCGGACAATGTTTTAACCAAAGCCTGGGCATCCCCATGGGGTTCTCCTGCTCCCCACTTATGTGTAATGTATACCTTGCCTTCTTCGAATACAAATGGTTTCTCAGAGCCATGGAAAGAGAAAAAAACAAACTTTCACTGTTTGGACACACTTACAGATATATGGATGACTTATTGAGCATCAACAATAAGGCCTTCTTAGATAAAATTTCCCATATAAACCCTAACTGCCTAAAAACTGAACCAACTTCTTTACAGGAGTTTGTAACACCTAATGGAGTTTTTTGCACTTCAGTACAATTCCTTACCTTTTCTATTTCCCTTCATATATCATGTATAGGAGGATATGACCGAAAATTTGTATGGAAAAGAGATCTTCTTAAGTTGCCAACTTTTGAGTTCATTAAGAGGAATAGTAATAGGCCTCACAAAGCAGCTCTTAGTAGTTATATCAGCTTACTGTACTTGATTATCTACTCTTCCTCCAATTACCTCCTTGCCTGGGAGGATATTTAAAAAAGTATTGCCTAAATGGCTTTATTAGAAACAAAATAATCAATAAAATTCTATAATCTCTTACCCAACATGACTGGCTTGGGTTACACTTTAACCATATAATTCTCATTTCTCTAATAAGGTAGTAGGCCCATTCACAATTGGACTACTTTTGACTCATTGTGTTTGGTGCCTGGGACATGGCGGGTACACACACACACACACACACACACTTTCACAGTGGTATTTGCCTTTATAATTCTATAAGCAAAATTGTGGAACTAGCTTATCCTATTGATATCCACCATGGGATATTATCCCTATACGTATAATGAGTAAAAATCCTTAGCTTGCATAGTAAGTCGTTTTTACTACCCTCTCTAAAACCCTATCGTGAAGGCGCTATGGTGGTATCTGCCGCATCACAGGAGGCCGTGCTTGATCAAATCCCCAGGAGGGGCGCGCTTCACTCAATGCTACCTACATGCTACACATACTCAAGGATGGCGGCTTTGCTCCTTCCCCTATTTAAAGAGGTGAGGGTGCACTCTGCCCCTCACTTAGATTTTTGTGAGTTCTGCTTGCGTAAAGTGTGAGGAGTGTTTATTAAAAATATTTTATTGCACCTTCAATGGAGCTTACAACTGTTGCGACACAGGTTCGTTACAAATTTTTGGTCTCACTGATTGTGTTACAGTTTTTCTAAGATTAGTATTACTACGTGTATGGTTAGTTTAGCTCGGCTTGACAAGGCATGCTATGTTGATACCATATGTGGGATGGCATGGATTTGGTAACACCACTAGGAAATATTGCTAAAATATTATAGCCCCGCCTTTTACTGGCTGTACTTGGCATCGTATAGTTAATTTTTTTAGCTTAACTTACTGGGTTTTTTTTTTGCCGCACTGAGAAAACTATCTACTTGATAGTGGGGTATTACCAACTGGCTAGACCATGCTATATGTTTCTTTCTTACGAACTATATGATATAGGTTTTTGAAAATAAGGGGAAGGGTTTAACCCGATGATTACTAGTTTCAGTCACATAACACTGTTTGGTTACAACTTAAATTAGGGAAGATATGTGCTACATACTTGATATTGCTGAGTAGATGGGTGGTTTTGACTCGGCTTAGCAGAACAGGCTACAAAATGATTGATTGATAAAACACCATGGTATGTGATGGCATTGGTAACACTACAAAAGGGTATTGGTAAACTGCTTTAGCCTCGTTTTTTACTTGCTATGCATAGCATTATCTAGTTAATGATTGACCCTTTGGTCTTAACTTACTAATTGTTTGGTTGCACTGAGAAAACTGTTCGCATATTGGGGTATTACCACTTAGCTGGACCATGTAGTGTATGTTTGTATGCAGACTGTATGGCAAAATTTTGTTAAAAAGGGTGGGTCTGACCCGGTGATTACTGATTTTAGTTGGGTAGCGCCTAATTAAGGGTGCACTCAAACAAAGATGTTCTAGCAAGGTTGTACTTAAATGTTCTGGCAGATATTGCTTTGACTTAAAGCTATTTTGTTAAAATTCATGATGATTGGTTCACCAACTTGATAAAAGTTTGGCCACCAAGAAGGTAAGCATCCCACATTTTGAGCTTTGGGTACACCCTGGAAGGGCCTGTTCTTGCATATGAATTTTTTTGATACCTAGTTACATATTGACACCTGGTTTTGATAAAACCGAAAAAAAGCAAAGCTTTATTTGCTTTCATCACTTGATGGGATTCTGTAAACTTGAACCAAGAAGGAAGAATCGGTTTTTTTTTCTGGAATTTATACTCGTTTATAGCATGTTTATACTTCTTTACAGAGGAAGCTCCATTAATTTACTTACAGTTGCTTTATGCTCAGGAGCTTACCATTTCAAGTAGTAATATAGGGCATGACCCTCTATGCTAAGATAAAAATACAAAAATAACTTTTGAGTTATAATAAAAACTTATATAGAAGGATTATAATTACTTTGGATTAAGCTAGAATGTTTTAAAAAAACGTTCAAAGATGGACATGGATACCAACTGGTATAGTCCATTGATACTTGTAAAACACATCCAAGGCTAACGTATCTGTTGTCTTGTTTGGATGGATGCAGGTAAGGACTCTATCTTATCTTGGAAGTCTTTTTTTTGGCTTTTAGTAGTTGTTCAATACAGGATTACACTTACACCTACTGCAATGGAAGTACTTCTGATATTTGTATACTAGAATGAGGCTTCATTCATATATAAACATTGTACAAAGATAATTCTAAGATTGAGTTGTTTTGTACAAATCATTTCCCTTACTCTGGAGCTAGCTATCTTTTGAATGTAAAAGTTCAATTATGTCTTATTAATTATGATAAAATAGCTACACACACACACACACACACACACAATTTATTACATCTAAAAATATTGCCTTCTTGAGGCCATCATAAAAACTTTAACTTCTTTTGACTTGATTTACTATGGGCCCCTTGCTTGCGCTGCCCTCAACTACTCACTGCTCTTTGTAAAAGACCTCGTGTACTCACCTATTTATCTATAGTACGCTATACACTACTCATCAATATGCTTGCACCATCCAGCCTCGTTGGAATTCACTTCAAATCCTTGCCTTGGCTCACTAGCCTACTATAAATCTTTTCTCTCCACTCCTACTTGCTCAAAACTCACAGGCTTTGTCATTTGCTGACGATGCTGCCTCATCATCACCTATGCTCCAGAACCCAACCTACTAGCTTGATGCTCACATAAGCTACTCTCCTTGGCTCTCCTTGATTGTAGCTATCCTTGTCAAATGGTCTCCATCGACTGTCAACATCCAGATATTGATAATGTTTTCTATTTTATTTGTGGTTTTTTTTTGTAAGCGGCCATTCTCACTTCCCGTTTTTTGGATTCACTCCACTATATCTCAAGCCCAGGATCCCACAAGAATCTCAAATATTCAGGGCCTTTTTTCCACGACCATAATCCTCTTGGTTGAACTCAAGAAGGCTAAATCTTTCTCTCTTATGGAGCTACTTATTGGCATCAAGGACGCCCAAAGACATTCAAAAAGTAGAGCAAATATATTTTAGAGCACATTCAAGGCACTCATGGACAAGCATCTGCAACAAAAAAAGCAAACCATTCAAAACATAATGTAGAAGCATCCACAACAACAAGGCATCAAAGCATTCAAGCTTTTGGGTAGAATTGTAATGTATGTAAACTTTGAGTCATCAAAACTCCTAGAGAAAAGTACAACCATTTATGCTATGCATGTCAGATCCAATCTTGAGATTGTAAGGGGTTATAGACACTGCCAAAATATATTGATAAGAGTGCTTAATTTTTGGGAGCTTCTAATTTAGAGCTTTTAAAAAAAGATTTAGGTCTTTTCAAGCTGTGGGCAGAATTGGAAAAATCTTGTATAATTTTTTTTTTTTTACTTTCAAATTTCATGAGACGACTTTTCATTTCTTATATTATTAACCTTCACTTTCCTAATTTATGTTCAAACTTCCAGTTTCCATAGCCTTCCAATTTCCACCAATTTCCCATTGCACCTCTGAATGTTTTAGCCTAAAGTAATGATTTTTTTTTTCTTTCCCAAATTGTGGTGACTTTGATGAACTCTAAAAACAAACAATATAGTCCCATAATTTCATAGAATAGATTTTCAAGCTATAGGTACCCAATAATAAATGTATTTTCTTAAAATATACATATGATGTGAGCTCAAGTGTTGATCTAGTGGAACATATGCATCAAAGTTGGTAGCATCGCATTGGGTAAAAAAAATCCAAAGAAGCCATGGATTGATAGTAACCTTGATTACAAAGAGAAAATTTGTCTATGTACTTACACAACCATAGCTTCAGACGCTCTTTGTTTTAAGAGGAAACGTAATCACCAAGGTTGGAGTCATCATCATTAATATGATTAGTTTTTCATCCATAATATGCAGTATAGGGTGGTTAATGCAGGTCTTTTCACCTCTAAAGGCACAAAATTTAGGAAATAAATTCTCGTGTAGGTACGCAAAGCAAAAAAATGGAGATCTATCATGTTAAGGTGGCAAACAAGGGGTGAGCAGTGTCCAGAGATATGCACAAAAACCTATTGAGGAGATAGGTATGGAGTGAGATTGGAATTCCATTTGCAAAATTTACCACGTAAATTCACTATGGGATGCACTTGAACACGAGTCTTTCCACTTGAACACGAGTCTTTCTCTACTTTGAAAGTCAAGGGCATGAGAAAAGCCCTCATTTAGCTAGTTAAAGGCAAATTGATTTCTCTTTTAGAGGGGACCTCAAACTTATTTTAAAGAAAAGACTTATTGTGGTAGATCTTTAATGGATACTCAATGCCAGTGAATGTCTAGATTCTTCCTTCCACTCAAGGTGAAAAGAAACAACTAAAACACAAATTTTTTTTAAATGCTAGTAACCCACATTTAAAGCTTAATTGAGGCAGGTTAGTTCCAAATACTTTCTAGAATTTCTTGGACATTTCTTATTTGTTGGTGTATTTTGATTGTTTGTTAGAGGGCTGGAAAGGGTAGACCACCTCACCATACAAGGTATAAAATTATATGAGAATTTAATAGGTAGAACAATACATAAAGATTGTACATAGTGAAATCCTAAGCTTTTGGAACTAAAGTCCCAAGTCCATGTCTTACACTTGTCTTACATGTATACATCTCCTTTCATATGTATGAAATGATGGTACCATAGATTTTTTATCTCGGCATTCAAGTTCTTTTACACTATGTGTGTATTCAATGTCTCGTTTTTAATTTTTTTAGAACTACATTAGGTGATCAAAACCATCAGTAGCTAGAGTGGCATGCAATGTCGTTTTCATTGCATCTATCAATAACTTACTTTTTAAAGCCATACTAACTAGTGTAAGTGGAGATATCATATTGACTCAACAAATAATGAAAAACATTCCTTAAGTACTACATGTGACTTGAGGAGAAAAAACTCCCCAAAGGGTGGTGTATAATTCATAAGAAACAGTCCCTCTTTATCTTTATCTAGCAGATTCATCCAAAGGTAGGGTCTATTTTTCCCCTAGATAGCACCACCAAAGCAATTTATGTAGTGCATGTTTCCATTCTTTGACTTGGACAACTGTCCCTTCCCTTGACCCTATTAAAATTTATATTCTCATTTCTTTCATGCATGATATCATTGAACTGAGCTACCACAAGGATTCTCCCAAGACACAAAGGTTCAAATAGCAGTATCTAGATATTTGTCTGCACACAAGCATTGCTTGGTGCTAAAATTGTCTCCCTCTCAAAACCAAACCATTCCTAAAGAAGAGTAATTTCCATGTCCTTTATACCCATTTGCAGATTGACCATGTGAGGAAGGACAATCTTTAAATAGATGTGAGGGATCCTCCGAAGCTACTATGCACCCAAAGAAAGTTTTTGTGCCAATCCCTTTGGTAGAAATAATATTCATAGTAGGGATAGGCTGCACAACACCTTCAAAGTGATTATCTTCATTGAACTTGTCCATAATTTACTTTCCAAATGTTGTTCATACTTTTTAGCCACGTCTCTTTTGACCAATTAACCCTCCACAATTTGATGAGTAGAGTAATCCATTCCACATTATGAATTGCACATAATTTCTAAGACTTTACTAATCATTATCCTTTCATTTTAGATTCAAACTATGTTGTACCACAAATTAGTCGACATCCTTCAACCAGCAGTTGTCGTCATTCGAGAAATGTTGCAGCTTGGAGATACCTTTGTTACTCACCAAGTTCCCTCCAAAAGGTATTCAAGGCTCCTCATCATAACTTAGAGAGCCAACGGACCTATGTAAGATGGAGCACTTGAAGTATTTGAAGGTTTGTGTCCCTTCTAGTGATGATACCACTTTGTTGCTTTTTCTGAGTGTCCCTTCCATGCAACCCCTCTAGCTTTCAAAAAGTCTTATTTGGAGCTAGAATTTTCTCATAAATTTAGCATCCCTGAGAGAAGGGTTCTACTTTATCTTGCCTTTGATTTGGTAAGGATACTACTAGCTTTGCACACATGACTTAAATTGCGTGTAGTTTTGAGTTCAATATCACAATGCGACATAGGTCCTAGGGTCTTACCACCCATTCCCATTTCACCCCACTACCATCAAGCTATGTTTCTTGTGTTATTTTTTCATAAGAGCTACTTAATAAGCCGTAAAAATTCTTTCCAATCACATTTGGCCATTTTCAAAATAGGTGAGACAAGATGTAAAGATACAATTGGATGTGAACCAAATGCAAAGGCTAGTAGGGATAAGCAGGCAACCTTGCTTGATTGATCTCTTCACTTCAAACATTCCTACTATATTGTGGCCAATGATGCCAACAACTTAAACATGAACACAGGTAGCAAGAGCATATTAAGTTTTAAAAAAAATATTATCAACGTGGGAGAAATTAATGTTATCAAACAAACTAACCTTTTCTCTTGTACATGTGAAACCATTTGATCCCATGGTAGGAAAAAGGGTTAAAAACCTACCTTTTTATTGAGTTCAAAGACATTTTCCTTATCAGCCTACAAAAAAATTACATCCCGATCATGTTTATCATGTGTAAGTAATCTGGTCTAATTCTCTCTCTCTCTCTCTCTCTCTCTCTCTCTCTCTCTCTCTCTCTCTCTCTCTCTCTCTCTCTCTCTCTGATCAAACAAGAAAAATACTTGATCGATTTCAATTTTATTAGTAGGAATCTTTTGAGATTCCAATCGCTCCTCCGGATTAAGCCCACCTTCACCTTATGGCCATGTTACCTTGCACCCCTCATCTCGTGCCCAACATGTCGTCTGACAGTCCCTCACAAGCAAGGAGGATTCCTACCCATTCTTAAACAGCCTATCGCCTTTCTCCCAGGCAGTGTGCGACACACATTTCTCCCAATAATATTCTTCTTTGCTGCATATATCACTAATTCAGTGATGTCCCTATCATCAAGCACTACCACAACACACACACACACACACACACAGATCTCCAAACTCAATCGCCTCCTTCCCCCTTGGGCCGCGTACCTAGATCACTTGTAGTAACCAACGCGCGTTGTCGTGCAGCTCCGCTGCCATGGAGAGAAAAAGAGTAGAGAAATGCAAGATAAAATTCTTTAAAGCCTACACCTTTAGTGAGCAGTGATCAGGGCTTGTTAACAGGCCAAGCTTAATGATTAATGTATGCCAGATGAGGCTTAAAAGGGCCAACATATGCGTTAATGATACCAAAAATGAGTATGCTTGAAGTGAGCACAGATGAAAGATTATGATCGAGATCTGCAGTGCTTGAAGTGCTCTATCGGCTTGTCTTTACGGCTCGTGGATTGGTGCTACGGTGAAGAAGTTATGGCAGTTCGAAGTTTGAGTCGATTGCAGATCCGTGCCGGATTGGGCAACTGTAGCTGAGGTGACAAAGATGAAATGAATGCACGGGCCTGAAGTGCTCACTTTGTGGAGCGCATCGGTCTTTTCAAATCAGCGATCGGATTTACGGTTGCCAAGATATTGGCCGTTAAAGATTCACCGGGGATCGGCTCCGTACCAGTCCGGTCGGCTCGGTCGCGGTGCCATTTGGGAATTTTGGCCTCCTCATCAGGTTAGTATGCGCTCTATGTAGTTGAGAAGTGTACGGCTTGGCAGGCAGAGTCCGGTGTCAGTTGTCGGCAATGCTGAGCTGGGTTATTTTGGCATTATTCGAGATGTCGGTATGGACAATAAAAATTCACAATGACATTGTTAGTCAAGGACTGCTGAAGAAAGATGTTGTGCTTGCCGATGCTTTAGTTGGTATGTACCCCAAATGTGGTGTACTTCTCGTAAAGTACAAAAAAGTGCTTGAAGAGCTTTGTGTACGGAATGTGACCACTTGGAATTCAATGATTGCGGAAAAATGCCAACACGGTTGCTCATGCTTGGCATTGCCTTGGCCGACATGTGTACCAAACATGATGCCTTTTACTTGTTGCAAAATATTGCATGACCGGCATGTTTGCCATATATGTATACCAGATGTGGTGCCTTAATGAAGTTTAGGGACCGGATGACCACCAAGGGACTGGCCGCCCAAGGGAATGGCCAAAAGGCCGCCCAAGGTCATTGCCTAAGGAGGGTGGCCACCCAACTAAAGATTTTTTGAATGTGAAAGAAAGAAGAGAGAAAAAGAGAGAGGGCAACAACGGCGCCGTCGTTGCCCCTCTTCAAAACAAAGCTTTAAGAAGTTGTTTTTTTTAATGGGGGGAGAAGGAAGAAGAAAAAAGGTCATGCAAAGTTAGGCCAGGGAGAGAAAAGAAAGAAGAGAAAGAAGAAGAAGAAAAGAAGAAAGAAGGAAGTAAAGAAAGAAAAGAAGGAGAAGAGAACAAGAGAAGAAGGAGGGGTTTCGCAAGGTAAGTTCGTTTTCGTCTTCGGTTATGACCATCACGAAGCAAGGATTCTCTCTCGCTCTCGTCCTCGAGGCAAGCAAGCTTTCCTCTCTCCCTCTCGAGCATGAATAAGAAGCAAGCAAAGGCGAGAAGAGGATTACAAGTAAAAGCAGAGCTTGGTTAAGAAGCAAGCCAGGTTTGAGAAGAGTCTTGTCGAGGCAAGCAAGCAAAGAGAAGCTTGTCGAGGTTAAATCGAGCAAGCAAAGCGTGAAGTGATTAAAGCAAATCAAGGTCGAGAAGAGTTTGTCGAGGCTTGAGCAAGCTAAGGCCTGGTCGAAGCGAGTGCGAAGCATATAGAACGAGAAGTTGCAGCACTGTTGGTTATTATTGAAGCATGATGATTGACACAACGAACTTACACGAGGTTTGCAGAATCTTGAAAGTAGAAGAGGCACATAAAGTGACACAAGGGATTTTCCATCATCGTAATCAGCTAATGTTTGATTAATCATTCTGTTAAACTCGATGTCGTTAACGGCCCGATTAATTCTGTAAAGCGGGAGCTTAAACTCCTAGTCAGCAGATGATCCAAGTGACGACGTTGTTAACAGCCCGCCTTGGATAAAGATTAAGTTGTACTCAAACATATTAATCAATTAATTGATGATTACGGCGATTACCAGAGTTAGTTACATCAATTGTTCTTGTTCTTTCTCTTTCTCGCCTCCCACAGCCAGAGGCCCGGTGCCTGCTTGGCTCACGTAGCGAACACATATCCCCCGACAGCGTCACCTCGGCCTTTGACAAACCCCCCCCGGAGACACACACCTGCTGGCTCCCATGGTGCCTTCCCCTTGCCACTTGTTAGCCATTCCCTTTTCTTTTCAAACCCACAACGGGGATCTCTTGAGATTCTCCCTTTAAAAAAATGGTTCCTCCCCTCTTGGGTTTCTTATTTGTCACCTCTAATGGGCTTCCAATAGGCTCAAATGCTAGAAGAATAAACTAGGGTAATGGGCACGCAGAGCAGAGGAAAACCAATTTCCACTTGAACTTTGCAAGAAAATAGTATAAATATGCTAAAATATAGTTTTATTCGCCAAAAGCGGAATGCTTTTTTTCCATGAAAAAATAGCCACGCAGGTGTTTGAGCACGCAATCCATCCGCGTGCGTGCCCAAACACCTACGTGGCTATTTTTTCATGGAAAAAAAGCATTCCGATTTTGGCGAATAAAACTATATTTTAGCATATTTATACTATTTTCTTGCAAAGTTCAAGTGGAAATTGGTTTTCCTCCCTTCTCAATTGACTTTTTTGAGGTTCCAACTAGCTCAAGGCTAAGCCGAGAAAAAAATTTCTGCGTTCATGTGAATCTACACCTACTTTATTATAAAGTTTTTTTCATAGCTTGAGCTCACTGTTCGTATGCGCGCGCGGACGAATAGTGAGCTTGGATAGTGAGCGCGGCTATGGAGGCGAGTACAATATGGCTGTGTATACCTACCACTGCGATACGATAGAGGAGCAACATGAGGTGAGCACGGCTATGGAGGCGGGTGGCATCTTTAAGGAGTTTGTGGGTCGAGATGTTGCGCTTCTCACATCTAGGGCTAAGTGGTTGCTCAACATAAGAATTGTTAAAGCTCTTGTTTATTGCAATGATCTATCAGGTACGCGAGTAAAGGCAAACGATCTTAGAGCTGGTTCAGCCTTGATTTTGGCAGGCATGGCAGCAGAGGGTGTTTCCATTATAGAGGGGGCAAGCCATGTGGACCGAGGCTATGAAAGATTTGATGAGAAGCTTAGAATGTTAGGAGCTAATATAGAGAGATTATAGTACGTCTCATCGATGGTCAGATATTTTGGGTAACATGTAGCAATTTCAGAGGTTCAAGAAGCAACAGCTGCGAAGAGGTTTTCTGTTAGTAGACCTCTTAAGTGTCAAAATCTAACTCGAGTTGCTATTTGGGTGCTCTTGGCATTAATTTCTTCCAAATTTTGGCAAGCCATTACATTGCATTTTTCCTCTGGAAAGCCATCAATAAGTCTGTATAAAACTGGTTATTTTTCGAAAAGCCATTAAATGATGATGTTTCAAGAATCAGCTATTGCGGTAGTACTGATGAGGTACAAAATTTGAGGAGTTTGCTGGAAACAGTTTTATGTTGTGCCAAGAATGTACAGTATCAAGGCGAGTCAGAGTCAAGGGTGGACATTCAAAATTCTAATTTCTTTTCATGTAAACAATTGAAATCTTGTTGAGGTTTTAGTTTGTCAATTGGTTCTTTTGTTTCACAGCCTTACATACGCACTTGACTTGATTTCCCTTTCATTTTAAATGTTTTAGCGTGCCAACCACTTAGCATGTTTTAGAATGTTTCAGACCTCGGATGCCTCTATGTTGTATGATGGGTGCGCCTCCTTTCCATTTGATCTCAAAGGGCTTTTTTTACCTTCGAATTCTATTCTCACTCCTCCTGCCTCTAAAGTGATTAGGTAAGCTCTTAATTGTTGCGATCTTAGATTTAAGCTCTATGCTCAACTTTGATGCTAAGTTGTATGGAATCCTAATTCAGGTCATTTTTAAATCACGCCACTTCCACAAGAAGATTTAGAGATATTCTCATGTAGGAAAATGGAGTCTTTTTCATTGTTTTTCATACAATCCATAACATTATGAGCTTTTGCTCAAGAGGCACCACATATCTAGCTAGGTACGATTGGGGACAGGGGACCACCGCAAGTCCCCACCCTCCAATCATACCTAGCTAGGTATGCAGTGCCTCCCTTTAGAAGCTGATGATCTTGAGGTAAGTCACAATGTGGGAATTATTGTGAGACTTTGTCCAAAACTTCTCGTGAGAGGGAAGAGGAGGTGATGAGGTTTTTAGAAATGCTTGATGACCCTCCAAACTTACACTGGAAGACACAAACTCTTTAAATTTTATATGAACATTATTAGCCAGTGAAAATAAGAAAAACCTCCATGTGAAAATTTTTAGATAAAATTTGATCTATTTGAAGGTCTTTACACTTAATTTTGTTTGTATTCTCACCTTTGAATTTAAAATTCACAAGATAGTTTTGAAATTTATAGGTGGTACCGGGAAAAATGCATCTTAAGTTACAATCGGGTCGCTTTGAAATTGAAAATTTCCGCTTGAGAGTAAGAGGAAGAGAAAATTTGCGTTTGGATTTTGAGAAAAATAGTGTAAAAATATATGAAATTAGGTCTTTACTTTTTTAAATTATCCTTTTGGAGAACTTAGGAAAAGAAATTAAAGGTGTTTCCAAACACGGTTTGTAAGACATTTGAACTATTTTCTAGACCTAAATGCAATAGATGCATAATAAACCTTTTCGAAGTCTACCACGTCTCACTCTAGTCAACCTCAACTGCTCCTACCAACAACCTCATTTGACTAGCAGATACCAAAGTCGACGATGCGGAAGCGTCGAGACCCATGAGAGAGAGAGAGAGAGAGAGAGAGAGAGAGAGAGAGAGAGAGAGTCTCCTAAACCAATCAACCTTGGCAATGAAAAACTGAGTGTGTGATACAATGTAGGCAAGAGGTTGCATATATAGCAACCACAGTAAATTGCCATACTGGCTAGACTTTGACAAATAAGTAAAATAAATACCTAAAGGCCAAAAATAAATAATGGGATCACATTGGGTAGTTCACTTGAGATGCCAGAACTCTAACACCCTTCTGTAGCTCATAGAGGACATAAATAGTAAGACCAAGCTAATGAAGAAGCTATCATGGATACTCTAGCATCACCGGTCGTGCTAGATACTCCTCCGATTTGCTACCCTCAACTTTGTACCTTAGAAGAACTCCATCTTGAGCATCGGTTGTCTTTTAGAAAGATGAAACCTATAGACCACACTAAATCCAAGAATCCCCATTCGTGAATTGTGAACACATCATGTCCAAAAATAATTCTCCAAGATAATGAACCATGTAACACATTTTGTCTATGATCCGACCAACAACAATGGATGTGCCTACCGGATGCATGTGCCTTGAACTCCAACCTTTGTGTTCAAACAATAGTGCCTAGGTCATAATGAGTGGGATGCAACAATATTGAATAGCTTCGAGAGAAATTGTGATGAATCGAAGCTCTTAACATGCCATGTGTCACAATTAGAGGCTTATCGATTCTACAACATTTGTTTTGGTGGCTTGATATCTGAGTTCAGAGTAAAATAGTTCAAATTGGAGGATCCAAAGTTCTTATTTATAGTTACATACAATGCTCATAATTTTTTGTTTGGATTTAGCTACTTCAATAGAGTTTTCTTAGTTATAATGTAACTAAATAAAAATTTAAAAAATGACTAGGATTATCCTTAAAAAAGAAGCGATGCCATCTTTGAAGTTTGATGCTTGTGGCAATTAGGTGCCTACATGTTCCACTTTGTAGCGTAAATACCCAATCAAAGATAGAAATATCCGTGACCCATAATACAACAAGCAAAAATACCCAAAAACAAGGAAAATGCCTATCATATATCAACCCTAGTCATATATACTTGAAAAGCTTGTAACCTTCAAAATCTTCATAGGGTGAAGGGGAGCCATGAACACATGACGGACACATTTTCTCTATGCTACTCCTTTTTTAGCATTGATAGGTGCGAGGATAAAGAGGTTTCTATAACATAAGGCTTGATGGGATCAACAATTTATAGACTGGGAACAACAACAATAATTGTGCTAAAGTGTATCTAAAGCAAGGACTAGTGGTTAAAGTGCAATCCTTAGAGGCAAATTTACTATATTCAATAGCTTTATAGTTTGAAATTCAATTCTTGGTGGAGACTTGAGAGAGAGAGAGAGAGAGAGAGAGGGATGGGGATGCACTTCAAGGGTTTCTTTCTAGATTAAGTGTATGGACTAGCATATAGAAGGATAAGCAAGCAAGGGTTGGCAAAAGAAATCTCTAGATTTTTTTTTTATTGGGTCAAAATATAGGACATCTTCCCAAATATAGGACATCTTCCTAGAAAAGACACTCATTTTATACCAGAGAAAAGACACTCGTGTATAAAAAACAAGTACATAAAAAGATGATTTTGTGGGATAGAATCCAAAAACATTCTATTGAATATAACTTTGCATGCAGCTTAAAACATCAATATGAACTAAAAGAATGTCAAAAGGATGTACATTTGGGAGAATTCTTGTGTGTACAATAAGCCCAATTGAGCACATAATTGAAAAAGATCTAAATTTGTGCCAAAAGCTCTAAATTAAAAGCTTACAAAATTATTATCCCCTATTGGTAAGACCACCCTATAATCAAAGCACCAATGTAATCAATATATACACAAAACGTGCTTCCATGGTATAGATGCACCTAGCATGGATTAAACCATGGGCACCCACGTGCACCATCATCAGATTCCTCCAAATTCTCAAAGCAAGGAAATTAATGCATTAGAGATGAGGCCCTAACAAAGTTCCCAGAAGAAGATGATGATTACATCTATAAGTGTTTAGACACTATCCCCAACCATATAGTTTGGAGGTAAGACCTGCACTATTTTTGCACCAAATTTGATATTTATGAGCCCTGTGTAGTTACCTCCGATGCAACCCACGTTAGAGTCCTTGATCAAAATCCATGCTCTATCGTGTAAGCTTCAGCTTATGGGGGTGTTTGTTGATGTGAGCTTTACACTCATGGTGAGAACATATCCTTAAGTCAAGCATGCACCATTTAAGTTCACACATGCTACACATTCCCTAAACACATGCTACTCACTTGATAGCCACATGCTACTTGTGGTAGCTCACACGACCCTTTCCATTTCCACTTGTGGTGCATATCCATCAAATCATTGATTGCACTTCTCCACATTGAGCCTGTAAATGGCCAATATCCAAGGCTTGTAGCTCACTCTCTCCAATTCCAGTCAATCAAGCAAATTTATTTTCATTCTATATTGTGTATTGTTCTCACTCTCTAGTCTACTCCTAATTATCTATTAGATATGGTGCAACCATGAATGTCTCATTGGTCAATCCACCATAGAAACTACACCTTTGAAGTTGATCATTTTGGCAAGTGGCCACTTTTTCCTTCTATAGCATGGAGGGCCAACAATGCCCATATATCCCACTACATCATCTTTCTCTCAATCTACAATATCTTTCCATCACTCCTTGTTGCTAGCCAACTTTTCATGTTTCAAAAGAGTTTTTTCTTGTTGACACGAGTCCCCTCAGTGTTACCATATATTTGTGGTAGTGATGTTGATGGCCAGCTTTCGAAGCCGCGGCCGCGAGAACCAACCCCACTCAGGGAGGGAGCTTAATAATAAGCAACAAAGAAAAAAAACGTTTTTTTAAGCTGCATATGCCGCCACCACCCATCCCATGCTCATGCTCGCCAACAATGGGCCGCCCCTTCCTTGGCATCACCTGCCCCCCTCTCCTCCATTATCAACCTCTCCCTCCTTGATTATCATATGCAACCAAAAACCCTCTCTCTTCCTCTTGTTTGTCAACCTACAGGGGGCCGCCATGCATGGGACAACTCTCTCTCTCTCTCTCTCTCTCTCTCTCACACACACACACACACACACACACACTATATGGAAGACAGTATGTGACAACAACCCGTGATATTATGCACACACACACACATTATTCACACACACATACATACACATGCTCCCTCATCCTCTCTCTCTCTCTCTCTCTCTCTCTCTCTCTCTCTCTCTCTCTCTCCATCAAGTGTGCTATATTAGTGTTACTTTAATCACTGATGTCCGTATCCTAACCGCTAACAGCTAGGTGGTGCCCCCTGTTCACTTCTCGGGACAAGTTCGGCGTGTACGGTCCTGTCGTTGAGGCCGTTGGGGTCCATTTTGCACTTTGCACTTGTCATTTGGTGCCCCCACTGAGGAGGGCTTCTCAAAAACCTTCAGTTTGCAATGCTGAAACAATGCGCGTCATCAACCATGGACAAATGGCTGCGAGAATTATCCAATTGGAGAATGGAGGAGGAGGAGATTGAAGAAGCACGAACCCCCTTCATCAAAGTGCTGCTGTCGGAATATACCGTCATAAACATCCACGAGGTAAGTTCTTCGTCTCGCATCTCTCGCTCTAATTTCAAATCAAGAGCCACCCAAGGGAGGGCTGCATGTTGCTCTCATTCTTGTCACCCACCGCACTCTATCAATGAGTGCCGTCAACGAAGGTAAAGAAGAAGCGGAAATCTTCTACATTGACGTCCATCGCGAAGAGGTCATCCATATCAAGAAAGGAAAAAGGTTGGTAAGTCCTCTCTTTCCCAAGGAATCTGCAAGTAAAGGTATAGCCTCTACTCCTAAGTGGCCCAAGGGGTTGCTCGGGCGAAAGGAAAGGGAGGTCTAGGCCAATCCTAAGTCACATGACCCCAAGGAAGAAGAAACACCTTGGCATGTGAGTGCTTTGAGTTAGGAAAGCAAAATCGTGCTAATCTTCCAAAAAGAAGGCCAGCCGAAGCAAAGCAGCGGAAGGTCGCCTATCGATTTGCATGGTGCATGTGAGTGATGCCAGTTCACTTTGACAACCCCAAAGTAGAAGTAGTAAGGAGGTTCCCATGCCCTAGAGAGGAGTGGTTTGGCTACTGTCCTTGCTTCTTTGGAGGGTGAGTAGAGGGTCTTCCTTCTCTCCGCGTACAACTCATCCTGAAGACACTATCTACCACGGGTGAAACCCAGTGGGTCAGAGACGAGTTACAACTAAATGGTGTGGAGTTCATGCAACAAGCCAACTACGGTAACTACTTGCAATTGCTACTAGCTAAAAGGCTAGGAGTGGTCAAACACGTCCCCATCACTCCGTACGTGCTGAGTGACGAAGGGAAGGTGGAGTCTATGAAGGGCTTTGACCTCCTGTGGATGTGCCAATTTGTCAACACCGGCATGGTAAGGGTGTAAGTAAGTACTCTACACTCTGTGCATCATGGATAATGGACCAACCACCTTTCCGTTCAGGCTTCTGCAACACATGTACGTAAATATATATGTAGATAGGAAAATCTTCTATCAACAGAAGATTGTGTATTTGTTTGGTGTTGCGGTGCTAGGAGAGATCCTTAGCTCCCCAAACCCTATTATCCTCCCCGTGCTGGATTACCATCACTCTTTCAATGTTTCCATTTTCATCGTGTTCTGATCTATCCACCCAACTATGTAAGAAAGCCGCTATAAGCCGTTAAGTCATTTGTGTTTAAGAAAAAAAAAGTTCGAAAGAAATCATGTTTTTTTTGCAATGGCAAATGTTTCTTTCCCAACCTTCATGGGTAAGGTGGGGGAAGATGCTTTAGACTTCTTGGATAACCTTGAAATAGCGTGTGTCATCTTTGGAGGGATGACGATGCTTCACGTCTGCGCATTTTTCCACTGCTAATGAAAATGGAAGCAAGATCATGGTACAACGCCTTGGTGCAAGCCACCAACGAGAGGTGGGATGTGCTAAGAGTAGCATTCCTAAGGTGTTTTGGAGAAGGCACCACATCCAAGAAGCTATGGCAATTGCTGATGGAGTTGAAGCAAGAAAGTATGGCTGAGTATGCAGCATACAAATCAAAGTTTGTGGATCTATGGAGACGATGGGTTGCATCGTTGAGGGAGGGTGAAGGGTCACCCAATTTCCTAAAGAAAGACCAGCTTGTGGCTGGTTTATGGCCAATTCTTAAAGAGAAGGTGAAGGGAAGGTTTCCTGCTACATATGAGGTAGCAGTTGAAGTAGCCCACCTTAAAGATAAGAAGTTGCATCTACAAGCCAGAACTACCGAGGAAGAGGAATAGGGAAGGGCCCAACCACACCTAGTTGCATCTGCAGTAGCCGTCCAGAGGAGCCTAGCCATGGGAACCGGTTGAAGATCAAGAAGACCTGCTCAACCGAATCACCAACCAGCTAAAGAATCTTTCAGTACATCTGGTGCAGCAAGGGCATGCACCTGTTAGAAAACCAGAGCAAGGAAGAGGGAAGCAAAGCTAGAATCAAGACTACCATTGTTACAATTGTGGAGAGGACGGCCATGTCATGTACTACTATCCTCATCCAAGAAGGCAGAACTTCAATAGAGGAGGAAGATAGAATCAGATCTCTCCACCAGGGGCGATAGCGCCACCACCTAGGCAACTAGGGACGATTACATCAGTCCAAATCCTTTGACCACCCGTACAACCACCCACCACCACCACAACCTCTCATTCCACAGCTACCTCCACCACCCTGGAAACCAAACAGTAAGTGTCATTAGCCTTGAAGCTAAGGAAAATGCAAAGGTAGAAGAGCGTGTCAAAGATAAGGACAAAGGAAAAGGAAAAGTAGAAGAGGTGGATGCCATGGGAGTGAAGCCTGCCAGGCACGAAGAGGCCTCTCAAAGGGAGGACAAGATGAGAGGAAAAGGCGAGTCTAGAAAGCAAGCATCTAAGCCTCTGTGGAAGATCGACATTTTGGATTTTTCACTGGGGGAGTATGTTAAACCATATGAACTAGTTCAAGATGTATTAATGTAGGGTCCCAAGATAACCTGGACCCAATTACTCCATCTTGCACCAAGGATGAGGAGACAATGGATGAAGATGGTGAGTACAATAGAATCAAGACCAAGGATAGCTGGGGCTATCTCTGGGAGGAATCTTGACAACATCCTACCTATCATGGATGCCCACATCAAGGGGAAATGTATCTCAAAAATCTACATAGATGGTGGTGCACAAATATGTGTCATGAGTGAGAAAATGATGCACCATCTATGCCAAGAGGTAAGTAGGCTGGCACCTTGCCAAGCTAAAATGGCAAATAATGTCAAATTGAAGTGTGTAGACATTGTGAATGCAGTCAAAGTGAAGGCATTTCAACACAGAAGTAGAGGTAGACATTTTTGTCATGCCACACAAAGGGGAGGGCTACCCTAACATTCTCTGAAGACCATGGATCATGGCTACGGAGGCTAAGCAGGATTGGAGTACTGGAATGATTCAGATGAAGGATGCTAAGGGAAAGTTCATAGTCTACAACATGAAGACTGGGAAGCAACACAACATGATCTTGGAAGCATCGGAAGATGAGTTCACCAATGACTCTTCGACCACCTCGGGAGAAGAGACGACAATAGCTGAAGAGAGAAATAGTATCATCGAAGTGATGGGAGTCATCCTCAGAGATCCAAAGAGATTGACACAATCTAAAACACCACCAAAGAGCCAAGAGGGACCATCAGGTATGCAATCCTTGGTGGATACAGTAAGTACATTGGATGCTCTCCACTAAGTTAGCTAGTGAAGATAGAGAAGAATACATCTCTATGCTAGGAAACTTTGCCACACTGTTCATTGATGGTTATGACAAGATCACAGGCATCACATTGGGGCAACACCGTATAAGACTCAAGGAAGGAAGCAAGCCTGTAGTGCAAAAGCTCAGAAGGCTTGGGGTAATTCAACAAGAGGCATTGCTCAAAGAGGTAAGGAATTTGCTACAGACAGGTTTCATTTACCCCGTCAAAGACTCAGAGTGGGTCTCTTCAGTGGTAGTCACACCAAAGAAGAACGATAAGTGGAGGGTTTGTGTAGACTACAAACCTGCAACAAAGAGGGATCATTTTCCCCTCCCATTTATCCCGTTGAAGACTCTGAGTGGGTCTCTGTAGTGGTAGTCACACCAAAGAAGAACGGTAAGTGGAGGGTTTGTGTAGACTACAAACCTGCAACAAAGAGGGATCATTTTCCCCTCCCATTCCAAGATGATATTCTCAACGAGGTAGCAGGTCATGAGCGTTACACAGTATGTGATGGCTACTCAGGCTACTTCCATATAAGTGTTGTAGAAGAAGACTAGAAAAAGATAACTTTCATAACAACATGGGGATGTTTTTCTTATAGTGTGATTCCTTTTGGCCTCACCAATGCTCCGGCCACATTCTAACGCTATGTAAATTTTGTCTTCCAACCATACTTTGGTAAGTCAATACGGGTTTTCATAGATGATTTTTGCATCTACAGTTCTTGCTCCCTCCATTTGAGCAAGGTCTATGATGGCTTGGCTAGGCTATAAACCTTGGGTGGCTAGCTTAATGTAGATAAGTGTCACATTGGTGAGAGCAAGGTCACTCTTCACGGCCATGTAATTTCAGCCAAAGGAATTGAGGCTAACCCAAGCAAGGATCAAGCTTTAGTATCTTTGTCATCACCCACAATAGCTAAGCAATTGGTATCTTTCCTTCAGAAGGTAAGGTATTTGAGCAGGTTCATCCACTTGCTCTCTCTAGTGGTTCTCCCTTTACAACAAGTCACCCATAGAGATGTCTTCTTATGGAGTGAAGAAAATGAGCAACAATTTAGCAAAGTGAAACAGATCCTGGCTACACTTCCCACCATTGCCCCCCCTAGATGGGTGAGCCATTTTATGTTAACCTAATTGTAGGGAGTGATACACTTGGAGCCATACTAATACAAAAGGACCCCCAAACCTCTTTCATGCATCCTATCTACTTCTCTAGTCGCGTCATGACCCCATCAGAAAAAGGATTCACCACGATACAACACATGGTGCTTGCATTGATTTTTCCCACTACAAAGTTCTGCTCTTATCTATTGCCTAGACTCTTTGTTATTCTGACAATGGAAGAGGTCTTTCTGTATGTGATGCAACACATGGATTTGTCTAAGTGGCTTGCAAGATTACAAGAGTTTGATTACACTATGCAAGTAAAGACTCCACCAGGGCTAGTCTAGCATGTATTCTTACTCATCGTCACTATGAGAAGAAGTTAAAGGTCAGCACAGATAAGGTAAATAAGTGACACCAATGGTGGAAATTCCTAAGCTAGGAAGAGCTCATTCTCTTTTCTTTGATGGAGTTTACAAAAGAACAGTGGACCAGGCTGCAACTCACATCATCATTTTCAATGAGAGAAAGGAGAAGTTCTTCTCTATTGGGCAATTACTACACTCCCACTCCAACAACGGAGCAGAGTACGCGGCCCTAATTTTTGGTTTAGAACAATGTGTTTTGCAAGGGTTTCAACGCCTAAATGTGTTTGGTGATGCCATGCTCTTGATAAAGCAGATTAATGGCACTTGGATTTGTAAAAATTAGGGTTTTCTTGGCCATTTATGCGAAGTTAAGGATTTGTTAAGAAAGTTTGAAGCAGTGCAATTATTTCTTGTCCCTAGGGCAGAAAATCAAGAAGCGGATGCTCTAGCCAAGGAAAGAATACAAGATGTGCCCATAGGAGCAATCAAATTGAAGCTGCCCCTCTTTCAGGGTAGCGATGCTATGCCTGATATCATCAGCTTCATAGATACAAGAAAATGTCTTAAAGGGTATACCAAGGGTCAGAAACAATGGCTTGTCCAAAAGGGAACAAGATACCGCCTTATAAACAACACCTTGTACTATAAGGGCAAAGACCAGATCCTCAAGAGAGTGCCAGTCTCTAGTGAAATCACAGAGGTAATCTCAAGTTTCCATGATGGTGTTTGCGGCGGCCACTTTGCTCTAGATATTACCAGTAGGAAGATTCTGCAGGTAGGATTCTCTTGGCCTAGTTTGAACAGGGATGTGCATCATTGGTGTAAAACATGTAGAGCTTGTCAAGTATCCAGTGATCGAACACTAACCTATGAGCCACAGACTCCTATCATCTCATATGGGCCATTTGAGAAGTGGGGAATAGATGCAATTAGTCCTTTACCAAGGGCCCAATCAAGTAAACTGTACATTCTAGTTGGTGTAGACTACATGACCCAATGGGAGAAAGCAGTAGCCACCACACATATTACAGCCCAAGAAGTAGCAAAGTTCATATTTGAGCACATTTGTTGCCGCTTTGGCACATCTCTGGAGATAATATCTAATAGAGGGCTAGGTTTCAGAGGCGACTTGGTGGGAGAACTAATGAAAACGTTAGTCATTACATGTCGACACTCCACTCCTTACTATCCATAGTGCAATGGTCTAGTGGAAAAGGTAAATGGAATGATCTCTAAGATCATCACAAAGCAGGTGAATAACGACACAAGTGATTGGGATAAGCATCTCATGGTCTCTCTTTGGGCCCCCTGCACAACATTCTGAACATCACTAGGTTTGACCCCTTTTCATATGGTATATGGAAAGGAGTCCCTTCTACCTATTGAGGTACAGATAGCCAGCTTGCGAGTCATGGCTAATCAGTTACAGCGTCCAGTTGCCCATCTCTGTAACCACATGTTGGATCTAGAAAGGCTTCAGCTAGATAGGGAATATGCAATTAACCACTATGCAACGCAAGCAGAATGACGCCGACTCACATTCAACCAAGGGTTAAGGAAAAGGGTCTAAAGAAAGGCATGTTAGTGTTGAGATACGACAACAGATTCAACACTAGGAAAGATAAGAAGTTTCATCCCAGATGGGGAAGGCCATTCATCATCAAAAAGCAATACACCAATGGCAGCTACAAATTGATGGAAGCAGATGGCCAAATTCACAAAACCAGAGTCAATGGATGGAGGCTAAAGAGGTACTTCTTAGGTTTGATCCAGAGTTCATGCTAGATGTTTCAGAAGAGGGAGAACCCTCCAACTCTGCTCTGCTGAAGAATCAGAAGCAGAGCTAGAGGCATGAATGCCTCTAGCCAGAAGGGGAGGGCTAATGATAGCCGGCTTTTGAAGCCGCGGCCATGAGAACCCAACCCCACTCTGGGGGAGCTTAATAATAAGCAACAAAGAACACTACAAGAGGTACTTCACATTAGCAACACTCGAAGTGTGACGCTCAAAAGTGAAAATCCACGGCGTCGCTATGGGCATCGTTATTTTCTTTGTTGCGTAGCGACGTCTAGAGCGACGCCCATAGCGATGCCGACAGGGGTAAAAAATATTCCTAGAGTGCTGAAAACTCAGATCTTAGATCTGAGTTTTGACGCTCAAGCGAAAGAGGTAACCCGCGCTCTCCTTCTCTCTCTCTTTCTTCCCCCCCCCCCCCCCCCCCCCACAACACACACGCACACACACACACACACACACAGTGTTACTTTAATACTGTTGATTTTTGAATTAGCTTACTTAAAATAGACCACACATAGACCTAGCCATTCTTTTGAAACCTGTTGGGGGTGGTTTATATATATATATTTTTCTGGCAATAATAAACACACACACACACACAATTCCTTACCCGGGGCAGCTTAATTACTTGAGATCCTACTTAGATCTACTGTCTTATATCATCACCATGGGGCATAGCCCTTGTAGTTAACCTATGTAATGTGTCATGTTACTACCTCGTGCGTGCCCGAGCATGAATACATTTGGGGATTCCTCTTGATTACACCTCGAAGGCGGCCTCACCATCCCCGCTGTGCATCTCCCCACTCATGGATATCTGTGCACCAAATAGAGCAACCGTCCTCATTCCTTCCTCTATTTAAAAGGTGAGGGCGTGTCTTTGCCCCTCATATAGCACTGATAGTGTTCATTATTTTGCATCAAGCGACTGCGTGACTGTTTCTACACTCAAATAACACAGGTAAGCAATTTTTTTACTGTATGGAAATATTTGTGCTGCTATGTCATAAGGCATGACACTTTAGAGAAAAATCCTTGGTATCAAAGAATGTTGCAAAAGGGTATATCTTCTAGGAATGATTTAAACCCCAATTGGGAGGTTCTGAGCTGTTTTGCGTTGTTTCTGTTGATGAATCTTATTGGGTATTTTATGTGATAATCGGTGTTGTCGACTAATGTGAGTTCATTACTTACTTTTGATGCAAACTGTTTATGTGGTTGGACCACTTGTTTTGGTAAGGTCTTTTTTACTCTGGGTATTGGTACATGCATACATGCTGACTAAATTGCTTGCAGACTGCTGGTACTTTTCGGGTATGGCTCTATATCTAGTTAAAACCGTGTTTGTTCACTAAAATGGCAAGAATGGAAAAATAGGTTGAAGGGAGGGACTGTTTTTTCATTTACATTGGCTTTTGGAAAAGGGGTTTTTTCTGTCACATTCGGAAGTAATCGAGCCTACCTTGGGTGGGTCATTGAGTATCAAGAAATAGCTCTGATGTTTTTTGTGATACATTTGGTTTTTCACACTCATAGTGTACTATCCAATTGCCTTGACTGGCCCTAAGAATGGCGTCTCCATGGTTACTTACAAAGGTTTGAGGTGTTTATTGCGCACTGATTGAGTGGTTACACATATAGATGGTGGTATATCTCGTTTCTTACTACGTACTGTTTTGGTTCTTAAAACAAATAAACACAGGCTTTTTTAAGCCGCTATGCCCTATTGCACACCATGGCAATTTTGGGTCTTTACATAGCTAAAATAAGGGTTTACATTACGACTTTTTTTTATTAGCTCCCACGAGGTTTCTCTCTTTTTTAGCTTTGGATAGTAACACTTTAAAACGATATAGCTCTTTCTTTGAAAAAAATTTCTAGGATAGAAGTAACGCATGGTTTTCAACAGTGCTCCTTGTCTTCTGGATTACTCTCTGAAATACATTGAAAATGATGTAACAAATGCAGGGATAAAGTATAGTCCATTCACAAAGATAGGTATCTAACCTTTAAACAAATTTTAAATACTTGATACTTTAAAATCAGAATTGAAGTTTCTTCTTTGAATGGTACTTTCATAAACTAATAAAAAAAAGGAAAAAGTAAAAGGGGATGTTTCACACACTTGGATTGGAAGGGGTCGTGGCCTTCTAATCAAAATGATACATTTTTTAATGGAGAAGAGGGAAGCATGTATATTTTTCAAAAAAATACTATGGACTGACTGCATTTTTTTAATGATATTTTATTATTGTGCTTTTTAAACAATGCACAATTTTTCGTGCTTTTTAGATTCGTTTTCTAGAACAAATATACATGTTCTAAACAATGTCCAAAACCACCCGGTAAGTTTATACGCAAACGAAGAACGGATTATCAACACAATAAGTGTCACACATAAGTTGTTGCATCATTAAACAAAATAAACAACCATGCCAATAGTGTGTGATCAAAAACTTGAGAGCATACTACTTCATTAAATAGAGGGAGGGGCAAAATGGAGTTGCCTATTTTTGATAGAAAGTAAAGGGTTCATAGCACGGGGATTGAAATACGGGGTTGACTAAGTATGAAGGCAACATCCATCACAATGAGTGTGGGTTGATGTATTACCATGTGCTCCTTAGGTTGCAGACCCCAGACATGCACATACACATAATACATGTGCTTACAAGCAATGAATGACTTTTGAGGTATCACCCTTTTCTGGAAATTTGGACATGTACAGCTTGGCTCACCTTTGATATGAACATCATAAAAGCTTTCGTATACGAAACACAACATGTTTCTTTTGAATTATAGAGACTTCCTCTAAGAAGGTTCCAGCCATCACTGCAGCTGCTTCAACCCTTTTTTGTGCTTCTTTTGAAATACCATGCCTCCACTTCGTTGCCTACTACTTGAACCTCCTTCTCCACATAATGAAGAAACCCTATTTTCCTTGTACTTTAGTGTGCTAATACCAACCACTTGAAAACCTGCTATTGTAAGACTAGCAAGCTCTTCTCTTGAGACTTTTGTCCCCCTTGCAATGGGCCAAATTATAGGGGCTACTGGTACCTCCTTCACCTAATTTTTAACTGACTTTGTGTGCTCCACATCATGATTGCAAAACCATAGCCATTGCTCTATGGTTTTGTCTTTGTAGCATCTTTTTGACCAAAAGCATGGCACAACCAAACCTGTACCATGACTATTTCTTGACTCCATGGTTTCAAATTTGATATGATGTGGACGACCATGAACTTTGTGTTGTTTCGACTCGACTACATATTCCGGATGATGAGAACTAATATCTTTTCTTGTCTCTCTCTTCTTTTGTTGCACGGTTTCCTTGTCACCATGCAGTGTGGGATCTTCATACATTGGGGTGCCTGCTACAACTCCTTGCACCACCCTTGCAATGATAGCTGGACTTGGAGTTTTTTGTCTCTCGACTCTTGAGAGCATAGATCCAAGTGTGGGACCCGTGCCTATATAACGGCCTGTCAAGAACCTCAAACGCTTTGCACATTGTATATACGAGTTTAAGACATCGCTAACACATGCATCATATAATGAAATCTTTCTTCTTCCCCCTTCAACAACCAACCAGCTAGCATGAATGCTCTCAGACAAGTTTATACTTGGAATTTGTGCCTGCTCCCATCGACTTTTATTAGCATATCCACAAAATTGTAGTTGAGTATTTGAACATGGTTTTTCTTGGATAACAAAGAATTAAAATATAAACTCACATTCTTGTTGATGTTTCCCTAATGCTCAATTTTTTGTTCCCCCCATTATTAAACCATCGTTGAAGCACCTCTAAGTTCTCTTTTGGAACATGAATCAACCACCAATCTTTGGTATGGCTTGCGTTAATTGTAGCCTCTTCTACAATTGTTGAGAGTCTCCATGCTTCACACATTGCAATGTGCTCATTTTGCTTTGGTGCAAACACAAATTTTCTTGTGTACTTTTGCAAGCTTTGCTCCCAATGGAAAAGGAAAGAGTGCTCTCTACCTTCCATAATATTACGTGGGCCTCCATTGTACACTTTCCTTATTGCCAATCAGTTTGCCCTTGCCTCATCTGACATGAACCCTACAAAATCAGGCGGTTCTTGCGCACATTGAGCCATGGTAGCATTCAAACTTTCCCAAAGCAATAATTGAGACTCCCCATCCTCCTCTTTTGCTTCACAAATTTCAATAACGTGCAACGCTCGCATTCTGGACAAATATGATGCAAATGTTAGGACAAACCTTTTGAAGGATAAATATTTCATATTTCCAATTAGAAACAAACTTACCCCGGATCATACACGGAAGACGACATTGTTGCCCATCCATCTATCCTATGTGTATGATCAAAGTGAACCCAAGCATTCCTCAAGTCCCCTTGCTCAGTTTGTCCCAATCGGTTTACTAGGTCCACACCTGATGCAGGACCTTTTGTAGACATCTTGAAAAGATAACATTTTTCTCTTCCATTGCCTTGTCCTGGGAATCTACTACCATGGAAAATGGGAAACATACAATGTCGTTGTAGTTGCAAAATATTGTCATATCCTTCATCCATCTGAACACATTGCTTCACCTTTTCTTTGATTATTAGACCTTTAAATCTACATGCAATGTCCATATTAATGTGAATGGCATAACAACCAAGAAAAGAAACATAAGACACATGAATCCATGCATACCCATTGTTTTGCACTATGGCATCATCTCCTCCAGAAACCAAGTAAATCTCGATCAGTTGTGACTTCTTCACCCTCTCTCGTTAAAGATTCAAACAACATTTGTCGAGCTACTAGCATTTGTATCCCATGGTCCACCTTTCTCTATTCTAAGAACTCTGCTAACCAATTTCTGCACTTTTGCTATATTGGCTCTTGATGTGCCTGGTTCAACACTATGCTCATGATTGCCAATATGAAGTACCATTCGAGTCAAACTCTCATCCAAAGGGAAAACATAATAGATCATAGCCTTGCATACATCAATGCATGTCACGGTTTTTTGGCAATAGTTATAGTAAATTTTTCATTTACCCTCACCAACAGGATATCCCTTGCTTAGCTGCCTATCCAAGTGACACTGAAAACAACTGTCATTGAACTTCTTCTCATTCATGTAAAATGGACAAGAGAGGTGGGGACATTGTAGATTCCCAAGGAAATAACTTAGCATCACTATACAAGCTATTGTCATATTTGTTTGGGATGGTCATGTCTAGAGATGACTACTATCGTGTTTTTGCTCCATCCCATCCATTGTCTTCATTTTCCCAAAAGTTGCAGGAAACTCAAAACACAAACAATCATTATAGGTGGTGGGAAGTTCAACTACCTGTAGAGGATTGCCGCACATCTTTAACATCTTCTTAAGTCGAGGTGCCCCTTCTCCATTTTGTATCCAATGAACAATTGACATAGATGGCCTACCTTCCATTTCTTTAGATTCACCATCAAGTTGCAATACTTCCACACACGCTTCTCCATCTGCAGGTCTCATATCATCTAGCTTTGTTGTTGTGTCCTTTGCGTAGTTTATCTCCAAGCTCTCGCTCTTCGATACATAAACACACTTTGTGGTGTGTAATAATATATATTTGGCTGACAATGAACCATCAATCAGGTAGTGTTCATTGCCTACATTGTCACAATGTGGAGTCATAGAAAGCTCAAACTAACTATCATCTTCTTGAATAATTGCATGTAGTCCGTGGAAAACAAATGAAGGAGGTAACAAACTTTGAAGATAGTGAGAGCCTAGCAATGTGTTACCGTTGTGCAATGGAATATCAAGTGTGACAGTGTCACCAGCAATGTGCCAAGCGAGCAGCACAGAGCTTGGAGCACTCATGAGAGCTATGGAGTAGCACACTGTAGCTATGGAGCACCAAAGAGCTATGGAGCAACACAGAGCTCTGGAGCTAAGAGAGGAACAAAAATGAATGTAGTTCACATAATGCAATAAGTGGGAAGATCTCACAGAATAAAATGAGTGATTATGTGACATGAATAAAAAGTAATGGACATTGATTGTGTAGCCGTCAGCACGGAGAGAGAATGATTCACTATTTTTTTTTTCTCTTTTTATTTGAGAACTTTATGGAGCATATAATATTTTCATTAATTTTTAATTTTTTAAGAGTGCTTACGTGCAAACACACACCCAAACACAAAAAATAGTTCACGATGATAGAATCACCTTGTGGGTTTCAAGAAAGTTTTTGTTTAATCTAGAAATTTTTAATTCATTTTGAGATTAGTCGTAAAAAAGACCTTGTAATTCATGAAAATTTTAAAATAAATGAATGGCATTTTGACCTTGGAAATTTCTTGGATAATATAGTCTATCAGCAATAGAAAGCTATTTTAACAAAATTTTCTCCTTGGTTACAAGCGTAGAAGACCTCCAAACTTTGATTTTATCAGGAGTTTATTTTTACCTTTTCTCACATAATGGATTCAAAATTTGCAAACAGTCTCGAATATTTTTAAAATACAGTTTTTATATTGTATCTATTTGCACCTTCAAAAATATATTAGTTTTGTTACTAATTTTTAGTTATTGAGTCAAAATTACAAAAAACATAGGGCTTGTTAAGCTCTCCAACCATCTGCTTGCAAGTGGATGATTAGAGAGCTCAAACACTTACTACGGTTAACTACTTATAGGAAATAGTGTCTTGAAATTGTGATTTGAAGTCTATTATTATCTTGAGAAAGAGGTTAGTTTTGGTATAGTTTTGTCCTTAATCTCCCGTGGAGGCTTTTATAATAAAGGTGGATAAGTTTATTTTGAAATTTTATGAAAAAACAAAGAAGACTTTGTCAAATTTTTTTTTTCTTATACTTAGAATAATTTTTTGCTTTTGATAAATCTTTAAAATTTTGAATATTTTATTACTTTGAGTGTAGTTATTGAGTAAAAATTACAAAAAACATAGGGTTTGTTAAGCTCTCCAATCATTCGCTTGCAAGCGGATGATTAGAGAGCTCAAACACCTACTACGATTTAAGTAGTAATAGAAAATTCTGATTTAAAGCGTACTGTTATCTTGAGAAAGAGGTTATTTTTAATGTCTATTTTTAAATATTGCATCAAAATTACAAAAAATATAGGAGTTGTTGAGCTCTCCGATCATCCGCTAAGCGGATGATTAGAGAGCTCAAACACCTACTACGGTTTGACTACTTATAGGAAACAGTGTCTTGAAATTTTGATTTGAAGTCTATTCTTATCTTGAGAAAGAGGTTGGCTTTGGTATAATTTTGTCCTTAATTTCCCTTGGAGGCCTTTATAATAAAGGTGGATAAGTTTAGTTTGAAAATTTATGAAAAAACAAAGGAAACTCTGTTAAAGTTTTTTTGTTTCTTATACTTTGAATAATTTTTTGCTTTTGATAAATTTTTAAAGTTTTAAATAGTTTATTACTTTGAGTGTAGTTATTGAGTCAAAATTACAAAAAACATAGGGCTTGTTAAGCTCTCCAATCATTCGCTTGCAAGCGGATGATTAGAGAGCTCAAACACCTACTACGATTTAAGTAGTAATAGAAAATTCTGATTTAAAGCGTACTGTTATCTTGAGAAAGAGGTTATTTTTAATGTCTATTTTTAAATATTGCATCAAAATTACAAAAAATATAGGAGTTGTTGAGCTCTCCGATCATCCGCTAAGCGGATGATTAGAGAGCTCAAACACCTACTACGGTTTGACTACTTATAGGAAACAGTGTCTTGAAATTTTGATTTGAAGTCTATTCTTATCTTGAGAAAGAGGTTGGCTTTGGTATAATTTTGTCCTTAATTTCCCTTGGAGGCCTTTATAATAAAGGTGGATAAGTTTAGTTTGAAAATTTATGAAAAAACAAAGGAAACTCTGTTAAAGTTTTTTTGTTTCTTATACTTTGAATAATTTTTTGCTTTTGATAAATTTTTAAAGTTTTAAATAGTTTATTACTTTGAGTGTAGTTATTGAGTCAAAATTACAAAAAACATAGGGCTTGTTAAGCTCTCCAATCATCCGCTTGCAAGCGGATGATTAGAGAGCTCAAACACCTACTACAGTTTAAGTAGTAATAGGAAATTGTGATTTAAAGCTTACTGTTATCTTGAGAAAGAGGTTAGTTTTAATGGTTATTTTAAAATATTACATCAAAATTATGAAAAATATAGGAGTTGTTGAGCTCTCTGATCATCCGCTTGCAAGCGGATGATTAGAGAGCTCAAACACCTGCTACGGTTTAACTCCTTATAGGAAATAGTGTCTTGAAATTGTGATTTGAAGTCTATTAATGTTATCTTTCTATTTGAAGTCTATTGTTATCTTTCTATAGGTCCTTAATCTCATGTGGAAGTCTTTATAAGAAAGGTGGAAATTTTATTTTAAAATTTCATGAAAAAACAAAGGAGATTTTGTCGAAATCTTTTTGTTTCTTATACTTAGAATAATTTTTTGCTTTTGATAAATCTTTAAGTTTTAAAATTATATAAAACTATAGGACTTGTTAAACTCTCCAATCATCCGCTTACAAGCGGATGATTAGAGAGCTCAAACACTATGTTTAAGTACTTATAGAAAATAGTGCCTTGAAATTGTGATTGGAATTGTATTGTTTTGGTATAATTTTAAAATATTGCATTACAATTACAAGAACAATAGTAGTGTTTGAGCACTTTGATCATCCGCGGACATCCACTATACAACTAAGTAGATATATTGTGATTAGAGAAATATTTGTTGGAGAATTTTTTTTTGACAATTTTTTTGTTTTTAATACTTAGAATAATTTTCTACTTTTGATAAATCTATAGGTTTTGAAAAATTTTATCGCTTTTTTATAACTTTGTTAAGCTCTTGAGAAAGAGGTTAGTTTTGTTGACAATTTTCAAATATTGCCTTAAAATTACAAAAAACATAAGAGTGTTTAACTCTTTAAGTACTTATGAAAAATCATGCCTTGATATAGTGTTTAGATCTTTAAGTTTTGAATATTTTTATTACCTTGATTTTAGTTATTGTATCACAATTATTGGACTTGTTAAGCTCTCCAATCATCCGCTCGCAAGCGGATGATTAGAGAGCTCAAACATCTACTATACACTAAGTGCTTATGTAAAATAGTACCTTGAAATACCGATTTCAAGAGTATTATTATCTTGAAAAAAAGATTAGTTTGGGTGGATATTTTAAACTATTGTATTAAAATTAGATAAAACATAAAAGTTTTTGAGCTCTTTGATTATCCGCTTGCAAGCGGATGACAAGCGGATGATATGAGAGCTCAAACACTTACTCTACACTAAGCTTTTAATTTCATTGTTGTGTAGAAACAAAATAGACTCTATCCATTTTTAAAGTTTTTTATACTTCAAATATTTTTTGGTTTTGCCAAGCATCTAACTTTTGAATATTGTATGATTTTTATATTGTATTTAATGGTGCCCAAGAGAAAGAACACAAAAAGAAAGATCCATGTCTCTCAACATAATAGCCATGATGTGAACATGAATTTGTGTTCAGGATGTATTTCTAAAATAATGATAGAACATGATGCATCATCACGTGTACGTCCTTTACACACTACCCCTAAAAACAAAAAACACATACATGACAAAAAATGTGTTTTCATTGATGATGAATCCAAAGTGGATGAGGATTCTAATCATATAGAAGGTATGTTTAACCCATTGCCATGGTTTATAGCTTTGACTACTTTTACTTTTGTTATTTTTACGATTTAGCTTTTTTTTAATTTCTTTTTGTAGCGGCTAATTTGGATGAAGAATGTCTTGATGAAAATGAAGAGGTGAGTAATGACAGTGATCATGGGAGAGAGGATGATGGTAAGGAGAAGAAACATTCAAGACAACTGGGAAAACAAGTTTCTCTTGGCTTGATGAATGATGTAATGAGTTAGTTTTATGTGAAGAAAAGGACTACGCCTCCTCCTATTCCTCTATGTAGATTGGTGGCTCATGAAGCTATTAGATTTGCTTCATGAGCCACCTGCTTATCTGATTTTCTTTTGACTCATCTGCTTATCTTGAAACTATGGATCATTTTCTTGTTTCCATGGAGGGTGCTAGAGAAGATATAATGCCAGTGACAACAAGCAACCTTGAAGAGTGGGGACCTGTATGGTGGCAAAAGAATGATGAGTTTGAGAGAGCTCTTGGAAAAAAGTGGAATGACCTAAGGGGTAAGAAATTTCTGGTTTGGGATGGTAACCACAGGTTGAAGACATGGTGGAGATGTTAGCAGGAGTTTTTTGGAGCAAGAGATTGTGCATATGTACATACACATGCATGGTGAATAGAATAAAGAATTGCCCATTTTCCTAAGCCAGGTGGTTACGTGGGGCCCACATATGTACACGTAGGACAACACGTACATCGTGCATCCATTTTCGTCGTTACCAGTACCAGTGTATTTTTTCTACAATAATGACGAGTTGGTAGCACGTAAAACTTCTCGAGGAAGCTATCCGCGGGCCGACGACATGAGGTAAGCAGGTGCGTCAGATGGCATCTAGTGGCGTCAGGAGGTCGAATGGGGTCAATATTTGCACGTGGATAAGTACAGACACGACGTGGGTGTTTTCTTGTGATAATTATGCAGAAAGGTCATCATGAGGACCATATTTTGGGGTCACTTCACGTGATGGCGGGATGCATTATTGAAAAGAAATGAGTGCCAGGTGTGCGGATGATGCAAAAAGGTGAAAACTATGCACTGCGAGGTCAGTTTTTGGCATGTTCGGGGTCGGTTTGAGGTCATATAAAATTCCAATGGTGCCCAAGTAATAAAGCTAAGTGTGGGAACTGAAAAAACTGAGAGAAGACCAGAAAAAATGTAAAGAAGAGAGGAGGAACAGCCGCAGGTGTGTTTTTGCTCATTTTGGAGCCTGTTTTGGCCGTAAACTGCTCATCCGAGGTCGGATTTGAGCACTTTGACATTGTAGACTGTGGTTTTGGGCCGTTCCGGATGCGATGGTGCTGTCCATTTTGCCAAAATTATTCACTCATTTTCTGCTGTTTTGGCTGTGTAAGTTTCTCCTATGAGCGAAGCTTCTGCTCCAATTTGTGATTGTATCTGGTATCTTTTACCCATATTGTGTGAGTTGTTTGCCCCATTGGTGTTGGCCCAAGCTCATTTGTATCTAAACATCAGAAGTTATCCTCTTTTGAGCTGAGTCTTTTGGGTGTGTGTGTGTGTGTGTGTCTGTGTGGAGTGGGCAAGTGGATAGTCTCTCTCCTCTCACTCCATAGGTGTGTTCCCTGTCTCGGCCAGGTGTGTTGAGTGAGACGACTGGTTCCCCATAGTGTGTGTGTGTATCTTTCCAAGAGTGTGTGTCGGGTCGTTATAGAGGCATTCTGTGTGTTTCCATCCCGCTCACATTCTTTTGGTGCCCCCACTGAGGATCTTCTTCGAGTACCTTCTGCTTCGAGATTCGGGATTACAAGTTACAGGTTACAGGTTACAGAGACAGGTATAGGTACATGTACAGGTGATTCAAACAAGTACAGTTAGCTGGAGTTTAGTGCTACATTGACAGTGGGAGTCAGTTGTAGCTGCCGTGGGTATGCATCAGTTGGCGCATGTTTGAGCGCATTGTCTGTTGGTATTGTACGTTACTTGTGGAAACTGCCATTGTACGCCTTTGTGGAAACATACTTGGTTTTATTTTGCAGTCCCATCCATTTCTGAGACTTGGTCTGGAAGATAGTCATTTCTGAGACTTGACTATACGCGATTTGCATTAGCCTTCATGTGAGGGTCGATAGCGTGAGGTTTTATTGAGCTGGGGGATTCTCAAATGTGGAGATCCTTTCGGTGATACAGGTAGCTGGAGCACCCTTTTCGTGACCTCGCCATAGGCTATGTACTAGTGATTCCTACTTGATGCTCGGGTTCTATTGTTGGCAGTTTATGCATACATATACAGTCTATATTTTGGGTTCTCACTGCTCTACTTCTGGGGAAACTCTGTCAAAAATTTTCCAAGTTATGATGGCTAGTTTTTTAATCTTTTGAGCCATTTATGCTGTTATGCTGCTGAAATTTTGGCAAAATCAGAGGATAACACAGGTGTGACTTCTTGGGAGCTACATGGTTGGCTTTAATGGATGATCAAAATGGCCCTCAATTCACTCCTTTTCATTTAACTTAGAGAATCCAAATAAATGTTCATGTGTCCAGGAATATTTTTTTCCAGCAATGCATAGTCTTTATGTTCGGGCCAAGAAGATTAAGAGAGATCCTGGAATGTCCTTTGCCTGTTGTAATTCGAATGATTAACTACGAAAACTCATTTGATGTGCATGTGTTTGTCCTTATCTAAAGTTGAGCTACATTGAAGTTTCTGGGGATTGGGTAGTGAAAATTTTTGGGTTCTTGCACGTGTGTTCGAAGGGGTTCTCAAAGCATCGTAACTTGGGTAGCCATGGCTTTCTCTTATCCGGAGTTTCATGGAAGAAGTGATGAAGATGTGGAAGATTTTTTATAAAAGATGGAGGTTGCATGCATTAGCAACCAGATTCATGACCCTGCGCAGATGTTACGCCTTCTCCAAATTTGTTTGAAGAGTGATGCACGAGTTTGGTCCAAAGCATTTGAAGAGGAGTTGTGTGTGGCTGATCCACCTGTAAGATTCATTTGGGACAATCTGAGGCATGGATTGGAAGAGGAGTTTGTGAAGATAGAAGATCCTAACAAAGTGTGGCAAGAAGTACAAGGCTTGGTGCAGAAGAAAGGTGAGCCAGTAGATGCGTACATACGTAAGTTTTCATTGGCATGGGAATGGATGTGCAAGGCCTTAGCACCACAGGTACCCCCACCTGACATGATGAAGAAGGACAGATTCTTGACTGGTCTTTGGGAGAATATATGTTGGAGAGTGGAGCTAAAGAAGCCTAGGACATATGAAGATGCACTAGAGGTGGCAAGGAACAAAGAGTGGAAGCTGAGGAAAATGAGCCAATTAGGGGTGGAGTCTTCGCCCATGAGGTCTGAATTTCAGCCTATGGATTCTTCGCAAGGTCGCATGCCAGGGGTTCATCATGAACCAGTGGTTTCTGTTACTCCTCAGGTTATTCCAACAATGGTCACTACAACAATGCAAGATGATGGGCTAAGGCAAGATATTAGGCAAGTGGTAGATTTAATGAAGAATCTCAGCCTAAACATGCTAGGTCAAGTGGGAAATAATCGAGGTCGAGGGAGGTTTGCAAATCAGCCAGGAGGTGAAGAAAGGCCCAGGAATGGTGTAGGACAAAGCAATGGTAGGTTTTGGAGGCAGACACCCACATGTTATAATTGTGGAGAGTTGGGCCACATCAGCCCGCAATGTGATAAGCCACCAAGGATGGGGGGAGACATGTATCCATTTCCAAGACAGGTGCTAACTAGGTCCAATGATTATGGCATCAAAATTAAGGGAGATGAAGGAACCAGTGGATTGACCCAGGAGGAAAAGGGGAAGACAAAAGTGATAAGTGTGGTTACCTTGGAGAAGGCATCAAAGCTAGAGGATACATTAGTGATGCCTATTGGGAAGAGGACCATAGAGGATAAGGAAGGAAGAAGTACCCCAGGTCCTAGCAAGAAGAAGGGAAAGAGACATGAAGGCGAAGATGCCAAGGCCAAGAGGAAAAGAAGGGCTCATCACAAGTTTCATGTTTCAGATTTTCCACTAGGGGATGGGAAATTAAGCTATGACTTGAAGGAGGATCCGACAAGCAGGAAAGTAGATGTTACTTTTGGGCATCTTATAGAGATGGTGCCTAAGCTAAAGCGACAGTGGAAGAGGATGGTTAACCCAATGGAGAAAGAGCCAGAGAGGGGTTCAGTGAAGGTGTTGGCAATGGATGAGCTACCAGACATTTGTCCAATAGTAGATGTGTGGCATAAAAGAAAAAATCTGGGACAAGGTTATGTTGATGGCGGAGCCCAAATATGTGTCATAACACACTCATGCGTTGAGAAGATGGGTCTTACAGTGAGTGGGGTGTCAGGTTTTCAGATCAGATTGGCAAACCATCAAAAAGTAAAATGTTTGGGTGTTGTAAAGAGCTTAGAAGTGGAGGCCTATGATGCAAAGGAAGTGGTTGATTTTCATGTGATGCCAGCAGGGTTGGGAGTATATCCTATTAAATTGGGCAGACCATGGTTATGTGTAGTGGGAGCTGTTCAAGATTGACGACGTGGTACTATTAGCCTTTATGGAAAGACAGGTGCCAAGAAGCCATACAATATGGACACAAGGAAATGATTGGAAGAGCTTTATGAAGATGAGGATGAGTCTAGTGATGAAGACTATTCCACGGTGACAGATGAGGACAGTGATAGCACTACCAGCAGCGATGAGGATGCTGATGTTGCATTTCTTTTGATGGATAAAGAAATCCAGGAGTCTGGTTTAGTTGCATTTGCAAATGAGGTTGAAGATGAAAGTGAAGGGCCTTATGAAGTGATTGAAGGGCTGATGAAAAGCAAGGTTGAGTTGTCAAAGAAGCAGGAATTGATGACACAAATGATCAGTGCAGACCTCTCAGCTATGGAGAAGAAGATATATTTACACATGCTTGTCTATGCCAAAGTAATTGATGTTTTTCTTAATGCAAAGTTGATATATGGAATCTCTATATGTTTTCCTTGGGAACCAGGGGGAAGCTTGATTAAGCTTTTGATGCAAGGAATGCCAAGTGTTTTTGTGTGGGATCCAGGTGGAGTGAATATCTCTTTTTGTTGCTGTTGAGCATGAATGCTCTAGCAGACTAGGGGATGGGCAAATTATGTCAGGAGTTTTTTGGAGTAAGAGATTGTGCATATGTACATACACATGCATGGTGCATCGAATAAAGAATTGCCCATTTTCCAAAGCCAGGTGGTTACGTGGGGCCCACCTGTGTACAGGTAGGATAACATGTACATAGTGCATCGATTTTCATCGTTACCAGTACCAGTGTGTTTTTTCTACAATAATGAGGAGTTGGTAGCACGTAAAACTTCTCGAGGAAGCTATCCGCGAGCCGACGACATGAGGTAAGCAGGTGTGTCAGATGGCATCTAGTGGCGTCAAGAGGTCGAATGGGGTCAATATTTGCACGTGGATAAGTACAAACAGGACGTGGGTGTTTTCTTGTGATAATTATGCAGAAAGGTCATCATGAGGACCATATTTTGGGGCCACTTCACGTGGTGGAGGGATGAATTATTGAAAAGAAATGAGTGCCAGGTGTGCGGATGATGCAAAAAGGTGACATCTATGCACTGTGAGGTTAGTTTTTGGCCAGTTCTTGGCCCGTTTGAGGTCATCTAAAAGGCCAAGGGTGCCCAAGTAATAAAGCTAAGTGTGGGAATTGAAAAAACTGAGAGAAGACCAGAAAAAACGTGGATAAGAGAGGAGAAACAGCCGCAAGTGTGTTTTTGCTCATTTTGGAGCCTGTTTTGGCCATAAACTGCTCATCCGAGGTCGGATTTGAGCACTTTGACATTGTAGATTGTGGTTTTGGGCCGTTCCGGACGCGATGGTGCTGTCCATTTTGCCAAAATTATTCACTCTTTTTCTGCTATTTTGGCTGTGTAAGTTTCTCCTATGAGCGAAGCTTCTGCTCCAATTTGTGATTGTATCTGGTATCTTTTACCCATATTGTGTGAGCTGTTTGCCCCATTGGTGTTGGCCCAAGCTCATTTGTATCTAAACATCAGAAGTTCTCCTCTTTTGAGCTGAGTCTTTTGGGGGTGTGTGTGTGTGTGTGTGTGTGTGTGTGTGTTTGTCTGTGTGGAGTGGCCAAGTGGATAGTCTCTCTCCTCTCACTCCATAGGTGTGTTCCCTGTCTCGACCAGGTGTGTTGAGTAAGCCGAGTGGTGCAAACAGTCTCGAATATTTTTAAAATATAGTTTTTATATTGTATCTATTTGCAACTTCAAAAATATATTAGTTTTGTTGCTAATTTTTAGTTATTGAGTCAAAATTACAAAAAACATAGGGCTTGTTAAGCTCTCCAACCATCTGCTTGCAAGTGGATGATTAGAGAGCTCAAACACTTACTACGGTTTAACTACTTATAGGAAATAGTGTCTTGAAATTGTGATTTGAAGTCTATTATTATCTTGAGAAAGAGGTTAGTTTTGGTATAGTTTTGTCCTTAATCTCCCGTGGAGGCCTTTATAATAAAGGTGGATAAGTTTATTTTGAAATTTTATGAAAAAACAAAGAAGACTTTGTCAATTTTTTTTTTCTTATACTTAGAATAATTTTTTTCTTTTGATAAATCTTTAAAATTTTGAATATTTTATTACTTTGAGTGTAGTTATTGAGTAAAAATTACAAAAAACATAGGGTTTGTTAAGCTCTCCAATCATTCGCTTGCAAGCGGATGATTAGAGAGCTCAAACACCTACTACAATTTAAGTAGTAATAGAAAATTCTGATTTAAAGCGTACTGTTATCTTGAGAAAGAGGTTATTTTTAATGTCTATTTTTAAATATTGCATCAAAATTACAAAAAATATAGGAGTTGTTGAGCTCTCCGATCATCCGCTAAGCGGATGATTAGAGAGCGCAAACACCTACTACGGTTTGACTACTTATAGGAAACAGTGTCTTGAAATTTTGATTTGAAGTCTATTGTTATCTTGAGAAAGAGGTTGGTTTTGGTATAATTTTGTCCTTAATTTCCCTTGGAGGCCTTTATAATAAAGGTGGATAAGTTTATTTTGAAAATTTATGAAAAAACAAAGGAAACTCTGTTAAAGTTTTTTTCTTTCGTATACTTTGAAATTTTTTTTGCTTTTGATAAATTTTTAAAGTTTTAAATATTTTATTACTTTGAGTGTAGTTATTGAGTCAAAATTACAAAAAACATAGGGCTTGTTAAGCTCTCCAATCATCCGCTTGCAAGCGGATGATTAGAGAGCTCAAACACCTACTACAGTTTAAGTAGTAATAGGAAATTGTGATTTAAAGCTTACTGTTATCTTGAGAAAGAGGTTAGTTTTAATGGTTATTTTAAAATATTACATCAAAATTATGAAAAATATAGGAGTTGTTGAGCTCTCTGATCATCCGCTTGCAAGCGGATGATTAGAGAGCTCAAACACCTACTACGGTTTAACTACTTATAGGAAATAGTGTCTTGAAATTGTGATTTGAAGTCTATTAATGTTATCTTTCTATTTGAAGTCTATTGTTATCTTTCTATAGGTCCTTAATCTCATGTGGAAGTCTTTATAAGAAAGGTGGAAATTTTATTTTAAAATTTTATGAAAAAACAAAGGAGATTTTGTCGAAATCTTTTTGTTTCTTATATTTAGAATTTTTTTTTTCTTTTGATAAATCTTTAAGTTTTAAAATTATATAAAACTATAGGACTTGTTAAACTCTCCAATCATCCGCTTACAAGCGGATGATTAGAGAGCTCAAACACTATGTTTAAGTACTTATAGAAAATAGTGCCTTGAAATTGTGATTGGAATTGTATTGTTTTGGTATAATTTTAAAATATTGCATTACAATTACAAGAACAATAGTAGTGTTTAAGCACTTTGATCATCCGCGGACATCTACTATACAACTAAGTAGATATATTGTGATTAGAGAAATATTTGTTGGAGAATTTTTTTTTGACAATTTTTTTGTTTTTTATACTTAGAATAATTTTCTACTTTTGATAAATCTATAGGTTTTGAAAAATTTTATCGCTTTTTTATAACTTTGTTAAGCTCTTGAGAAAGAGGTTAGTTTTGTTGACAATTTTCAAATATTGCCTTAAAATTACAAAAAACATAAGAGTGTTTAACTCTTTAAGTACTTATGAAAAATCATGCCTTGATATAGTGTTTAGATCTTTAAGTTTTGAATATTTTTATTACCTTGATTTTAGTTATTGTATCACAATTATTGGACTTGTTAAGCTCTCCAATCATCCGCTTGCAAGCGGATGATTAGAGAGCTCAAACATCTACTATACACTAAGTACTTATGTAAAATAGTACCTTGAAATACCGATTTCAAGAGTATTATTATCTTGAAAAAAAGATTAGTTTGGGTGGATATTTTAAACTATTGTATTAAAATTAGATAAAACATAAAAGTTTTTGAGCTCTTTGATTATCCGCTTGCAAGCGGATGACAAGCGGATAATATGAGAGCTCAAACACTTACTCTACACTAAGCTTTTAATTTCATTGTTGTGTAGAAAAAAAATAGACTCTATCCATTTTTAAAGTTTTTTATACTTCAAATATTTTTTGGTTTTGCCAAGCATCTAACTTTTGAATATTGTATGATTTTTATATTGTATTTAATGGTGCCCAAGAGAAAGAACACAAAAAGAAAGATCCATGTCTCTCAACATAATAGCCATGATGTGAACATGAATTTGTGTTCAGGATGTATTTCTAAAATAATGATAGAACAGGATGCATCATCACGTGTACGTCCTTTACACACTACCCCTAAAAAGAAAAAACACATACGTGACAAAAAATGTGTTTTCATTGATGATGAATCCAAAGTGGATGAGGATTCTAATCATATAGAAGGTATGTTTAACCCATTGCCATGGTTTATAGCGTTGACTACTTTTACTTTTGTTATTTTTACGATTCAGCTTTTTTTTAATTTCTTTTTGTAGAGGCTAATTTGGATGAAGAATGTCTTGATGAAAATGAAGAGGTGAGTAATGACAGTGATCATGGGAGAGAGGATGATGGTAAGGAGAAGAAACATTCAAGACAACTGGGAAAACAAGTTTCTCTTGGCTTGATGAATTATGTAATGAGTTAGTTTTATGTGAAGAAAAGGACTACGCCTCCTCCTATTCCTCTATGTAGATTGGTGGCTCATGAAGCTATTAGATTTGCTTCATGAGCCACCTGCTTATCTGATTTTCTTTTGACTCATCTGCTTATCTTGAAACTATGGATCATTTTCTTGTTTCCATGGAGGGTGCTAGAGAAGATATAATTCCAGTAACAACAAGCAACCTTGAAGAGTGGGGACCTGTATGGTGGCAAAAGAATGATGAGTTTGAGAGAGCTCTTGGAAAAAAGTGGAACGACCTAAGGGGTAAGAAATTTCTGGTTTGGGATGGTAGCCACAGGTTGAAGACATGGTGGAGATGTTAGCAGGAGTTTTTTGGAGCAAGAGATTGTGCATATGTACATACACATGCATGGTGAATAGAATAAAGAATTGCCCATTTTCCAAAGCCAGGTGGTTACGTGGGGCCCACATATGTACACGTAGGACAACACGTACATCGTGCATCCATTTTCGTCGTTACCAGTACCAGTGTATTTTTTCTACAATAATGACGAGTTGGTAGCGCGTAAAACTTCTCGAGGAAGCTATCCGCGGGCCGACGACATGAGGTAAGCAGGTGCGTCAGATGGCATCTAGTGGCGTCAGGAGGTCGAATGGGGTCAATATTTGCACGTGGATAAGTACAGACACGACGTGGGTGTTTTCTTGTGATAATTATGCAGAAAGTTCATCATGAGGACCATCTTTTGGGGTCACTTCACGTGATGGCGGGATGCATTATTGAAAAGAAATGAGTGCCAGGTGTGCGGATGATGCAAAAAGGTGAAAACTATGCACTGCGAGGTCAATTTTTGGCATGTTCGGGGTCCGTTTGAGGTCATCTAAAATGCCAATGGTGCCCAAGTAATAAAGCTAAGTGTGGGAACTGAAAAAACTGAGAGAAGACCAGAAAAAATGTAAAGAAGAGAGGAGGAACAGCCGCAGGTGTGTTTTTGCTCATTTTGGAGCCTGTTTTGGCCGTAAACTGCTGTCATCCGAGGTCGGATTTGAGCACTTTGACATTGTAGACTGTGGTTTTGGGCCATTCCGGATGCGATGGTGCTGTCCATTTTGCCAAAATTATTCACTCTTTTTTTGTTGTTTTGGTTGTGTAAGTTTCTCCTATGAGCGAAGCTTCTGCTCCAATTTGTGATTGTTTCTGGTATCTTTTACCCATATTGTGTGAGCTGTTTGCCCCATTGGTGTTGGCCCAAGCTCATTTATATCTAAACATCAGAAGTTCTCCTCTTTTGATCTGAGTCTTTTGGGTGTGTGTGTGTGTGTGTGTGTCTCTGTGTGGAGTGGGCAAGTGGATAGTCTCTCTCCTCTCACTCCATAGGTGTGTTCCCTGTCTCGGCCAGGTGTGTTGAGTAAGCCGAGTGGTGCCCCATAGTGTGTGTGTGTATTTTCCCAAGAGTGTGTGTCGGGTCGTTATAGAGGCATTCTGTGTGTTTCCATCCCGCTCACAACGTATCAAAGAAAGTATGTCATTTTCTTACATTTTCTAATTTCTTTGTTGTGAATGATGCTTCTATATGAATTTTATATTTGTTGTTTTAATATACAAAGTACTCCAATAATGCGAAATACCATGTGAGTGTGAGGTGCCAATTTATACAAGTACCAAAGGCAAAGGAGGCAGAGCTTCTACTCGCCCTAGACACAACCAATTTGTAAGTGACTTAACATTGCTTTACTCCATGAGAAGGAAGTGCTATGCCTAACTATTCACTTCACATAATTTATTGTTGTAAATAGGATTTCTAGAGCTCATGTGACTCCAAACAGTGCTCATGAGTTGTACATGTTTGAAAAGTTTGGTGTTGCCAAGAAAGAATCTATTGTAGATAGATTGACACTCGAAATGAGGAAGTCGACAGAAGTTGAGATGAGTGTAGAGGCCCGATATTATCATGGTGTTCCTCCTTGGTATAACTCTCCTTGTGGATTGATTTCACAACTTGTTTGGAAGGTGACTACTCTCTTTTTTCTTCCTTCCATTTATAGTTTTGTGTATTTCTTGATGGCTACATAATTAATTTATGATGTAAGGATGAATTTCAAGCATTCCTCTCTAAAGAAAAGGCAAAGATTGAAGAATTTTGTTTAGATGAGGCCAAGAGGAAGAAACATTAAATAAAGCTACTAGAGTGGAGGAGGAGCGGCTCAAAGATAGAGGCTACACGTATCTATGCATTGCAAATCCCCATAATAAAGAGGATTTATTCAAAGTGTTGATTGGCATAAAGTGGGAGGATACAAGCATGTGTAAAATTAGAAGAGACAAGTTGTACTGCCTTACAAGTTCTAAAATCTCTCGTAAAAGGTATTTTGGATGCATTTATTTGTCTATACTTGATTTTGTTCAATGTTTTCTTTAAGTTTAAGTTTGTATATATTGTACGAAGAAAATATTGCTGCAACTCTGACAAAGTCCAAAGACCCCTTATGTACTCAATTTCAATATTGTAAGGCATTTCGGACTTACATGAAGAAAGAAACATATTGGGCTCATATTCACTCTGAGGCCTCTCTTTTAATCCAAATGATACAAGTTGCAGGGCCACAATTACCAAATTCATTCAATGAATTCTTCAAGATAAGCTTGAAGAATCATGTTGTGCAGGTAAACATAAAGTGAAATATAAGTTAGAATTTATGAATATATTTACATGTAGAGTAATTGTGAGGTAATTACATGCAGGCTTTTGCATATCTTATGGATGGGGTGAAGTCTTGGATGTTGCAGAGAAGATGCCTGAGCTTGTGTTTTCAATGAAACGACTAGTGTATAGGTTTGACTCTAAGATTACTTCTCTATTGATGGTGATTATTGAATTGTGATATGCATGCACTAGAAGTACTTCATTCTATACCTTACACTCCTCATAGAAGCTTAAAAATGGATGGTTTGTATATTTTGTGTCATGAAATTACCAAAATAAATTAGAATATATAAAAAATTTGGTGGCTCGATTTTCTTTAATATTGCTTTGCCTTAAATTCCACGTGGAAGCCTAAGATAGGGTGGCTTTAATGGTTATTTTTTGAAAAATGATCTAAAAAACAAAGGAGACTCTGCTGAAAAATTTATGCTTACTTAATTATTTTCTTCTCTCAATACTTCTCGTTTCCTTTGTTCTTTGATAATTGTTGCAAGTGGATTTTGCAATGTGTTGAAGAGGGAAGATTGGGTGAGATTTCAAAATTGACAAGAGAGTGGGTTGATGTTGATGATGAGAGCAATATGTATTCTCCCTCCTTGATTGAGAAAAATATGAGACCATGAGAAGCACGATTATGTCCTTGGTGGCTAGATTATGTGACTGGTGTAATCCCAAAGCAAGAGAAGGATTTTCATGAGAGTAAGTTCTTAAAACCATGTAAAATATTAATTTATGAATGTATGTGTGTACTTTCAAGCCATGCATATGATGATAGAAACAATGATGCTTGTAGGATTTGAGCAAGAGACCCATAGTAATAAATAATTGGACGCACTTACTACACCCTCTTCTATGGAGCATCAAGTAACTAGCGAAGGAAGTGACGAGATTGAAGCTAGTAAGAATGCCGCAAAAGCTACCCAAGGTAGAAAGTCCAATGTGAGGACTACTCAAACAACCACAGGAGCTACTTCTTCTCCTTTTGTTGGCATTTTGGACAAGAAAGGTAAAGGGCTTATGGAACCTCCTAGCACCTCAAGTTATCCAAAGTGGATAAATGCAGTTGAGGTCTCTTTAGCACCTACTACCTCCTTTGTTGCAGAGTCCTCTCTAGGTTGAGAGAGTTGGGAGAGATGACCTATGACATGTTCTGTTGGTAAGTTGTCTCAAATAAATTTGAATCTAAAGTTACTTGCATGTAAAGATTGTTAGAAAGTTACCACTATAAATAATGGTTGCAGGATTCCAGTACCAGACTTTCGTTGATGCTCTACTTGTTGATGTGACTTAAATTGATAGATTTGCTCTAATTAGGTAAATGCAACGTCCATGAAACATTAAATTTAGTATGTTTTCCATATATGACTATAAAAAGTTTTCTAAATAGCATCAACAAGTTTTTTGCCACTCAAAAGACGCATTTTTATAGCAAAGATGGAGTGCCATGTCGAGAGGTAGCTCGATTGATATTTGAAGATTTTCCTACGGGTTTATTGGTGGACGCCCTTGGTCCTATCCCTTGGGGTAAGTAAAATTTTATTATTTTAAAGGGTAATAAGAAAGTGACTTGTCTTATTAACATTTTTATTTTTTAGAGGGCATGACTATTCCCAAGTGGAATACTTTCTCGTCGGGTTTGTTAAGGGGTTGCATGGATCTTGCTTGCGAGTATTTGGCCGACGAGAGCTTCTTGGTCACCATGTGCTTAGCTGAGTACATAGGGGAGTTACTTGTGGATGCATCAAGAGTGGGGCTTGTGCTTCATCGTACTTGGACGCTTGTGTGTGACTCCAAGGCATATTGACATCCCGTCAGTAGAGAGGCGGTAAGATCATTGATGTTTTAGTATATCTTGTTTTTATGTATTTGATGGTAAGCTTCTAAATTTGATAATATCATATTTACAATTTGTATATTCAAATAGGTGCTTGATCTTATAATGTGTCTTTGGCAACGTGTTGGTCAAGCTATGCTGAGCTACGACAGAGAGAGTGGGGAGAAGATTTTGGAGAGGTTGTTTCCAGCATACCGTAGCTATGTATTAGATGATTGTGTTTTCCCCACAGAAGTTGATGGTGAAACTGTTAGAGGTGGTGCGGAGAGAAGTAGTGTATTTTTCGACAAGTCACTTATCCTGTATGATGTTGATTTGAATGGTCCTTGTATTAATTAAGTTTGACACATTGTTTCCACCACTTGCAAGAGTAATGGTGTTCATTTCTATGTTTGTGACATGGTCAGGTGGTTGCTAGCAACATTCACAGAGTGTTGCGACTATGTCCTGGATGTTTGCAGGGTGTGGTGGTTTGGGGAAGGCGAGTTCAGAAGACCTGAGACATTGCATGTGTTTAGAGCTAGATGATGTACTCTATGAGCAGTTTCTTTCTTCCATAGTGTGTGGACCCGTGCCAAGCTAAGAGGGAGGAGATTGTTGTGAGAAGATCCATACATTTGATTTTGTTACTACTATGATCTATGGATTATGTACTTCTTTTACATTTTTTGGGGTGGTAACAATGTGTACTATATGATTGATGTCACTATGTTTACAATGTCTCTATGTTTGGCATGTCTCTATGTTGGTTTGAGAAAGATTTAAGATCACCTTGTGAGACTATCTGTCATACTTTCAATTTCTTTTTAAAGAGCATACTTTTTCTCTAGGTGGCTGCTAACAAAGGTTTTATTTGAAGGATTTTTTGTTAGTCTTTTCATTGTTTTGAACATCCTTAATCTCTTGTAGAGGCCTTTGTGATAAAGGTGGAGAGATACTTTTTGGAATTATTACACTAAAATGAAGGAAACTCTTGCAAACATTTTTTCCTGCACTTTAAAATTTTGGTTTGTGATTCATATTGTTTACTTTTGGCCTAGTGTGCAAGTTTTGTCTTCGACAAGGTCATTTAGGCCATGTTGCACTGCAAAAGAACAGAAAAGTAGTACAAACTTATATGAAGGGTTTTTTATTAGTCTTATGTGTGTGTGAACGTTCCTAATCTCTTGCAAAGTCCTTTGTAATGAAGGTGGAGCCGTACTTTATAAAATTTTTAAAGCTAAAATGAAGAAAACTCTACAATTTTTTTAAAAACATTTGTACTTCAAACTTTGGTTTTAAATTTATATTTGTTTACTTTTCGCCAATAGCTGTACGTAAATTTTGTCTTGGACAAGCTCATTTAGGCCATGTTGCACTGCAAAAGAACAAAAAATAAGTACTAATTGCAAAAGCACAAAACACGAAGCTCACAAAAAATAAATCCCCCTATGGACTTAGCTTGTAAAGTTATAAAAAAGTTTGTAAGATGGACATGGATAACAACTGGTATGGTCCATTGATACCTGTAAAACACATCCAAGGCTAACTGAATTGTTGTCTTGTTTGGATGGATGCATGTAAGGACTCTATCTTATCTTGGAAGGTTTTTTTGACTTTGGCAAGCTGTCCTACACTGGATGGAACACTCACTTATGATTTGGAAAGTTTTTTTACTATTTGTATACTAAAAGGGGACCTCTTTCCTACAAACATTGTACTTAAATAATTCTAATATTGAGTTGTTTTTGTACTTATCTATTCTTTGTTCCACTGCCAGCTGTCTTTTGAATGTAAAAGTTCAATTATGTCTTATTATCTAAGATTAAACAGCTACACACACATCCTGTACATAAGTTTTTCTTTCTAGAGAAACTGGGATGCTGGCTTTGGAAATTATCTTCAAAATTGAGTTCTAGGTTGGACCCACAGTCTGTAATCCCTTGACTGGTTGACTGGTGTTAGGTGTTCCTTCTTAGACTCTATTTTTGGTCCCATGCTCTCGGCTACTATAATCTTTGACTTTGCCAATTTAAGGTTTGCAGGCCCAAAACTACACTTACTGTTTCTACTTTTAGTTATGCTTATATTGTTCCTTTTTCAGGATTGCATACCCTATAGAAAGACAGCCCGCATGAGCACTAAACACAACCCTGAGAATCATGCAAAGATTCTCCAACAGATTAAGCTATACCTTAAGGACCGTAAACCAAAGAATGCTTTGGCAGTTAGAACTGGACCCTTCCTCTCTAGGAAAGCCAAAGACTGTATTACTTACTACAGTAAGTAAAAAGTAAACTTCTCCACACTTTTCTAAAATATTGCAGACTCTTCCTCTCTCACAAGGATTGGAATTGACCTCTGAGCCCCTCTCAGTTGCCACATCTCTTGTACTCAGATGTATTAGCAGCTTGGATACTTCTCAACTAATATATGACGGTGGTGTAGCCAAAGTTGTTCAAAGCTAGCAGGTGGTCTATGCCATGCAAAGGGTGCAGTTGAGTGCAGTGCAAAAGGCTAGGGCAGGTGCTAAGGCCCTTGGCAGCCAAAGGGTAGCGAGAATGTATGCTTAAAGCGACTTTTTAGGCCAAAAGTGTTGTAGGATGGTCCAGATGGTGATGGCAATTCAAGGTGTACAAAATGCCAAATCAGTGTCCTAGAATGTAGTGTTCAACGTGCTCTAGAAGTCGGTCCAGACGGCTCGTCAAACGAAGCCCCGGTGGGCAAGATACAGAAGTTTAAAGTTGGAGTGAGTAGCAGATCCCCGACGGACAAGGAAACTGGGGACAGGTGGCCCGGGCTGATGTCAATGCATACATTTGTAGAGCTCAAGTTACGGAGCATGCCTGTCTTTTCAAAATGCGAATCGGAGTTCTGGATAACAAGTTATGGCCATCAAAAGATTTTCAGGGGGCCGGGTTTGAGCCTACTTGGCCACATTGGAGGACGTGCCATCTGGCATCTTTTGGTCCTCGCCAAGGTTCTTGGTGGTAGTGTGCATCATGTGAAGCAAGCACAAATCAACGGTGCATCGATAGGATACTCAGTCAGCTAGATGCGGTAGGACGAAGTCGGGAGGTAATGCCAAGAGGAAAGTGACAGATGTTTTTTTTGGTTTTTTTTGCGGCCTCGATGACGGCGTTGAAGATCTCCAAAGGTGGAAAGAGGTAGGTGATTTTGCAGAGGGGAATAAGGAGTATTATTGGGTTTTTACTGCTTGGAGATCGGGTCCGTAAGCAAAATGGAAACTTGACCCAAAGAGGGCCAGGAAAATTGACCTAAAATGGAATTTCCTATACAACTCTCTTATGGAAAAGGAGGGGAAAAAGGGGTCTAGTGGGTAGTCAACGGGTAGATGCCACGTGGCATCCCATGACCCCACATGCGGGTGTGCGGCGGTTGAATTCGGGGTACAAGGGTTGGAGCGCGAGCCTCATTGGGTGTGTGTGAAGCGGAGAGCTTGAAGCTCATTGGCTATGGCACCGGGCGCCGCTGGCAGTGCATGGGCGGTCCGTGACACATCGCGGCTATTTTGAGTGGAGTGAGTGGTGGCGGCTATGCGTCGGCGGCGCTCGTTGGGACTAGTGGCAAAAACCGGTGGTTGGTAATGCTGATGATGTGGCACTCTGGGAGCAATTGATCCCGCGGCCCTTGGGGCCCCAAGCTTTTGAAGTGAAGAGAGAGGGCAATAGTGACCTCACTATTGCCCCCTCCTTGCATGGAAGAGGGTGATCCCGCGGATAGTGAGGAGAAGGCTCGAGCCAAAAAGTAGGTGCGAAGGGAGGGTCCCACAACGTGGGTGGTAGGAAGGGCCGTCCCGGCAAAGTTGGCCAAGCAAAAACAAAGGCCACATAAAGGTCAAAGCCAAAAGGAGAAGGCCGTCCAAGCAAAGAGCAAAAACAAAATGCAAAGGTTGAAGTTGGACCAAATAGTAGAAAATGGAGAGAAGAAAAGAAGAGAGAGGTGATAGAAGAGTCGGATAGAGAGAGAAAGTCAAAGTCAAGCTAATTGAGCAGTATAAGGTTAAGTCTAAAGAGGGTAAAAATTGAAAGATAAAAAATAAAAAATAAAAAGGCTAAGGGTGCCCTCCCCCCCAAGTGCAAAGAGTAAAGAAGAGAGAGATAGAGCAAGGCGGTGGCCCCTTTCCTAAAACTGCCAATTCAAGGTGCCAAGTGGACAATTAAATTGTAAATTCCCAAATTAAAGGACCCCCCTATAAAAGTCAAAATTGGATCAAATTAAGGGCTTTTTTCTTGGCCTTTTGGAGTGCCGCTTGAAGCCTGCAAAGTGGAGTTTTCTAGCAAGCTAGCCCCTTTGTAACTTTTGCTTGAAAATGGCCATGGTGATGTCAGTGCAAGCCCGTGTATATGTTTTTTGAAGTGCAATCAAGCCACAGTTGCCTCACGAGCTGTTGTTTCCCCTTCCCTCCTTCTCTTTGTCCTGATTTCATGGTTCTCCTCGGTGCCGGCTGTGTGTGCCCTCCCGGACCGATGGTGTTTTGTGTGAGAGAGTGAGATTGAGTGTCTGTGTGCGTGTGTAAGGGTGGAGACAGGTAGTGGTAGTAGGTGTGCCTTGTGTGGTGGTTTGTGGAGTGTGTGAGCAGTAGAAATTGAGCAGACGGTGATCTACTAGTGTAAAGTGTTTCTTTGAAGGTGTTTTCCGAGAGGATAGGGGTGCTGTGGATACCCTGAGCTATAGAGAGGCCTTTTTGTGTTGGTGCCGGGTGTGTTCCCCCATTCCCCCTCTCCATCTTCTTGTGCCCCCACTGAGGAGCACACAGATTGATCCCAGTTAATTGAAAAGAAGTGGTTTTTCACATTGGAAGTCATGGCAGCTAGACGCTATGGACCCATTTTCATAGGAGAAGAGATCTTTGACGAGTGGATGTGAGATTTTTACTTGTATATGCTATCGTTGTGTATGCCGAACGAGGATAGCAAAATGCAGACTTTTCCTTTGGTGATGCGTGGTAGAGCTAAAGCATGGTATGACGCATTGGAACGTGAGCCGAAGCAAGCATGGACGGATCTACGTGCGAGGTTTCTTCACGACTTTCGCAAGGAGAATTTCCCAGTCGAGATGGATGCAAAGTGGAAGGCGCTTAAGCAAGATGTAAGTGAAGAATTTAATCTGTTTTTGGGTCATTTTGAAGAGTGTTGGGCAGAGCTAGCGGTAGCCATGCAATTGGCTGATGGAGACTATTTCAAGCTAGAAAAATTCATGGCGTGTCTGCATCCCAAGGTAAGAGAGAGCCCTGAGAATTATAATGGTGCGGTAAAAATAAAGAAGAAGATAGAGCAGGGTGTTTCAGGCTATGAGACAATGGCCCATGTTCAACCGCAGAGTCCGAGGGAGACTGCACACGAAGATAATCATGGAAATCGAGGTGTAGCTATTGTGCTGCAAAATTGGGTGCGCACGATGCAAGATTTTTCCAAGCAAATGCAAGAGTTGCGGCTTAGTGTCATGGATAGAGGATAGCCAAGAGGAGCAAGGGGTAAGGCAAGGCCACTGCCTGGTAGGTGTTATAATTGTGGAGAAGAGGGCACTATGCACCGGATTGTTCTCAACCACAGAGAGAGAGGAGTTATCTACCCACTGTTTGGTAGAGGTCGAGTTTAAGGACAATACAATGGTCCAAGAGAGCAAGCGGTGGAGAATCCTGTGGAGCCAGCTCCGAAAAACGGAGGTGAGATCCCAAGAGTAAACATCATAGGGGTGGATAAGCAGGATGTCGAAGTTTTGGCGAATAAGAGAGCAAGAGCTGAGAGAGAGACGGAGATAGAGTGGGAAACTAGAGTTTGCAAAGGCAAAGAGAAGGTGTACGAAGGTAGAGAGCAGCCTGAGCCTAGAAAAAGAAGGAGGCGTTGTAAGATCAAGCAAGCCGATTTCCAGCTACGATGTGGCTATCCCGAGTACAATTTGGTAAGTGATGTTCAAAGTTAAAAGGAAAATATTACTTTTGGTCAGCTGTTAGCTTTAAATCCAAAGTTAAGAAGGCAGTGGTCTACAAGTGTTAGCACCCGCGGCTACCAAGAGCTAAGGGAAATGTGCAAGCAGTGCAAAACATGGCTTTGAGGGTTGGTAGTCCCACTGATGTTCTTCCGTTGGTGGATGTGATTATAGAGAAGAGGATGCAGGTACAAGCCTACATAGACGGTTGAGTGCAGGTTTGTGTCATGATGGAAGCAATCATGAAATAAACGGGAGTCAAGGCAGTAGTCAAGCCAAATGTGCACATGAGGATGGCCAACCATACCAAAGCCAAGCGTCTAGGTGTGGCACAGGATGTGAAGGTCAAAGTGATGGGCATAGAGTGCCTGATAAAATTTTTTGTGATGAAGGCAGGGGATAATGCTTATCCAATCATTCTAGGTAGGCTATGGCTTTTGGCGATAGGAGAAAAGTAGGATTGGGAGAGCAAAGTATTCACTTTGCCTGATAAAGAGAAAGGCAGACAGGTTGTGCTTGATTTGAAGACCAAAGAGAGAATTTCTCGCCCTATGGCATTTTAAGATGAGGACGACACGACAAGCTATGAGTACGAGACAGAGACGGGCTATGATGAAGGTTATACTAGCACAGAGGAAGAGGAGAGCGAGGACGACATGCTGAAGATAGATGCAAACTTATTTGGGGTCACTATAGATGACTCCCCATCTAAAGAAGAAGGTATGCAGCCCCAAGCTCATGGTTTAAACATAGAGAAGGTTTCAAATATGTTGAGTGAAGATATAACCAAGGGGGGAAAAGAAGGTTATGTTCAACTGTGTGAGTCCTATCCAAATCTATTTGCGATGGAATACAAGCATTTGCGAGGTGCAAAAGGGGTGGAACACAAGATTGTTCTTAAGGAGGGGCATAAGCCTAAAACACAAAAGCTCAGAAGACTAAGGGAAATCCAAAAGGAAGCCCTTTGGCAGGAGATCAATAAGCTACTGGATGCAGGCATCATATATCCTATGAAAGAGTCAGAGTGGGTCTCGCCAGTGGTCATAACCCCTAAGAAGAATGGGAAATGGAGAGTGTGTGTCGACTACAAGCCATTGAATGCCGCGACCAAGAGGAATCACTATCCCTTGCCATTCCAAGATGACATCCTAAACCAGGTGGTTGGGCATGAGAGATAATTATGGATGGCTTTTCAGGGTACTTTCAGATAGCGATTGCACTTGAAGACTAGCTGAAGGCCACATTCATATCTCCATGGGGTTGTTTCGCTTACCGCCCCGCAGGATGCCGTTCGGATTGGTGAATGCCTATGCCACCTTCCAAGGTTGGATGAACATGGTATTTGGTCCATACTTCGGCCGTTTTATTAGGTTCTTTATGGATGATATGGACTGCTATAGTTTAAGAATAGAGCACTTATTGAAGCTCCAGTTATGCTTTCAAAGGCTCGTTGAAGAAGGAGGTCAATTGAATCCCAAGAAGTGCAAGCTAGCACAGTCTCGAGCGCAGTTGTTGGGTCATGTGGTGTCACAAAACGGCATAGAGGCTGATCCTGAGAAGGTGAAGGTGTTGGTGTTGATGGAACCGCCATCAGATGCTCAAGGTTTGTCTTCATTTGTTCATAAGCTGAAGTATTTATCACGTTTCTTTTGGATGTTGTCACAATATGTGCATCCTCTTCAAAAGAGGGCTCAGCAAGTGCATGGCTATGAGTGGGATGGGGAAGCTCAGGAGGATTTTGATAAGGTCAAGGAGGTTTTGTGTCAGTTGCTAGTGGTGTGTCCTCCCAATCAAGAGGATGATTTCTATGTGTCTATGACAGTGCACACAATTGCTATTGGAGCGGTTCTACTGCAAAAGGTGGGGAGAAGCTACAAGCCGATATACTTTGAGAGCAGGATAATTAGCCCAGGAGAGGCTACCTACACCGAAGCAGAGCAATGGGTGATGACTTTGGTCTTCGCTTGCAGGAAGTTCAAAGTCCATTTAATTGTGCGTAAGTTTTTTGTGTTGATGGCTAATAATCTATTGCTAGAGGTAGTGCTACATTTGAAGCCAGGAAGGAGGATTATGAAGTGGATGTTGGAGCTACAAGAGTTTGAGTTCAAGTTCAAGGTAGGTCACACGAGTCGGTCTCACCTGGCAGACATTCTTGTCAGCAAGGCCATCGATTTTCCGGCCTATCCAAGGGTGGTGCGAGATGAAGCTAAGGAGGAACCTTACTTGGAGGATGCTTTTACTATGTGGTTCGACGGAGCATATCGAAGGGTAGTACAGAAGGTAGGAGGAGGTGTGGTGATACACGACCCACACGGCAAAGCTATATTCTTGAAGGCGTATGATCTGGAGGATGTCCACACCAATAATGAGGCGGAATATCTCACTCTGCATTTGGGTCTTAAGTAGTGCATAGAGTTCGGCATTTCAAGGTTGGTGGTAAAGGGAGATGCGTTGCTAGTCATCAAGCAATTGTTAAGCCAATGGCAGGTAAAATGCAATTCTTTGAAGCATTGGTTTGTTCTTCAAAAGACTTCCATCAAGAAGATGTTGAAGTCTTTTGAAGAAGTCCAGCTCAAACATGTGAGAAGAGAGCAGAACCAAGAGGCGGATCAGCTAGCAAGTAGCAAAGTGCAGGTGCATGTTGTAGGTTTATATGTGGCCCCGGCCACTTATGTAGGTAGGGGGACTCTAAAGGAGATTGAAGGTTTTTTGAGTACAGGGCAGTGTTCAGAGGGTTTGTCTAAGCTACAAAAAAAAAAGAGTGGTGCAAAAGGGACTCTAAAGGAGATTGAAGGTTTTTTGAGTACAGGGCAGTGTTCAGAGGGTTTGTCTAAGCTACAAAAAAAGAAGAGTGGTGCAAAAGGCCCACAATTCACACTGGTAGGTGAGGATCTCATGAACTTGGGCGGGATGGAGTGCTTAGAAGGGTGTTGTACAAAGAAGAAATAGGAATGGTGCTAGAGCAATGCCATGAAGAGAGTGGAAATCAGGGCAAAGACCAGGTTCTGTTTCGAGTCCTTAGAGTAGTCTTTTGGTGGCCTTCCATTGTGAAAGACGTACATTACTAATGCAATACGTGCCATGAGTGTCGAACTATAGGTGAAAGACGACTGGTAGTGGAGTCACAAGGCGCCATTATCGCACAAAGTGCTTTCGAGAAGTGGGGTCTGGATGCCATATGGCCTCTCCCAAAGTCTACAAGTGGTAAGAAGTACGTGGTGGTAGCCATTGACTACCTTACTAGGTGGGTTGAGGCCAAAGCAGTGAAAGAAGTAAATGCTAATGTGGTGGCTCAGTTTGTGTTTGATAACATCTGTTGCCGTTTTGGTGTTCCTTGGGTGTTAGTTTCTGATAGGGGTCAAGGGTTTAGAAGCAAGCTCATGAGTGCATTAGTGGAAAAGTTAAAGATTCAACATCGGTTTTCCTCACCCTATCACCCCCAATGGAATGGTCTAGTTGAGAGTTCTAATGGCCAAATATTCAAGATGTTAACAAAGTATGTGTATAAGTAGGAAGCTGAGTGGGAAGAAAATGTAGAGAAGTGTCTGTGGGCTATAGAACGTCCTATAAAGTGGCTACAAACTTCACTCCATTTGAGCTAGTCTATGGTAAGGAGGTTGTGTTGCCGATGCATGCATAGCTAGGTGCTTTAAAGGGTATGTGGCATGTCAATGCCACTCAACAAGGAGGTCTACAAGATTGGATAGCCAGTTTGGAGGCTTTGCAGATGGACAGAGAGGCAGCGGCAGACTACTATGTGAAGCAGAGAGAGAAGCGGGTTGCCAAGTTCAATCAAAACCTACCAGACAAGAAGATAGAGGAAGGAGACCTGGTCATGAAGTATGAAAGCTACCTGGATTTCACATTCCAGAAGAAGTTCAAGAAGAAGTGGACAGGTCCGTATAAGGTGCGGAAGGCCTTTCCGAATGGGACGTATCAGCTGGTAAGAGCGAATGGCAAGATTCTTAGGAAAAGGGTGAATGGTGTGCGGCTCAAACTGTATTTCGAAAGGGATCTAGTGCCTGAAGTGCAGCAAAATATAGTCAAGGGGGGTGGGCAACCCACCTAAAGCATGTAGGGTGTGAAAGGAAGGAGATGAAGCTTTTGTACATAGCCTGTGTTATGGTTTTGTGAGTGCTTTTAATCGTTAGTTTGGTGTGCCAATTTCAAAGTTTTGTACATATGATTTTGGTCGAACATAAATGTTCAACGAGGGGGCTAAGCAATGATGGTGCATCCAAAGTTGGTCAAAGCTAGCAGGTGTTAATGGATGGTCCAGATGGTGATGGCAGGTCAAGGTGTCCGAAATGCCAAATCACCGTCCTAGAATGTAGTGTTTAGCGTGCTCTAGAAGCCAGTCCAGACGGCTCGTCAAACGGAGCCCCGGTTGGCAAGATACTGAAGTTTAAAGTTGGAGTGCGTAACATATCCCCGATAGACAAGGCAGCTGGGGACAGGTGGCATGGGCTGATGTCAGTGCATACATGTGTAGAGCTCGAGTTACGGAGCATGCTTGTCTTTTCAGAATGCGAATCGGAGCTTTGGATAGCAAGTTATGTCCATCAGAAGATTTTCAGGGGGCCGGGTCTAAGCCAACTTGGCCGCATTGGAGGACGTGCAATTTGGAATCTTTTGGGCCTTGCCAAGGTTCTTGGTGGTAGCCTGCATCATGTGAAGCAAGCACAAATCAACGGTGCATCGATAGGATACTCCGTCAGCTAGATGCGGCAGGACAAAGTCGGAGGTAATGCCAAGAGGAAAGTGGCGGATGTTTTTTTGGTTTTTTTTTGTGGCCTCGATGACGGCGTTGAAGATCTCCAAAGGTGGAAAGAGGCAGGTGATTTGGTGGAGCGGAATGAGGAGTTTTATCGGGTTTTTACTGCTTGGAGATCGGGTCCGTAAGCAAAATGGAAACTTGACCCAAAGAGGGCCAGGAAAACTGACCTAAAATGGAGTTTCCTATACAACTCTCTTATGTAAAAGGAGTGGAAAAAGGGGTTCAGTGGGCAGTCGACGGGCAGCTGCCACATGGTATCCCATGACCCCACATGCGGGTGCGCAACGGTTGAATTCGGGGTATAAGGGCTAAAGCGCACGCCTCATTGGGCGTGTGTGAAGCGGAGGAGAGCTTGAAGCTCGTTTGCTATGGCGTCGGGCGCCGTTGGCATTGCATGGGCGGTCGGTGTCACATTGCGGCTGTTTTGGGTGGAGTAAGCAGCAGCAGCTCTGTGTCGGTGGTGCTCACTGGGACTAGTGGCGACAACCAGTGGTTGGTAATGTTGATGACGTGGCACCTTGGGAGTAGTTGATCCCGCGGCCCTTCGGGCCCCAAGTTTTTGAAGTGAAGAATGAGGGCAATAGCGACCTCGCTATTGCCCCCTCCTTGCACGGAAGAGGGTGATCCCGCGGACAGTGAGGAGAAGGCCCGAGCCAAAAAGTGGGTGCAAAGGGAGGGTCCCACAACGTGGGTGGTAGGAAGGGCCGTCCTGGCAAAGTTGGCCAAGCAAAAATGAAGGCCACGTAAAGGTCAAAGCCAAAAGGAGAAGGTCATCCAAGAAAAGAGAAGAAGCAAAATGCAAAGGTTGAAGCTGGACCAAATAGGAGCAAATGGAGGGAAGAAAAGAAGAGAGAGGTGATAGAGGAGTTGGATAGAGAGAGAAAGTCAAAGTCAAGCTAATTGAGCAGTATAAGGTTAAGCCTAAAGAGGGTAAAAATTGAAAGATAAAAAATAAAAAGTGAAAAGGCTAACGGGCAATAGCGACATTGCTAATGCCCCCCCCCCCCCCCCCCCCCCCCCCCCTCCTAAGTGCGAAGAGTAAAGAAGAGAGAGATAGAGGAATGTGGTGCCCCTTTTCCCAAAAATGCCAATTCAAGGTGCCAAGTGGACCAATTAAATTGTAAATTCCCAAATTAAAGGCCCCCCCTATAAAAGTCAAAATTGGATCAAATTAAGGGCTTTTTTATTGGCCTTTTGGAGTGCCACTTGAAGCCTGCAAAGTGGAGTTTTCTAGCAAGCTAGCCCCTTTGTAACTTTTTCTTGAAAATGGCCATGGTGATGTCAATGCAAGCCCGTGTATATGTTTTTTGAAGTGCAATCAAGCCACAGTTGCCTCACGAGCTGTTGTTTCCCCTTCCCTCCTTCTCTTTGTCCTGATTTCATGGTTCTCATCGGTGCCGGCTGTGTGGATGTGTGTGCCCTCCCGGACCGATGGTGTTTTGTGTGAGAGAGTGAGATTGACTGTCTGTGTGCGTATGTAAGGGTGGAGACACGTAGTGGTAGTAGGTGTGCCTTGTGTGGTGGTTTGTGGAGTGTGTGAGTAGTAGAAATTGAACAGACGGTGATCTGCTAGTGTAAAGTGTTTCTTTGAAGGTGTTTTCCGAGAGGATAGGGGTGTTGTGGATACCCTGAGCTATAGAGAGGGCTTTGTGTTGGTATCGGGTGTGTTCCCCCATTCCCCCTCTCCAACGGATCTTACCTCTGACAAGAAATTACATGTCTTAAATATGCTGTCTTTTAATGATTGGGTCAAGATTTTGGCTACTCAGGATAAAGACTCCATGGAAGGGGTGAATTTAATTACCCAATACATAGTCCAGCTTTCCTTACTTTCCTCACAACACCAACAAGAGCTTGCCCTATTTTCTTCCTCCGGTGCTGATCTGTCTAACTTTCTAAGGAAGTTGTATCGTCTCAATTCCTCTTTTGTCTATACTCCGCCTACTCCAACTATTTCACGAACTGGTGGTATCTTTTGTCGGGATAGTGCAGCCCTTGAATCAGTTAAGGAATTTTAGAGTAATCACTACAACAAAAACAGGTGTTATCGATGCATATATCGTCGCTATGCGCGTCGTTATGCGCGTCGCTGTGAAACCAGTCGCTATTAGCGACGTGGATAGGCGACGTGGATAGTGATGCTCATAGCGACGGGCATAGCGACGCATATAGCGACGACCATAGCAGAAAATGTTTTTCATGGGCAGAGGACAGGTAGCCTGGCCTGTGCCCAGTGAAAAGATGGACACAGCCACAGCCAGACTTCCTGCCCTCTTCCCAAGAAAGCGAGCAACACCAAAATATCAACCATGCTCTCGCGTGTAGAAATTTCGGCAGCGTTCTCTTTGTTTTTACATAAACTTTAAAAAAAAAACGATATCATGTATACGCCTCCTACATGCTATCCATGTAGGATCTCGCATGAGATTTAAGGCCAGTGAAAGACAACCGTTCCAACTGAAAAGCATAGCCATAACTTAAAAGCATAACCATAACTTAAAACCATAACCGGCTATAACCACTTTGATCAAAACCATAATGCAGATAATCATAACCATAAACAAAATTAACAATAACCATAAGCATAACCAGAAAGAGAAACAATAACTGTCTATACAATGACAATGACAATAATCATAACCATAAGGGAAACAATAACTGTCTGAACACTAACTGTTTGTACAAAAAAGAGACACAGAAGCGTGTCTGTGTCTCACAAAGCATATAGATGAAATCTGGTCCACTAATGACTAGGCATCGCAACCTGCACATAGGACAACTCACAAAATTAGTATTGATATTATTTCACATATACTGACTTAATTAAATCAACTCACACATATTAACGTCTCACCTCAAGCGATCAGTGAGACTGTAAGGCCTCCTAGTCTACAGGCTCTCCTGAAGCTTCAAGATCATTCAGTACTTCATAGATATCTCTGTGATATCCATCTGACTCCTCCTCGTGTGATGGAGCTCGATGCATCGCAAGATTGTGCGTTTATACAAAAATCAAAGTAATAAGAATACATCATTCATCGCGTTTTATAAAACGCCATAGTTAAGATTGGATTAGAAACTCACAAACTCATAGCGAAAGGTGTCGAAGCCTCCGCTGCCAAGATGAGATTTCCCCCTATTCATCTGTCGTACCTGCGCGGCCTCACGCTACTGTCTGAACCGCATGGCCGCTCTCCGCTCATACTCCCTGATCTGCAGCCACATCTCGTGTGGGATGCCCGAAGGTTTCGGCGAGCCGGTCCTGAAAGCCTTCCGAGCTGCATCTCGTCGATGTTTGATGGTGTCCCATGCAACACCCTTGATCCACCGTGCCGAAACAACGGAAGAACCCGGAGCAGATTGGTACTCTCTCAGGATGGTCTCCACTATGTAAGTAGATTTTTCCTTGTCTTGCTGATCCCAAGATGTCAGAATGATGGTCAAAAACTGCAGCTCCACGAGCTGGCGAATCCGCTATGGCATCTCAGTCCCGACTTTATCCATGTCAACAGAACCATCTCCCCGTACAATATAGAGCTTGGAGGCACTAGGATCGTGTGCCCCTCAAGGTGTCCGAGGTGTTCCAAGAGGTGTGTCGAGAGGTGTGCCTGGGTAAGACGGGGGTCGTGAGCGAGGAGGGATTGAAGCATCTGTGGACCCTCCTCCACAGCAACCACCACCTCCACCTGACGATCGCCGAGATCGGAGAGTGCGCCTGTGCTGCGGAGATGAGGACGTACCCGCCTCTGCCCCACCCCTAGGTGTCGAAGCGACCGTGATGGGAGAAGAAGGCGTCGTACCCATAGGCGTCCTGGACCCCGTAGGCGTCCCCCCCTAGGCGTCGGTCCCTCGGGTGTGAAGCCCGGAGGCGTAGTACGCGTGCCTCTGGCTACCCAGTACTGAGAAGCCTCTGCCATCTGAGCAGGCGTCATCCGTGTAACGAAGCCCATGAAGGCATCTGCACTCATGGAAGCGGGATCTGGAATCTCGTCTGCCATACTAAAGTCCTGCACAAAGAAAGTAAAATAAAGCGTCAAAACACAGTTGTTTAAATTAACTTTAAGCTTAATTTTAAATCAAAGTCTTCACACAATTACTTACAGGCCTAGGCCTCAACGAGTCGATAAGATCTTGCACCGTATCATCGTCTATCTCTAATTGCAAACATGACTCTGCCCCAACTCGTTCTGGCAGATTGTCTTCATCCATTGCGTCTTCATCTACAAGTGTCAATTCTGGCTTGTCTGCATCATCCCTCGTATATCTGTCAGCTTCTTCTGCCATACCTTCGTCCATCTCATCTAATGTCACAGTAGTATGGACGTCGTCTGACTGACTTTCCTCCAGGAGATCTTGCCCTTCAAATGCTTGTTTATTTCTTGGAGCAACCTGAACCACAAACCACCATTGTCGCTCTCGAGGGTCCGGTACAAAGACCACTTGCTTGCAATGTTCGAGGAGAGAAAATGTGTCGCTCGCATCTATCCAAGTCTTTGTAGAATCTATTTGCACAAGCTTGTTTCCATCCCTGCGTACCGTTGCATTGCGACTAGAAGTAATCACCTTGAACCACTTCACATCCAACAAAAACATCTCAAATCGCTTGAAGCTTACTTTCAGGATATTTGACACCAGACCACAGTAATCCAGGTTGCTTGTGCTCTCATTCGTGTCTCTAGCACTGGCCCTACTCTTTTGCATGAAACTAACCATTACCCCACTGTCAAACGTGTTTCTTCTACTGTCAAATTGTTGTGTTTTGAAATGCTTTCCATGCAACCACAGTGCCATGTATGTATGATACTTCTAGTCACATCCAATAGCCAGCTCTTCCTCTTCTAGAGATATGGGTTCTCCGATCTGTCGAGCTGCTCTCACTGTCTTGTCCAACCATGCCATTGTAGGGAATTCAGGTAGAGGAGAGAGATAGTCTGGCAAGGGTAAGCCTCTAGTTGTTCGACTTTGCCTAAAATCCTGTCGCTCTAGATTGCGTCTCTCTTTCTCTTCTTCGTACCTTTCAAGCCATTTTTGCATCGGCACTGAATTTAATATACAGAACTTCATGATCTTTTCTCGCATGGCCAGGTTCATTTTCTTTGGCACCCCTTGCCCTTGCGGCTCCTCTCCCACCAGTCTTGCATCCTCCTCGTCGCTCCACAGTCGAGGCATTTCTGGGTCAGAAACATATAGAAATTTGGTTGTCAATACAAGAGACTCTTGCACCAGCCATCCTTCTGCCATGCTCCCCTTTGGACGCGCTTTTTGGCGAACAAAACCCTTAAGTGTTTTCATGAACCGCTCTAGAAAGAACATCCAAGGGCTGTGGACTGTACCTGCCACTGCAACCTCATCTACTACATGGATGAGCAAGTGCATTTGGATAGTAAGGCAGCTCGTGGGTTGATACTCCTCAATCATGCAAAGTGCCTCAATGGAGTTAGCCCTTGCAACTGCAATAGATTCCTCCCGTATCTCCTTGGAAGAGATCCACCGCACTAGCTCTGAAATCTTGTATATGCAGGTTTGCACTTCCTCTGTTAAACACCCCTTGATCGCAATTGGAAGAATGAATTGCAAGAACTTATGCCAATCGTGCGATTTCAAACCTAACAGTTGATCGTCACGGGTGAATGCTATCTTGAGACATTGCATATATCCTCTTGGCGTCCTGAACTCTGAAATCACCCTTTTCACTTGTTGCTCTTCATTTTTCAGCAATACCCATGGCGCTCTTGGAAGTTTTGTTTGACCAGCTGCATTGGTGAAAGGCCACAGCTCTGGCATCTTTCCAACCGACTGCAAATCATCTCGTGAAGCTCGATTGTCTTTCATTCCCATGATTGTCTTCGAAAGGAGCTCTCCCACATTCTTGAATATATGCATTGGATCCAAAAAAATGGTTAATTAGTAGATCACCCCAATACGGCAACGTATGGAGAATGGACAAACGTTTCATTCCTGGAACAGGTTGCCCCTCATGTTGCTCCCATCGGCGACGCCACTCTTGTACATGCATAGGACGACATTCGACGCGACCAAGCTGCCCTTCGTGCAAGTGATGGCCATCTGGAAGATAACGGTGGTGGCCTTGATAAATTGTCTTTCGAAGAGAGGTAGAATAGCGCACATCCAAAGACTGTCCGCAAATTGAACATGCATTGTATCCGGAAGTTGTTAGTCCTGCATATATCAAAGCATGAATCAGGCCAAGGCAAAGGGCTTACGAATAGCGCGAATTTTGTAAATCAATAACCATTACCAGAAGCTTCTCCGTATCCTGGCCAATCATGCATAGTCCACATAAGAAGTCCATGGATCCTTGCATGCTGTTGTCCTACTGGTTCAACCGCATCTGCTATGTCGATCCCATGCCATAACTCCTGGAGCTCGTCAACTAGTGGACCTAGATAAACATCCATGTTTTTTGCCTTGAACTTACCAGGTACAATCAAGCTTAAAATCAAATGACCCTTCTTGATAGCAAGCCACGGCGGGAGGTTGTAATTGATAAGGCACACAGGCCAAGTGCTCCATGACGAGCTTCTCAAGCCAAATGGATTGACTCCATCCATTGCCATGCCCAAACGCAAATTGCGTGGTTCACTCTTAAAATGTGGCCAGGTATCTTCAATGTGCCTCCAAGCCTTCGAATTAGCAGGCACCCTAAATGTTGCGTCAGTGGATCTATTCGTAGAATGCCACCGCATCAACTTTGCAATGGAACCACAATGAAACATGCTTTTTATCCTAGGAATAATAGGGAAATGCCGCAACACTTTAGCTGGAACTATCTCGCCAACTGCATCTTGTTTGTAGCGCATTGATCCGCACTTAGGACACGATAGACAATTTGCGAATTCATTGCAAAAAAGAATGCAATCATTTGGACATGCATGAATCTTGTTGTAGTCCAAGCCAACTGAGGTCAGAAGTTGCTTTGCGTCTGGCCTAGAGGGGGGCATTTCATTGCCAGCCGGGAGAAGCTGCTCCCGCAATAACCTATTTAAGCCACATTAAATTAAAAAGCTCTCCGAGCACATCACCGTTGCAATCGGAAAATCTCTTTTTTAAATTACGTACCTAAACAAAGCAGTGACGCTTGCATCTGACCACCCGTACACTGACTGAAGATTCAAAAACGCCAGACAAGTACGAAGCACATATATTTTTGCGCCTTCATAGATTGGTTGACGTGCCAACTTCCTCAACATGTCTTCAGGAGATAGGCGCACGGCTTCTGGTGCTGCTTCGTTGGCGTTCTCCTCGCTTTTCTGGAAGAAGGCATCCAGCATCTCCTCCATGGCGTCGTCTTCTGTCTGTAAGCCCTTTTCTGCTTCCATCTGTGGCTCTATATTGGTCAGACCTTCACGCATAATCTTTTTTCTCTCTCTCTCAAATGTAGGTGCTATGTCGCGGAAATCAATGCCCATTCCATAGGAGTCGTATCACAGATTCTGTATGGTTTCTCTAGCAAACTCTCCGTACTTGTGCACATGCTCATTACATATCCTACGCTTGCGCAGGATTTGATACTTGCAGAGCGTGCACGAGCATGCAATCTTTTCCTCCATGTTAGTTGATGACGTTGCTATCTACAATGATTATGAATGTTGTTTTAATATATATATATATATATATATATATATATATATATATATATATATACTTCTCACAATGTAAACTACCTCGCATTCTCTAGTCTTGCCCAATCTTCGTACACCTAGGTCCAGAGGTGTACGGAGATCAGGACCACCGGGTCAAAATCTCATCTTTATTGGTCAAATCCTATATGGGTAGACACATACGTGCACTCCCAGGTGTACATGGAAATGCATGTAGCCGACAAAACGCCTTTGCCTCTTTTAGTTCCATAGTTTCTTCTCTGTCTACGAACCCACCTGCCTCCATTCCGAGGTAGCCTGTCAGAGAAAGCTTTCCAATGCCGCACTTGATGAAAGCACAAGCCATGGAAGTTCTCAGCCCAATGAAAGTTTTCTACGTGATTGTAAACTGGACGGGGCCTCCATGTCCAAGCCAGAAGATAATGTGGAGATGGATGAGCAACTTGAGAAAGATTCAGAAGCCTTGCATGGCTCTTGCTCAAAAAAGCGATCTTGATCTCTCTCGATCTCACTCTCGCTATCTCTCTCTCTCTCTCTCTCTCTCTCTCTCTCTCTCTCTCTCTCTCTCTCTCTCTCTCTCTCTCTGGATCTCGCTCTCGCTATCTCTCTCTCTCTCTCTCTATCTATCTATATCTATATATATATATATATATTTCTCTCTCTCTCTCTCTATATATATATATTTCTCTCTCTCTCTCTCTCTCTCTCTCTCTATTTCCTATCTCTCTCTCTCTCTATATATATATATATTTCTCTCTCTCTCTCTCTATCTATCTCTCTTTCTAGATAGATAGAGAGAGAGAGATTTCTCTCTCTCTCTCTCTATCTATCTCTCTCTCTATCTATCTATCTCTCTATCTAGATAGATAGAGAGAGAGAGAGAGAAATATATATATATATATATATATCTCTCTCTATCTATCTATCTCTCTATCTAGATAGATAGATAGAGAGAGAAATATATATATATATATATATATATCTCTCTCTATCTATCTATCTCTCTATCTAGATAGATAGATAGAGAGAGATAGATAGATAGAGAGAGAGAGATAGATAGAGAGAGAGAGAGAAATATATATATATATATATATATATATATATATATATATATATATATATATATATATATATATATATATATATATATATATATATATAGATAGAGAGAGAGAGAGATAGGAAATAGAGAGAGATATATAACTCTCTTTCTCTATCTCTCTATTTCCTATCTCTCTGTCTCTCTCTACTTACCTCTCTCTATTTCCTATCTCTCTCTCTCTCTCTCTCTCTCTCTCTCTCTCTCTATATATATATATATATATATATATATATATATATATATAACTCTCTTTCTCTATCTCTCTCTCTCTACTTACCTCTCTCTCTCTCTCTCTCTCTCGCTCTCTACTTCCCTATCTCTCTACTGATCGAACGAGCGACTGAGCTAGGGAGATCTAGACGTCCACTACTGCGGAGGACTACACAACATCGACAGAGGCTGCATCAGAGGATCTAGCTAGGTCACTTTGGCTCGACATGCATAACGCTCGGTCAGACTACTGACCATGGAGGAGATTGATGAGATCCGCCAGCGACAACTGCTCGATCTCCTATGATCTACCTATCCCAGCTAGCTGGTTTAACCGTTTAGTCCATACCTAGCAGTTTAGGATTCCATAATATTTTATTTTGTCATCTTCTTACTCTGACTTTGTATCAGATCCATCACATTGTAACTTTCTTGTCTCATGTCTCATAGGTCACTTTGGCCTTTCGAAGACGTTAATATAACATTTCATTTCATTTATCTCTTTAATTACTTTTCTTTAATTTTAATTTCCTAAGCATACATTAATTCTCTATCTCTCTCTCTCTTTGATTACCTACACACACACACATTTCTCTCTCTCTCTCTCTCTCTCTCTCTCTCTCTCTCTCTTTCCTACACACACACACGCCTCTCTCTTTCTCTCTCTCTTTCCTACACACACACACACACACCACTCTCTCTCTCTCTCTCTCTCTCTCTCTTTCCTACACACACACACACGATGTAGAGAGAGAGAGAGAGAGGGGTTGGGGGGGGGGGGGGCATAATACCTGCGCAACAGATGGAGGCCAAGATTTGAGCAGAGTGTAGGCGAAAATGGCCCCTGTTGCTCGCGGGTTTTGCTTTTTTACCCCAATTTTTTTTGCGTCGCTATACACGTCGATATATGCATTGGAAGTAAAGCCTTTCCACGCATATATCGACGTACATTGAGACGCGTATATCGACGCGTATAGCGACGCCCGCTAATTTTGTCGATATACGCGCGTCGATATCTCCATGTTGTGTTGTAGTGAATCTTTGTTCCCTCAATGACTCTAACCTCCTGGAGATGGTGCCTAAGATATCCAAAGTTTTTCCTGTCTTACCTGTTAGACAAATTGAAATTGAATCCCTTGGGGTTGACCATCATCTTTGGGTCCTGCCCAACAAAGTGTTCTTAGCACCCATTTTGTGTGAAATTTGAGTTTACCTTGCCAACCTCCCTGCCTCTACAGTGGAAGATTGCAGACTCAAGATTTTAAAAGGAGGACAATTTCTGGACAAAGGGGATCTTATCAAAGCACCCTTCCACCTCAATCTCATTGACCACTCCAAATGCCCCTCCAATACCGGCCTCTACATCCGTACCAAAGGAAACATGAAATTTGCCAAGAGTAATCCAGATTTTTACACTGAATCCATCTCGAATGTCGTAAAATGTGCCTGCATCTTTCTTGACCCTAAAGCCTCTTGTGAATCCAACATGATGTGGTTTGATCATACCATTTGGTTTATTCTCAACCATCTGGACCTACTCTTCCTAGAAAAAGCTGTGGATTTTCACCTCTCCCTCATTTGCTCTTGTTTAGGTGGCCAAACTAAGCAAATTGTAATTGTGCAGATTGCCTTTAACATCTTCCGTGGACTAATGATGGATATCCTAAAGGAGTTAAAATCTGATGAACCTAGGATTTACTTAACTACTTTAAAGGTGTTAAGATCATCACTAGTTTATGCTAACTTTAAAGGTGTTAAGATCATCACTAGTTTACTTAAACCATGTATTGATGAAGATGACTCCCCTGCTCTTAAAAGACCCAACTCTTTGACTGCCCCTAACTCCTTCACTTCCTTTCTAACACCTAGCTCATCCTCTAACCGGGGAAAAGCTTGTAGCTACACAAGGAGTAGCGGCAGGATTCCCCCCATCATGAATTTCCTTGAAATGTAATCCTTGGTGATATTAAAGGTTACTACAAGCCCTTGTGGAAGAAGAACTCTTGACAAAGTGGATCTGAACAAAGGATTTATCTACGTACACTGTCTCTTTCACAATGTACTCGATTGGATTCAACAAAAAATCTTTTTTGTGAGTACTTTGAACTGTTTTTTGGCAATCACAAATTACTCAATAATATACTCATAGGATGGAAGTATCAACATCCCGTAGAGAATTTAGTTTACAGTAATGACTTTCTTCGGTAGGATTCTATTCCCCATTGTACATGCTTTCAACTTACCACCTTTTGTAGGAACTTTGAGACATATGGAAAACATGTTTGTACCTATGATCTAAGCATTATTGGAAATATTAATGTATGTAGAATCTTGGCCAATGGGCTCAATCATATACCTAACTTTCCCAAAAACCCCTACCTTGCTCTATCAGCTATACTAAGCTGCCTCGTTGACCTTGCCAGTGCTCTCCAACTAGATATGACAGTCCTACCGGACTTAAGGAAAGTTGTGAAGGAATGCTTCCTTCAAAAAATATCACAAATACCTAGAGAATGGCTATCCTCTAATGAATCCTGGCTTACATCTCAACTAGCTTTTGATTTTCAAAATATCTCTGATAAATGGTTTGTTGTCGCACTTGACAAAAGCTCTAATTGTCCCACTATTATATTGCAAGTACCTTGCTTGGAAGGCCGCCCGTGATCAAGTATCTGGAAGGAATTTTGTAGTATTAACTCTCCACTACAAACAGTTACCGATAATATCTCAAAATACTTAGGAAATCTAATCTACCATGTAATGAACACTAAGTTACCTATATTATTTCCCACCTATAAATTCATAAGCATAAGTTTAGATGGATATTTGATGCTTCCAATGGTATCTTCACTGATATCACCCAAGGATATTACGCTATGCCTTAACCTTATACTAGCGAATTTGAGCTTATTTGTGCCACTAAACAGAAAATCTGCCAAGACTTCTTACATATTCAGTACAATCCCTTTTGGCTTACGAGAAACTCTACAGAAGTCTTGCGTAACCTTCCACAGCAAATCTTCCACATTTTACTGCAGACATTACACAATGCTACGAAAACATTCCCCTTGACGGGGATCTTGGCCTTAAGACCATTTTTGCCAAGGTGATTAAAATGGCTTTCTCCAATGCTAGAAAGACAAAAAAAAATTGCATCTCTCTTTCCAAAAAACCCAGGTGGATTAAAAAAACTCACTCCTTACACTTCAATGAATCTCAGCTTTGCTTTTACATCTCCTGGCTGCTTTGTAACTGCACTATAGTTTCCGACGGTCTATGCTTCAACCAATGCCTAGGCATCCCCATGGGGTTCTCTTGTTCTCCACTTATGTGTAATATTTACCTTGATTTCTTTGAAAACAATTGGTTTTTCAAAACCATGGAATCATGCAAAAATAATCTTTCATAGTTCAGACATACCTATAGATATATGGATGACTTACTAAGTGTCAACAATAGAGACTTCCTCAAAGAAATTTGTCTGATTTATCCTCGCTACCTTAAAATTGAACCCACATCATTACATGAGATCATCACACCCAATGGGCCTTTTTTCACATCAGTTCAATTCCTTAACCTTTCTATCTCCCTTCATATCCCGTTTGTCGGTGGGTATGAACTAAGATTTGTTTGGAAAAGAGATCTCGTGAAACTACCACTTGTGGAATTCATAAAAAAAGAATAGCAATAGGCCTCACAAGGCTGCTATTAGCTCATGTATCAGCCTGCTACACTTAATTTGGTATTCTTCCTCTGATTCTTTTCTTGCCTAGGAGGAGGTTAATTTACTAATCAGAAAGTTTTGCATTATTGGGTTTAATAGAAACCAGGTCTGCAACATTATTACACAGTCTCTCACCCAACATAGTTGGCCTATGTTACACTTTAACCAGGAGAGTCTCATTTCTCTAATAAGGTAGTAGGCCGTTACACAATGGGCCTACTACCAACCCATTGTGTATGGCGCCTGGGTTAGAGCAGGTACACACACACACACACATTGTGTTACTTTAATACTCTTGATTTACTAATTAGCTTACTTTAAAATAGATTACACATAGACCTAGCCCTTCTTTTGGGACTTGTTGGGGGTGGTTTATATATATATATATATATTTTATTATTATTTTTTATTATTATTTTTTTCTGGCAATAATAAACACACACACACACACAATTCCTTACCCGAGGAAGCTTAATTACTTGAGATCCTACTTAAATCTCTTGTCGTATATCATCACCATGGGGCATAGCCCTTGTAGTTAACCTATGTACTGTGTCGTTGTTACTACCTCGGGCGTCCTGAGCGTGAATACATTTGGGGGTTCCTCTTCTTTACACCTCGAAGGCGGCCTCACAATCCCCGCTGTGGATCTGGGCCACTCATGGATATCTGCATGCCAACAAGGCAACCACCCTCATTCCTTCCTCTATTTAAAAGGTGAGGGCAAATCTCTGCCCCTCACTTAGCTCTATTTGTGTTCATTATTTTGCATCAAGCGACTGCGTGACTGTTTCTACATGGAGCTCTGAACTCAAATAACACAGGTAAGCGTTTTTTTTTTACTGTATGGAAATATTTGTGCTACTATGTCTTAAGGCATGACACTTCAGAGAAAACTCCTTGGTATCAAGGAATGTTGCAAAAGGGTATATCTTCCACGAATGATTTAAACCCCAATTGGGGGGTTCTGATCTGTTTTGCGCTATTTTTGTTGATGAATCTTATTGGGTATTTTCTGTGATAATCGGTGATGTGGACTGATGTGAGTTGATTACTTACTTCTGATGCAAATTGTTTCTGTGGTTGGACCACTTGTTTTGGTTAGGGTTTTTTTACTCTAGGTATTGGTACATGCATATGCTCACTAAATTGCTTATAGACTGCTGGTATTTTTCGGGTATGGCTCTATATCTGGTTAAAATGGTGTTTATTCACTAAAATGGCAAGAATGGAAAAATATGTTGAAGGGAGGGACTGTTTTTTCGTTTACATTGGCTTTTGGAAAAGGGGCTTTTTTTCCGCATTAGTGTACTTTGTTGGCAGTAACCGAGCCTACCTTGGGTGGGTCATTGAGTATCAAGAAATAGCTGCGATGTTTTTTGTGATACATTTGTTTTTCACATTGATAGTGTACCATCCAATTGCCCTGACTGGCTCTAAGAATGGCGTCACCATGGTTACTTACAAAGGTTTGAGGTGTTTACTGCAACTGACTGAGTGGTTACACATATAGATGGTGGTATCTCTCGTTTCTTACTACATACTATTTTGGTTCTTAAAACAAATAAAAATTTGCTTTTTTAAGCCACTATGTCCTATTGCACACCATGGAAATTTTGGGTCTTTACATAGCTAAAATAAGGGTTTACATTGCGGCTTTTTTTCATTAGCTCCCACAGAGGTTTCTCTCTTTTTTAGCTTTGGATAGTAACACTTTAAAATGATATAGCTCTTTAAAAAAAAAAAAACATTCTAGGATAGAAGTAATGCATGGTTCTCAAAAGTGCTCCTTGTCTTTTGGATTACTCTGTGAAATACATTGAAAATGATGTAACAAATGGAGGGATGAAGTATAGTCCATTCACAAAGATAGGTATCTAACCTTGAAACAAATTTTAAATACTTGATACTTTAAAACCAGAATTGATGTTTCTTTTTTGAATGGTACTTTCATAAACTGATAAAAGAAAGAAAAAAAGTAAAAGGGGATGTTTCAGACACTTGGATTGGAAGGGGTCGTGGCCTTCTAATCAAAATGATACATTTTTTAATGGAGAAGAGGGAAGCATGTATATTTTTCAGAAAAATACTATGGACTTAGCTTGTAAAGTTATAAAAAAGTTTGTAAGATGGACATGGATAACAACTGGTATGGTCCATTGATACCTGTAAAACACATCCCTGGCTAACTGAATTGTTGTCTTGTTTGGATGGATGCAGGTAAGGACACTATCTTATCTTGGAAGGTATTTTTGGCTCTGTCAAGCTATCCTACACTGGATGGAACACTCACTTATGATTTAGGAAGTTCTTTTACTATCTGTATACTGAGAGGGGACCTCTTTCCTACAAACATTGTACTTAAATAATTCTAATACTAAGTTTTTTTTGTACTTATCTATTCTTTGTTCCATTGCCAGCTATCTTTTGAATGTAAAAGTTCAATTATGTCTTATTATCTAAGATTAAACAGCTACACACTCACATGCATAAAGAAAGAATGCATACACACACACATTAAGAGAGAGAGAGAGAGAGAGAGAGAGAGAGATACATTAAAGAGAGATACTGATATATATATATAGATAGAGAGAGAGAGAGAGAGAGAGAGAGAGAGAGAGAGAGAGAGAGAGAGAAATAAAAGAGAGAGAGAGAGAGAGAGAGAGAGAGAGAGAGAGAGAGAGAGAGAGATAGAGATAGAGATAGATCAAAAAAAGTAGAGAAAATACGAAATGAAATGTTATATTAAGATTTAGTTTTAGGTTAGATTTAAAATTACATTTAAAATTAGGTTAGATTAAGATCTAAGATTAAGTTAGATTACATTTAAGTTATAATAAAAATTTATGCTAAATTTAAAATTATGTGAGACTTAAGATTTAAATTAGATTTAAAATTAGGTTAGATTACATTTAGGCTTAGGTTAGATTTAGGTTTAGGTTAGATTTAGGTTTATGTTGAGTTTAAGATTAGGTTATATTTAGCTTTATGTTAGATTTAAAATTAGGGCAAGATGTAAGATTAGCTGAGTTAGATTACATTTAGGTTTAGGATTTAAGGTTGGATTAGATTTAGGTTTATGTTGAGTTTAAGATTAGATTAGATTTAGATTCAAGATTAAGACAAGATTTAAGATTAGATTAGATTTAGATTTAAGCTAGATTACATTTAGGTTTAGGTTAGATTTAACATTAGATTAGATTTAGGTTTATGTTGAGTTTAAGATTAAAATGATCTAGATTTATGCTAGATTTGAAGATTAGATTAGATTTAGATTAGATTTTAGGGCATGTCAATGAAGGATTTTCCCAAAGACCAAACACTAGTTACACAACGATATGTATATTCCCATCAAAATTTGACACCTATTAACTCACCCACTAACCATGTTCAATTAGCTCAAAATCACCATATGTTCAATTAGGTTAGATTTAAGATTAGATTTTGGATTTAGTTTTTATATTAAAGTCTACCTTTGGGATTACGGAAAAAAATAGAGTTAGGCAAACGTGATCCCTCTCTTCCTCTCTACGGATGCGACCTTAAGTTGGAAAGCTTTCAACGGCATGATACTCAGATTGGAAGCCCAACATGTAATGTGCTAAGTAATCCCTTGAACAAGGATCTGCTGTCAAGAGATGTTAAGATGCTATGAATTGCTACAGCTAGAGAAGAGGCAAAGGGGTTTTGTCCACTACATGCACTATCATATAGACGTGGGTATGTAGATTTCTCGTACCCAAAAATATATGCATTGACCAATAAAGACGATATTATAACCCGGTGGTTTTGATCTCCGTGCACCTCTAGACCGAGGTGTGCAGTGATCGGACATGAGTAGAGAATGTGAGTTAGTTTACAGTGTGAAGAGAGAGAGAGAGAGAGAGAGAGAGAGAGAGAGAGAGAGAGAGAGAGAGAGAGAGATATGCAGGATGCCAATAGAAGATTAAATTTATGTCCAGGTTATAAGGTTTTTACATTTATTATGAGTAGCGACGAGGATGTGGGGCCGTCCAACCGAAACACCTATCTCTCAATAAGGATCTTATGTCCTTGTAATGAATGCAAGCATGTTGTGTGACAAACAAGACGTGCTTCTTTGCAGCACGCTCACAAATTTTGCGAGTTTGATCCATCTATTATAGATGGAGTTGTTGCCAATTATAACTCGTCGGACTCTGACACTGGCCAATAGGCAGCAATCTTGCAACCCAATAGACGTGTTTGCAGGCACTTTGGTCAAGCAACATATGTGAGGCCACAAGATGTAGCCTCTTACAGCTCGGAGGATGATCGTGCATGTTGGAGCTATATATGGCTCACTCTACTCGACTTGGTCTCACCTATATATTTGTATCTTGTCCTCAATATGAATCAGTCTTTGGGAGCGTATATGGTGTGTATCTTGTCTCGTCTCTCTCTCTCTCTTTCTCTCTACATCTCAACATGGTATCAGAGCAGTAACGATCACGCGCTGATTCAATTCATGGTGACAAAACAGTATGTGTATGCAATTTGCATGTAAGATTCAAAGATTGCTACAAATTTTATTTTTGAGCATTGATTCTTGTTAACTGTGGTTGTTTTGTGTTAAGAAGAATATGATTAGTGTTTTATGTGGCGTTTATTGCTAATCAATCTAATCGTTGATTACATTTTCTTGTTGATGACACCCTGAACTTCATCTCAATTTTTCTTGCTGTTCTGCTCAAAATTTGGAGAAACTTGTTCGTCTCCTCGAGCTCTTCGATTTGAGTTCTAGGTTTGTGTCAATCGGAGTTCGCAGCAAAAAGTTATGCTGTTTTTACTGCAATTGAGCTTGACGCAGCTTTCTTCATCCTACTTCTTCGTGAAGCGTCCACGATCATTTTTCTTATTTTGGCGTTAACTTTTTTGAGAAGATTTATCTTTTTGCTATTCGTATTGTGGCCATCAATCTTGCATCTCACGCCACTCTATTTTGAGGACTCTTTTATTATTAACGTCTCCTTTACCCTGCCTTTTTTGGGTGACGTCTCTCACATCTTTGGACGTTCCTTGAGCATCCTTCTTACGTTTATCGTTGACAGAATGCAATCCTCATATCTCTCTCATTCTCAATTGCGGCCTTCACCATATATGGTGTGCAAATTCTGGGATCTTATCTTATACGTCTTCTCGCAACAAGATATGGCTATGAATATTCTCGTCAACGGCTTTCCTTCTGGCCAGCGTTCTGTTCCTCCTTTCCAAGGTCAAGGTTTTCCAGGCTGGAAAGCAAAGATGTTGTTAATTCTTGAAGGCGATGAACTCTCCGATGTTGTTCTTGGAAATCGTGTTTGTCCGCCTCAGCCTGTTGATACAGATAATGATAACGTGCTTATCACTGAAGGACCTATATTTGAAGATTGGAATGTTGCCTATACGGATTGGTAACGACGTGATAAAGTAGCTCGTCGGTATATTCTTTCTGCTCTTACTGATTCCCTTTTTCTTGATATGTATGAACTTCCTACTTCCCACGACGTATCGAAGTACCTTATTGCAAACTTTCAGAAGAAATCTGTCACAGAAATACTTTATTTGAGAGGGTTGCTTAACAAGTTACAATATGAAGTTGGTACTGCCATGACGGGACATATTGAATCTTTCAAATCTATTATTAATCAACTTGCTGCTGCCGATGATCCTGTTCCACAAAAGCAACTGATTACACTTCTCCTTGATACGGTGAAGGACTCTTCTTATGATAACATTGTTACTATTCTCTCTAATAAAGATGGTCTTGATTTCGACCAAGCCTGCATGTCTTTAATTGAATACTCTCAATGTCAAGAACGTCCTAATGCTGGTCATGATACAGCTCTGATTTCACAAGAGGAGACTGAGTCACAACAGATGGAACGGGCTTTCTAAGCTTGAAGGAGTCCATTTCAACGAGGAAACCGCAGAGGTGGCCGTCGCGGTAATATTTTCTCTCGTCTCAAATTTCCTAATAAGCAATGTTCTTACTGCAACAGAAATGGCCATACTGAAGATGATTGTTGAGCTCGTCAATATGATGAAGAACACAATATTACCACAAAACAACCACTTTTATCTAGAGACTCTTCTTCTTCTTCTTGTGAATATTGTGGACAATTTGATCATCCCACTCATATGTGCTATAAGCGTCGATTCGACACAGATCGCAATAGAGCATATGCTACTGAACATCGAAACAACATTGTACTAGAAACAAGCTGCATCCTATGTTCAGTTGCTCCAGACAGAATACTTCATGTACGCGATGGATCACTTTTTATTGTCGATTCTGGTGCTACACGAAATATGACATATCAGTCTAAGTGGCTCCATAACTATCATCCACTGCTAGTTCAACGTGTTGTTTATCTTGCTGATGATACTACTTGTCAAGTAAAGGGTATTGGAGACTTATATCTTGGTACCTTATCTTCTTCCACTCAAATTTTGCGAGGAGTATTACATGTACCAGATCTTCAACGTAATCTTTTTTCAGTTGCTAGACTTGTTGATCTTGGTCTGTTTGTTGGATTTGATCATACCAAATGCCGAATTGAGAAAGATGGACAGACTATAGCCACTGCTCCTCGAAATGGTAATTTGTTTGAACTCTCTCTCAACGATGCTGTAGAAAATGTTGTCACTGCTCTAGGTGATCATGATTGCAAAGTATGGCATCACCGTTTTGTTCATGCTGATTTCTCAAAACTCCTTGATCTTCAACGTCGTGATCTTGTTCATGGCATGGATCTTAAAGCCCATCCCGATATGGGAATTTGTGAATTTTGTGCTCTTGGGAAACACAATCAAAAACCCTTTCCTCTTTCAAATACAACTCATTCTCATGACATATTGGATCTTGTTCATACTGATATATGTGGACCTCTACCTTCTTCGAGATCACACTATCGCTACTTTATTACTTTCATTGATGATTTCTCAAGGTATACGACTGTATTTCTACTTAGACAAAAATCTGAAGCCTTATTTGTTTTCAAACAATTCCACAAGGCTGCGGAACTTCAAACTGGTCGTCGCCTTAAGAAGCTTCGTAGTGACAATGGAGGGGAATATGTTTCTCGAGAGTTTGTGAGTTACTGTGCTGACAGTGGAATTCATCATGAACATAATATTCCATATTCGCCTCAACAGAACGGTGTTGCTGAACGAAAGAATCGCACTATTCTCAATGCTGTAAGATGTATGCTGATTCATTCTGGCTTATCTCATGTTTTCTGGGCTGAAGCTACTTTGACAACAGTGTTTATTCAAAATCATCTTCCTACTACTGCACCCTCTGGTAAGATACCCATCACAGCATGGACAGGTGACATTCCTTCTGTATCTCATTTTCGAACCTTTGGATGTATTGCTTATATTCATGTTTTCAAAGAAACACGAACAAAGCTTGATGCTCCTGGTCTTAAAGTTATTTTTATTGGATATTCTGACACTTCCAAAGGCTACAAACTCTATGACCCTTCCTCCAAGAAAGTAATTGTGAATCGTGATGCTACTTTTAACGAACAACTTATGGGAGGCTCATGGTCCATGGATGATTCTGATGATACTAAATCATTGCTTCAGGCTTTTCCATTTCTTTCAAAAGATGAAACTCTTCCTATAGAGCAAATTTCCTCTTCACAACCATCCATTCCGAATGTTGCCAATGATGATATTGATATTTTTATTGATCTACCTATTGATTTTGAACATGGCTCATGTCATGTTTATGATGAGGATATTGCTGATAATGCTTTTTCTACTTCCGAAGATCCCATTACTTATGATGAAGCTATCTCTTCATCACAAAAGGATCAATGGCAAGACGCTATGGAAGCAAAGTACGATTCTCTTATCTCTAAAGGTACATGGATACTAACTGAATTACCTCCTGGTCGTACAGCTATTAAATGTAAGTGGGTTTATAAGACAAAAGTAAAAGCAGATGGATCTTTTGACAAGTTCAAGGCGCATTTAGTTGCAAAAGGTTACTCCCAAGTAGCTAGTGTTGATTATCAAGAGACTTTTTCACCAGTTGTTCGCATTACAAGTGTTCAAGTTTTATTGGCATTTGCTGTTCAATTTGATTTAGAAGCTCATCAAATGGATGTCCGAACTGCTTTTCTTAATGGTGACTTGGAAGAGGAAATTTATATGGAACAACCAGAAGGGTTTGTTATTCCAGGTAAAGAAGACCTTGTTGTTCAACTCCATAAGGCACTATATGGTCTCAAACAAGCTTCGCGAGCCTGGTATACAAAATTTGATCTTTTTCTCACCTCTAAATGATTCATCTCTTGCTCGTCCAATCCCAACTTATACATAAAACGCCAAGGTAGCAGTTTTGTGATTCTTGCTCTTTATGTGGATGATACCATCCTTGTTTCCAATGATTTGGGATTTCTTCAGCAAGTAAAAAAGTTATTGTCTTCTGCATTTGATATGGTGGATCTTGGAGAGATTCACTCGTGTCTTGGCATTCAAATCGAATGGAACCATACAAAAGGTATTTTATTCCTTCGACAGTCAAAGTTTATTGCAGATACTATTCAAAAATTTGGTATGGAATCTGCACATTCAGCCAACACACCTTGTCTTGCGAGCTCTACGAAGAACACTTCTGACAATGGCGGTCAACTTGTCACAAATCAACCTTATGCTAACTTGATTGGATGTCTTTATTTTGTTGGCATGAACACTCGTCGTGATATTCTGTTTGCTGCTAATTATCTTGGACAACATCTTGCATGTCCTTCTCTTAAGCATTGGTCTGCTGCAAAGCGTGTGTTGAAATACTTGAAAGGCACTACATATTTAAATTTAGTCTATTGACGACAACTCACATCGGATTCTATGCAATCTCTTTCTCTTTTGGGTTACACAAATGCAGGCTGGGCAAGCTCACATTTATCTATGCGATCTACTAGTGGAAATTTCTTATTTATAAATAGTTGTCTTGTTTCTTGGACCAGCAAGAAACAACGTTGTGTTGCAGTTTCTACGACTGAGTCAGAATATGTTGCGGCATCACTTGCAAATCGTGAGTTGATTTGGCTTCGACAAATGCTTGTTGATATTGGTCACTCTCCTCTTTCTAGCACACCCTTGCGGTGTGACAACCAAAGTACTATTAGTCTTGCAAAAGACTATGTTCAACATAATAAGTCAAAGCACATTGTTGTCCATTATCATTATGTCAGGTATGAAGTACGTAAAGGAACCATTATGGTTGAACATTGTCCAAGTGACTAGATGATTGTAGACATTTTGACCAAAGGCCTCAACGAGTCACGTTTCATCCTCTTGCGCTCGGAGCTTGGAGTTTCTTCGACCTCACTCTTTCTAGATTAGCTTCTTTGCTATTGTAATAGCTTTGTACATATGACATTGTAATCTTTTAGGTACCATGCACTATGCACACTCCACATTTGCACATTGTGATCTCTAAGTCACTTGAATATTTGTACATAGATGCACAATTCACTTTCACATCATCATCGTTGGTTCATATTTTCACATTGTATAGGGGCTTGGGTTTTTCCCTTGAACTCCCCAAGGGTTTTTTCATCCAAATCTAGAGACCTTTGTTTGAGTGGGGGTGTTGGATCTATATATGGCTCACTCTACTCAACTTGGTCTCACCTATATATTTGTATCTTGTCCTCAATATGAATCAGTCTTTGGGAGCGTATATGGTGTGTATCTTGTCTCGTCTCTCTCTCTTTCTCTCTACATCTCAACAATGCATACCACATTCTCAACAAGGCAATGTTTGAGTACGAGATCGATGAAATGATCAAGAGAATCATGGATTCAGAAAGGCTTATCTATGATGACATCAAAAGTGAAGCCGATACGCCATTGTATGATGGAGCATGTGTGTCTAGATTGAAGGTGCTCCTAGTTCTTCTCAACATGCAAGCAAAGTTTGGATGGAGTGACACTAGCATCACAATGCTTTTCAGGTGATCTATTACAATGTGTTTACTTCAATAAAAAACTCTAGATGTGTAGTGATCTGATGGATTACTTACACAAGTGTACTGTATTTTTTTTGCTGTGTAGATTGCTTAAAGAGCACATACTACCAGCTGATAATGTGATGCCAGATTCCAAAGAGGAAGCAAGAAAGATCTTGCAAACCTTGGGGATGGATTACAATTCGATTTCACGCTTGTCCTAGCGACTGCATTCTTTTCAGAGGGGAATACATAGACATGGAGAAGTGTCCAAAATGTGATTCCGAGAGATATTGAGTAGATCTCCACATACAAAAAACTCCACAAAAGGTTTTTCAACATTTTCCTATGCTTCCTTGCATCAAGCATTTCTTTGAATGTAAGTCAATGGGAATGTAAGTCGATGGCTGCCCTAGCATCATGGCATGAGGAGAATAGATCTTTGGATGGTGTGCTACATATTCCTACAGATTGTGTAGCCTAGAAACATATAGATGATACATGGCCCGATTTTGTCAGGGAAGCTCGAAATTTGCACATAGACCTGGCTATGGATGGCGTAAATCAATTTGGTTAGAGATCAACATCTTACAATGTATGGCCCATTTTCATCGTCAGCTACAACATTCCCCCGTGGTTGACTACCAAGAAGGGGCACCTGTTTCTAAGCTTGATTGTGCCGAGGCGGTATAAAGTGAAGAATATGGATGTGTATTTTCATCCACTATTGGAAGAGATACAACAATTGTGGATTGTCATAGAAGTGGTGGATATGATCTGACACACAGGTCGACGAAATTCTTTGATCAAAGGCATTCTAATGTGGACCATGCATGACTATCCCGGACTAACAGAATGCTCAGGTGATTTACACTCAAACTCAAACACTATAAATCTTGGTTTTTCTCAAGCTTATCTATTGTCATGTGTATACATGCAGGGATTCAAACAAGTGGATACAGAGCATGTGTCACATGTGGACATAGACGTAATGCACATAGGGTGCCCTCATTGAAGAAGCAAATCTACAAATGTCATCAATCGTATCTTCCAAAGAATCATGAGTTACGTGACGGCTTTTTGGGAAGAGAGCCACCGAGGATGTTTGCACAAGCATGGTTAGAGCAAAAAGAGATATGTGATGACGGTTGGCCCCCAGGGATGAAGAGACTCTCTCTAGGTACGAGCTACCATATTGGCCTAGACTCATAATCAATCACTTACTCGATCCAATGCACATATTCAAGAATGTGGGTAATCTGTTGTGGGACCATCTGACCGGCAAGAAAGATACTTTAGGAGCCAGGGTTGACCTTAGAAATGTGGATCGTATGGAGCAATATTGGCCGCAGACAGCACCCAATGGATCGCTAAAACTCCCTAAAGCACCATGGATTTTGATAGGAGCCCAAGAACACAAAGTATAAGAGACCATTCGATCTATGCGGACCATTCAATTTGTACAGACTCCCAATGGCTCTGAACATGTTTCACTAAAGAAGGAAAGCTTACTGGTTTGAAGTCACACGACTTGCATAAAATGTGTCACGTATGTTTGAAGTGGAATATATCATGGTGGGAATTGTGTAACAAATTTGTGTGTGGACTTTCATATCATTACTAGACGTGTTTTGCAGTTTATTTTATTTGTGGCCATTGAGGGATGTTTGTCTCCTGACGTCCATAACACAATCTACAAACTTGCAAAGTTGGTGAAATGGATCTCACAAAAGGAGATCAATGTAGACTCCATATCATTTTCCAAACTAAATTCTTTGAAGGTTGTGTGCATGTTTGAGAAACATTTTTCTACTACCATGCTAACCATTCAAGTGCATCTTCTTGTTCACATTGTTGATGATGTGGAAATAGCTGGCACAGTACATTCCAAATGGATGTTCTTTTTAGAACGTTTCATGAAAACTCTCAAGGGATATGTGCATCAGAAGGCACGTCCATAGGGTAGCATGGCAGAAGGTTTGTTGGTATCAGAGTCCCTAGTTTACATTGGAGAGTGGCTACACACCACTAGATACTCCTTCGGGAGTCACCCCAGTTGACACTCCTCGCTTTGGGGCCCAGATTCCAATGGAGACACTTGACATCCGTACCCCCATCAAGACTTGCTAGATACCCCTGTCGAGACACCTAGGTTCACGCGTCACAGGCGAGAGGGCTTGATGTACTTGATCAACATCAGCAGTGGCATTATCTTGGATGACGGAGGCAAGAAGGTTATCTCACGCATGCACGGTCTTTGATCTCAGGTGTTTAGACACTACATACTAAACACCTAGAGTGAAGTGCCAAATGAATTAAAAGACAGAGTCAGAAGCATGCTACGTGACGAGTTTCTCGTGTCAAGTCGGGATGAGCGCTTCAATGAAGACCTGATGAAGGTTCGAATGCGCGAATACTGCAAGCACAAGCGTTCTGAAGTACGAAAAGCAATAAAGCATAAGTGGAACATACCAGATTGGCTGGCCAAAGAATATTGGAAGAATGCAAAGTGAGCAGTGCGTGAGAATCTTGACAAGTGGAGCAACAAAAGGAGGTAGCCAAAGCGCGAGTAGAAGCAGGGAACTCGCACCACTTAGGGAGTGGCGGGTGGGCATCATTTGAGTCCGATTTTGTAAGTGTTTTTTCATTGCTCTTTAGGTTTGGTAGTTATGTCTATTTGTAATTTTAAATTCTAACATAATGGATTCTTTGTATGTTTTGAACAGTGGTTGATGACAAGACGTGACCCCACACCGTACGAGCGCGAGTATGCAGGCAGAAATGGCTTAAACACCCTGATGAACATTCTGAGTTCTCACGGCGGCATGGTTAGTATTTCACTTTATTCTTTTACATTTTTTGTATTTTAATGATAAGCTAAGAAAATAGATTATTTTGTAGTTATATGTTTATACTTACAGAAAATCTTATTGTTTTTTTCTGCAGAATCCGATAGATACGCCGCTTGGATGCAATGAGATGTCTGATTAGACAACATCAGTCTAGCCATAGCCACATAGCATTAGTTTCCTTTTGTCATAGCATGTATAATGAGATGACGTGTATACATCTTTTTGTAATGATTGGATTACCATGTATTTTCTTAATAATGACAATTCTGTTGTAACTATTACGTTTGCAAAGAGTAACAATCAAGTGATTTTGCCTATAATGTGTATAATTATAATTGATTTACTTTTGTCAATTTACTTTCATCCAATTACTTTTGTAAGTTTTGTATATTTAGTTTGCAAACAATATGATGTATGATGGAGTTAATGGTTATATTGCCTTGTAGGTGACTACTTTCGGTCTATACCTTGCACTTTCTTTCTAAGGTGAATCTGGGCTTATCTTGGATTCATTTAGGTTTACTCTATTTTGGAAACATTCAATATGGTTGATGGGTGGCAGGGCATTGAACCAAATTTTTTTACTCTCGGCCGTCGCTATAAGCGTCTCTATATAAGGTTCTTCTACATCGTTATAAGCGTTGCTATAGAAGGATTGTAATCGTCGCTATATAGCAATGCATATAGTGACGGTTATAGCAATGCTTATAGAAACACTTAGAGCAACGTTCCCGTAGCGGCGCTGTTAACGACAGTCTTAGCGATGCCGAGGAGTATAAAAACCCAATGTATTTCCGTCGCTAAAAGCGTCACAAGTGCACATAAACTCTTGTAGTGAAAAAAACGTTTTTTTAAGCTGCATATGTCGCCGCCACCCCTTCCATGCTCATGCGTACCCACAGTGGGCCGCCCCTCCCTTGGCATCACCCTCCCCCCTCTCCTCCATTATCCCCCTCTCCCTCCTTCATTATCACATGCAACCAAAAACCCTCTCTCTCCCTCTCGTTTGTCAACCCACAGGGGGCCGCCATGCATGGGATAGCTCTCTCTCTCTCTCTCTATCTCTATCTCTCTCTTTTATTATTCACACACACACACACACACACACACATGCTCCCTCACCCTCTCCCTCACCCTCTCTCTCTCTCTCTCTCTCTCTCTCTCTCTCTCTCTCTCTCTCTCTTTCTCTCTTAGCCGAGCAGGTTTTCGAAAGCATCATAGCACTATTGATCACCTTGTCACTCTTCGAGTTCTTATGGAAGCATGTCGATTGAAAGGAAAAAAGTTGTATTGTTGCTTTGTGGATTTCAAGAAAGCTTTTTACATGGTACCGCAAGGAAATTTGTGGAGACGTATGCAAAGCCTTCAAGTGCCAAGAGAATTTATGCATGCAGTCTTTTGCATCTACCAAAAAGTGATATGTCGATTACATATGGGAGATGGAATTTTAGAATTTTTTGCAAGCACCATTGGTATCAAACAAGGATTCCCACTTTCCCCAACCCTCTTTGGGCTAGTCATGGATGAATTGGAATGCATGGTTCTTGATTTTATGCAGCAAGAAGGGATAGAAGAGGTTAAGATCGGAAATGTGATGATCATGCTTTTGCTTTATGCCAATGATGTAGTGCTCTTGGCACATACCTTAGAAGATGCACAAAAGCTTATGAGTGTCTTGGAACGCTTTTGCCTACATAGCGGGCTGATTGTGAATGGATACAAAACCAAGGTTATGCTTGTAAAGACCCTCAATGACAAAAATCCATGCACTGTATACAACAATGAGCAACTTGAAGTTGTAGATCACTTCAAGTACCTTGGCCTTGAGGTTCCATCCAATAAAAAATGGAAGGATTGTGCAATGTGTCACTTGGAAACCGGAAAGAGGGCTTATTATGCATTTGAGAACATGTGCAATGCTAGAGAGATCAAGTGTTGGGATCTCAAAAAGTACCTCTTTGACACATTGGTGACACCGGTGCTTCTTTATGGAGTGGAGGTGTGGGGTGCAAGCATCGGAAAGTCTACTTGGAAAGAGTTTGAGAATGTCCAAAAGCGTTTTCTCACCAACTTTCTCCAAGTCAAGACACAAACACCCTACATGCTCTTACTTCTTGAGTCCGGATCGCTTTCCATTGAGGTCTTGGGCATGCAAAGGGTTGTGGAGTACATGCTTAAGATACAACATATCCCTTTGCATCGACTTCCTAGAATCGCATATGAAGCAAGTCAAGAGGTCCAAAAGACATGCAAGAGCAAAATACGAAGTTCGGGGTGGATGCTTGACATCAAGAAATGGTTTGGAAAATGGGATGCATGCCACTTGGTCAAGGATGCGTCGATCGACTCCCAAGTTAATGAGGCCTTCTTACAATGCCAATGTACCATGGCTTGAGAGAAATCCGGAGGTTCTCGCTTCAACCATTACACCACACACGTTGTCCCAAACTACAAATCTCTCTTCTTCTCTGAACGAGATAGCCGAACCTATCCCTACATCCTAGAGCCCATCCCGTTGAGTGTGATCTGCACCATTGCCTCCATTTGTCTTAGCCCCCATTCTCTACTCTGCAAGAGAGGACGTTGGGGCACTAGCGAGGAGTCTCATCGACTTTGCACCTTATGCCCTCGTTAAGTGCGAGAGAGTGAGTACTCAAGTAGTGTGAGTACCACACACTACTTGAGTGCTCAGCTTTTGACCACATTAGGTCCTCTTTTCCCCAAATTTTTAGCCATGAGCTGTCCCTACATACCTTCCTCTCCCAACCACGATCTGGACTCTCTATTGCAACGCTCATTTCAACCATTTTTGAGCATTGAGAGTCACTTATGACCTCCACTCACACCATGTGACATGTTCATTTGGTCCCATAGGTCATATTTGACCTCCGAGGATGATAATAGAACTATCTCTCTCTCTCTCTCTCTCTCTCTCTCTCTCTCTCTCTCTCTCTCTCTCTCTCTCTCTCTCTCTCTCTCTCTCTCTCTCTCTCTCTCCCCTGTTGACTCGGTCGCTCTCTCTCTCCGTCTCGGTGTCAGCAGCCAGGCCCAAATAAGCTTTATCTCTCTCTCTCTCTCTCTCTAAACACCCACCACACACACACACACTCTCAGTCTCCCTCACCCTCTCCCTACCTCTCTCCCCCCCTCTCGCTCACTCATGCTCGCTCCCTCTCGGTCTCCTGTCCTTTGTTGGCACCAACCCGTAGGGTGCATAAAATCTCTCTCTCTCTCTCTCTCTCTCTCTCTCTCTCTCTCTCTCTCTCTCTCTCTCTCTCTCTCTCTCTCTCTCTCTCTCTCTCGTTTACTCACACACACACAGACACACACCACACACACACACTGTAGTACTTAGTTAAAGTTTTTGGTTTTTTCTTTTTAAAAAAAACCCCAACACCATGGGTCGAGGCCTGTATATATCACCTACAAGTAGGTTTTGCTTTATGGTTTACTATCCTACTAGCATTATTTGTCGTGAAGGCGTAGGGGCTCTCTCTACAACTAGAGGCGGCCTCGCTGTCGTGTAACACAGTCAGTATACTCACGGAAATTCTACTCCTAGCTTCGATCTAAGGGGACCGCCTCTCTCCCTCCTTCCTCTATATAATGAGGTGAGGGAACCTCTCTGGCCCTCACTTAGCTTTGTTTTGTTGTTGCCTTCCTTGAAATTTCTCCGTGGTACTGAAGCATGGAGCTCACTTTGTCCAACACTCATGTCTGCTTCCTCGACCATATGTTTTATGATTGCAAGTTTTTTGAAAAAAACTACTGTTGAGGATGGTTTTTTATGATTGCTCTTGCTCTGTTAATCGTCTTATGATACTCTTTGATTAGTAGCACACATGGCTTATCATAACATGGCATAATGAATATGGTTATGCCGCGGACACTGTTAATGTTTAAGAAGATTTCTGGTTGCCTATTACATAAGGGGTTTACTGTGCTACATTTTTCTGTTAATGATAACATATTGAAAGGGTTTTTTCATATTAGTGGCTAGACCACTCGTTTCGCGATGGCCTTATACCCTGCTAACTGACTGGCCGGCTAATAGGCGCCTTGATTACATGGGTTGTTGCCTTTTAACTGGGTTTGAATGGTGAACTAGAAAATGAAGGGGGTATGGTATCCCACCCTCTACACACCAATTGTGTAATTTGTGCCAGGCGGTATGTTACGACAGTTTTTTAACGAACCTTCATTTTGGAAAAATTCTGTACTCCACGTTTTAATCTACCCACTGATAATTGATATCCCCTTAAAGGGCTTGATGCTATGGGCTACTGTTGGCTGCGTTTTTTTAACTGATTTTTTAGGGGCTTACTGAGCATCAAATAACCTTGTGGCTTACCTGATACTGTCTCTTTTTGCATAGGTATTTTTAGCACTATCGAAGAAAGCCATTTACTGGCCCTGTATATTGGTTGACTGGTGGAGGTGCTTTTTGTCCGATTGTGCAATTACATAGAGGGTTATATTTTAGGGGTGTTGGGCCCTATTGTGCACCGTTGTAGTACTTGGTCTTTACCTTATTTGGTTAGGATGTAAACTACATTCACTTGGGTGGATGTTGATCCTTTCTAAGCCTTGAGTGTTGAGGTGGAATTAGCATGTTAAAGCATGATATATATTCCTATGGTTCGGCTATGGCCTGGCTTTTATCAGGGCTCCTTGTTACTTGGTTTGCTAAAGAGGGATATATGGTTAGTGATAGTGGGATGATTCGGAGTCCATTTTACCAAAATGGACGTCTGACTTGAAAAACAATCTTAAACAAAGCTTCATATTGTATGAAAACTTTAAATGGAATTTTTTGGGAAAAACTTCTTAAACTTCACTTGGTAGAGCCTTTTATGAGCTGATAAAAATGATGAATTTTTAAAGTAAAGGGAGTGGATTCAGACACTGTGGATTAGAAGGGGTGATGGCCTTCTAATCAAAATGATATTCTTTTACTATAATCTTTGGGTTTTTTTTTTTTTAGGTGATAAAATCTCTACATAAATACTCTTGACTAAGTTTGTAAAGTCTTTAATTTTTTTTGAGATGGACATGGATAACAACTGGTATAGTCCATTGATACCTGTAAAACATATCCAAGGCTAACTAAATTGTTGTCTTGTTTGGATGGATGCAGGTAAGGACGCTATCTTATCTTGGAGCTTTTTTTTACTTTGGCAAGCTGACCTACACTGGATTGCACACTCACTTATGATTTGGGTAGTTTTTCTACTATCTGTATACTAGAAGGGGACCTCATTCCTATAAACATTGTACTTAAATGATTCTAATAATAAGTTGTTTTTGTACATATCTGTTCTTTGTTCCATTGCCAGCTGTCTTTTGAATGTAAAAATTCAATTATGTCTTATTATCTAAGATTAAATAGCTACACACACACACACACACACACACACACACACACACACACACACACACACACCTATATACTATAAACGCATACACCCACATGCTTTGTGCACACACAACAACACTTACATACATAAAAATGCACCTACTTACACACTCACACACACAAAACAAGCACATGCACATACACAAATAAGCACATGCAAATACACAAACAAGCACACACATGTCATATGCACGTACAAGAAGAAAAAACCAAAAAAACTCGACATCGACTCCTAAAACAATAGAAGAAGAACGATAAGATCGTGTGATAGCAACTACAGTTCAAAAGTGACAAACACACTACACCGACGCACAAAGCCCGCCATTCATCGGCATCTCGTCCATGATGCATCTCCACAGTAAACATCCGTAGGGTAATCTATTTTCCCATTTTCAAGCCAAAAACTTGTATAAAAAACCAATTGTATATAGCCACCTCTCTCTAGGTGATGGTCACAAAGGCCCACCTAGGAGATATCATTTAAAAGCTCTCATAAAACAAAGCAAGGGTCAACCATCTGGGACCCGGCTCCTTGCTTTGTCTCTCCTGATTAGGTCCCTAACCTAATCAGATTATCCTAAACTAATGCAGCCTCCACCTAATCAGATTATCCTAAACTAATGCAGCCTGCACCTATAAAAGAACACTATCAAGGGGGCATCGATTGAGGAGCACTCTAGGAGAGTGGTGTAGCATTTTGAGCAACACTTGGGAACTTGGGGTGGAGCACTTGAGAAGGAAGCCATGCACACACACTGACTCCAAGGGTCACCACACACAAGAGTAGAATCTTCGTACATATGGAATTCTCCCTAGAGAATGCACTATAGGCTCTCTCTCTCTCTCTCTCTCTCTCTCTCTCTCTCTCTCTCTCTCTCTCTCTATCACCACAGTCACCATCTTGCCAAAGCTAAGGTTTCCATGAATATCACTTTGAATCAAATTTTCCCTCACATCCCAAGGGGTTCTCATCATCTACGTCTACGTCTCTCTCTCTCTCTCTCTCTCTCTCTCTCTCTCTCTCTCTCTCTCTCTCTCTCTCTCTCTCTCTCTCTCTCTCTCTCTCTCTCTCTCTCTCTCTCTCTCTATCCCCCTCTCTCCCTCTCCATCTCCGTCCGGTGTGCTATATTAGTGTTACTTTAATCATTGATGTCCGTGTCCTAGTCGCTCAAAGCTGGGTGGTGCCCTTTATTCACTTCTCGTGACGAGCTCGGCATGCAAGGTCCTGGCGTTGAGGTCGTCGAGGTCCATTTTGTGCTTTGCGCTTGTCAATGTGTGTGAACACACTTAGGATCACTGGGGCAGTTTTTCCCTCACTAGGAGGTTTCCCCTCATGCATTGTATATATGCCCATCATTCTAGGGCTAGCTTATCTTCTTGTTGTGCACTAAGCAATACACTCTTTGTTGTGTGATTGAGCTTCTTCATCTTCTCCAATCTGTGCGTGTTTCGGCACAACCCTATCTCCAAAATTGGTATCAGAGAGGGCGTTCTCTTGGGCACAGTCGTCAGTGTTGCTAGCACGTGCCTGCTCACTTTCTCTAATTTAGGTGAGCTTTGATGAGCTTCAACATGTCTGCTCAAAATTTCCATTTGGGCTCATTTCGACCTCCGTTTCTACTACAAGTAGTACTGTGTAGGCAATTTCGTTCTTTTGCGCAAAATTTTTGTTAATCCAAATTTCTGCTAGCACGTGTTGATCCTACTTTGTTTTAACTCTTTTTGAGCAATTCTCACATCAATTGTAGTCACTCGTAATGGAAAACAACAACACAAATTTGTTCGGGATGTTTTGCTATTGAGGATAAATTGGATGTGGATAGATACCCAATGTGGGCTTACATGATGCAACATATTCTTGTGTCACAAGGCATTTGGATGTTGTTCAAGGCATTGATAAGCATCTATGTTTTGTGAATATAGGTTATTTTCAGGATGCTTTAGGATTTGGTGGCATGATTGCTACTGCTAGATCTGTTTTGCCTACACATGAGCATTCTCATTGGGATGCTAGAGATGCGTAGGCTCATGCATTAATTGAATGATCTATGAAGCACACTTTCACTCAGAACATTTGCTAAGCTAAATAAGCAAAATTGGCTTGGAATATTCTAGCTGGTCTTTATGCAAGTCACAATGAAGCTAAAATTTCATTACCTCTTAAAGAACTGGAGTCGAAGATTATGCATGAGGAAGATGACATTCAAACTCTCCTTGCTGGTAGTAAGGATTCTAATGAGAAACTCATTTCTATAGGCGAAGTCATTTTTGACAATTCACTTGTGCAAACTGTTCTTGATGAATTACTAGATTCCTACCAGATGTTTGCTAGTACTTGGAGACTTGCGACCCAAGGAAATCTTAATGTTGTCAAGTTTGATGCATTATGCACATTGCTATTGCAGGATGCACTTTCATGAAAGAACATTGCTAAAAAATGTGTGGTTGAATAGACCTCTCTTATTGCTCAAAGAAAAGGTGGTAGCAGTAATGTAGCCACTTCTCATGGTTCTTTAGTGAGTGGAAAATCACATGTTCCTAATGCTTCTACTGGTAACACCTCCGTCTGGAAATTTTGGTGAAAAAGGAAAGGATAAGATGCATTGACATTATTGAAAGTCTAATGATCACTTGATTAAGCAGTGCCCTAAATTGAAGTCAAAAGAGGCCAAGAAGAAAGAGGCAAGTTCTACTACAGGTGCAACTATTGTAGAATCGTTTGTGATGCTGTTGTAGATGCAGCCTGGGAATTTAGTGCAAAATGTACTTATGATCCTTCTGTCCATGATACATGTATGTCAATTGTGTTAGGAAATAGGCCATAGCCAAGTAGAGATTAGAGTAGTTTACTTAATGGAGAGAGATACTTTTCACACATGAGAGTTTATAGATAGAGAGAGAGAGAGAGAGAGAGAGAGAGAGAGAGAGAGAGAGAGAGAGAGAGAGAGCACATGATATACGTGGTTCACCCAATGTGGGCTACATCCACGGGAATGCAGCCACTCAATGGCTTTAGTAATTCAAAGTAGAAGTTGGTTACAAAGGGATTATACCCTTAATGGAGCTCCCACCTTGCTTCACTCTCGTCCCATCGACCACCGGCCATTGATTTTCGACCACAGGCCAACTGGCCAACCGCCCGGTTGTTTTTTGACCACTCTCCTCATAATGAGGGCCTTACAATTGTGCGTTTTTAATACTAAAAATTACAAGGGGTAAACCAGGCTCCATACTTAACAAATTGCTACAGATTCACATGTGTGGTACTTTGATAGTTGTGCTACAAAGCACATTACCTCACATTGTGACTTGTTTACTTCTCTTGAGGCTCTCCCTCATGGGAATACATTCACTTGTGCCAAAAATACCTCTTATCCTGTCCACGGAGCTGGAAAGATTGTGCTGACTGCCGTGAATGGCAGTTCTCTCACACTTGTTGATGCACTTTATGTACTTGGGATAAAAAAGATCTGTTTTGGCTTGAGGCCATCATGTGTGCTACTTATGTACTTAGCATGTGTCCTACAAAAGCTTTGTAGCCTATGATTCTTTGTGAAGCATGGAGCGATAGGAAGCAAACAAAGTGTATCTTGGTTTCACGAGATGTTGTTTTTGTAGAAGGCTGTGTTCAACCTTTGTTGTCATATGTACTAGAGACAATAATGTAAGTTCACAAGACATTTATAATGCAACCTTGCGGTTTTTTCAAGAAATGACAGGAAGATAAAGTGTGAAAATGTATGCTTTGTATGGGTTGAAGCAGTATCCTCATGCTTGTATGAGAAAGCTGACACTCATTTGGTTAAACAAGACTAACAAAAATCACTTTGTATGTAAAATCTAAAGGTGGTGTATTTCTCATCATCGTTCTTTATGTCAATCATTTGCTGATCATTGGGCCAAATGAGACACATATTGCTGAATTTAAGGCTGATTTGAATGCTACCTTCAAGATGAAAGGCTTGGGGATATTGCATCATTACTTGGGCATATAGCTTAAGTAGTGTGATGGTGGTATTGCCTTGTGTCTAAACAAACTGCATAGAGATAGTGTTATGTAAGTTTAGACTTGAGGACTACAAACCTATTGTTGCTCCCATGGAAACAAGTTTAAAATTGAGTATTTATGATTCTGGTGATCCTGTCAATGTCCTCTTTACCATAATGTTGTTGGATGAATTATTTATGTATGCAATCAAGGTCCAATATCAGTTTGTAGTCTCACAGGTCAGCAGGTTTATGCATAGCCTAGGGTCTAAGCATTGGCAGGCTATCAAGAGGATTTTTTGCTACTTGAGTGGCACTTTATATTTTGGCTTGTTTTATCCCAAGGGGGGATCATTGCCGCCAAATTTACATGCTTTTTTAGACTCAAATTGTCTAGTTGTTATGACATGTGAGTGTCCACAATTGGTTTTTGTTTCATGCTCAATGATTCATGCATTTCATGGTTGAGAAAGAAGCAAACAACTATGGACACTTCTAAATGTGAAGCTGAGTACATGGCAATCTTCACAACTACAATTGAGTGTGTATGGCTCAGACGCCTTATGGTTGATTTGGGTGTTGGACAAGACACTACCTTAAACTAAAAAATACACATCCAAGTGTAAGTTTTTTTTACAATGTATGCATTAATGCTCATTTATAAAATCATCATTCTATTGTAAAGAGGTAGGAACTATCCTTGGAATACCTTCAAGCATCAAGACCCCTCTAACTATTGAGGTGGTCTGGGCCGAGCGTTAAGAAAAGGGACCTCTAGACACCTTTCAAGGCTCCCATGCTGCTCATAAGGTCTACGTCCTAAAACAAACACAACACATAGACCCCAAACAACAACAACACGCCTACATATACCACACACAAACTGGGAAATATAGGGGTACCACCTAGTTTTTTGTATCACGAACTAGGATGTGAGCGAATGTATAGAGAGAGAGAGAGAGAGAGAGAGAGAGAGAGAGAGAGAGAATTATTGTCCACGGAGGTCACATATGACCTATGGGACCAAAAACAATACATTAAAAATGATCCTTTCCAGCGAGGGGGTTGTGCGATACATCTCAGTTAAGGATTGAGGGTCCAAAGAGGGTAAAAAGGAAAGGGAAGACAAGATGAACAAAATCTATGAAAGAGGAGGTAAGGAGGGAGGCGGTTTGGGAATTCAAAAATTCTTGATAATGGCTTCACCTCCCTCAATAGACTGCCCATTTCCCTGCTTTGCGAGCTTCTTGCACCTTTTGGAGTTTTGCTTTCTTCTGTTTGAGTTGAGAAGGTGTAAGATCTTCTTCAAATCACATTTTAGTGTCCTTGATAATCCTTGATTGCTCAAGGAGGTTGACTTGGTCCACCTTGGTCTTAAAAGTGAGGATTGCATGGTTGGTATGATGTTCATGTGTAAGAGAGGTAATTGTTGCTAGATACCATTGTACCATGTGGAGTGTTTTTTGATGTGGGCAAGGGACTCGTGAAACTTGAGTTCCCCCTCCCCTTTCGGATTGCTTGGGATCCCGCCAATGTGAACATTGAGGGCGATATCGATATATATATATATATATATATATATATATATATATATATATATATATATATATATATATATATATATATATATAGATAGAGAGAGAGAGAGAGAGAGAGAGAGAGAGAGAGAGACCACATTTCTTAGCCACTATTGGGACAACCTTCAATCATGAATGCTCAAAAATTTCAAGCAAACAGAGAAAGTGATATGAGCACCTCAACTAAAAAAACCACAACACACAAAAGGAAAACAAAATTGGCACTACAAGAGTTAGATTTTCAAGTCCCATTTTCATCAACAAAAAACAAAAAATCTAGCCACCCTATGCATTCTCTTAGGGGCAAGGAAATCCTCTCCACCTTACAACCCTCTTACAACGGCTGACTTGAGGCTAGGGCTACACACACAAAATGCCAACCAAAATCACCAACAAATGAAAGGGCACTTGAAAGACTTACAATTACGTGGATTCCACAATTTTTAGCAAGCATGAGATGAGAGAGAACCATCAAGACTCCAAGCCCAACCACCTCTTCCTTTGATGACCACCAAAATGAGCATACAATAGTAGAAGAAACACCCAATTCCTCTCCTCTATTTTATGGAAGCGCAACTTGGAATGCACTACACTAAAGCAATGGAAATTTAGGAAAGATGCTAAGCACTTTGCATTTGTGGTTTGAGAAAGTATTAGGCAAAGGTTATGGCTATTTACATTCACTAAGGCAGCATACATTAATGCGAGGCTTCTTGCACACAAAGCTTGCATACGCTCACTTATTACACACTTCCACACACTTTTGTTTCTCTACACTTCTTGTTTTTTTCCATACAAAGAGAGGCCTTTCTTTTATTTGTTTTTGGAGTGATTAGGGCTCTCTTAATTACAAATAACAAATCTTTCTTTAGGAGGTAATTGATTTAGGTGAAGAGATAGGCGGTAGGGCTAGGGTTTACATAAGTAGGTTAGTAAGAGTTAGAGTTATAGTCAGTATGGATCTATACAATAGACAACTTAAAGGAAAATTTACAAATGGTGAAATGGATAATATGAGAAATTAGCCAAATCTAGAAGATTCCCCTTTTTCTTTTCATTGATGTTGATGAATTGTTGCCCTCATTTTTGTTTGTCGTGTATTGATTCCATTAGATGAAGTTGGTAATTTGCTCAATTTATCCTTCTTTTGGTGCTTCTGTGGATGAAATTCATAGGAAATTAAAGCATTAGTACTAAAGCATGAGAGATAGAGAAGGAAAATAGGTCAATTATATTTGGGAAGTAATGGAATATGGAGATATACACATAGTAGCCATAGCCAATTTTGTGGAGCTTCTTCTTCATGCTAGTAGAAATGGTGTGTGTATGTGTGTGTGTGTTTAATGGAAAGAGTGTTTGTGTAAAGAGGGAATATATAAAATAGATAAAAAGAAATATGGGATGTTCTCATGGATAAATGCATTTTAGAGCCCTAGAGATGCCCGAACAAGCCCCTGGGATCAAGATAATTGAGCACAAGGCTGTTTTTAATTGTAAAAGAAGCAAGAGAGAAAATGTTGACCAAAATTCATGATAGCTAGACTAAAAAAACAACTATCATTTAGCCCCCATTTAGCTGATGGTTCATTCATGTACAATCAATTTGCTTGCATCAGAAATTGGAATGAAAGTTTTGGGTAATCTTGCAATGATTCCTCCAAGCTTCCTTACCTTCTTGATGCCTCTTTAAAGGCCTTCATAATTTTTATGCCTACTTACAGATGATTTGAATGTGTGAGAAGAGCAACAATAGTAGCATACCGCCTCAGTTTCCTCCTTGACTTGTTCTATCTCTAGATCTCTTGGAAGGACCAAGCTCTTTTCTTTAATACCTTTGTCTTTGAGACCCTTGTCAAGCTTCTCCTTGAGTTGCAAAGACTTTTTCTTGTAGCACTTGTACACAAACTCTCTTTTCTACTCTAGTTCCACCATGATGTGAGGAGCCTGTTGGTCCATGCTTCATTGCCCTTTTGCTCTCGTTTACTTGTAAGATTTATAGTAGGAATATAAAGTTCAATTGGTTGCAAAGCTTTGAGCTCGTACACTAAGTGGAATGGAGTGAAGTCTATAGCATATTTGTAAGTTGTCCTCATAATTTTGCCTTACTCTTCACCATCTTTCTGATGATTCTTGCAATGATAAAGATAGATTTTTCTACCAAATCATTTGATTGTGGATAATAGGGTGTGATGTTTCTATGATGAATTTTGAGCTCATCACACACTTCCATTAGTAAGAACTTTTTAAAACCTAGACAACGATTTCAAAGAGGTGCACCAAACATGCAATAGATGTGAGTGTCAAAAAATCTACTCATTGTCTTTTCATTCACTTGTGGTACTACACTTTGTGCTTCTACCCATCTCATCATATAGTTGATGGCAACAAGGATATAGACTTTACCATTTTTTGTCCTAGGCAATGGGTCCATAACATCAATTCGCTATTTTTCAAAGGACTACAGGCAATGAGTGGGTTTCAAGGTCCATACATCAACTTCTTTTTGCCATTGATTTGGCAATAGTGACAAATTCTACACCAATGTTGAAAATCCACATGCATAATTGGCCAAACATATCCAACTAGAAAGATTTTTTTTTTTGTTAGTTCATGTACAAAATGACCCCCACAACCTTATTCATGCAACCCTTTTAGGATATTAAGAATTTCACTAGTGTGTTAGGAAATAAGACGTAGCTAAGTAGATGATTGAGTAGATTACTTAATGGAGAGAGACAGATTTATATACACGAGATTATAGAGTAGAGAGAGAGAGAGAGAGAGTACACACGATATACGTGGTTCACCCAATGTGGGCTACGTCCATGGGAAAGCAGCCACTCAATGGCTTTAGTACTTCAAAACAAGAAGTAGTTTACAAAGGGATTATACCCTTAATGGAGCTCCCGCCTTGCTTCACTCTCACCACCTCACACTCACCTTGTTGCATCAACTTCACACTATGAAATGTGTGTAGAAATGGCCTCCTTTTATAGGCCGAAAGGGCTGCCCTCTCTTATGAGAGACATCCATGTGTAGCCGCCCTTGTGCGAATAAGTCCAAATCGGACCCTCCAATCCGCCCATGTGTGGCCGCCCTTGAGAAGACAAGTCCGCTTTTGAATTCGGCCACCGGCCACCGGCCATTGACTTCCAACCACCGGCCACCGGCCATTTACTACCGGCCACCGGCCAACCGATCGGTTGTTTTCCGACCACTTTCCGGCCGCCGTCCGGCCATAATATTCCGACGAAAAAGAATATTTTGGCGAAAAAAAAAGTCTCGGGGGCCTCCGCCCCCGAGGCCTTTAAAGTTGCCCCTGATTCTTGTCCGTTAAAATTTTGGTTTCCAGTGAGTGATTTCCCTTCACGCAGAATGGCTTCTCCTCATAATGGGGGCCTCACAAATGTGCGCTTTTACCACAGAAAATTACAAGGGTAAATCAGGCTCCATACTTAACAAGTGCATGATACTCATCTACAAACAAGATCCTTGACCTTTTGGTACAAAGTTCCCTCTAACTAGAGAAATATGCTTACCTTCTTGATGAGCCTCCTTCTTTGTGCCGTGTGAACCCTTTGGAAAATTCTCCCTCCAAGATGAAGTTAACAATAGGTGCTAAGGGCTCCTTACCCGCATATTGTGGTTCCTTCATTGTTGAAGCTACAATGATGACTTGTACTTCATTTGACCTCAGATTGCTTGTTGAGCTAGTAAGTCTGCATCGTGATTCTCTTTTCTAGGGATGTGATAGAGTTGCATTTCTTAAAAATTTTCCAAAAGTTTATGAATGATAGATCTTAGCCTTTCATCCTTACAAGCCCGAACCAATAATTTGTTTCACAATTAGCAAAGAATCACCTTTCACCATAAGTCATTGTATTTTTTTGGCTAAGCATATCTTCAATCCATTGAGTAGAACATATACTCCGCTTCATTTTTGCTTGTCAATCCTTCTAGAACACTTGTTGTTGCATCCTGGCTTCTCCTTTTGGGGTCACCAGAATAAGACCCTCCCCCCTCGCCTGCTTTACCTGTGGATCTTTGAAAAGCACCATCAAAGAATAGAGTGTATGCATTTGAGAGAACTTTGGTTGATGGTGGAGAAATTGAATTAAAATTGGACACATTGATGATGTTTTTATGCACTTGATAGGTAAGAATGTCTGCCAATTGGGCTCTCACACTATCTTCAACCTTGAAGGTGTAATCATATCACTGTAGTTCCATGAACCGCTTTGTAATCCTTGGACTTAGTGTCATTTGTGATGATACCCAAGGCAACAAGTTTTTTGTAGTAAGGATGACAAATGGCTTAGGTAAAAGATACAAGCTAAATTTTCTTATTACAAAAATGATTGCAAGAATCATTAGATTGACATCATTATACCCTTTTTCATTGATGCTTGTTACCTTACTTAACAAAGTATACTCGTCTCATTCTACTACTATGCGGATCTTGTTAGGAGAATGGCTCCTATTGTTTCCATATCTACACTTGGATTTACAAAGAAAGGAAAATACCAGCATGGCCGGCATCAATGTTGGAAGCTCAAAAAATACCATATTTTTGCCCTTGAATACTCCTCTAAATCATTAGACCATGAAAACTCTACTTGTTGTGATAGCTTTTGGAGTGCATGCAACAACTTAGAAGCTAAATGGATGAACCTTTCCATGTACTTCACCTTGTGGATAAATGATGTGGCCTCCTTGATGCTTTTAGGTTATGGTATTTCCACGAGAGCTTTAGTCTTGGATTGATCCACCTCAATTCTTCTTTGTGATATTTTGTGGCCAAGCAAGATGACTTTATCTTCCCCAAATGTGGTACTTGTCTGGGTTTAGCGGCCCTCTAAGGTTATCTAGGCACTGCAATATTTCTTCTACCTTTTGCACATGTAAAGACTTTGAGCTATAGATATAATAATCATCAATAAACAACCTTATTGACTTCCCAAAAAAAATATTGGAACACAAATTCATGAACTATTGGAAGGTGGCTGGTGCATTAGTAATGCCAAAAGGCATGACTCAAAATGAAAAACATCCCCATGGTGTAATGGATGTTGTCTTCCTTTGATCTTTCTCTCTATGATCTGGTCCAAATTGCTTCAAATAAATTTTTGAACAAGCAAAGATGCAAAAAATCATGCAAGGAACAAAACTGTATGGTCAAAACAAAGATTTGCAACCAAAGTAAATAATCGCGATTATTTACAGCTGAGAAAAATTTCCAATTTTTTCCAAACTTGGCTTTATAGGCTTGAAGTATATACCCAATACATGCTCTGAGTGAATTATGGGCTCATTTGGATGCACAGTTTGAAAATGGTACCAGATTATAACTTTAGGTCTCTGAAACAGTGGATATAAAGGAAATTTGAGATTTTGAACTTTAAATTGATTCAAAGTTAGCTAGTGGGCTAATCACAACATGTACTTTGGATGTATGATGGCCAAATATCAAAATTCCCCAAATTTGACCAAAAAGTAAATAATCGTGATTATTAACTTTTCTTCCAAAATTGACATTTTTTGGTACAAATTGACCTTGGGTATGAGATATGAGGTGATTTGGATCAAGAAAAGTTGTTCATAACCCAAATTTTGGCTTGCAAAGACTTCTTTGGGTTTTTTGGAAATTTTACAAGTAATGGGTGGTCATTTTGGCTCATACTTGATTTTTGGCATGTAATAAGTGTGTACACATGATAGGTGAGATGATTTGACAATTTTCAAGCAAAATTGATGGAAAAGTAAATAATCGCGATTATTAACTTTAGTGACAAAAACTTTGCAAAACCCCCAAATTTTGACCTAGACATGTTTCATACACCTAATACAAGTCCTAAATTGAATTTGGTCAAGTTTGGTTATGCCGGCATCACTTTGTGCTCTGTCGACTCTGGAATCACCATTTTTTGTGATTACTCTGTCTGTTGGGTTGGTCGGTCAACTTTGAGGCTTTGGACTTGTCCGTAACATAGTCGTGAAGCTACCTGTCCATTTCTAGCTCATTTGGAGTCAGTTTGGCCTCGTATGTCGAATTTGACGCTTTGTACCCTTCAAGCCATTTTCTTCTTTTTGAGGGCATTGCTTGATGGATTTCACCAAACCAATCATATACATTGTATATGGACCTCATTAGCAAGCCATCTATGGAGTCAGGTCGGAATTCTGGCATTTGCCAAAAACCTAACTTTTCTATTGGGGACCCCCTTGACCACAGTAGAATGTTCATCTGATGGTATAGAAAGGTTCTATTATGTTAGGGCATTCTATGGTTCAAATCCCATCCGATTTGGTCAAGCTGGCAGGCCGCTATGGTCAGTTTTAGGTTGTAGGTCTTCGTGCACTGCTCGGTTTCTAGGGTTTTTTCTAAGGCTTTAGACTAGCTATCGGGCCGTACAAAATGGACATTATAGAGTAAAGAACTTACCCCTCATGTCTCGTGTGAGACGGCGCTGAAAATGGTCAATTGTGGGCTCCGGAAATGTCGCGCAAAAGAGGGCATTAAAATCTCTTTCTGCAAAGGCTCCAAGTGGAAATGAGGTGGTTTTAGCCTACCGTGATACTTGGACTTCCCGAACCAAATTTTCCCAGATTCTCCCGTTAGTCCTACTAGGCCGTGAATTCTATGTTAGACTCAAAAATTTCTCTGATCGGATTCCTGTAGCTCATTCTACAAGAATTTTGAAAAAGTAGGCGTGGCCGCCTAATTTAGGCTTCCCACTTCCGTCTTCTGATTTCATTGAAAATTTTTGTGCTTGTCTGCCTTGTCCTTCTAATCACCATCGTGTCTTCCATTTTTTCATTTGAGTTTTCTTGCTATTTATTATTAATTTGACATGTTTATTTGGAAAAATCAAAGAAAATAGCAAAATGCTCTAAAAAAGTAAAGTAAAAATCCAATAATTAAGAAAATCCCTTGAAAAACACAGCTTTATTTTTTTGTTGGATTTCTCTATTTTTAAGCCTCCCTATCAACAAAAATGATGAAAAATACCCAAAAAGGACTATTTTTGATGATTTTCTGATAGTATATACACTATTTACACTCATTGGGAAGATATTGTCAGTGAATTTTCCCTTGATGATGAATTATAAGGGCATTATTAGGTAATTTTGCAAAAAATCACACGTTAACATGGAACTTTTTCCTCCCTCTTCAAACATTGCCCTTAATTACTTAGTACTTAGTGCCCTTCCACCCCTCCTAGGTGGCGTACTCCGGGATGACTGCGTGCATGGGTGGAACAATTTTGTATATGCATAGCCGTGATTGGCTCTACCATGATATGAAGATCAATGCAATTCAAACCCATATGCTGTGCAAAAGCTTGGTCTTGAGTAATCAATTCAAGGGTTTCCAATGTCGAGGTTTGCTGCTGATGTCTTCCAAAGAGCAAATCTTGTAGCTTTTGTGCTCTCTGTTTGATTGTACCATCAAGGTGTTGTAGCATGTTGGTAGCACTTTCGATTGTTGTGGAGATTTTTCTCTCCATTGGTAATTCGGTCCGCTTGGTGCTGCATGGTGTGGGGGAGTTTGTTGAAACTTAACTCACTACTGCTTGATTGGTTTCGCGGTTTGTGAAGAGGTTAAGTTCTCCTTTTTCTTCCAAACCCTTTTCATGTTAGGTTCCTTGCTCAAAGATCCTCAAATCTGTGTGGAACCTTCTTTTGTTTCTTCGGTGAAGTTTTAGGCACCCAAAGTTGAATCGGTTTATCTTTAAGTTGTGCTTTTAGTACCCAAATCTGCCCGACTCCTTGCATGCTACATGTAGCATTTGATTGTCGAGGGGATGGAGAAGATTGGCTTCATGGATTGGTCTACTGATTGATTCTTTTCCATTCCTCCTTGCTTGGTGCAATTGGAACAATGAGTTTCCCACCTTTAGGTGATATCTTTAGTTGATTCGTATCCCAATCTGGTACTACTTTGTATGTACGCATCCATAGAATTCCAAGAATCATCGTCTCATTCATGTGTTCATCTGGCAAGCATACAAACTAATGAGAACATGAACATCCATGTACTACCACGTTCAAGTTGACTACTCCCAATGTTGGAGTTGGATTCTTGTTGCATCCTTTGATTGTCCCTATTCCTATTGTCAATGCTTGACTTGTTGCTTTCTTGTATGTGGAATAACTGATTGTATTCACTCTAGCTCTTGTGTCTACCAAAGCATTGGTGCTATGATTGTTGAGATGTACTTTGATGCGCAGATCCATTCCATCTAACCAGTGGTCATCTGTTGAAACTGCGTCTTTAGGTCATTCCCATTGTCGATCATCTATTTCCAAAGTGTTGATGGGAATCGGTATCTGTTGATTCTTGAGAGCAGCTTTACGCTTGAGTACCCGAAGTCTAGCTTCCTCTTGGGCTTCATCAATAACCTGCTATTGCTTGATCTTCCTTTGTTTGGTTGCATCATATTCTCTCTAGCAATTGATTGGTTAGTGGCAAATTGTATTTCTTTAAATGACATCCACTAATCCAATTAGCCATTGGTTCACCATCTAGGGTGGACAATTTTACTGCTCCACTTGGAGATACATCTTCAATGATAAATGGTCCATTTCACTTTTTCTTAAACTTGGGAATGTGTTGCTTTAAAAGGGAATAGACTAGAACTTAGTCCCCTTTTTTGAATATTTTTGTGATTAAGTGGTAATCAAAAAACTATTTTTGTTTCTGATTTTGTGCATAGATATGATCTACAGCAGTTAGCCTTTGCTCGTCTAGCTTTTCCAAATCTTCAAGTCTTTCTGACAATTCATGTCCAGTCCACTCAAGATTCTCTGCTACCCTTAATGGCGGCAATAGAAATTCTATTGCCAGTATGGCATCAAGACCATAAACAAGGTTTAAGGGTGTAGCATTTAGAGCTGTTTTGAATGAAACTCGATAAGCCCATAGAGCAACATGGAGATTCATTTCCCAGTCTGCCCTTCCTGAACTAACCAGTTTGGTCAATACTGAGCTAATAATTTTATTTGTATGCTCAGCTTGTCCATTTGCTTGTGGGTGATAGGGAGTTGATTTGTTATGGATGACCATAAACTCATTAAGAAAATACTCTATTACCTCATTGAGGAAATGAGTTCCCTAATCACTGACAATCTCTATTGACAGTCCATATCTCGTGAATACATACTCATATAAGAATGCAACAGTGGTTCTGGCATCATTATTTTGAGTCACTTTAGCCTCGGCCCACTTGGTCAAATAGTCCGTAGCTACAATGATATCTTGAGCTTGGGTTCTATAAGCAGGTGGCTGTAGCTGTCCAACAAAATCTATACCCCATTTTGTGAAATCTCTAGCCCCCATCATTAGTCTTAAGAGTATGCTATCTACTCGTGTTGGCATCTTTGCTCGTTGACAAGCATCACACCTTTGAACATATTCTTTGGCATCTGCAAAAAGTGTTGGCCACCATATGCCTGCCATCAAGATTTCTCTTGCGGTGGTCTCACTAGAAAAGTGACCTCCAGCTAATCCAGCATGTGCTTGTTCTATAATTGGAATGTACTCGTTTCATTTTCACAAAGACGCAAATGTTGATCTTTACGTCTCCGATACAATTGGTTCCCAATAAGAGCATAGTCTCTTGCTTCAATTTCAATTGCTCTTTGACGGTGTTTACTCGTATCCTCAAGAAATGTTCGGCTCGATAAGTAAGTAACCAAATAAATACTCCATTTTGGAACATGTGACATTTGAAACAATGTTACATGAGGAATGGGTGGTTGTTTTTGACATTGAGGGCACTCTTTTACAAAAGATCTAACATCTCTCCTCATAGTCGGCCAAAATACTCCAAGTCTCAAGATTCGTTGTATAGTTTGGTCTTCCGCAAAGTGAAGTCCTACTATGGTAACATGTGTTTGACTTAGGTATTGTTCTTTTTCTTCAGGGTTAGTGCATGAAAGCAATATCCCGTCGCGATTTCTTTTATATAGCCTTCTAGCTAGTAATTGATGCATAGCCAATTGCTCGATTAAATCAATTCTGATAGGAAGTGGTATTTGTGGAAAAGCCGTCTAAGAAGCTGGAAGCTTCTTTTCCTGCCACTCGTTCTAAAACATGCTCAGTTATTGAAAGAGGAAAGTTGTCTCTAATGGTAGCTGCATTCACCTTTTTGAGATTAACACACACTCGTAATTTTCCATTCTTCTTAGGTACTACCATAATTGGAGACACCCAATCTGTGTGTTCAATTTTATAAATGAATTCATCTTTCTTTAGTTTTTCAATCTCTTCTTTGATCTTCCTGGCAAATGTTTCGTTATAAGTGTATGGTCTTTGTCTACTTGGTTTAGCATCATCTCTCATGGGGATCAACACCCTTGAGATCCTTAAAACCAAGCGAAGATATCCCGGTATTCCTTTAACAAGCTCAGTAAAAGCTTTTCTTCGTCTTCTATTAGATCATTTGCAATGTAAGAAGGTCTAAGCTCTTCTCCTGGTTCAACCAGGTCTACCCTTTTAGCGTTTTTAGGCCCTTCGTAAGATTCACCTTGTTTTCGTAGTTCCCTAACAGGTTGTTCAATTATGATTTTCCGATCTTGGAGAGTATACTTTTTGTAATGGGATGGAACATGCATTACATCCTTACCATCCTCTTATGTGGTTTCCATTTCGGTTGTGTATATCTCCTTTAGAGATTTTTTCAATTCTTTATATTTCTTTTTTTGCTTGACTCTGGTCATGAGTGTTTTCTTATTCAATGATTTTTCTTGAGTACCCTTCCTTGTTTTTCTCGGTGTTTGAGACATTTCTAAATTTTTGTTTGAAGGATATCTGCCAGTTATTTTCTCGAGTACCCTTCCTTGTTTTTCTCGGTGTTTGAGACATTTCTGAATTTTTGTTTGAAGGATATCTGCCAGTTATTTTGTCCTTGACACAATCATTAGCATCTATCTGCATCAAGAATTGTGTTTTCATGGAGACTGATGGCATAGGTCGTGTTTTCACGATATTGGTGTCTCTCTTTCGTCTATACCATTTTTGTCTTCTTGATTTCTGGTTTGGAAAGTCAGAAAAAATTTCCTCCCCTCCCCTTAAGAGTAACTGAGCTCTCGTATGCTCTTTTTCTGACCCCGAATCTTTTGAGGTAGTTGAGTGTTCATCTAACTCATCAGTTGCATTGTAATAGAGGTCAGAAAAGACTTGTTGAGCTTTCATCAAGTCCTTGGGTTCCTCATTGTTGTTTTCAATGTTGAGGACTGACATCATTTGGATGGGAATTATGTTGTAGCCATCCTCATTGCAAAATTACGTAGCCATAGACGTATTAACACATGCATCCATTGTCGCTAAAATTTGAGTCCACTCGAATGGTTCAAATAAATTCTCTTGAAAGGGTTCAAGTATGCAGGCTTTTTTTGTACAGTCCCTTTCTAGGATACATTCCTCTCGTCCTAAGCTTCCATTTTCTAAAGCTCCGCACATCTAAATAGGAGTGTCTTTGTTTAACCAGGATGGAAGTTTAGTTTCAGCCGAAGAGACTGATTCAAACTCTTGGATGGGTGTCTTCAAGACATCTCAATAAGTGTAATATTTTAGATTGACTCTTGTTATAGATCCCACCTGCTTCAAGTATAGATAGTTGTTTCCCCAATCTTGGATAAGTTGTACCTGTCGCATGAAAGGTCTTCCCAGTATGATTTCATATTTGAGTTTTTTCCCAAAGTCTACTATGGCAAAAGTGTGTTGATATTCAATTCCACAGGAATTGACTCACTTTTTCAAGTGGCCCTAGTTCTCTCTCAATGTGTCCATCAGCCAACTGCAATTTCATTCGCGTTTCTCTAATGGCTGTCTCTCCCCAGGATTCCCATACTGCTTTAGCGGCTATGGCTATGCCAGCTCCACTATCCAGTATTGCCATGGTTTCAATGTCATTATATTTCACTAGGAGGGTGGTGTTTCCTTCTTCCCCTTCATAATATTCTCCGACCTTGTTCATAGGAACTGATGAATCTCTTTGTTTTCCATTTCATTTTTCAATTTTCCCAAATTCTTAGAGATAAACCTCGTTATCACCACCTTCTCTAGGGTTTTCTATAAATCGTTCCACAAGTATGGTATGAGTTTCAACAGTTCTCCTAAAGTAAGAGTGCGTTGGATGGGTGTAGACATGATTGAATGAATGTTGTCTACTTCTAGGGTCTGTTTGGCTCTTTTCACTTGAGTGGTCTTGCAAATGATGGATTCATCTTCGTTATCTCCCAAGTAAGAAGGTAATGTTTTTAATGTCAATGTTTTAGATATTCCTGAAGCTTCCGATCCGCAATCCCTGTACAAGGATTGTAAGTCCATGTTCATATCAGATGGTAGGTTATCCAACCAGACTTCCTCTATAGGAGCTGACTTTAAAGTTAGGCTTCCCTCATTGATCTCTCTCACCTTTTCTCATAAGTGTCCTGGCCAGTCTTCCTCTACGAATGGAATTTCGTCTAAGGCATCTTCGCTATCCGGCACTATAAGCTCTGGTTCATTTGTTTCAAGGTGGGGTTATGCCACCACATCAGATTTTGCTTTTGTTTCTTCTACCGCAAGCTCTTCAGGTTTTGCATTACTTTCAAGCTTGGATTTTTTTTTATCCATCATTTCTTGCGTGATTCTTACCAAATTTTGATAAGCCTCCAGCTTTGCTGCTTCCATGTCTCGAGATGGATAGTTTTTCTATTTGTTTTCCATGTTTTGGCCTACTTTAAGTCCTGCTTGGTAGGCTTCCAAGGCAGCATTAATAGGCTCAAAAATTTTATCAATCAGAATGGATCGTCTAGATTTCACGATTGTTTCCTTGAATTCATTACCAGTTTCTTTCAACTTGTCATGGGCTAGCATTTTTGCTTTCTCTTCATTTTCAACCCGTTGTTTTTGTTTTCTCATCTCATATCTTTTGCTTTTGCTCCTTTTGATTCTTTGAGAAGAAACTTTTGTGTTCTCTGAATCATCAGAGGAGTTGTGTTTCTTTTTCTTTGCCTGGGCTCTAGTGATTACCTTGATTGGAACAATCGGTTCACTCTCTAATGGCTACTAGGCATCACTTGGACTACGTTTACGACAGGTTTTCCCTTGTTCAAAGGATTCTTAGGACAGTCTTTCGAACAGTTTCCTTCCTCTTTTCAACATTGTATGCAATAGGCTTCACTTGGTTTAAGGTTTTTGTCAGGCTCTAGACATTTGTTCTTCCAATGGTCATTGGCACCACAGTTATGAAAATTTCCTGTTCTAGGCTTCATCATGGGTCTTCCTATGGGAGGTCTGACACCTTGATTATCTACATAATACATTGGTGCAATCTTTGGTGGAGCATAAGTCATGGTTTATTCCATTGGTGGTGGATGTGGACTATACCAATCTCCTTCTACCATTACTGTAGATGGACTAGGCTCTGCATAGGGTGTAACAGGCCCTAAGTTTGTTCATTTATGAATCCTTCCGAGTTCATGTAATTTACAGGCACTGCATTATGTCCTGGATACGGAGGTTGTTGTCTCAACACAGGTTGAGGTCTTTCCATACCCATTGGTGGTCTTTGAGCTTGGGCCATATTAGGTTGATATCTGTACATGGGTTGTCCTTGGTGCCTCATGGACACGTACTGAACATTCCCATCATACTTTGGTCTGAAGTAGCACCTCGTGGGTCTCATGGTTGGTCCATTTACCCTCGATTGCACACCATTCTTGTGGCCTAATTGGTTGTCCTTGTGGAGGTATCCCTTGTCCTGGTCCTCTCATAGGTGCTTTTTGCATATTGTTCATCATGTCGTTCATCCTTTTTAGCATATCTTCTATGACTGAGAGTGGTGCCGCAGTAGCCGTTCCCACTTGTGTTGGTTTTGTGGATGCTGTTTTCTTGCTTTGGTTATCCTTAGGGACATCTTCTTCATTGAAGATCTCACAATTGTCTCCTAGGTCAATAGCATCAGACACACACGCTTCTAGGGTTGTATGCTTTTTACTATAGAGTATAGCATGAAGTTCTTTGTTTAGCAGTCCCTCCAGAAACAAAGACACAAGTCGTTCTTCTGCAAGTATCTCCATCTTTGGGCATCTGGCAATGTACTGCTTCATTCGAGTTGCACAATCCCTAACAGACTCACCATGTTTCTGTTTAAAGCTATAGATTTGAGCTATTGTATTATGTTTAATCCCCATTTTGGAACAAGCAGCTACAATCCTTGAGCTGATGTGTTCAAGTCTATGATTGACCTTGGTGGAATGTTTTGGAACCATGTCAAATCTTTTCCTTCTAATGTCATTCCAAACCCCTTGAATTGAGTATGGAAATCGAATATACGCTCTGCTCTTAGCACTTGCTTAAAGCTTTCTAAGTGGTCATATGGATCCCCTGATCCACTGTAGTTTTTGACCCACTTTTGAAAATCAGCTGGTCTGACACGTCTATTTGGTTCAACTCTTGGTCTTCTGGAAGTTGGTCCTATTCCAAGTGCTTCAAACCAGTCTATTGGAAATAGTGACTCAGGTAGCTCTGGACTGGCCTTAGTGTCACTCGGTTTTCTATGTGATGAGGTGGTTTCTGGTTTCTTCACATTACTCTCAGATGATCTCTCCTGGTGTTCATCCCTTGGAATTGTTTATGGTCCTTGCCCCAATATCCCATCCCATATGGAATACCCTTGGTATTTGGCTTGTTCTACCTCCTCAGGAGTCATCATAGCAAAGTTGTTGTTATAACAATCCCTAAACAGGTAGGTTGGTAGGTCTGATGATCCCTTATCTTTGATCTTGACAATATAGATGATCTTCATGGCCGTTAATTGTCTTGGTTTGGAATGAGAAGTCCACAAAAGATCTTTTATGTTTCTATCTTCCCAACAATAGACTCCGATCCTAGGACTATCCATACTGAGCCATTTCAAAGGCTTCAAGTCTACTTGATCGTATGCCTCAAATTCCAAAGTTGGTGGTCCTTCTTTTTCTGACATATCTGGGATTATAGTGTTTACTTCTAACCCCCATTTGTCTATCACGTCAGGGTTTTTGACTTGTAAATACTGAGTTCGGTTTCGATCCATGTACATTTTTCCTTGTTTGTTTTCCCTAATCTCTTCTTCGAACTCAATACCATGGTCATCAATGCGAATAGCATACTCCTCCTTAGGGTCCAAGTAAACCTGGGCTCCATGACAGTTAGTCTTGTAAAAGGATAGTATATGCTTATAGCGCACTGTCATTCCGATTTCCAAGTGAGTCGAGTAAGAGGACATTTCGGATGTTGAATCTGAAAAAGTGTCTGAGACTTCTTCAGGAATTGTGTGCAAGGAATTGCCTTGATTCACGTTTTCTTCGGTAGATGTAGCGTGGATAATGTGTCGCGCTCTCTACAGTGTGGGTGCCCCTCAGTGCAATGTGCGTGACAATCTCACTCAAACAAATGGAAACTCTCTCAAACAGAATGAAACACAGAAACAATGGATAACCACAGAGACACAACAGTGGACCAGAACATGTGGACTCGACTAGCTCAAAGAACCATGTACAGACTCTGGCATGGCAACACACTCAGCTCCAGCCCAGGACTCACAGGTACAAATGGGGGTGTCAAATGGGGGTGTCCACGCTCATATGTGCAGGGATGGTGAAGCAGTGCTCTGTGCAAGACTCTCTGCTCTCGACGACGATGTTGGACTAAAAATGAAACCGATGATAATAATGACCCAATGGCTCATAAATGTTAGCCACCTAAGCCAATCTCCAAAGTGAGTGGTGGTGGTGACCTGGCCACAATGTCCACTAGACCACCGTCCGTATCTTGCCACGTGTCACTGCCCAGCCAAGCCCACAGAGTCCGTCCACAGTCGGACTAGTGTGAACCAGGCCAGACCAACCATACTAACTGAGTGTCCTGTGAAAGTGACACTGTAGCCTGCTACAGGTTGCCGGCCATAAGACCGCTCACCGTCTCGGTGAGAGTAAATATTGAAAAACTAGGAGATACTGAAAAAATGTGAAATAAAACCAATCGGTACTGCATGTACATCTTTCTTGAAGCAGGTGCTTGGCCCACCCATGCAAGAAATGATTGTAGCTAGCAAGAGAATTCAACTTTGGAGGAGGAGGTTTCTTTGCTCGATCACAACACAGGATGGCAGATTCTTATGCAGAGATGATGAAAAATAATTTAAAGAAGTTCCAAGTAGAGTGTGAAGAGTTGCAGCAAATTCTTGGCACTTCTCAAGCTAAAAACCAAAGGAGTGTAGTCGCTCTAAAGGAGGCATATGAGAGGCTCTTGAAGGAGTTGCAGAGGCCAGTCGTAGTTGTTGAGGAAGAGCATGAAGGGTTCATGAAGCAGTTTGAAATGCAAAATTCTTCACACGAACAAGAATGAAACGCAGACTCCTTGACGAGAATTTTTGGATTGCAAAGGGAGCTTGAGGCTACTAAAGATGATCCCATTTCTTGTTTCTAATACCTACTCTGTGGGTATTGAAGATGGAAGAATCAAGTTCAACGCCTCAAGAGATTCAATTAAATGTAAAACTTCTGGCTGATCCATCTCCAGTAACATGCCGGTAACTTTTCCTGCGTGATCCTGTTCTAAATGATCTACAAGTGGATACAGCTTCTCTCCCAACATCAATCTCTCTTGTTGAGGAGGAGCTGATGCTAAGGCTGATGCCAAAGCTGCAATCGGCATAAAGCTTGTATCAGATGTGCTCGAAGGCATTCTAGCCATTTCATAGCTATTGGCTCCTTGAAGAGATACTTCCTAGACGTCTGAGAGTAGTTCCACCACGAGAAATCATCTGCTGAGGCAGAAGCGGTTGCTGTTGAGGCTGGGTTTATTAGATAGGGAAGGGGTGGGCAAGGGCGAGGGGGAAGGGGCGAGGGGCTAGGGACTAGGGACTAGGGACTAGGGACTAGGGACTAGGGACTAGGGACTAGAGGCTAGGGGCTAGGGGCTAGGGGCGAGGGGCTAGGGGCTAGGGACTAGGGACTAGAGGCTAGGGACTAGGGGCGAGGGACTAGGGACTAGGGGCGAGGGGCAAGGGGCGAGGGACTAGGGACTAGAGGCTAGAGGCTAGAGGCTAGGGACGAGGGGCAAGGGACTAGGGGCGAGGGACTAGGGGCTAGGGGCGAGGGGCTAGGGACTAGAGGCTAGGGACTAGGGACTAGGGGCGAGGGGCTAGGGGCTAGGGACTAGGGGCGAGGGACTAGGGACTAGGGACCAGGGACTTGGGACCAGGGGCGAGGGGCTAGGGGCGAGGGGCTAGGGCCTAAGGACTAGGGGCTAGGGACTAGGGGCGAGGGACTAGAGGCTAGGGGCTAGGGACTAGGGACCAGGGACTAGGGGCTAGGGGCAAGGGACTAGGGGCTAGGGGCTAGGGGCGAGGGGCGAGGGGGAAAGGGGGGCGAGGGCGAGGGTAGGGGTGAGGGCGAGGGGGAGGGTAGGGCGAGGGATTAGCTCGAGGGTGAGGGGGAGATGGGAAGTTTAGGGTGATGGGTAGGGTGCAAATAAAGAGCACGCAGCTATCATGAGCAAGAGAGATATCATGATCTTGGAATTCATCTTGCAGGACGAGTTAGGTGAAGGGAGTTTGCTAGACACAGAGGAGAGCTTTGTTCTTTTCTGAGAAGCAGACACCAAAGGGGTTGATGTTTGAAGGGGAGTGAACTGCTGTAGAAGAGATTTCTTACCGCTTTTATGATTCTTCATAGGCTCAGGTGGCACATTAGATTGAGTTACCGTGGAATCATTTGAAGAGGGTGTTCCTTCAGGCAAAGTGTGAATAGAGACTCCATAACAAGGCATAGATTTGGTAGCCTCCAACCACTCCAGCAAGTCTTCATGTGACACATCCGGTGGAGTAGGTTGTTCCAGTTCAGGATTGGACTCCATGGACAAGGAACTATGATGCACCACCGGATCCATTCCGCCTTCAAGGCGAATCGGTTGCATTGGGGAGCCAGGCGTTCGTATCCACATTGCATCGTTTCCCCAATAACGTAGTGCTTTCGTGTGTCGTAGCCATGGTCTGCCAATGAGCAATGGGAAGCCGCCTTCTACCTGGGGAAGGCGAACCACCACAAAATCCAAGCTGAATGTGAAATCTTGAACCTGCAGAGTCACCTTTTCTACAATGCCCAAGGGGTAGACAGTCCTCTAGTCGGCCAAAGTCACTGTGAATGGGGCGCGCCTAGTGGGTTGGAGACCCAATGCCAGCATAGTGAATTCAGGCATCAAGTTGATACCCGACCCACCATCTACTATGACCCGTGAGAATTTGCGGCTCATAATAGAAACGGTTAGACGCGGACTCGTGTAATCAGTAAGTGAAGCTTCGGGATAGGATATCATGTAGGATTCGGAGGGCTGCACTGGGAGGTGCCCGCCACTAGACCTTGCACCAGGGCACATAGATTGAATGATGGCAAGGGTGTCACTTCGAAAATTTGCATCAAGTCAAAGCATGTCATACAATGACACTTGCTGAAAGGTATTCTTCAATATAGTCTCTGCTGTAGGTTTTTCTATTGGGATCAGTGTCTTCTCAGTTTCCTTGATCTTTTGTAAGTCAGCAACTGCTTCTAAGAAAGCCCCATCAATATCGGAGAGCATAGTAAAAGATCCTTTCTTAGCACTAGGGGGGGGTGTAGGCATTGGGGAGGAAAGGGCTGTACCTGCTGGAAGATTGAGGCCGAGGGCTGCCCTTTGAGCTCGTGTGAGGCTCCTCTACCAGCTGCAACTTGTCTTGAGAGGCAATCATATGGGCAGAAAGTGGTGGCTTGGGGTTGGTACTAACTGCTATCAAATTGATCTTGGGAAAGGTGAATTCAGGTTGGCTCTGACTTGGGCTCGTAGAGGTAGAGGCGCGTTGTTTTGGAAAATCCTTAGTGTAGTGATCCTGAGCCTCGGGGCAAAGTTGGCATGGAGGAGAGCCTTCTGGCAGAGGGAATTTTCTTTGATAATTCCCATACTCTCCACACATGTAGCATAAAATGGGCCGATTGAAGGGACGGAACGGAGGATGAGGTGGTTGTTGCATGGAGTTTGAGGGTGACGTGTAGAAGCTCTGAGGGGTTGAGGGAGAATTAGCATGATAAAAATTGGGAGATGCGAAGTTGTTGTGCATACCTTGCATAGGAGGTGTTGTCAGCAGAGGTGGCATAGGGTGTTGATGACCATAGGGTGAAACCATGTTGGATGTAGGTGTCAACCCTTGTTGAAGGTTGGGGGCGAGGCTTTGTTGTAGTTGCCGCATTCCCTTCAGATAATAGCGCTCTTTGTCATCATGGCCAGGCTTCTCACAGAAATGGCAGTAAGCTGAGCTACACCATACCATAGCCTTAGTCTCCTGCTGAGACCTGAGCTCTTCTAGCTCTCTTTTAAGTTGATCATAAGCCTCTTGATGTGGGGGCTTCTCCTGTCTAAGAGAGAAGGATCTCTCTTCTTGAAGGGCCCGCTGTAACTTTAGGGCTTCCAGTTCCCTGCGTAAAGAAGTCAAGGGGTCTGATGGACTGTCCACGAGTACAGGGGCAGTTTCTACCTGAGGAGAGTCAGTGAACAGCTTCCTAGCTCCCTCTATTCTAGTAGCAGCAGCAACAAAGTCCTCCAGACTGGCTTCAGGACGGAGACTTTCTTTGAGCTTTTGTTGAGAAGTCTTAGGCAGAGACTTCTCTACCCACTTCTTCACCATAAATTCTCCTGGTTGCTGAGGCAGCTTGGCGACCAGGGACTTTGTTCTAGTCATGAGCTCGGAAAATGTCTCCTTGGGCTAGAGCAACAGGTTTGCCAACTCATCTAGAATCTTTTCTTGATAATCCCCTGGTCGGAAAGCTTCACAGAACTGTTGTCTTAACATAGTCCAAGTAGCAAAGTGGTTTTCAGCAAACTGACTATACCATTTATCTGCAAGACCATCCAAGGTGGACAGAAAGAGCACAAGGTAGGCGTCTTCTCTATTGAGGCCACGACCTCTGCAAAGAGAAACAAACCTCCGAGCATGGTCATCAGCATCCTCTGTGGAGAGACCCTTGAAGGTAGGGAACTTGATGTTCACCTTGGACAGAACACTAGTGAGCTCCTCCACGGCATCTTGCTTCTGAGCATGTTGCTCACTAGCTTGTTGTAACAAAATGGGGGAGAGCCTTACCGGAGAAGGTGACCTGGAGGAGGATGTAGAACCGAACCGGTAGAAAGAATGGAGGGAGATGTATGTGTAGGTATGGGTGATGGTGTTAATATACTTCTACTGGGTACCAAAGGTTGGCGTCGTCTGTGGTAGTACTTTTGGGGGCTCAGTAGTGCGCTTTGACGCTCTAATGATCGCCTTGTATGTGTCATGCATTAACCACCACCCCAACCAAGCTTTGGGCAAGAAGAACTTCACCTGGTTGAACAGTGGACTAGACTCTACTAGACCAGGCGAGTGACTAGACCAATTGGCCTGGACAAGGACGAGAAGGACTAGACCAGCGACGAGGAGGACTAGACCAGGAAGAGGATTGGGTGGACCAGGGCGAGAGAGGACTAGACCAGCAAGGTGAGAGACTAGACCAGCTAGATTAAGTTGTCTAGGGTGAAACTGGACCAGACCAGCACAAGAGAGACGAAGAAAAACCAGCTAGCTGTTTTACTTGTACTCAATAGAGAGTGAGACTTCAATTGAGGTCCCAGCGTGATCGCCAAAATGAGAGCACCTATAGCGCGGATAATGTGTCGTGCTCTCTACAGTGTGGGTGCCCCTTAGTGCAATGTGCGTGACAATCTCACTCAAACAAATGGAAACTCTCTCAAACAGAATGAAACTTAGAAACAATGGAAAACAACAGAGACACAACAGTGGACCAGAACATGTGGACTCGACTAGCTCAAAGAACCATGTACAGACTCTGGCGTGGCAGCACACTCAGCTCCAGCCCAGGACTCACAGGTACAAATGGGGGTGTCAAATGGGGGTGTCCAGGCTCAGATGTGCAGGGATGGTGAAGCAGTGCTTTGTGCAAGACTCCTTGCTCTCGACGACGATGTTGGACAAAAAATGAAACCGATGATGATAATGACCCAACGGCTCATAAATGTCAGCCACCTAAGCCAATCTCCAAAGTGAGTGGTGGTGGTGACCTAGCCACGATGTCCACTAGACCACCGTCCGTATCCTGCCACGTATCACTTCCCAGCCAAGCCCACAGAGTCCGTCCAGAGTCCGACTAGTGTGAACCAGGCCAGACCAACCGTACTAACTGAGTGTCCTGTGAAAGTGACACTGTAGCCTGCTACAGTAGATACTCTACTAGAGGTTTCTCCGAGTATGCCCTGATTTCCTAGTACACGACCAGATGTAAGTTTCATATAGACTTATGAAGCCCTGGATAGAGTACTCACCTTTGGATTGACTTGTCGTCAATTTCCACTCGATTCAATTGCAACTTTCTGTCAAGACACTAATTCCTCGTCTGCAACCCGATTCCTGTACAAAATTAATCAAGTTAGCTTTTCTTCTATAAAGACAATAGGGCTCTTGAGAACTCTCGTGATTGGTCTTTGTGTATCACTTCAAATCGTGCTATGGAAGTAAATTTGGCTTTCAGATTTGACTTTAGCAAAATCAAGGGTCTAAACTGCAACCTGTAAACTGAGTGTATCTGTACCAATTATGATTTGATTGAACCCAAAATTGCCCTGTGGACTTATATTATGTTGGTCTATCATTGTATGAGTTCAAAAGTCCAAAATGATGTCTCTAGATAGCAGAAGTAAATAAACGTGATTATTTACTTTTCTCAATTTTTTGCACCTTTTTGATAGGTTTGGCAAGTATACAACTTGTTAGAGTCTCTGGGAAAATTTCAACAAGTTTGGACCAAATCTGATCAAGTTTATCAACTGTTTGGTGTCCGCAGACTCTGATTTCAAGAATCTGGCTGAAGTCTCACTTCTGCGATCCAAATTTCACCAAAATTGATTTGTGAGGTCTACTTGATGTGCTTGACCTTGTGGTATACTCAAATTTGCAAAACCATCAAGTTTTGAAGCAAATGTAAACAATCGTAATCATTTACTTCTGACAATTTTTTGTAAATTTTTGCCCCAACTTTGACACAGATCTGTTAAGCACCTTAAGTTAAGGTCACTAGCCAATTTCCATCCATTTTGGACAATTTTTGGTCAAATGGTCATCAATTATCTGTCCGCATACTAACTTTGCAATTTTAGTCACCAATTTCACTCCAGTGGTCCAAATCTTACCAAATTTGGTTTGTGGGCTTATTACAACATGGTGAAGCTAGTGGTATGTAGACTTGGTCAAAAAAGTTGAAAAGTAGGGCAGATATAAATAATCGCTATTATTTACTTTTGACAAATTTTTGCAATTTTTTGGTCAACTGAGCATATGCACATGTTTATCACATCAACATAAGCCTATGAATAAAATTTCAACAAGTTTGGACAAATTTTTCCCAAATTTATAGTACTCAAGATTCAAAAAATCAGTACAAACTTTAGTTTTTACCCAGTTTTTTGCCAGTTTAGTGATCCAAATCTTTTGGGCCTTTACAAAAGTTGTTTGTACACATGCAATGAGTCAATGGTATGAACCTCGGCCAATTTAGAGCAGAAAGTTAATAATCGTGATTATTAACTTCAGGCTTGAAATGAGTACTTTTTTGCATTTTTCTCAAAGACAGTTTTTTAATGATGTTTTTTAAGCCTATAAATCAAGTCAAAACTTAATTTGGCCTTAAATATCAAGAAAAAGCAAATAATCTGAGTCTTCTTGAAATTTTTACCTCGAAGTGTCTTTGAGCTTACCCACTGGTTCGGACAACTCTTAGGCTTACTCTCCAGTCGGATTGAGTGGATTCGAGTCTTTTCAAGCTATTTCTAGCCGTAGACCTGAAATTCTGTAACTTTACATAAACAACTCACAGATGATTCGTTTGGAGTGAGCAATTTCTGAAATCCACCTCGGATCCTACTTACCCTACTCTTAGATTCTCATGCAATGGGGTTGTGGAAAGTGTCCGGGACACAAACACTTGTTTTCTTGTGTTTTTTATGTTTTTCAGAGTCTTGATCTTAAGACTTGTCTCGTCTACAAATCCTAATCTAAATCTACAATCCTACAGTCCTAAAGGTACTCAGCAAGTACGATTACTTCCAAGCTACCTCTACATCGCAAAAGACGACAATCTTAAGCTATGCGGTTTCTAAACAAAGTTTTGAACTCTAGGCAAACCTAGAGGAAGTTAAAGGACAACTACACAAGACACTCGTGTTTTTCCCTAGTTTAGGTCTTTTTGATCCCCGGCAATGGCATCAAATGTGGGACGCATGTCTAACCTCACCATCCTATCTTATTGCAGTATTAGTAAGAACCACGATTAATTTGTCAAACCATGGGACAAAGCCGACTCGACTAGTGCATAGAGGCAACAAGAGGTTGTCAATCTCTTGAAAAACAACTAACAACTCGCATCTAACTCAGGCTACACTCAAGTGACTGAAATCACCAAAAGCCAATCGCTCTTCAACAAGCAAATTACATCCGTTACAGCATCAAATGACATCCAAACGTAATGAAACTTCTAGGACAAGTTTATAAGACCTAAGCACACATGCCTATGGTCTTAAACCCCACTTGAGGTCAAGTTCCAAAATCACCATTATTAATAGCAGTGGATTTTTGACCTAGTCGTTTTCAACCCAGAATGCATCTAAATGCTTAGCAATGATGCCCCAATACCCCGCCTATGCTTAGTTTTTTATTTAAAAGTGTAAATTCCTAGTTATGATGAAATTAGGCTGCGGATCGGCAACGCCAAAAGCTATGAAATACTGTGAATGGCTTACGTCAATGTGAAAATCTCTTACCTACGGTGCAATGCAACAAACGCAATCGTAATGTGACAACCGGAGAGGGAGTAGGAAGCGCGAGAAGGAGAGAAGTGAGCGCCATTAGCTCACGCTATGTATTCCTTATCCAAAAACTTATAAAAAACTTACAAAAATTGGCTCTTATACCTTAGCCAAGGTTTTTGGGTGGTCAAAACTAATCTGGAGTTCTACCAAAGCTGGGGATTGACTGGCTGATACAATCTAGAAGCTTGTAGCCCTGGCTCATTAATTAGAAAGTTTACCAAGAAAACAGGAGTTACAATATTCTTCATTTATCAAAATAATGATTGTTTTACAAGGAGAACTCCAAAAAATGGTGTCCACGTTAGCTTGCTGCTAATAGAAATGCTTGCAATATGCACTATAAACATGTCCATGTGCTTAGCTTATGAGCCTCCTTGAGAGTTATCCACCATTTGTAGGCCTTGCCCTTGAGAGAGACTTGTCTCTACTCCTTTCTCATCCTTTGGAGAGTATGCTGGAGTATGTGAATACCCCTCCACTTCTAGAGAAAAGTATTCACAAAATCCTTATTTTTCTCACAATCGTCCCCTTTGTAGCCTAGTGACATCATGTTGTTAAGCATATTACCAACATCAGTAGAAGACGATGGAGGTATGACATCATGTGATGCATCCATACCATATGGGACTCCCCCACTAGTAGCAGTTGGAAATCCTTGAAAACCAATAGGTGGAGTTGATGTTGGTGTACCACGTAATGACATATTGTTCATGAACTGATTAAGCAATGTAGTTAGCGCATAAACATCAACACTAAGCTACGGAAAATTGTACTCTAGCATGATTTGACTAGCTAAGAGTTGATTGAATTCATGGTGATCAGCCAAACCATGATCGCTCACCAAAGGCCACCTCTTTGTTATTTATCATAAAAACATTGTGAGGTTGCTAAGCTCGTTCGTGCATGGGTAGATCATGCCCAAAATCAAATGCATCCCCTTCATAAAGGTGTTGAGCCATGCTAGACATGTTTGTTAAAATTGCAACAAAAAAAAGAGGAATTTACTCAGTTATCTACCAACCCTTGTCCTTGACAAATAGTTGAAAGTTGATGCAGAGATGTAGAAGAATCCTTCTTGTGTAGATATTCAATCCTACATGCCAAAAGCAAAAAAAAAAGGCTTAAGATTACTTGTTGTATTTACCTTCCGAGTACCTTCCACTTGGTAATTTTTCTATTTGACATTCATGTATGGAGAGAGATATATGACGAGCTCCTCCCTCTCTGTCTGTAAAGCTCCCAACAATCCACCTCCCTTGAGAGAGTGTGTGAGGATAAGGGGCTTACGTAGGGCCTCTGCGAGGGGATATGAGCCGCATGGCATGCATGTTTAGGGGTCTCTAGGGCCAAGGCGCTATATAGAGAGTGGGTAGGAGGAGATGTAAACATGTAACCATAATGCTTGTAGCATAAACATTTTAGGGAGAGTGTGTGTTTTGGCCGCTAGGCAAAGACATAAAGTCCGCAAGAAAGAGAGAGCATAGGGAGAGAGAGAGCTACGGTGGCTCCTCCTCCTCCCATGGCTCACGAAGTCTCCCCTTCACTACAAGAGATGAATCATATATCGATGCCAAATTATCAACGTCGCTAGTGGCGGGTGTCGGTATATGCATTGGTAAAATTGGAGGGAGTCCCAAAATGAATGAAACTTAAATTTTAAATTACCGATTCTTGTACGAATGTGCATCCCAACGCATATGTAGATGTGCATATTGATGCACACATCGATTCATATACCGATGCCCTGCTATAAAACAGAATCCGCGTTCATTTTTTCATTTTGCTTGTCATTTTTCTCCTTTTCTCCTTTTGCTTCTCCTCTACGTGGTTCCGTACTTGCAAATGTGCTTAGATTGGCTTCACACGATCTTCTTTTAACACACACGTGCTCCTGAGAAGAAAGGTATGCATTTATGTGAATTTATGTTAGTGTGAATGTGTGTCTTTGTATGTGCGTAACAAAATGTAAGGTTTGTTGCTCACAAATTTTTCTCCAATCTTCAAGGCTTTTCTACTCACATTGTTCAAATGTGAGTGCTCTTTCTTTTGTTTTATGCATGCACGCGTGCACACACACACACACACACACACACACACACACACAACACATAAGCACATAAAGACACAAATAAATACACACCCACATACACACACATATTTGCACATAATTATGCACACTATGTACACACACATATTTACACATAAAATATTGTAATTAATAATAAATTTTTAAATTAAATTCTTCATTTGCTTTTTTGATATAAATACTTACTTAAACAAAGTAATTTAAACTTTATTAACATAACTGTTTAGTTAAACAAAAAAAGTTATTTTTTTAATGTTTAGATTAATTTAAACTTAATTACTTTATATTTATGATATTTCATTTTAAGAATAAAGAAATCAATAGTTATGTTAGTTGTAGGTTTATATATATCAAAAGATTTATGGTCACTATAGGTTAACTTAATGTTAATGTTAGTGTTAAGGTGCTTCACGTTAGAAAGTTTTAGGTTAGAGTGTTAGGGTTTGAACATCTTAGTCCGTTTAGAGCTTGCCACTTAGGGTTAGCCGCTTATGGTTTGGTTGTTAGGAGTTGGCCGTGTAAATCCACTTAGGATTGGCCGCTCTAAAGTAGCGTAGGGCTATGTTGGTTTTGTCATTTCAGTTCTCTTAGGGCTAGCCACTTGAGGTTAGCAACTTATGATTGGCATCACTAAGAGTTGGCTGTGTAAAGCCGCTTAAGGTTGGTTGCTCTAAACCGGTTTAGGGCCTCTTTAATTTATCTATTTTTTTCCATTTAGCCGCTTTGGGTTAGTGGCTTATAGTTTCGTCTCTAGGAGTTGACCGTGTAAAGCTGCTTAGTTTAGATGTTTTTGTCTATTTTGGGCTTGCTGCTTAGGGTTAGCGGTTTTCTGTTTGGCCGCTAATCCTTGGTCATGTTTGGCCTCTTAGGGGTGTCCTGTAAAGCCCCTTAGGTTTGGCCACTCTAGATTGGGTTAGGGGGGCGTTTGTTTGGCCATTTCAATTTGCTTAGGGTTAATAGATTTTGATTCGGCCGCAAGGATTTGGTCGAGTAAAGCTACTTAGGGTTGTTCATGTAAAGCCGCTTAGGGTTGGCCACTAATCCTAAGCTGCTTAGGGTCACATTGGTTTGGCCATTTGAGTCTGCTTAGGGTTAGCCACTTAGGGTTAGTAGCTTCTGGTTTGATTACTAGGAGTTGGCTATGTGAAGCGACTTACAATTGGCTATGTTAAGCTGCTTAAGGTTGGCCAGCTCAGAGCTGCATTGGTTTGGTCATTTCAATCAGTTAGAGTTAGTTCCTTGGGGTTAGTGGCTTATAGTTTGGCTGCTAGGAGTTGGTTGTGTAGATCCGCTTAGGTTTGGCCACTCTAAATCGGGTTAGCTGACGTTGGTTAGGCCATTTCAATATGCTTAGGGCTAGCAGCTTAGGGTTAGTAGCTTTTAGTTTGGCCGATAGGACTTGGCCTTCTAAAGGTGCTTAGGGTTGTCCATGTAAAGGCACTTAGGATTGGTTGCTCTAAATCGTCTTAGGGGCGCATTGATTTGGCCCTTTTATTCCATTTTGAGTTAGTAGCTTATGGTTTATCTTCTTTAGTGGTGAGGTCACTGTCTTCTTCTTTTAAGGTTATAGTTGTGAGTTCTTCTTCTATTTCAGCTGGTGTAGACTCTCCTTGTAGGTCTTCTTGACATTGGTCCTTCATGTTGTAGACAATATTTTTGGTTGTCATTTTTGCACATGAGTTTCCTTGTTTCCCAAAAGTGCAAGGCTCACATTAGCCATGGATGACCAAGGATAATGAAATATCCATTCCCCTTTGTGGTCATCACAAAGAAATCAACATGCTTTTTTATCCCAAGGACCTCCATTCCCAGAGATCTGATAAATCCCAATAAGCAATATACCTTGCTATTATTTGACATTTTTTCCTTAATCTCCATTGGCTCTTGGATTCTCAACCCTAATTTTTTCATGAGATTCTCTGTCATGATATTGATTTAAGCACCCTAGCTACAAGCCCTCTTTTGACAAGTCTACCCTTTATGTAGCAATCAAGTGTTGGACTAATGTCCTCTTGAGTCTCTACTTGTGCAATTTTAACAACTTGGGTTGATCCTTTTGCAAATTTTACCATGGTCTCATTTTATCCCATTTTATTCTATGACACCCTCATTCATTTGAGATGGATGAACTACCTCTACCACTTGCACACTAGGATCTGGTAGAGGTGGGATAGTCTCTCCTCCAAGCTTGGTAGGTGGTGGTGGCCTCTCTTTAATCATTGGCCCTGTGTTCCTCTGTTGTAGCAAGAGTGGTTATTGTGGAGGGAGCTCACATTCATCATTGAATAGTTTAGGTTTGGCCTCCTTAGATCACTTCTTGGTTATGGGCAATTGTACATGCCATGTCTTCTTTCTCCACAATTCCAGCATTTTAGCACCGGTCTAGGTCTAGGATCTCATTCCTTTGGGAATTGAAGTGGCCCTCTTGGTCCTACACCTTGTGAAAAATGAATGGAAAAACTGTTGATTGACTTGTTGAGCCTCTCAATTATCTTTGATGTGACTTCTAGAACTTCATGATGGTTGAAACTTTGTTCAAATCCCCTTGTTGAGTTGTCTTCATGATTAATACCACAATATTGCACACACTTACTTTTGAGAAAATCTTTACTCAGCTTTAGTAAGATTTTCTAGCTCACCTATCATTACCTTATTTTTTAAAGTTGGAATAGTCTAACAATGAAACTTTTTTTCAAGGACTCAGCTCCATCCTCAGGGTAAGGGAGGCTTCTTAACCAAAGACTCCATAGGTGCAAAAACTCCTTTTTATATGCATGATAATCATTAAGAAAATTTTGTTTCAAAATGACAATTTCTTGCCACAATTTCTAGGTGCTCCCGGGATGGAAGTAGTGGTCAAAAAATCTTCATACCACTTTTTGAAAATTACCTCTAACTGATGGGGTGCGGCGGCTACGGGGGGTGGCGTGTGAGGATCACCATGGCCTTGAGGGCGTGAAGCAGACCAGAACAAGAGAGAGAGAGAGAGAGAGAGAGAGAGAGAGAGAGAGAGAGAGAGAGAGAGAGAGAGAGAGAGAGAGAGAGAGAGAGAGAGAGAGAGAATGATTGACAAGCCTTTTTTGAATAACACGCTATCGTATTCTTATTTTGTATAAACAATAACCTTACATATAAAGAAATGCTTCTTGCCATGCAAACTAAAACTCCAACTGAAACCTGTCTCCATGTGATAAGCAGTGTTCCCACGAGCATAGACACCTCTTGGGCGTGAAGACCCAACAATCCCCCCTCAAGCCCGAACTAGATAGGCCCTCTCATGATACCTCCAGTTTTTAGTGTACTCATTAGCCATGAGTTTTAGGTTCTCTCACAACCAAGGGTTTTGGTATTCCTATAACCTGGTGCTAGGACAATAATCCCCCCTTGAACAGATAGGGTGTAGGTCAAAAAATTAGCTACCGATAGATGGAGTTTTTGGTTCACTACCAAACCTTGGGTTTCAGGTGCACCCAGTAACCTCACGAGAAGCGGGACAAAAAAGGGTTGATTTTTTTTTTTTGGGAGGTCTTACCACTCATGTGTGGCAATGTCTAACCCATACAAATGTATCATGGCAGTAACTAATAACTGATAGGCTAAAATAAAGCTTTTGACATTGATATTGACAACATACCAAATTAAAAATAAAAGAAAAATACTTTTTGTATGATGTGTCGTTGATGTATAGAGTGCTCCAAGAATTTTGAAATCTTGTTGGTCCCACAATAGCTACCCCAACCACCTCTTTACCTCATCAAGACAAATTGGGTGATTCTCTGTGACACGCACATTGGATACTTCTAGATATCTCATGACAAAGTGACAAGGTCTTTGTGTTCACCAAATCTGAAAGCATTTTCCTTTTAGCAAACTTAGTCTCATATGCTCTACAATGAAGAACGTTATCCAAGTCAAGACTACAATACTCTGACCGAAAGATTTTTGATAGAGAGTTGATTTGATGTATATCACTCTCCAACATCATAAGTTTGCTGGTAAAACTGTCCATTACACTACATAAGTGATCGATCTTGTTGAGCATCACAATATGTGAATAGGAAAATTTGAAGAAAAGCTTCGAAAACTTTTCCACATTCCTTGTGTTCGTGTAATTGATGATCAATATTTTTTGCATCAACTGTAATTATAACAGAGTTGAGATGAATCATAGACTCCAGCTCTTTTGTGTCGATAAACTCACCAAATTTGGTTAAGTCTTGTTGTCATCTTCCTCCTACACAGAGCAAGTACGCATTGCTGGGACTTCTCAAGACATTGTAGTGGCATATCAAAACACGTTTTTTGGCAAGGTGCAGTAGCCAAGGCAGTGGCACACAATTTTCAGGCCCAAGACTAACCTCCTCAAGCAAGGATTGAAACCAAGTGCATGCATCTTTTCTAAGTACTACTTCAAACATACCCAATCTCTCTTGTTAATATGCAATGCCATTTGAAAGTTTGCAAAAGAAACAATTTAGCATCTTCACTTGGCTCTCCAAAGAAAAAAGGGTATCTTGACATCTATCATTGGCCCCTCGGTTTATAAACAAATTGATAACAACAAGGATAAAGGCAAGATATTCACAACCAATCACCAGCAAATGATGAAGTCAACAAATACTACTCTAGGTTCTCATCTTGGGTTATCCAAGATTCAATAAGGTCACAGTTTGTTTGGTCAACATAGGCATTCTATTAGCATCTAGAAATTCCTCAAAACTCAATTGATAAATGAGCCTCTTCTTCATGATCCAAATAGGTTGCAACATTCCAAGTGACTTTCCTGATGAATCCCAAAGTGCAAACAGTTTGAATGAACAAAAGATCCTCTTGCTCGTTGAAAGCAGTGAAAAAGTAGCAATTGACTAGAAACTTGTTGTCTTCAGTCTCTCTCTACCCACTCTTGTTACCATATACATGTGATACTGTTGTGTGTACACACTTAGGACAATTGAGGCATTTTTTTCCTCACTAGGAGGTTTTCCCCCCCATGCATTGCATATATGCCCATAACTCTAGGGCTATCTTATCTTTCCATTGTACACTAAGTAATATACTCTCTATTGTGTGCCTTGAGCTTCCTTCATATTCTCCAAGCTATCTGCATTTCCCTGCAACCCTATTTCCAACAATTCGTATCAGGGTAGGTTGCGTCCTCCTGGGCTTAGTCGCTAGTAGATCCAACACATGCTTGCTCACTTTCTCCGATTTTTGTGAGCTTTGGTGAGCGATAGCAAGTTGACAAATACTTTGGGTAAGATCATAGAGCTTGGTTTGCTTAGAATTTTCATTTGGGCTCATTTTGGGCTCCATTTCCACTATAGCTAGTACTACATAGACTATTTCATCATTTTGTGCAAATTTTTTCTCAATGCCGTTTTTTGCATAGCAGGTCCCTTACAATCTTCTACGATTTGTGCTATATAATGATAGCCATTTTTTGGCTATTCAAAATTTCCATAGTGAGATACCTCACCCTATCAGATCACTCAGACACTGTGGTTATCCTCACCCTTTCACTGTACATAGGCATGTGTGAGTTAAGGGACTTTCCCCATATCTCCTTAAAAACCCTCACTGGGCTAGTTGAGCCAAAAAAATAAATAAAATAATAAATAAAAGTATATTATGGCCTCTTTGTGTGTAAATATCTCATTGTATATAGGGCCTAAATATAGGGATTTTTTATAATTATTTTGTTATTTTATTTAAATAGTTATTCTTAGGTGTGTGTTTTATTAGGCTATTTATGCCTTCTTTTACCCTCTTGCACTATAAGTATATTTTTGCTGCCAATGTGTACATTCTCTAATCTCATAAATATTTTCTTCTTTTATACAAATCACCTCCACATTTTTATCCTCACCCTTGTGAAAACCAAAAATCGGCTCCTACTCCCTTAGTCACTTTTATTATAAAATTCTCATTTACTTGCATACTTTTCCTCTTCCACCCAAAAAAAAAAACAAAAGTGGAACCATATCTTATGATACCAATATCTTTTTTCATATCCATAATTCTTTCATATTTTTCTTATTATGTACTCATTATTCTGACACCATGCGCTCATTGAGATAAAAGCCATGAATAGTCCATACACTAGTCCCACCATGTATATATTTCTTTAATCACCAACAATCCTCCTCCATGCTGTGTAAAGATAATTTGGATGCTTTGTATCATGATATGACAAAGGAGGGGCTCACTTTTGGATGCATTGTGCAAATTCAACAAACGAGGGGCTACTAAAAGACATTTGCAGGCATAAAAAACAGGCTTTTTGATGAAATTTTTGGCGCCTATCTCCGCTCGGAATTTGAAAAAGTGACCAACAAAAAAATGTAGCACCACAAGTTGAATGATCACCTTATTTTTTTGCATAATTTTTGGAGCTACCATCGGTGAGATATGAGTTTTATGTGTGAACCCCAGTCTGCCCACTTTCCTCACAAAGTAACCCATAGTCTTATCTCACCTCATTTCCTACTTCCACACACACACACACACACACACACACACTCATTCCTCTCAATATTTCACTCAAACATGGATTAATTCATCTTCTTCACCATTTCCATCTCTCCCTACTCCATAGCTCAAAAATTATCATCTCTACACACATATAGCTCAATTTCTCTCTCTAGAATCAAGTTCATATTACCATAACCTCTTCATGCTTTCACAAAAGGAGCAAAAAATCAGAAAATAACCAAGCTCAAGCTCTGAAAAAGGAGGAGTTTAATCATGGAAAAATTCAACTTTCCCATGGTCACAAAAACTACAATGACAAAGTTCTGCAACCGCTTCATTCACTTGAAGGAGATAGGTAGAAATTCCCTTTCCATCTTGTGGTTTCCATCAAATTGTGTATATTCTCATCCTTCTCTTACTTTTTACCATTGTATCAAACATGTAATGCACCTTGAGTGCATATGCCATGTAAATTTATCCCATCCTACTAACTACAAACTACTGACACGAATGACTAACCCTTCTTGTAAATTGCACTCTTTCCTATCTACTAGAGTAGGCACCTCCAAGTTACTCACCTCTCTCTCCTTTCACTCTCAATAATTCTTCCCCTTGAGCCCACATCCATGTGGCTCAAAGGAAAAGAGAGACCCACTCTTATTTGAAATTCAAAAAGAAATCACAATCCATGTTACTCGTAATAAAAATTGATTAGGTTTAATCCTCATGAGGGCTTCATAGAGCCCTTCTCTTCTTTGTAAGGGGGAACTAAACACATAACATAGCACTCTCCAAGCCTAGTTGTGTGAGGAGATTGTAAGCCTTGAGAGCTCTCTATCACATTTTACTCATATGTGCATAGATATGCTTTGAGGCTATTGAGAGGAATTGAGTGATGTCCTACTCTCCATCACATTTGTAGCTTCCACTTGCTCATAAATAAGATTGATAGTCTGGGGTGCAATTGTGTACAACGGCTATGCCTCTTCTCTCCTAAATCAACTCGACACTTTGGCTCAATGCCTTTTATAAGGTGAACTTGTTCTCAAGATTATTTGTATGCTTTCATGCTTTGTGGTTTTAAGGGGCTTGTTGAATTGTTTGCACACAACTAATTATAAGAGAGTGATATGGTGAGAGGGCTCCCAAGACCTTAATAGAATGGTAAAATGGCAACAAGATCAAGCCTTGTGTTGTCTCTCTAATTTCTCTAAGCTAAGAAGCATCTAATCTTTTATGCTAAAACCTAGTTGTTCAAGTTTATTTGTACTCTCTACGTTACTCTCTTCCAAATCCTTATGGTTGTGAAGGACTGTGTTTGTTGTGTTTGTGTGGTAATTTTGCATTCTTCTCTTTGCACATTGGGCTACATACTATTTGCATCCTAGTTCGCATCCATAACTAGGTGGTGCCCCTTTCTTTTTTTCGGTTTGGCTGCGGGTTTGCTGATCTCTTGTGTACTTGTGGTCTCCCTAGCCCCAGTTGAGCAGCATGGGAGCCTTGAGGAGTGTTTAGAGATCGCTTCTCTTGTTGACCATCCCGGACTACCTCAATTTTGGTGCCCCCATTGAGGAGGGCTTTTGTATATTGTTGTGAATGCTCAGTCTTTAGAGTAATCAAGTAGCATGCATGAATCACAAAAATGTGTTTGACCCGTTTGTCACTTTGAATTCAATTCAATGGAGGCCCAATGCCAAATTTCAAGATATTCTCTCTTTTTTGGAGAGCCTGGCGACTATGCCGAGCTATTTGTAGCAAAATTTCAAAATGGCTTGCCGCATAAAAAGAGTGATAGGAGATGAGGAACGCTTAGAAATGTTTGAGGTGGTTTTGAGGAAAGATGCTAGCACTTGGTTTGACTCTTTATCTCAGGAGGTTAAGGCAAACTATAAAAAAGTCATTGATCATTTCAAGTGATACTTCTTTGACTCACAAAATGCTCAAAAGTTATGGCAAGACATCGTTTCTTACAAGCAAAAATACTTAGATGATTACTACATGTATAAACAAGAGTTTCTACGTCTTTGTGTTGTATGGGTGATAAATGTTGCTAACCTTGGTGATGGTGCAGAGTTCCTAAAGAAGGAGAGGTTCATAGACGGTCTCTTTCCCACACTCAAGATAAAAGTTGAGGTGGTTGCACCTGCTACCTTTGATGTAGCTAAAACTAGGATTGTTGAGAAGTATAGGAAACTCAAGTGTCTAAGACGAGAGGTTCCAATATAGTTTCCTAGACCAAAGGTAACATTTCAAGCATCAACATCTAGAGAGATTCTTGAGGTAGCAATTGAAGTGATTGAGAAGTTAAATGAGTCCTTGAGCAGCTTGTCAATTCACCTTGCACAAGCTGTAGGTCCCAAGGGACAAACAAAGAAAGCAGAGGAGCGAGGTCCACGACCTAGGAGACTTTTGCAATCTTGGAATTGTAGAGAGTCTGGACATAGGATCTATAATTGTCATTGGCCTCATGGGGAGCTAGGGAGACTAACTTGAATTATCCAGTGATGAATGCAGGTGAAGGAACTAGTCAACAACCACGGCTTCTACAAAGGCCAAATGGAGCAAGAACACCTCCATGAGGAGTGGAAGGAGTTCCACTTTGCGAGATCCAAATGTGCATGTGGTAGAGGTGAAAAATTAAAATGAGATTGACATAGAAGCAAATGGCATCAAGTGTGGCCGTGAAAAAGGTAAGGAGAAAGAAGGAGTCACATCAAAAAGTGACCATGGAGGAGAGAAGAAGGCAAAGGAGACCAAGGAAGCCAAAAGGACTTGACATCGTATCAAACTCCAAGACTTATCTCTTGGACATGGTATGGCTTCATACAACTTGTTGGAAGACATGAAAGGTAAGGATCCTAATATCTATGGCCTCAATTTCTTGCATTGTGTCCACAAGTTAGGAGGGATTTAATGAAGGTAGTGATAGCCGTTTTTTGGCTCTTTGTAATTGCCACAGTGAGTTACCTCACCCTACCAAAATCACCCAAACACTGTGGCTATCCCTACCATTTCACTGTACATAGGCGTGCGTGAGTCACGGGACTTTTCCCATATCTTCTTAAAAAACCCTCAATTAGCTAATCATTGGGCTAGTTGAGCCAAAAAAATAAAAATAAATAAAAAATATAAGTATATTATGGCCCATGCGTATGTAAATATTTCTTTGTATATAGGGCCTAAATAAAAGATTTTTTCATAATTATTTTGGTATTTATTTAAATATTTCTACCTAGGTGTGTGTTATTTATGCTCTGTACATTGCCTCACCATTACCACAATTTTTCTTACCATTTTTCATACTCTTTATTCCATATAGAAATATTTTCATGTAAGCTTCTCTTATATTTGGTGTAACTCCACCCCAACAAAAATCCAAAAAAACTAGTTTTATTTATGTGTATATTTTTTCACTATTGTGATTTTTCCCTTCCTACATCTATTTTGTTTCTTTTTTCTAAAAAATTAGAACACCAAAAATATTTATCTTTTTATGGTAGCCTCATAATGAGAGAGATTTCTTTTGACCCCTTTATATTTTTTCCGCTTATATTATTTATATTTGACATGTACATATTTTTTAGACCCCTCAATATTTGATTTTCTTAGTTGTACTATTCACTTATATCCTAATCTCAACAATATCTTCAATTATAGACCTACCAAATAAGGTCAAGGGTAGGTGGCATGCATACATGCACTATGGAGGGCTCACTCTTGGAGGTATTCAAAAGAATCATCCAAAGAAGGACCCCACAAGGACCTTGTGCAGTGAAAAAAAACGGTCGGTTTTGCTGAATTTTTAAAGTTCACTTGCTCTCCGAATTTGAAAAGGTGATACAAACAAAAGTTGTAGCTCGTGGGTTGAACTTTTGCCTCAAATGTTTTCATATTTTTTGGAGCTACGAGCTGTGAGCTATGATTTTATTAGTGGACCCTAGTTTTCCCATGCTATGTAGCCACACTCTCTCTTCCACTTTATCATTTTCCTCTTTCACACACACTTATCCACTCATCATCCCCACCTCTCTCACCACTCCTCTCTGCACCCTACTCACCTTCTCCTCAACCTTGAAGAATAAGAGAAACCATGGTGAACTCATACCTCCCACACACAATTCCATTCCAAAATTGACCACCTAGTCTCATTTTTCCTCCTCCAATTTACCCATATCTATCAAAAAAACCACAAAATTCAGTCTCTTCTCTTAAAAGACAGCATCATGGTGGTTGATTACTCAGCTTCAATTACCTTGTCTCTCAAGGAAGGTCAAGAGTGGAGAAAAAATGTACCGTCAAAGCTAGTGGACCGTAAACAAGCGTCAAAATTGGCCCTACTCAAGACACTTGGAGCATCAACCTTGTAAGAAGTCCACCTTTTCTTACCTCTTAAGAGTTTTTCTTCCTTATTTGTATCCTACATGGATACTCCCATTGTAAATTAATACTAACTCTACTAACACTAACCCACTATGAAAAGTCCTATCACCTCCATTTCTCTCCTCTCTCTTTCCCCACCAACTTCTTGATAATTCCAAGCAAAAGAAATTAGATAAATTGCTGAAAATCTAACCCAACCATGGTTAGAGGAGTAACCCTAGCCTTCAAAATTGCTATAAAAGGAGGGTGTAGCTAGCACAAAAGCGGGGAGCCATAAGCAAGAGCACTATGCTATAGCTTGAGAAGCCAAGCTCAACCTCTCTAGAAGGAGCTCTCGAGTGGAAGCTCATTGTCTTATGCATGTGCATGTGTTGTAATAGGGGATTAGCAAGGGAACTCTATGCCATTGTAAGAGAGAGAGAGTGATCATTCAATTGAGAGTAGGAAATCTATCATTTCTCCTACTAGTGTAAGCCCAACATTCGCTGAATCAAGGAGGGTGGATTTGGACTAAGCTTGGATACTTTGTCTCCCTTCCAACGTGAAGTAATGGACAACAATGATGCGTAAGTGTCTTGGTGTTTTTTGTTAAGTTCTTGATAGCTTGTCTCTGGTGTTGTCATCAATTTAGCCATAAATCCCACATACTGTAAGAGGGCGATAGGGTGGAGAGGACTCCCCTAGCCTTAAGACAGTGATTGGGGTGGCTTTTCTTGTGATGTGTTGTGGTGAAATTTACGCAAGCTATGTTGAACAAATACTAATCTCACTTTGATTTATCATGAGAGATTTGTAATAAGGTATTAATGCAACAAGCACCCCCTCCCCCTTTCTCTCTCTTTCTTAAATATATAGTTGTGTTTGCTTGATCATTGCCGATACGTTTCAAAGCAGCCCAAGCACTATCTCTCTCTCTCTCTCTCTCTCTCTCTCTCTCTCTCTCTCTCTCTCTCTCTCTCTCTCTCTCTCTCTCTCTCTCTCTCTCTCTCTCTACGAGTCCTAGTTTGCATCCAAAACTAGGTGGTGCCCCTTGTGTAGTTGGGATTTGGCTAGGGGTTTGTTGTTTTGGTTTGTGTTGTGTTGTGCCCCAGCCCCATTAAGCAACACGGGAGCCTTGAAGGGTGTCTAGAGGTTGCTCTTCTTGTTGCCCGCCCCGGACCGGCTCAAATTGGTGCCCCCACGGAGGACGGCTTGTGTATTTTTGTGTAGAATCAACCTTTAGCATAGTCAAGTAGTTTGCATGAATCACAAAAATTTGTATGATCCCTTCATTCCCATTGCAAGGAAAAAGGTACACATAATTGTTAGTACTAAGTTGCAATTCAACGTGTCATTCGTAGAATTTTAGGTCCTCTTAGGTTGGCCGAGATAAACACTTCAGTAAATCCTTTTATTTTGCCTATCATTAGGTACGACCTTAGTTTGGACGTCTATATTTTTGTTTTGTTTTAAGCATTAGGTCATGCATAGACCATGGATAATGGCCCAGGAATAGAGGTTTTCGCCTTCCATTTCACTCCACACATTAGAATAAACATTGCAATTAGTAGGAAAATCCATTTTCAACAACGTATGGTGTTCATGTTTGGTGCCCAAAGAGTAGGAGAAATTCTCGCATCACCAAACCCTGTCATCCTACCTCTTATTGATTATCATAGGTCGTTTGATGTGAATATCTTTATTTTGTTGTAGAATAGATTGCAAGCTAGAAAACATTATTGTGTAAATCTTTTTAAGAACGAAAAACAAAAACGGGTGTCACTTTGAAATCAATTCAATGGAAAGCCAATGCCAAATGTCTGGGTATCCTCTTTTCTTTGGAGAGCCTGGAGAGGATGCAGAATTATTTTTAGCGAATTTCAAGATGTCTTGCCGTATCAAGAGGATAATAACTGATCAAGAACGTGTAGAAATGTTTGAGGTGGTCCTTAGGAAAGATGCTAGCACTTGGTTTGACTCTTTGCCTGAGGAAGTTAAGGGAAATTACACAGAAGTTTTGAATCGTTTCAAGAAATACTTCTTTGATCCCCAAAACACTCAAAAATTATGGCAAGACATTGTTTCTCATAAGCAAAAAGACTTAGATGACTACTACTTGTACAAGCAAGAGTTTCTACGTCTTTGGGATCTATGGATACGAAATGTTGCTAACCCTGGTGATGGTGCAGAATTTCTAAAGAAGGAGAGGTTCATAGCCGGACTCTTTCCTAACCTTAAGGTAAAAGTTGAGGCGGGTGCACCTGCTACCTTTGATGCAGCTGAAACTAGGGCTGCTGAGAAATATAGGAAACTCAAGTGCTTAAGGGGAGAGGTTCCAATAGAAGGTCTTAGACCCAAAGGTAAGTCACAAGCATCAACATCGATAGATCTTCCTGAGGTAACGGCGGAAGTAATTGAGAAGTTAAACGAATCTTTAAGCAGCCTGTCAATTCACCTTGCACAAGCTGTAGGTCCAAAGGGACAAGCAAAGAAGTCTGAAGAGCGAGATCCACGACCTAGGAGAGTCTTGCAATGTTGGAATTGCGGAGAGTCTGGACATGGGATGTATAATTGTCCTTGGCCCCGTGGGGAGCCAGGGAGACCTAACTTGAATTACCCAGTGATGAATGCAGGTGAAGGAAGTGGTCAACAACCAAGGCTTCTACAAAGAACAAATGGACCAAGACCACCTCCACAAGGGGTAGAAGGAGTTCCACCTTTGCCAGATCCAAATGTGCATGTGGTAGAGGTGACAAACTCAAATGAGGTTGACATGGAAGCAAATGGCATTAAGCGTGGCCGAGGAAAAGGTAAAGAGAAAGAGGGTGTCCCATCACAGAGTGACCATGGACAAGGCAAGAAGGCAAAGGAGACCAAGGAAGCTAAGAGGACTCGACGTCGTATCAATCTCCAAGACTTCCCTCTTGGACATGGTATGGCTCCATACAACCTGTTGGAAGACATGCGAGGTAAGGGTCCTGATATCTCACGGCCTCAGTTTCTTGCATTATGCCCACAAGTTAGGAGGGATTTAACAAAGGCAGTTAGCACTAGGAGAAAGGTAAAAGAGAGTTTTCCTGTTGTAAAAATTGCACATGCTAAAATGAACGAGGATATTACACCTGTGCTAGATTGTTACATAAAAGGAAGATTGGTTAGGAAAGGTCTAGTGGATGGGGGTGCACAAATTTGCATCATGACAGAAGGGCTCATGCAAAGACTAGGCATGCACATCCATGAGACACCTGAAATCAAAGTGAAAATGGCAAACAATAGCAAGGCTAGGTGCGTAGGCATTTGTAAAAATGTTTTTGTGGAGGCCTTTGGCATTAAGAAGGAAGTGGATTTCTATGTCATGTCTACCAAGGGAAATGGTTACCCATTTATCCTAGGAAGACCATGGCTAATGAAAATGCGAGCTTTGCAGAATTGGGAGAGTGGAAAGCTAATTTGCAGGAATGACAATCACAAGAAGGTTGTCTTTGACATGAAGGAGCAACGCCAAGAGGAGCTCCATGAAGAATCATCTCAAAGTGAGATGGAAGAAGATTGGACCGATAGCACTTCAGAAGAAGAAAGTAGCAGCAGCATTACTGAAGAGGAGTCTTCCATCGAAGTCATGGGGGTAAGGTTTAAGCCAAACAACCAGGAGACCTCTTCTCGAGGTTTGGAAGAGGTAGGTTCCCAAGAGAACCAAAAGGTGGAAGATGAAGGAATGTTAGAAGGTATGTTGTCTACAACACTTACAAAGGATGAAAGAGAGGAGTTCAAATGTGTGCTAATGATGCTTCCTAGGCTTCTTGCTAAAGACTACACCGACGTGCGTGGGGTAGATGTTGTTCAACACAAGATTGAGTTAAAGCCTAAGGCCACACCTAAAGCTCAGAAGCTACGAAGGCTAGGAGTCATCAAGGAGTAGGCTTTACTCAAGGAGGTAAGAAAGCTTCTAGCAACAGGTTTCATTTATCCAGTGGAGAATTCAAAGTGGGTCTCTCCCGTTGTTGTCACTCCTAAGAAAAACGGAAAGTGGAGGGTGTGTGTGGATTATCGTCCACTCAATGAGGCAACAAAAAGAGATCACTTTCCCCTCCCATTTCAGGATGAGATACTAAATGAGGTAGCTGGTCATGAGAAGTACATTGTGTGTGATGGCTACTCAGGCTACTTTCAAATAGGTATCGCATTGGAAGATCAATTGAAAACAACCTTTATCACTCCTTGGGGTTGTTATGCTTTTAGAGTCATGCCATTTGGTCTGACAAATGCTCCTGCAACATTCCAACGTTTCATGAACATGGTGTTTCAAGAATTCTTTGGAAAGTCAATTAGGGTGTTCATTGATGATTTCTGCATTTATAGCTCAAAATCATTGCATCTACAAAGGGTAGAAGAAGGTTTAAAGAAGCTCTACGACATGGGAGGTCAACTCAACCCCGACAAGTGCCACATAGGTGAGGATGAAGTGATCTTGCTCGGTCACAAGGTTTCCTATAAAGGCATTGAGGTGGATCCTTCAAAGGCAAAGGCTCTTATTGAGCTCCCATCACCGAAGAGTCTTAAGGAGGTCATCTCTTTCATTCAGAAGGTGAAGTATATGTCACGCTTCATTCACTTAGCCTCCGAGTTGCTTTATCCTTTGCAAAAGTTAACACAACAAGTAGAATTTGCATGGTCTGATGAGATTGAAGGGTATTTTTGTAACATTAAAGTCATTTTGTCAGAGCTACCAACACTCATGCCTCCTTGTTGGGAGTACACATTCTTTGTTAGCTCTAGTGTTGGAAGGGTAACAATTGGTGCTGTGTTGCTACAACAAGATCCCCACAGTACAAGGATGCGACCCATCTACTTTGCTAGTAGGGTCATGAATGCTTTGGAGAGAGACTACACAGAAGCAGAACTCATGATTCTTTCTCTCATGTTTGTGGTGAGAAAGTTTAGATCCTACCTACTACCAAAACCTTTTGTAATTCTCACTGTAGAAAATTTGTTCCCTTGGGTGTCATCTCAAATGAATCTTAGTATTAGGATCTCAAAGTGGATTATGGAGTTGCAAGAGTTTCAATACTCTTTCAAGGTAGAAGATAGTGTGCGTACACAATTGGCAGGGATTCTCACTTATAGGGTACATGAGAAAGAAATTAAGGTGCCTTAAGTAAAGACCCTACCATTGCCACCACCAAAAAGTATTCCCAATGCTTTTACCTTATTCTTTGATGGAGCTTTTCGACGAGCCACAGGGAAAGCAGGGGGAGGGCTAGTGTTGCTCAACCCAAGTGGAGAGGTGGTCATGAAAGAGAAGGTCAATCTACCAGGTTCAACTAGCAACAATGAAGCAGAATACGACACACTACTTCATGGTTTGAAGATGTGCATTGGCCAAGGGATAAAACGTCTCATGGTAAAGGGAGATGCACTTCTCATTGTTAAACAGATTTTAGGCATTTGGGCATGCAAGAATGAAAGCTTAAGGACAAAAGTTCATGCCATTCGTAGGATGTTTAATCAGTTTGAAGAAGTGCAACTATATCATATTCCGAGGAAACAAAATGAAGATGCCGATTTACTTGCACAACAAGCAGTTACATGTGTTGAGAGAGAAGTGCAGGTCATCATGGTGGCAGCAGCTGTCAAGAAACCGAGATACCAGGGATTGGAGTCATTGGCTCCCATTATTAACTACATTTTGGAGGGCGAGTTTCCACAAGACTTCACGAAGGCTCAGAAGAGGAGACTCATGAAGAAGGCAAGCGCATATCTCTTCCTAGAAGGCTCCCTCTATCAAAGAGGGAGGGATCAAGTATGCAAAAGAGTACCAACTATTGAGGAAATTCCAGCCATTCTAAAAGGTTTGCATGAAGAAGCATGTGGTGGTCATTTTGCCCAAGAATTAACTGTGAAGAAGATTTTGCTTGCGGGGTATGTTTGGCCAAGTCTGCATGTGGATGTCCAACATTGGTGTAAAAGTTGTCACAATTGTCAGGTAAATGGGAATAGAAGATTGGTTTATGGTCCAAGGCAAATCGTGCTTGCAAATGGACCGTTTGAAAAGTGGGGCATTGATGCTATGGGTCCTCTCCCTAGGACAAAAAATGGTAAACTCTACATTCTAGTGGCTGTAGACTATATGACTAGGTGGGTGGAAGCACAAAGTGTGGCAAAGGTAAATGAGAAGACAGTGAGCAAATTCGTCTACACTCACATTTGTTGTAGATTTGGCACACCTTTGGAGATTGTTTCTGATAATGGTCCATGGTTTAGAAAGGGATTGCTCACAGAAGTCTGTGAAGAACTTCACATTCTACATCGTCACAGTACACCCTACTATCCCCAATCAAATGGTTTGGTAGAAAAAGCTAATGGTGTCATTGCAGGCATCATTAGAAAGATGGTGAAAAACAAGACAAAGTTGTGGGATGACTTCTTGGACGGTGCCTTGTGGGCGTATCGAACCACATATAGGGAAGCCACGGATTTCACACCATTTCACTTGGTCTATGGTCAAGAGGCTTTACAGCCAATTGAGCTAAACATTCCAACAATGCGACTTCATGGCAAATCAGCACAAGATGATCAAGAAGCATGGATGGATCGACTTCTTACCTTAGCTGAGCTTGAGTGGAAAAGAGAAGCAGCATACGAGTGCTATAAGAGGAAAGCCACACAGACAAAGGAGAAGCTTGACAAGAAACTGAAGGACAAAGGCATCAATGAAGGAGATCTTGTGCTAAGGTATGACAATCGACTCGATAATCGTTTTGATGCCAAATTTGAAACTAGATGGCAAGGGCCATACATAGTCAAGAAGGCTTTCAATTCTAGTTACTATCAGCTTATAGACTTGAACGGTAAAGAGCACTCCAGGAAGGTAAACGGGTATCGCTTGAAGTCCTATTTGAGTCGCCTTCTACCAAAGGATCTACCAAAGATCTGTCCAAAGGCCGCTGTCTCATGTAAGTATTGTTCCATGAAGCATGAGTGTAACACAAACCAAAATTCCAAGGGGCCAAACAATGAAGATCTTGTCAAGGACTCTGAAGCACTCTCTTTGGAAAAGATTCTTTATGATGGTACATGAATATACCATCATCCAGGGGGAGGGCTAATGATAGCCGTTTTTTGGCTCTTTGTAATTGCCACAGTGAGTTACCTCACCCTACCAAAATCACCCAAACACTGTGGCTATCCCTACCATTTCACTGTACATAGGCATGCGTGAGTCACGGGACTTTTCCCATATCTTCTTAAAAAACCCTCAATTAGCTAGTCATTGGGCTAGTTGAGCCAAAAAAAAAAAAAAGTATATTACGGCCCATGCGTATGTAAATATTTCTTTGTATATAGGGCCTAAATAAAAGATTTTTTCATAATTATTTTGGTATTTATTTAAATATTTCTACCTAGGTGTGTGTTATTTATGCTCTGTACATTGCCTCACCATTACCACAATTTTTCTTACCATTTTTCATACTCTTTATTCCATATAGAAATATTTTCATGTAAGCTTCTCTTATATTTGGTGTAACTCCACCCCAACAAAAATCCAAAAAAAACTAGTTTTATTTATGTGTATAGTTTTTCACTATTGTGATTTTTCCCTTCCTACATCTATTTTGTTTTTTTTTTCTAAAAAATTAGAACACCAAAAATATTTATCTTTTTATGGTAGCCTCATAATGAGAGAGATTTCTTTTGACCCCTTTATATTTTTTCCACTTATATTATTTATATTTGACATGTACATATTTTTTAGACCCCTCAATATTTGATTTTCTTAGTTGTACTATTCACTTATATCCTAATCTCAACAATATCTTCAATTATAGACCTACCAAATAAGGTCAAGGGTAGGTGGCATGCATACATGCACTATGGAGGGCTCACTCTTGGAGGTATTCAAAAGAATCATCCAAAGAAGGACCCCACAAGGACCTTGTGCAGTGGAAAAAAACGGTCGGTTTTGCTGAATTTTTAAAGTTCACTTGATCTCCAAATTTGAAAAGGTGATACAAACAAAAGTTGTAGCTCGTGGGCCGAACTTTTGCCTCAAATTTTTTCATATTTTTTTGAGCTACGAGCTGTGAGCTATGATTTTATTAGTGGACCCCAGTTTTCCCATGCTATGCAGCCACACTCTCTCTTCCACTTTATCATTTTCCTCTTTCACACACACTTCTCCACTCATCATCCCCACCTCTCTCACCACTCCTCTCTGCACCCTACTCACCTTCTCCTCAACCTTGAAGAATAAGAGAAACCATGGTGAACTCATACCTCCCACACACAATTCCATTCCAAAATTGACCACCTAGTCTCATTTTTCCTCCTCCAATTTACCCATATCTATCAAAAAAACCACAAAATTCAGTCTCTTCTCTTAAAAGACAGCATCATGGTGGTTGATTACTCGGCTTCAATTACCTTGTCTCTCAAGGAAGGTCAAGACTGGAGAAAAAATGTACCGTCAAAGCTAGTGGACCGTCAACAAACGTCAAAATGGGCCCTACTCAAGACACTTGGAGCATCAACCTTGTAAGAAAGCCACCTTTTCTTACCTCTTAAGAGTTTTTTTTCTTCCTTATTTGTATCCTACATGGATACTCCCATTGTAAATATCCAATTCCATTTGTAAATTAATACTAACTCTACTAACACTAACCCACTATGAAAAGTCCTATCACCTCCATTTCTCTCCTCTCTCTTTCCCCACCAACTTCTTGATAATTCCAAGCAAAAGAAATTAGATAAATTTCTGAAAATCTAACCCAACCATGGTTAGAGGAGTAACCCTAGTCTTCAAAATTGCTATAAAAGGAGGGTGTAGCTAGCACAAAAGGGGGGAGCCATAAGCAAGAGCACTATGCTATAGCTTGAGAAGCCAAGCTCAACCTCTCTAGAAGGAGCTCTTGAGTGGAAGCTCATTGTCTTATGCATGTGCATGTGTTGTAATAGGGGATTAGCAAGGGAACTCTATGCCATTGTAAGAGAGAGAGTGATCATTCAATTGAGAGTAGGAAATCTACCATTTCTCCTACTAGTGTAAGCCCAACATTCGCTGAATCAAGGAGGGTGGATTTGGACTAAGCTTGGATACTTTGTCTCCCTTCCAACGTGAAGTAATGGACAACAATGATGCGTAAGTGTCTTGATGTTTTTTGTTAAGTTCTTGATAGCTTGTCTCTGGTGTTGTCATCAATCTAGCCATAAATCCCACATACTGTAAGAGGGCGACAGGGTGGAGAGGACTCCCCTAGCCTTAAGATAGTGATTGGGGTGGCTTTTCTTGTGATGTGTTGTGGTGAAATTTACGCAAGCTATGTTTAACAAATACTAATCTCACTTTGATTTGTCATGACAGACTTGTAAGAAGGTATTAATGCAACAAGCACCCCCTCCCCCTTTCTCTCTCTTTCTTAAATATATAGTTGTGTTTGCTTGATCATTGCCGATACATTTCAAAGCAGCCCGAGCACTATCTCTCTCTCTCTCTCTCTCTCTCTCTCTCTCTCTCTCTCTCTCTCTCTCTCTCTCTCTCTCTCTCTCTCTCTCTCTCTCTCTCTCTCTCTCTCTCTCTACGCGTCCTAGTTCGCATCCAAAACTAGGCGGTGCCCCTTGTGTAGTTGGGATTTGGCTGGGGGTTTGTTGTTTTGGTTTGTGTTGTGTTGTGCCCCAGCCCCATTGAGCAGCACGGGAGCCTTGAAGGGTGTCTAGAGGTTGCTCTTCTTGTTGCCCCTCCCGGACCGCCTCAGTAGTTAGCACTAGGAGAAAGGTAAAAGAGAGTGTGCCTATTGTAAAAATTGCACGAGCTGAAATGGATGAGGATATTAAACTTGTGCTAGATTGTTACATCAAAGCAAGGTTGGTTAGGAAAGGTCGCGTAGATGGGGGTGCACAAATTTGCATCATGACAGAGGGACTCATGCAAAGACTAGGCATGCACATCCATGAGACACCTGAAATCAAAGTGAAAATGGCAAACAATAGCAAGGCTAGGTGCATAGGCATTTGTAAAAATATCTTTGTGGATGCCTTTGGCATTAAGAAGGCTGTGGATTTTTATGTCATGTCAATCAAGGGAAGTGGCTATCCATTTATCCTAGGAAGACCATGGCTAATGAAAATGCAAACTTTCCAGGATTGGTAAAGTGGGAAGCTGATTTGTAGGAATGACAATCATAAGAAGGTTATCTTTGACATGAAGGAGAAACGTCAAGAGGAGCTCCATGAAGAATCATCTCAAAGTGGGATGGAGGAAGACTTAACCAATAACACTTCAGAAGAAGAAAACAACGGCAACGTTACTGAAGAGGATTCTTCCATTGAAGTCATGGGGATAAGGTTTAAGCCAAGGTTTAAGCCAAGCAACCAAGAAACCTCTTGCACATGGATTGTATTCAACGCAGCCCCCGGTGGTGTGTATGGAGATTGAGACAAGGATGGATGCATTCGGAGTTTCTGTTCTCAGAGTCAAGTTGGGATCAACAACTTGTTTCTCCTTGCAGTGGCAATTTCATCTGCCTCTATCATACACACACTTGAACATTACCGTCCCCAGCTGCTCTATTGACAGATGTCTATTGACGTAAAAATCTTGGAACATACACAAGGGATGCTCATGCAAAATGAGCCACTGTCAAAGAGAATATTGTCATTTCAATGCCCTCAAAAGAGAGAAAAATCTTCCCTTCTTGGCTTGCTATATTCTTTCCGTATGTGCACATGCCATCAGAAGGGTGCTTTCTTATTTAAAAACATGTGTAGTGTGGTATATTTCAAACATATCCTGATATGACATGCACTCTCGCAGCGTGTTGCAAGTCATGCACTTCTCGCCAAGAGATGACTGGCTTAGCTTAGCAGCGTTGCTTGTTTCGAAGCTTTTCTACAGTTTATGCACATAAGAGAGCTCAATAGCGTGTTGCTTTTGTTTTCAAGTAGTGTGGAATTCTTTCATAGCATATAGAACATGAATCTCTTGTTTAACACTAGTTTGGTACCAAAACAGGACACTTAAGTGTCTTTTTTTTAATAAACTTAAATGAACTGCTAGTTGCATTAGACGGTTTATTTAAAAAAACTCTCTTGATATGCTTAAATATGTTAGCTAGAGGGTCTTTTAAAAATATAACCTTGCATTTTAGAATCTACCATGATCAAGAACTATACTCATCCAATTAAGACTATGATTGATGGTTTGAAGAAACCAACTCTATAAGCTCAAGAAAAACTGAAGCTATTTTGTACAAAAATTTAGGTATCTTTTCCACAATTTTGCTATAGATAATTGAAAGTTTCATGTGCAAAGAAATTGTCTTTGGAGTAAATAAAATAATGGAAAGTTCTATGTGTTTGATGTAGCCATTTCAATATCGTTGTATACAAAGAAAATTATGTTTTTGATGTATTTGTGGGTTTTAGAAAGTGATACGTTGTTTATCCTTTCCATTGAGGACTCAAGGTGGCAAGTAGAAGGGCTTTGGTATGCAACAATTTTTGGATTGTTTTAATATTCAAAATTGTATAAGAGAGAACTTTGATATTTTCATTCTTGAGACATAAACATTCAAAACCTCAAATATTATCAAACTTTTCATGTAGATCAACTAAATGTATCAAAGTACGCGGTACATACGCAATTGGGGTGTCCAAAACCTTGGTTTTAATGTTATTATAAATTTTTGCACGATAAAAATTCAAGATAGAGTCTAAGCAACATATTTAATTTAGCTAGGGAGTCCAAAAAATATATAGTTTCTTGGTTTCAACATATAAAGTCATTTGTAGTTGTCAAATTGCACTAGAATAGCACCAATTTCAAGAGGGAACCTTTGGAATACCAAAATTATGCTCTTATTCAGCACGTTCAAGTATGTAATTATGTCTATAACTTGCGTGTGACTTAGAAACTGGTTTTTAAAATGAATTCCATTGTTTTGTAACACTAAGTGCTAACACTTGGTTTTTATAAACATAAAAAAGGTCATATCTACAAAAAGATATAAGAATTTTATGATTTTTTTTGGCAAAACAACTTGAAATTTACTAAAATTTATGACTTATAACTTACCAAAATTCTATCCATATGGATTGTATTTTGACATGGAGAAAAATCCTATGTTTTCTTTCCCTCATAACCAACCTATGATAGAAGCAAGGTATAAAAAACTTCTTTCTAGCTTGAAAAATAAATTATCAAAACTTGGAAGGAAGACATGATACTTTAGTGTCTTAGGACACTTAAGTGTCCAATTACAGAACTAGTGTTAAGTGCAATCTCGTTGTTGATGTTGTGCCTTGTCAGTTGGGACCGCTATTACCTCTTGATTAGTATTGTCCATAAAAGCTGATAGAACATAATGGTCATAACATGCTCTCAGCCTTTGACAAGGCTTTCTCTAGAGAGTTACATTCAACCTATTTGTGGCTAGATGAATTGGTTTTGGGTCATGGTTTTGGGTCAAATAGAGACAATGCCGAAGACTCAACCTTGCGCCTACACCTAGTGGCTTAAGTTGCTGTCCTTTGTCTACTTTTTCTAGTTATTTGTTGGTGTGTATCATGAATTGCACTATTGTGAATGGCTATAAGGATGGGTCTTTTGCTGGTGAATAGAAAGTCTTAATATCGCTACTGGTTGGGATTGCGCTTGTGACTTGCTCTGTTAGGAGGTTTTAGCGATTAGTCAGTCAGTACTCTAAATCTCTTCGAGCAGGAAAAACTTTTGCTTTAATTTGAGTTGTAAATTACCGTTGATCCAATGTGTTTCACTTTAGAATTATCCTTTGAAATTCTTGAGGCTACTTTCACATTGGGACGAGGAAGAGGTTGAGCTCATTACTTCAAAAATACTTTTTTTTTGGCCTTGATTGGGATTCATGCAAAAATCTAAGGTATTTATTGGGATTCATAATGAAAATGCCCATTTTCGTCTTGAAAATTGAGATCCAATGCAACTGTAACTCGAATTTCTTCATGAAATGTTTACTAAAAACTGGGTTATGTGAGCACTAGTTGTGGGTGGACAAGAATTGAAAGTGGGGCTTGACCACTTGGCTAGAACCAACTCGTCGAGGCAAGTGGACATCGGCTTTATCTTAGAGTGGATCGAGCTTGCTATGCACTAATGGAATGTAATGTCTATTGCCGCACAGGAGCAATAGGCATTACGGGAATGATTACCCGCAAACTACATTATGTGAACATCAGACACATAGAGATAGGAGAGAAGACAGTACACAGTACACAGGCACAGAACACCTCCTGCTTCATTCATATGTAATCCGGACACAAAGTTACAGCGGTAGATGTCGTGAATTACATAGAGGTTGGTTGGTTACATCAAAAGAGAGATATGCCCCTCCATATACAACCGCTGCTCCAGCGCAGATCGGGAACGGTGCACACACTCCTGTCCCATGATATCCTGTGAAGAACTCCCGCCACGGCCGCTGCATACTGCATGACTCCTGATCCGCAATGTCCAGACCACCGCAGGACCGCATGTGTGACTCTTGGGCTCTGGAGTGGCGCAGGGTCTGTTTTTGGCTGATCCCGCAATGCCATTCGTATTTGGTTATATCCACTAAACCCATCCAGAAAAGTATACATCTCATGTCCTGCTACATCATCCAAAATGGAATCCAAGAATGGAAGAGGAAAAGGATCTGGAACCATAGCCACATTCAATTTCCGGTAATCGACACAAATTCGGATTTGCTTGTTTTTCTTTGGTACAACCACAATTGGAGAAATCCACTCCGGATTATCAATAGGGGTAATAAAACCCACTTCCAAAAGATGATCAATTTTTATCTTAACTTGCTTTTCCACATTCGGATTCATCTTATATGAGTGTTGCTTCATTGGCACTGCATCCGGTTTCAGATTTATTGTATGCTGATAAAACTTAGGATCCAATCCCTGCATATCCGCATATTCCCATGCGAAAACATCCTTAAATTCTCTCAGTAACTTAATCAAATCATCTCTAAAACTTGCCTCAAGCTGCTTATTAATGTATATGGGCTGCAACTCCGCTTGCTCCCCAAGAAAGACCTTCTCTAATTCATCTTCTTTAACCCTTGTAATTTTTTCCATGTGCGCCTCAAACGCACGTTCTTGCTGAATAACGTCCTCCAATGATTCGGGACTTGGAAGCACCTGTTGTTGCTCCCCTATTCCTGCTGGAGTTCCTGAATCCCCCACCGAGTTCCCCTTCGGAACCAGAGAAATATCCGCCAGGTATAAAGAGACCAAATCCGGATTAGCTTTCAAAAATTGCTCCTCTTCATCCTCTTCTAATCCTTACACCATATTTACTGTTTCTGCTATCACCGGCCATGCTGCCTGAACTGGTTGTGTGTATGTTCCCAACATCACCTGCACTTTCCTTCTACCCTTCTTTACTGTAAGCATATTTGCTTCCCAATTATACTTTACCCTCGCTTGTCGTAACCAGGGTCTCCCCAAGATAATGTGATAATCCTGATTATGATCCTCAATATTCAAGACTACTAAGGAAACGGCAAAAGATAAGCCCGCCACATCCAAGACAATGCCCCAAAGTAATCCCACTGGTTCCACTCGTGTTTGATCTGCCATGCGGACAACAAAGGGTGCAGGCTCCCAATCACTGAGTCCAAAACGCTCACAAGCTGCTTGAGTAATAATGTTTACTCCCGCTCCTCCATCCAATAGTACCTTGTCAATGTATGTTCCATGGTATCTAACGGAAAGCTCCGGAATGCGGGTATCCGTGATCCTATTTGTTGGCAACGGGGCTGAATCATCCTCCTCGCTTTCAACTTTGCTGATGGCGACTTCCCTCAGCTCTGTGGACGTTTGCCGCAGCAATGCATTATGAAAATTCGGGACCAATTTCAGCAATGAACCCAGAGGTACTTGTATTGGTGACGTGAGGACCTCTTTCCAAACTGAATTCCAATCCTCCTCTTCTCGAATATCATCCTTATTTCCAACTTTTCCTTCCTTTATTTCCAGGCCCACAGTCGATGGTCCTGATGACTTCACTGGTGGTGCGGATTGTGGCAACCAGGACACAGTCTTTTTTCGCATTTCTTCCTGAGTCATTCAATCCGGAATCTTTACATCGGGTGGTGGAACCACATTTTTACCCGATCGCGTGATTAATGAAACCACTAGATCAAACTCCTCCAATCCTTCAATCTGAACCATAGCCACACTAGGCTGTTTCCCTGCAGCGTGTTCCTGCTTCTTCCGATCATATTCCATAGCTTCAGTACACTTGGATTGCCAGTGCCCATCCCCCAAACAGAAAATGCAGGTCTTGGGTCTATTAGGATCTCTGCCACCTCTTCCACGACCTCGTCCTTCTCCTTGACCCCGTTCTCCTGCTTGACCTTGCAAAGGCATCTCTGATGTATGAGCATGAGTCATCACCGTAGCAGGCTCTTGTCCCTACCCTATCTGTGGTTGTTGCCATGTAGAAGAGTCTCCTTGACTCCGACGACCCCGAACATTGAAATAACATTCCACTATATTATGAGTATTGGTCGTGCAAATCGCACACCACTTCTGATTCATTGCGCGCTCCTGAGCAGCATGGCCGGGATTCCGACACTAGGTACACCATAGTTCCTTCAGACTTTTAGCCACCGCATCCGATTTCGACGATCAGGATGAAACACCTTTCCCGTGACGCTAGGATTTTTTCCGAGATGTCTCTTCCGATTCTTTCCCCGAATCGTTGTTGCCTGAGTCTGAGGAATCTGATACTGCGGACTCCGACTCCGAACTATCACTACCACTGTCTTGCGACTTCCAATGAGATTTCTTCCTGTCTTTTTTCTTTGATTTCTTTGGAGATTCCGTATCCTCTAAAGCTTCTACTGCTACTACAGCCCTAGCAATTACATTATCTAGTGGAGTAGTTACCTTATCTGCTGTTGCCATAGTAGTTCGGAGATCCTTGTTGAGCCCCTGCAAAAAATAATCATTCAGCACCTCTGCTGCCGGCCTTTGTGCCTGAGGTACGCTCTGCAAGCATCCGAAATTTTGCAGTGTAATCCTCCACTGGAAATGACTTCTGCCGCAGCGTTTGAAGCTTTTCCAAATGTTGAGGGACTGTCTTTTCCATTCTAAACCTTCATAGAAACGCTCTGGATCCGTCGACATACGTCTGAAAATGATCATCAGGGTATTCGGACAACCATTTCACATCTTTCCCCGAGAGTGTATATTCAGACACTGATTGTTGATGAAGAGGAATCACCACCCCAGGATGATTCAATCCATAAGATTTATTGAATTGACGTAAATGTGCATCAGGGTCTTCTCTCAAAAGACCTCGAAATCAACTATACTTAATCTGAGGATGTGCCATCACCCCTTGCCCAACTGTACCTCCCCCCGGAAAAAGTTGACGAGCAATAGGAGGTGGGGACAGTGGCGGAGACACCTCCGGACTGCTTACCGGAGACGGTGGTGGAGCAACCTGTGTGGGTGAGGGTGAACGTACAACAGGAGGGCATGGCTGACTGCGTGGAGTACGCCTCACCCGCCGCAACCGCCTACCACGCACCAGGCTTGGTGATGGAGATACAGATTCCTCAATCCACGGTGAAGAAAAAACAAATTCATCCAAACCGCCTCTCCTCCGACGTCTTCCTACAATTGGAACCACAGGGTCAGGCGGACCCTGCGACCTAGTGCACATGCATATTCATCGCAAGTCATCCATCACGCATCGTGGTCGCCAGATGTAATGGCTATTGCCCGCACAGGAGCAATAGGCATTATGGGAATGATTACCCGCAAACTACATTATGTGAACATCAGACACATAGAGATAGGAGAGAAGACAGTACACAGTACATAGGCACAGAACACCTCCTGCTTCATTCATATGTAATCCGAACACAGAGTTACAGCAGTAGGTGTATTGAATTACATAGAGGTTGGTTGGTTACATCAAAAGACAGGTATTCCCCTCCATATACAATCGCTGCTCCAGCGCAGATCGGGAATGGTGCACACACTCCCGTCCCATGATATCCTGTGAAGAACTGCCTCCACGGCCGCCGCATATCGCATGACTACTGATCCGCAATGTCCAAACCACTACAGGACCGCATGTGCGACTCATGCTGTAACATGGAAGTGTAGTATTAAATAAATCTTACCAAGGTCATGTCATGCATCAATGTTTTCAATTTAGTAATATTAAGGAGACATTGGATAATAACATGGTGCATATAATGTGTGTTAACATGTGTACAGAAATTGGTTTCTCCAATCGTACTTTGTGGAGACGTTTTAGAATGTGGTGCATTGCACAATTGGCCTTTCACTCCTTGATCTTACTAAACTAAAAGAGGGATGGTGTGGCCATTTCGTTTCCCCTGCTTCCAAATAAGGCACATTTGTCAATGTGAAAAGCCTTCAATCATCTTGCATAGTCAAGCATCCTGTGTTTTAAAAGCTCTCTCTCTCTCTCTCTCTCTCTCTCACACACACACACACACACACACACACATAAAGTTGTACTAATTAAGAATGTAGTTAAGCTAGTTTCGACATAGATAACAACTAATAGGCTCTTTGACACTTGTACAACACATCCAAAGCTAACAAAATCTGTTGTCTTGTTCAAGTGAGAGTCTTTTTCTTGCTCAATGATGTTCAATTTTTTTGTCGTCTACCCTTGAAGATGAGGACCTACTTAATTTATAACCTACTTGTTATCTTGAAGTATAGGATAAAACGAGATCAGTATTCATTTCGACCAAAATGTAGAGAAATTATTCAAACATAGAAACATATTTGTGCATATACTGTCATAAAATCTTATATCTAACTGACCCAAATGATTTTCTCATATGAAAATGACCATTTAATGTGGGAGAATAAACAGGAACAAAGGTTAGAATATAGACATGTGCTTATGGATCTATCTCAACACGGGGCCAAGGTTAAGGGGGTCCACATGAGAGATGGTCTGTCAAAGAGAAAGTCTAGCTAATGGAGCTTAAAAATCTTAGGGTTAAATTCATTAAATACCTCCAAAGGTTACTGTTAAAAGTCCGTTGACCTTAGGCAAGATAAGGTTGTGCTTGAGGTGGGAACCTGGTTGAGGTGCTTGTCGTGCTTGCCTAAGTTGCTTGAGGTGCTTAATGACTAAGGTGCTGAGGTGCTCCATGACTAAGGTGCTTGGGGGTTTAAGGTGTTTCAAAAAGTCAAACTAGATCCCTACTCAAGGGGGGGTGAGCCCTCATTGTAGGGGCATGAGAGAGAACACACTTACCTTCACACAAGGTAAGCCTAGTCTAAAGAAGCAACAAGGACACATGTCAAGTTCCTATCCATGTTTCCCTCATGGTGTGGCTAAATCTTATTAGTTGGCCTCTCAAGGGGTCCAATGATAATTTAGCTAATGAATTTAATTATTTATGCATTTATCAAGTCCTCTCTCTCAAAGGGAAAAGGGGGAGACTTGTCCTAAAGGCTAGCATGGTTTCTTGATGTGCACTATGCATGTGATTGGCTAAGCTTGTAGGGGTCCAATAAATTTGAATTTTGAGCTACAATGAGGGGTTGACCAAGGAAGCTAGGGGCTTGCTTGCAAGATTTACTCGCACCCGCGCGTGTGCACGCGCGCACACACACACACATTTAAGCATGACAATTTGTTTTTACCATTAGTAAATGAGAGCTTTCGATCTCAGACCCAATTCCTGATCGAAATTCCTATCTTGTATTTTCATTATGAGTATCCTTGACGAGGATTGGCCGCCCATACCCATTACTGATCTTGGTTGTGGACAAAGCCGTGATAACTTTAACTTACTACAGCTTACATACTTTCCCGCCTTGCTTCCCGTGTAGTTCACAGTTACACACACACACACACTTCTTGCCTTAGTAGACCCTTCGTATACATTGATCCCATGGTTATCCAGACTACACAACGTAATGACACAATGTATGTGTACCTCATATAGCAAGGTATGCTACCTCACTCCTTGTTCTAATTCAGTCTGGGTACTCTCTCCCACCGCTTCCCATTTGAATATGAGGACTCACGACATCCTTGGAGAATTTTCCCTTCTTGCTTACTTTGATTCACAACTTCCTTATGGTTGGAAGACTTGCAAACCACACACATACATACATATCATTATATACTATTAACTGGATTACATCTTATAGCTAGTGGTATAGTTTGCATGTTCTATTTTTAACTCAAAACCCATATGGCATTACATTGATCATCCACCAAGTGGATATTAATACAATTCTAACCACTTTAGCTACGTTACATGGTAGGTCAACACACACACATGCACACACACACTTATCTAGTTGACAATTCGTTGGCTAATTCTTCGCTGACGGCTTCCCTTTTTGGTGCTTTAGGCCGATGTCAGTCTTGGACATGGTTTCATGCCTACATCTTTTAGAATGCCCTCTCTTATACACATAACCTTCAAGGTTTAGAGAATGGGTCTGGTTTTGGACAAAAAGCCTCACCTTTCGGACTTATACCTGCACACACATTTATTTAGAAGCTAATCTTAGATGTCATCTATGAGAGCTAATATATAGCCACTCATAATTACTCATCTACACACCTGCTTCAACACACCCAGTTGTGTTTGATAAAAGGCAACTCAGTTAAATATAATCAGACAATCACCGTGATCGGGGATACGGTATATCATGAGTAGCTGTTACTTCTTTGCAAATCTGCACCTACCTGGTAAATAGTGTTGAAGATGTTCAGTCCAATAAATTAAATGGTTTTTTATTACATCCCTAAATTATGGTTCCGTACTTAGTTTGTATCTTACTTGAAAAAACTGTGGCTATTCAGCTGTCTTACCTTTGTGGAAATCTCCAGCTTAATATAGCTTGAAATATTTAATGCCTACCATACTTGTGGGCTCGGTTTTCCTATGTTGATTGGCCTACTATGTGTAGTTAATTTCCAACTTAAATATAGCATAATGGGTTTAACGCTACCCATTTGGTCAATATTTATGGTACATCTAGACTATCACTTTATGAAGGAGAAGCCTGTCATGCACATGGATAGAATTAAAGATGGGATGCGTACCTTTGGTGGTGAGCCTCCTACAATAAAAGATTGGGCAGCCTTGCATAATCTCTTGGAATTAGGGTTGCAGAGAAACACACACAGCTTGGAGAAGACGAAGGAAGCTCAAGGCACACAATAGAGAGTGTGTTACTTAGTGTGCAATGGAAAGATGGATAGCCCTAGAGTGATGGGCGTATATACAATGCACGGGGGAAAAAACCTCCTAAAGAGGGAAAAAATGCCCCAGCGGTCCTAGTGTGTTCACACACATCACTACCACATGTATATGGTAACAAATCCCCCCTGGAGTGGTGCGGTGAACGAGAGCTGGCACATGAGTAAAGGGAAGTGCCATGCCCTGAGGACAGGATCAGTCCACAAAGGGGAGTAAGCCCAAAGCTTTGCGGAAAGCTTCAAGCTTCTCACGAGACAATGCCTTTGTGAAAAGATCTACAAGGTTTTCCTGTGTTGGCACATAAGCCAAGCTGATCTCTCCTGCTGAGAGCCTCTCCCTGACATAGTGGTAATGCACCTCAATGTGCTTTGTGCGAGCATGAAAAAATGGGTTCCTCACAACTGTCAATGCGCTCTGACTGTTAGTGTAGATAGTGTTGGCAGTGTCCTGTCCAACACCCAAATCAGCCATAAGGCGTCTGAGCCATACACACTCAACCGTAGCTGTGAAGACTACCCTGTACTCAGCCTGACAACTCGAAGTGGCCACAGTAGGTTTCTTCTTGCTCAACCATGATATACATGAACTGCCAAGCATGAAACAAAAACCACTTGTGGACACTCGCGTGTCAAAACAACCAGCCCAATTTGAGTCCGAAAAAGCATGTAAGTCTGGCGGCAATGATCCCCCCTTGGGATAGAACAAGCCAAGATGTAAAGTGCCACTAAGGTAGCGGAAAATCCTCTTGACAGCCTGCCAATGCTTAGACCCTGGGCTATGCATAAATCTACTGACCTGTGAAACTGCAAACTGAATATTCGGCCTCGTGTTGCATACATAAATGAGGCAGCCAACAGCAGTTTGGTAAAGAGTGACATCAGCAGGATCGCCAGCATCATGTAGACTCAACTTCAAACCTGTTTCCATGGGAGTGGCAATAGGTTTGCAATCCTCAAGTCCAAACTTACTTAGCAATGTCTCTATGTAACTTTTCTGACACAAGGCAATACCACCATCACACTGCTTAAACTGTTTACCCAAGTAATGATGCAACAGCCCCAAATCTTTCATCTTGAAAGTAGCATTCAAATCAGCCTTAAATTCAACAATATGTCTCTCATTTTGTCCAGTGATCAGCAAATCATCAACATAAAGAACCACAATGAGAAGTACATCACCCTCACGCTTTACATACAATGTGCTTTCTGTTGGACTGTTACGAAATCCTTGTTTGACCAAATGAGTGTCAGCTTTCTCATACTAAGCACGAGGAGATTTCTTCAACCCATACAAAGCCTTGTTACATTTGAACACTTTGTCCTCTTGTCCTTTTATGAAAAAACCGCGAGGCTGCGTTACATAAACTTCCTCAAATATGTCACCATTCAAGAAAGCAGTAACAATGTCTGATTGATGTACATCCCAACCAAAATGATCTTCCAATGCACATAGAAAACGCACAGTAGTCATACAACAAGTGGGAGCAAAAGTCTCTTCATAATATATGCCTTTTTGATGTGCATAACCCTTTGCAACAAGTCGAGCCTTATGGCGATCGATCTCACCATCCGTCTTGCGTTTCAACTTGTAAACCCACTTCGTACCAATGGCCTTTTTGCCAGGAGGCAAATCACATAAATTCCATATGTAATTTTCTATAAGTGCATCATATTCTGATTGCATGGCAACCATCCAATTTTCTGAATTCTGTGCTTCATCAAAAGATAGAGGCTCCTCAACATCATGTAAACTAGACACAGACAAAGCATAACAATCTGATGCCTAAGATGCATGGCGAGAGCCTGAACGAGTACGATTAGACAAAGGTGCATCCAATTTACTGCCACGCAAAGTGTGCACCAGCCATTTTGGCATACCTCTAGCCTGCTCATTTTCATCCCTTTCCTCATCAAGTACATCATGTACATCTGCATCAGTAATAGGCCGATCTAAAACATTTTCAGAAACCCCCATAGGCTATACATTTGCCTCATTGGAACTTACATTCGTATTTCCACCACTGAAAAGAGGCAACAAAGTGTCATAAATGTCCTGTGACCTTACATTACTGTCTCTAGTACATGACAACAAGAGCTGAACAGAATCTTCCACAAACACTACATCCCGAGAAACCAGAATACGTTTTGTTTGCGGATGATACAACCTATAACCTTTGCTTTCAGCACTATAACCAACAAAAATACATTTGACAGCCTTATCATCCAATTTTCTGCGCTGCACTTGTGGCACCAAAGCATATACCAAACAGCCAAAACCACGCATGTGCTCAATAGAAGGCTTTCTATCATGCCATGCTTCATATGGAGTAATAGACTGCAAAGCTTTCATAGGACACCTGTTAAGTACATAAGTGGCACACATGATGGCCTCAAGCCAAAAAGAATGCGGTAAAGCTTGACTTTTGACCATACATTGTGCCATTTCCGTCAGTGACCTGTTTTTCCTCTCAGCAACACCATTTTGTTGAGGCATATAAGGCACTGTACATTGGTGTTTTATCCCACGACTAGCCAGAAATGCATTAAATTCATGAGACATATACTCCCCCCCTCGATCGGAATGGAGGGTGCCCATAGTACATTTCGAGACATTTTCAGCCATAGCCAGAAATTGTTTGAAGCACATAAAAACTTCAGACTTCACTTTAAGCGGAAATACCCATGCATGCCTGGAGTAATCATCAATGAAAGTCACGAAGTACAGGTAATTGCCCAAGGATAGAGTTTGCATGGGCCCACAAACATCACTATGCACAAGCTGCAACCTGCATGTGGCCCGAACTGAACCATCCTTTGGAAACTTAGAACGCTGCATCTTACCCAAAATATAGCCTTCACAAACATGTTTGACAGGTGCTTCAAGAAGTGGCAAAGAAGCAACCATGTCAGATTTCTGCAAACGCAGCAAACTGGCAAAATTCAGATGACCAAAACGTGCATGCCAAAGTTTTGCATCTGAAATAGCCCTTGAATCTGCAACAGCATTTGCAAAGTTTTGTCCACACTTATCATACAAAGTGAGGTTATACAGCCCACGGCACAAAAGACCAGATGCAACAATTTCATCACCAAAACTGAGATCATGAACTGTACATCTGTCATCCACAAACTTGACTACAAGTCTAAGTCTAGCAAGTGCGGATACAGACAAGAGATTCTTCTTGATCCCAGGTACATAAAGTGCATCAACAAGTGTGAGAGAACTGCCATTAGCAGCAGTAAGCACAATCTTTCCAACTCCCTGAACTGGATAAGAGGCGTTTTTGGCACAAATGACTGAATTCCCATGAGGGACAGACTCGAGAGAGGTAATTAATTCACGATGTGAGGTAATGTGCTTTGTAGCACCACTGTCGAAATACCACACATGTGAATCTGCACCAACTGACAAGCATGCATCATGGACAGCAGGATTGTAAGTGCACTCTACGCTAAAATCCCATTCTGCATCAACATCAGCAACACAATCTCCTTTCACAGAAGACTCAACAATGGCTGCATTTGTAGTGGAACCAGCATTTGAAGTGGAACCACCCTCTTTCTTCTTAGCCTCTTTGGCCTTCAACTTAGGACACGACTTGATCAAGTGATCATTGGCTTTACAATAATGGCAACGCATCTTCTTTTTGCCCTTATCACCAAAATTTCTAGACGAATTGCTGCCAGCAGAAGCATTAGGAACATAATTTTTTCTACTCGCAGCAGAACCATAAGAAGTGGTTGCATTACTGTTACCACCCTTTCTTTGACAAGCAATAAAAGCCTTTTCAACTGCACGCTGCCTAGTCCTATTTTTTCTAGAAAGTGACTCTTGCAACAGCAATGTGCATAATGCATCAAACTTGACAACTTCAGGATTTCCTTGGGTCATCAGTCTCCAAGTACTAGCAAAAGTCTGGTAGGAATCTGGTAAGGCATCAAGAATATTCTGCACAAGGGAACTATCTGAAATGACTTCACCTGCAGAAATAAGCTGCTCATTGATATCCTTGACACTAGCAAGGAAAGTGTCCATATCATCTTCCTCATGCATAATCTTCGACTCCAGCTCTTTACGCAGCAAAGCAATTTTAGCCTCATTGCGGCTTGCATAAAGACCTGCTAGAATATCCCAAGCCTGTTTTGCAGATTTTGCTGAACGGATGTGAGGAACAATGGTGCGCTTCACAGACAACGCAATCAATGCATGAGCCTACGCATCCTTTGTTGAGATGTCGAGCTCTACACCTTGAGCTGGAATCCACTACAAGTCTTGGCCGCTTATGGCATTTACTCACTCGCGCATTAGGTGACCGACACGGAGGATCTCTGCCAGTGATTCTACAGCTGGACTACACTTATAGTGCCAGCCTAGTACGCTTCTAGCAATTTCACACTTAGTGACCGCATGTACATATGTGCTACTTTTCAGCTTTAGCACTAAGTCATTTTGTACTCTCTTTTCTGTGAAGAAGAAGAAGAAGCTTTCCATCTCTGTGTGCTTTGTGCTTGTCTTGTGTAGCTCTCTTGCATCCTCATTCTTTACATCCTTAACATCCCAACGAGCTTGTTCTGCCATAGGCAAAACAACTCTAACAGCTGCAATCCTTGCAGCAAGACCTGCAACATCCTCAACATCGCCTACATCCTCAGAACCAGGACGTACATCAATGCCCTGCACAATGTTCCAGACACCCTTTGACACAAGAACATGTTGCATCATATAAGCCCACATAGGGTAGTTGTCCCTATCCAACCTGTCCTCAGTAGCAAACTTCTTGAACACATATGTGTTTTTGTTTTCAACCATGGTAAATGCTGCACCTGATGTGAAAACTTCCCGAAAATAGGAGAAATGGAGTGGGAACAACCAGTGCTATATAGCACAAACCGTAGAAGACTATAAGGCACCTATTATGCAGAAAACGGCACTGACAAAAATTCTGCACAAAATGACGAAATAGCTGTGCAGTACTGCCTGTAGTGGAAACGGAGGCCGAAATGAGCCCAAATCAAAATTCTGAGCAGACCAAGCTCTTCGAGCTATCCCAAAAAATTTGTCAACCTGCGAATGCTCGTCAAAACTCACTGAAATTGGAGAAAGTGAGCAGGCGTGTGCTAGAGCAGCTGGCGACTAAGCCCGGGAGGACGTGACCTGCTCTGATACCAATTGTTGGAATTAGGGTTGCAGAGAAACACACACACAGCTTGAAGAAGACGAAGGAAGCTCAAGGCACACAATAGAGAGTGTGTTACTTAGTGTGAAATGGAAAGATGGATAGCCCTAGAGTGATGGGCGTATATACAATGCACGGGGGAAAAAACCTCCTAAAGAGGGAAAAAATGCCCCGACGGTCCTAGTCTGTTCACACATATCACTACCACATGTATATGGTAACATAATCGATTCACACACAGTACACACACACACACACATGCACACACACTCGTGTTGATACATATTCGGGCATGCTACAAATCTCCTCTAAGTTCTCCCGCGACAGAGGTCTGCACTGAGACTTGTAGAGGAAACACATTCCCATCTACATAGCGCTGTGATGGTGGTTGTCTATAGCATCTCGCACACCTTCTCAGCATTTCATCAAGGAGTTTTTCTCTCTCCCGATCTAATGGTTCTGGTGCTTCACCGCCCACACTCACACACATACTCTTGCAGAATTGGCCAAATATGATGTCCTTCGAAAATCCTTTGCTTGCATATGCGTTTGATGTTCTTCACCCTTCATACTGACAGTACACCTGCACATCCAGGTATGTTATACCTCGCGAAGTGTTTTCATACAAACTCACACACACACACACACACCTACACCTACACCTGCTGCAAAGAGAGAACGTAGATTTTTCTCTTACGCATAGCTAGTAGTAGATTATTTCAACATTGTACAACGCATATGGCCGAGTATCCCCCCCCCCCCCCCCCCCCCCACCCACACACACACACACACACACACACACACACAGGCATAGGAACTTGTGGAATTGTGAGGTATCTTTTGAACATGTCGAGATCACATGCATACCTAGTGATGGCTTCACCTTTGCTTACTCTAGCCCACCTGGAACCGGGGAGATGGTGTATGCGGAAGACCTCCCATACATGCAACAACACATGAATTTCAGTTTTTGGATTACACATACAATCAAAGAGTGTTGGGCTTCCCGACATAATCCTTATAGCACAGAGATAGACAAAAGCACAATTTGGGACTATGGAGTCTACTTCCAACTTCTTACACATGATTACCAATGGATGTTTATACAGGTAGGTGCAGTTGCACCTACTCAGTCTGGTTTTTGGTTTTTATCAAAGTAACATATTTCCAATTTTCTCATATATGTTGGTGAAAAGGGAATGTACAACATCAGATAAATAATAGACAGTCGGAATTTTTTCCCATTTGATAGTTTGTAATGTCAGAAGCAATGGAAAAATACTGGCAAAGTTCATAATCAAATGAAAATTAAAAAAAACTTTTTTATAAATAATGGATCATTTGAATTTATATTCAATCATATGAGGATCTAATATGTTGTGGCCCTATGGGTAGTTGTACCTTGCTGCGGGTTGTAGATGCAACTGGGTATTGGGCACTATTTCTTAGAGATGGTCATGATTCACAAGAGGTACAATGGTGGTGTTTGTCTGTGATAGGTAGCATACCATATATTTTTGCAAGTTCTGATTGGTCATAAATCGTATGCCTTGGGATTTGGAAGGAGATATACATATCTGACGAGGCTGGTCTACATATAGATAGAATATGGCTGATCTGTATTGCTTGAATGTTTGGACTATATGTGTCTTCACCTCGGTTGAGTTCATGGTCATACATGTTCATACATAAAAATAAAGAATTCAATACAATTAACTGCCTTACAATGCATATTACTTGCAGAAAGTAATGTTTTCTCTTCAATGGGCAAGATGTTGATGTGAATATGGTTTACTGGTATGATTTGTGGTATCCTCTTATACATGAACTAAATACTTGGATGCCACCTCTCTCACCTTCTTATTCTCTGGCTTGATTGGGTTGCCTAAGTACTGGGAAGCGATCTCTCCCACCTCCTTATTATCTGTAGCTTGACTGTATATGTGATTCGCATAGACGTAGGTGCATGTAACCTGCTAATACATTGAGATGGTTTTTTGCATGTGATGCTAGCCTTTTTTCACATGTATGGTGGTATATGTATGACTATAGCTATAGGGATATATCTGAGCATATTCACTTTAGTAAATTCAGTACCGCGAACTCATTTTCAGCAGTTTCTCTCTTTGTTGAATAGATGCATAATGTTTGAAGTTAGTGTTAAGATTATACTTTGAAAATACTCCAAGATTCTTTAAAAATAGAGCCTTAATCCTCACGTGAGGGTCTCAAATGAGATGGCATTGGATTGAACTTTTGAAAATTGATTCAAATTACAAAGGAGGTGCTTTCCGATTTTTTCTAGAATTAAAGGATGTAAACATTATCGCAAATAAATAGCTCATTACTTAAACTTAATATTTGATGCATGTTATTGTGTTAGTTATTGTTGTAATGTTTACAATCTGTGTGACTTGAGAGTATTATAGCGTCAGTTCAGGGAAACCATACCCAACTTTATTAGCAGGGCACTACTTTAACTAGTGTTCATGGCCACCAGGAATGAATGCATAGCAATAACACAGCAAATAAATGCAGCAACGTAGTACCATAACTTTACAGAAACTTGTTCCTTGACACAAAGTTCTTTTACTCTATGTTTTTATGCAGGAACTCAAATTTGATGAAGGTAAGTATATAATGGAGAATTCACAATTGTATAGTGCTTATTGATGCTATAATGTACTTTGAAAACTGTCCAAAGATTGTAAAAAAAGTCTTAATCCTCAAGTGGGGGTCTCCGAGGAGATGGCATTTGATTGGGTTTTTAAGAGTTGATCCAAATCACAAAGGAGATCATTCTTTAAACTTCATATTTGATCTAGGTTATGTTGTTAGTTTCTGTTGTAATTTTTGACACCAATAACAAGGGGAGGGAGTTGTTGACACATGTCTTCCCAAGTAATACCAGTTCTAACAGGCTTGTGTTTCTTGGATGGTGACAGGTAAGAGATTCTTTCCTTGGGATTACAACAAAAACTACAGCAGTAAGAGAAGATAGTCCAATGTACCAGCTGGATCCTTATCCATGTAGATGTAGTGGAAGCTCATCCCAAAGGATGGGCACATAGAGATACAACACTAAGATATATTATTGTAGTGATCAAAGATCAAATTTTTGATCTAAATGATTGTATTTCCATTAGATACAGAAGGTTGTATTGGTGTATATGAAATGATAATGGAGGTTTATGACATCTTATTTTAAAATATTATTATTATATATATATTTTTAATACAATTGTCTAAGTGTGGTTCAATTATGAGGGGATTTTCATACTTAAACACACACACACACACATACACAATCGTGAGTACATAACTGCATCTCCCTCGCAGACTGGTTTTCACAGATCGTGACCTATCTCCTATCATATAATCCACCTGTTCTCAGTACACGCACTGTCATGTCTGCTCTACACACACAAGTAGCATGCTTCTGCAAGTTTGCATTTCACATTCTCACACACACACACATGTCATAGCTCCCCGTCTCTCTCTCTCTCTCTCTCTCTCTCTCTCTCTCTCTCTCTCTCTCTCTCTCTCTCTCTCTCTCTCTCTCTCTCTCTCTCTCTCTCTCTCTCTCATGCATGAGCGCATGCACACACACACACACACACACATAATAGTACTTTAATACCTCTACCTTATTAGTCACAAACTTTCTAAGATTCAGTCTTTTAAGTCTTCACCATGGGACTTGTCCCTTCTGAAATACATGGGATATGCCCTTTCAATAAAGAGTGGTAGCGGTTTTTTTTTAACCTAGTTAATAATCACACACACACACACACACACACACACACACACTGATTAATCCCTAGCTGACTTGGCACTTGGGATTATAATACCTCCTATGGTCTCCACCTTGGAGTGGCCCCTCTAAAAAACATAAGTAGTACATCGTGGTACTGCCTTGGGTTTACCCGGCTGTGAAAGCTTTTGGGGATTCTCTTCATTACACCTTGCAGGCGGCCGAACAATCTCTGCTAGGGATCTCTCCACTCATGGCTACCTGCACGCTATGCAATAATGGAGACCTCCCTTACTTAGCTTTGGTTGTGCTCCATTTTTTGGATGAAATAGGACTGTGTGTCTGTGTCTTTTACAAGTAACTCAGGTTGGCTACTTTTACTTATGATTTTTTCATTTTGCACCTATGTTTGGCAATATTAATGAGCTGCTGTAAAAAGCATGGCACCTAGAATTGATTTCACACAAATTATGGGCTTTTGCAAGGCATTGATCCCATTACTGTGATTTTGGTTGCTACCAGTTTGCATTATTTCTATTCTGAAGGTTGAGGTTTTAGGTGGTTTTTTTGGTATGCTTACTACCTACTGCCGCTTGTAGCCCTGTTTTGTACCTACTAGCTACTATTCAGTTAATTAACCACCACTGATTTTGGCTGCATCTTTTCCCAGTTAACGGGTACGACCTGACATTGTTCTGGGGCTTACTAATATGATTGGAGGATTGGCCAATTCCTGTTGCTTTTTGCATGGGTAAACCTTATCTTTTGATAAGAGATATGAGCTTGAAAGTGGGTGGTGTTGACCCACCCTCTGCACACTGGTATTGAATAAATTGATGGATGTTGGTGCTCGGTGGCATGCTACTTCTATATCTGTACATTGCTTTATGGTCATGGGTAAAGGGTAATACATTGCAGCTTTTTGCTTGCTCATTGACGGAGGTTGTTCCCTTTAATGATTTATAAATGTTTTGGTTTACTGCCTACCACTGCTTTGGTTGGTTATGTGAGTAAATAAGGATTGAACCATTGCGCAATGATACTTGACATCATTTTTTGGTATGAGAAGTTGCCTCGACTGCATTCCATAACGTTACTGGTTTTTGTGGAATTGCCGCATATTGATATTTACACGGGCTGTAGTGTTTTTATGGAAAAACAGTGCATAGTCCTGCTACATACGGATGATGGGGTTTTTTCTGGCCCAACTTTTTTCAAGTTACTGGTTGAATGTCTCAACTGTCGTGATGGAGCATTACAAGGATCTCTTTTTCTTTTGGAAACTCTATAGCATAATGAAAACTTCTTTCAAGTTACTGGTATTTACACGGGCTGTAGTGTTTTTATGGAAAAACAGTGCATAGTCCTGCTACATACGGATGATGGGGTTTTTTCTGGCCCAACTTTTTTCAAGTTACTGGTTGAATGTTTCAACTATCGTGATGGAACATTACAAGGATCTCTTTTTCTTTTGGAAACTCTATAGCATAATGAAAACTTTCATAGTTAGACTCGTAGTTTAACTTGATTCAGCAAGGGCGCCTTACCACCTAGGCGGGCCAAAAAGATGTGTAAGGTAAGTAAACTAGTGGATTTGGGTACCATGGTGGGCCTAAACTATACCCGACTTATTACAAACAATTGAACTAGCCAATCGCTGGATTGGAACTATACAAAATTCTTTAAAAATTTCATATGATGGTGCCTTCATTGATCTAGGAAGATAAAACTGTGATAATAAAATTGGGGGGGATTCAAACAATTGGATTAAAAGGGGTAATGGACTTCTAATCAGAATGATACAAAATTATTTTCTGCTTAAAAAACTTTGGGTTCTGTTAGAAAAAAAATTATCTACATAATTACTATGGACTTAGCTTGTAAAGTTGTATTTTAAAAAAAAAGATGGACATGGATAACAACTGGTATAGTCCATTGATGCCTGTAAAACACATCCAAGGCTACCATATCTGTTGTCTTGTTTGGATGGATGCAGGTAAGGACTCTATCTTATCTTGGAAGGTTTTTTTTGGCTTTGGTAAGCTGTCCTACATTGGATTACACATCCACTTACTGCTCAAGAAGTTCTTCTGTTATTTGTATACTGGAATGAGACCTCATTCTTACAAACATAATTCTAAGACTGAGTTGTTTCTATACTTATCATTTCCTTTTTCTAAACCCAGCTGTCTTTTGAATGTAAAAAGTTCAATTATGTCATATTATTTATGGTAAAACTTCTACACACACATCCTATACATAAGGTTTTTCTTTCTAGAAAACCGGGATGCTGGCTTTGGAAACTTATTCCAAAATTTAGCTCTAGGATGGACCCATAGTCTATAATCCCTTGACTGGTTGACTGGTGTTAGGTGGTCCTTCGTAGACTATTTTTCTGGTCTCCTGCTCACGGCTATTATAGTCTTTGACTTCACCGGTTTAAGGTTTGCAGTCCCAATCTACAGTAACTAGTCATATTCATGTTCAATATCTCCTTTTCAAGACCACAAACCTTTTAGAATGAGAGCCCGCATGAGTGTTAAACACAACCTTGAGAATCATACAAAGATTTTCAAATAGATTAAGTTGTACCTTAAAGATCGTAAACCAAAAAATTCTTTGGCAGTTAGAACCAGACCCTTCCTTGCTAGAAAGTCCAAGGATTGTATTAATTACTATTGTAAGTAAATGTAACTTCACTATACTTTTTTGAAATATTGCGAACTCTTGCTCTCTCACAAGGATTGGAATTGACCTCTAAGCCCCTCTCTGTGGCCACGTCTCTTGTCCTCAGATGTATTAACAACTTGGATGCTTCTCAACTAATATATGACTCTTCTCTTACCTCAGACAATAAAATGTCTATCTTGCACATGTGATCTTTTATTGATTGGGTTAAAGTTTTGGCTACCTTAGACAAGGACTTCAAGGAAGGGGTAAATTTGATTGCCCAGTACATAGCCCAACTTCCCATACTTTCTTTACAATACCAACAAGAGCTTGCCCTATTCTCTTCCTCTAGTGTTGATCTATCTAACTTTTTGAGGAATGTATGAGGCCTCATTTTGTTTGTACATCGGCTACCCCGAATATCCCTCAAACTGGAGGTATCTTTTGTAGGGATAGTGCGGCTCTTGAAGCTGTCAAAGATTTTGAGAGTAATCTTTGTTCACTCAATGACTCTAACCTCTTGTAAATGGTGCCAGAATTATCTAATTTTTTTTCTGTTTTACCTATTAGACAGATTGAAATTGAATCTTCTGGGGTCAACCATTAGCTTTGGGTCCTGCCCAACAAGGCGTTCTTAGCACCCATTTTGAAAGAAACCTGGGTGTACCTTGCCAACCTCCCTGCCTCTATTGTTGAAGACTGCAAAGTCAAGATCTTAAAAGGTGGACAATTTCTTGATAAAGGGGAGCTCATCAAAGCATTCTTCAACCTCAATCTCATTGACCATTCAAAATGCCCTTCCAATACTGTCCTCTGCATCCGTACTAAAGGGAACATGGAGTTTGCTAAAAGTAGCCCGGACTTCTACACAAAATCCATCTGCAATGTTTTTTAGCCCTATGTAGAATGTGCCTACATATTTCTTGACTCTAAAGCCTCTTGCGAATCCATCATCATGCCATTTGGTTCATTCTCAACCACCTTGACCTACTCTTCCCAAAAAAACCAGTGGATTTTCACCTCTCCCTTATTTGCTTTTGGTTGGGTGGCCAAGCTAGACTGATGGTAATTGCTCAAATTGCCTTTAACATCTTTCATGGATTAATGTTGGATATTTTGAAAGAACTACAATCTGATGAACCAGGAATCTACCTAACTACTTATGCTAACTACAAAAGTGTAAAGATCATCATTAGCTTACTCAAGCCATGTATTGATGAGGATGATTCCCCTGCTCTGAAAAGACCCAATTCTCTTACTACCCCTAACTCCTTTACTTCTTTTTTAACTCCTAGCTCTTCCTCTAACCGGGGGAAGGCTCGTAGCTACACTAGGGGAAGAGGCAGAAACTCCCCCATCAGGAATTTTCTTGAATTGTAATCATTGGTTGTATTGCAACTTACTACAAGCCCTTGCCGAAAAAGATCTCTCAACAAGGTTGCTCCAAACCAAGGTTATATCTATGTACATTGTCTCTTCCACAATGTACTTCTTGATTGGATACAACCTAAAGCCCTTTTTTTGTGAGTGCTTTGCGCTATTTTTTGGCAATCACAAATTACTCGATAATGTACTCATTGGTTGGATGTATCAACAGCCCACAAAAAACTTGGTTTATAGTAAGCATGTGATTGGCTAAGCTTGTAGGGGTCCAATCAATTGAAGCTTGAGCTACAATGAGGGGTCGACCAAGGAAGCTAGGGGATTGCTTGCAGGGTATACACACACACACACACACACACTTAAACATGAAAATTTGTTTTTACCATTAGTTGATGAGAGATTTCGATCTCAGACCCAATTCCTAATCGAAATCCTTATCCTGTATTCTCATTCTGACTATCCTTGACGAGGATTGGCAGCCCATACCCATTTTCGATCTTGGTTGTGGACAAAGCCATGCTAACTTTAGCTTACTACAGCTTACATACTTTCCCGCCTTGCTTCCCGTGTAGTTCACAATTACACACATACACTTCTGGCCTTAGTAGACCCTTTGTATACATTGATCCCATGGTTATCAAGACCACACAAAGTAATGACACCATTGTATGTGTACCTCATATAGCAAGGTATGCTACCTCACTCCTTGTTCTACTTCAGTTTGGGTACTCTCTCCCACCGCTTCCCATTTGAATATGAGGACTCACGGCATCCTTGGAGAATTTTCCCTTCTTGCTTACTTCGATTCACAACTTCCTTATGGTTGGCAGACTTACACACCACACACATACATACACATCATTATATACTATTAAGTGGATTACATCCTACAACTAGTGGTATAGTCTGGATGTTCTATTTTTAACTCAAAACCCATCTGGCATTACATTGATCATCCACCAAGTGGATATTAATACAATTCTAACCACTTTAGTTGCCTTACATGGTAGGTCAATACACACACACACACACAATCGTGAGTACATAACTGCTTCTCCCTTGCAGACTGGTTCTCACAGATCGTGACCTATCTCCTCTCATATAATCTGCATGTTCTCAGTACACACACTGTCATGTCTGCTACAAGCACAAGCATCATGATTTTGCTAGTTTTCACTCCACATTTACACACACACACACATGTCATAGCTCCCCGTCTCTCTCTCTCTCTCTCTCTCTCTCTCTCTCTCTCTCTCTCTCTCTCTCTCTCTCTCTCTCTCGCTTGCTCGCTCGCTCACACACGCATTCACACACTTGATCTCTTGTGCTAGCGATGAGCATGTGATAATGAGTTCACACACACACACACACACACACACCCTCTCAAGATTATGCAACTGTGAGGTAGGCACTTATCCATCTTTGTATGGTATAGAAGGCAACTATTCATGATCGCTCAATCGTGATTCTGGGCTAATGTAGAATGCATTGAGTCGGAACTGAAATTCCAATGGTTTTCTAGCTGAACATACAACGTCATGACACATGAATTGCAGTCTTTTTTTACATGAATAAAAACGGTTTATAATACTGAGGTGCTTTTTATCCATGGTTTGTGCTTGGAGGTTGAGTATCAGCTCTAGGTTGATATGACACGTGAACTACAGGTTTTTTGGACATGAATAAAAATGGTTTTTTTGGCAATGTGGATTGAACAAGCAAATTACTACCATATTTCTGCAAAATTTTGGGTGGAAATTCATCACTTGTTACTTAAGTTGTAAATTTATACAAGCTTGTTGCATATTGCTGGGTTTCGGGTTGGATTTTTTTTCAAACTCTCATATTTGGATGAATATTTGAGCTATCATAATGGCAGCCTATGGTATCTTTTGGTTGATTGTCGGAATACAAATAAATTGCTGCTTAGTTGTTTTTGAATTTTTAGAGACATACACAATATGATATGATTGTCATCGGTTGTTTTGTCAGTACTAGCTTTGGATTGGATACTAGAAGCCTTAAAACTCTCGTGAGGGTCTCAAAAAGATATGGCATGGATTGGATATTTGAGAATTTGTCTAGTTTACAAAGGAAATGCTGCCCAAATTTGTACTTTTTAGAGAGGTAAACTAGAATATGGAATAATACATAACATAAGTTTTTGGACTTGTTTTCCTTTTTTGACGCTGTTAACCTCCTGTGAGGGTCTCAACAGAGATGGCTTTGACTGGAAATTTGAAATTCTAGAGGTTCAGCTTGACACCTTCAAGCTGACTAAGAACTTGGTCAACATCATAAAGCTACTTTTGTATACACGGATCAAGACCCTGAACCTTAAAGAGAATTTTGAAATTCAATTTACTGAATGAGGTTTAAAATCATGGCGTGAACTCATACCTTTTGTGGTTGACAATACTTTTTTGATGGAATGCTGGCCTTTTTTATGACTTTTAACTGCATCTCCATGGGAATGACACCATTGTTGGTGGTAGAAGAAACATAAAATACTTTTTGTTGAATAGAAGCATAACGTTTTAAATTAGTGTCAGTGTTATACTTTGAAAACACCTCAATGTTTAAAAAAGGACCTTAATCCTCATGTGAGGGTCTCAGATGAGATGGCATGGGACTGGACTTTTGAAACTCGGTTCAAATTACAAAGGAGATGCTGTCCGGTTTTTTTTGAAATTAAATGATGAAAACATTATCGTAAATAAATGGCTCATTCTTTAAACTTCATATTTGATCTAGGTTATGTTATTAGTTTTTGTTGTAATTTTTAATACCAAAAACAAGGGGAGGGAGTCGTTGACACCTGTCTTCCCAAGTAATGTTAGTTCTGACAGGCTTGTGTTTCTTGGATAGTGATAGCAGGTAAGAGATTCTTTCCTGGGGATTACAATGGCAACTACATCAATAGCATCTGATCACCCACTATTCAGTTATTTTAGTGATAGATAACCCTTGTATATGACTCTTTGATAAAAGCATGAATACAGTATGTGTCATTATCATGTCTAGTTGTCAATTATAGTCTTAAATTTATCTACTTGTTATCTAATGTATACATAAGGTTTGGTTATTTACAAGTTGACTGGTCTCTAGTCCCATTGTATGGTTCAATAGTTTGTGAAATCAAACTATTGTTAAATCATTTGTAAACTCTCTCTCTCTCTCTCTCTCTCTCTCTCTCATTGTGTGAAGTGCAAAGTGTAAGAGCTCTATCTCCTTCTCCAAGCTTGTGGAGAAGTTGAGAGCCTACACCAACACTCTTGGCTATGGAATGCAAATCCAACCAAGAGCCATGCACCAATGCTTAAGCTTTCCATCTTCCCCATCTTCATTACTATGCTATTATGCTATACTAAGCAGAAGAGTGACAATAAGTGAGAAACTATTTCTTTCTCCTACGAATGTTTCTTCTTCCTCTTCCCTACCCTCATTCCCCGCTAGCTATCTCCACCTTCGAAGGTGTTTGAGGCCTTGGGACTGAGACCAGGGATGGTTAATGCTTTTATAAGTTTATATTATGCTTGTGATGCATGAAGCTTTCCATCTTCATTGCATCACCTAGGTCACAAGGAACACAAGATTGTATTGTACCAAGTCTCTCTTGATGGGAGAATCTATAATACAAAAGCCTATTGGAAGGGGGATCGGCTCCACATCAATCCGGTCCTCAATTGTTGTCATGTTCTCTAATTCTCTCTCTTGCAAAAGGTTTGTTCACACCAAGTTAATTAGGTATAATGGTATGTTTCTCCCGCTAGTAAAGTTCACCCTCTATGTTCTCAAAGTAGTCTCACGAAAATGCTCACTCTAATTCTCTTAATTCCTCTATTCTCAAAGTTCATAGGCCATTTCCATTACATTGGTATCATATCTATTGGTTTCTCTTTTCTTCCTTAAGAAGAGATCTCCTTAAGTTGTCCAGGAAAGGTTGGACTTGTTCATTGCAATAGGTTAAGTAAGATAGGGATCTATTATCTTGGTTTGAAAGGACTTAGTTTGAGGTACACCGTTGGAAACTATAGTCTTAATAATGGAGTCTCTCAAGGCTTGCCTTTGGCTTAACCATTATTAAGCTACTAGCAAGCTCAACATGAACCATAATCAATCGAGCAATGTTAGACCCTCTCCACTAGTCTTTGCAATCAAGATTCTCTAAACTACAGGTGTGGCTACTTGAGAACTAATTTTCAAAGGTAAAGAAGAGTAGTGGCTAAGGTTTTTTGAGGGTACCAAAGCACAAAGTAATCTATACATAAGTTTAATTAGCATGGCTGACAATAACCAAGAGAGTAGAATGAATATTGAAAACTTTGATTTTGCACATGAAGGTGCTAATGATGATGCCCCCATGTTTGTCGATTACCGTAACGAACGTCAGCATAGCGAGAACTCACCTAACATGTAATGTCAGCTAAGGATGAATCTCGACCCGTAGGCACGACCCGCAGGCGCGTGGAAGCAAGTATAAGGTGTCAACCTACACTCGACCAACTCCTAACTAATTCCTACAGAGGTCTCTACCAATTGTCTAAGTCACAGCCTTCAAGAGTGCATAAGAGGAAACTTCCTACAATGCTTTCAAGAGCCGAACACCCATCAAGCAATCTCAAAACACCATAGAACTTGAAGGAGATCCTACTAATACCAATAGGTCGCTCTCCCTAAGGTCTATGAACCAAAATCCCGACCCAAAACACCTGGTGGAGAAACATGTAGGATGTCTGGCCGAAATCTGCAGGTCTTCGTTTTCGAAATCTAAAGTGCCTAATGTGTAGTTCTACTCAATGTGAACGTGTGTATATGCTGCAATGCAAAATCGGACAACATATCCTCACCCAAACACCCGATGAATCTTGTAGAAGGAGCTCGCAAGACCAGACCGTACGCGCGTAATGTAGGTATCGGCGCGTAGCTCTCGTCGGGGGTAACACGCTGCACTTCTCCGCACTCGATTCCGACCACCGGAGCATCAAGATGAAGCTCACACTCTCTCTCTCTCTCTCTCGTACATAATACGCTCACTCACAGACTTCAAAACTTGTTTTAAAATGACAAAAGGTTTTTTCATTAAGGTCAAAAAGTGGTATATATACCCTACAATTTCTCAAACTCTAAAGTTCCAAAATCAACCATCTACTTAATCTAACTATCAAAACTGGGATACAATCTGGAAACTTCTGTAAGTCCCAATAATTACAAGGCGAAAAATCAGGTTTTCCTCAATGAATGAATAATTAAAAAAAGAATAATCTTCCAAATAGTTAGATGCCGTGGGGTGTTTCTAGCTTCTAACATTCTCTCCCTCCTTGATCATGTCATCCCCGACATGGCCTTGATCTGCTGCTTCATTGTATCGTTTCCCGCATCTTTAGCAGTGATTCGTACCTGGCATGCAGGTTCAACATTGTTGGGCCAAAAATGTCAGTATTTATGGTGAAGAAACCCGTATAGAATGCTTCTTCAAAATCCTGGAGGTGATAGGATGGTAGAAACATTATCCTTTGATACACCGCATGTATCACCTCCTTGGAAGGCTGACCTGACAGATCATAGGCACATCTGTATGTATCCTGGAAGAAGAAGATGCTGTCAGTCACCTGGCCTGGCTTGAAGGTCTCGAACACTGCTAAGATGGTTCTGCAGATTTTCCTCATCATAATGCATGTGAAGTCAGGTGAGCCAGTGAACAACTTTATGGCGCCTGTTAGGGTTTTCACCATGTATTGGATGCTTATTCTCTCACCTGCCTTCAAGCCCGGCAGCTTGGGGTAGTTCAGCCAAGTGGGTTGGATTCTTTGCAAAATTTCCTGCGCCTTCCACGTCCTAATCCTTGGTAGAGGACAGAAGCTGAGGTTGTCTCTGATATTTTACGTGCTTCTACCAAGTGGATTAGGTATTGTGGGTACTTTGTAAGTCAGGCCTTCCTCCACTTTGGCTGAGGATCCACAATAAGCTTGACCCCTTCTAGTTTTGAGGTATCTGCATTGTAGAGAGGTACAGATGGCTCTTCTCTGATCCGCTTGTTTATGGTAGCTGCCTCATATTTCAGCAATGGGTATGGGGGAGAGGGTTGAAGCCACTCGCACCTAAGGTTGCTGGCGTCAATCTTTTGAATGGTCATAGATTTGAAGACCCTCTGCTCCCACTCCAAGCTTCCTTTGTTGTTTCCCCGAGCTCCACCTCTATTGCTTTACGCAATTTTTCTTCCTCTTCTTGTGTTAGATCATGTGGCTTGTGAGAGGATCCTACTATGGTTTCCTCTTGCATAGGCGTGTCCATAGGATCTGCCACATTTTCTAGGTCAATGCCCTCATTGGCGGCTGGCCCTGAGCTCTCTGCCTCTCCTCCTTGCTGGCCTTTCTACTCCTCAATTTGCCTAAGGAGTTTTTGCTTTTCTGCTTCATCTTCTTCGCCCATATTCATGAGGAGGTCATTAAGTTCGGCGTTTATTCTTTCCACCTCCTTGAGATTTCTCTTCATGCTTTCTACTTCTTCTTGCAGGGCTTTTTGGCCCTCTTCCATTCTCGTTTGCATGACTATAGAACCTTCTGCCATTATCAATCTCTTCTTTTTCTCGAGAGTCAGCTCCTTGTGAAGTTCTTGCATTTGCTCCTCATAGAGTTGACTCTCAGTCATGATTTGAGTTGAGCTCGTGGCTCTGACTCTAGCAGGTGATGCTCGCAGCCTCTGGATGGTTTGATCTTTGACCTTGAGTTGGTCTTTGAGCTCTAATACCTCATCCTGGCTTGCTTCTTGATCTATCTCTGCTCTTTCCTTGGCGTTCCTCATGGCTTCTACTTCTTTAGATTCTTCTGTCAGCTGTAGTGTCGGATTATCTCTTTCTTTCTCGGCATCTCGCAATGACTTGATGAGCTGCTGACACTCTTCTTCAGCTGCTTGTATTCTTTTTGCTGCTTCCTGATTTGCTTCTTCCATTGCTTGGCAGTTTTGTAGAGCCCTTGCCAAGATGGCCTGTAGGTCAGCTTATCTCTCCTTTTGCCTTTGGCTTTGTGCCTGCAGAGAATGTACTTCCATTTTGATCTTTTCTTCAGTGGCCTTGAGAGTTGTCATCACTTTCTCTAAAGCCATGGATTGTGCCCTCAATCCGGCTAGCTTTGTCATCACCACATCCCAGTCATTGGAGGGCGGGTGCAGGTCTACTATGTCTGTAGCAATTTCTTTTAACTCCACTAGCCTGATGCCTTGCATCTGTTCTTAGGCCCTGTCCTCGCTAAGTCGAATGCGACTGTGGCAGCTTCTTCCTTCGTATAGCCTGCAGCTAGCAGGTCCAAAAATGCATAGTAAGAATCATCTAATTCTTGCTCAGTTTCAGGCTTGGCCTCTTCTTTTGGCTCAGGTTCTTGTCTTTGCTGTTGATCTTCTGCTTGCCTTTCTTCTTGTTTGTCCTCAGTCTCCTTATCTTCTTGTGGGGGGCTGCTAGGAGGTGGTGAGGGCGGTGGTGATGGCTGTGGGATGGGCTTAGGGCTGGCTGGTAAAGATGCAGGTTTGCCCTTTAAGTCCCTCTCTGCTTTTGTTCTTATTTCTCTTTCTTGGCTCTCTTGTTCATCTAGCAGTTTCTGCCTTATTTGTTGTACTTCCTCCTCTGTGAAAGGGACATGGGGAATGTTCTCTGTTGTAGCATCAAGAATCTCAAAATTCTTGATATAATCTTCAAATCGGTCCCTTTGCACTCTTCTGGACGATCCCGACATAGACTCTAGAGATGGCTTCCAGAGTTCGCTTAAATCACCCTTGAGGGCTCTCTCCGCTCGAAAACTCTCCATCAACCTCTCTAGTCTTGTCGCTTTCTGTGAACTTGTTTCTTTGGCCGGCACTTGAGCAAACTCCTTCTTCCCTTTCTTCTGCTCGGGTTGCTCCTCTTGGACGGGCTCTAGCCATCTTTTCAATCTTGTTGCCACCTTTGGTGCCCTTTGCGGCTCATCTTCCTTGTCTTCTTTTACTCTTAGCCAATCATTCTCAGATGGGGGGTCAGACCACCTTCCTTTTGCGTGTAGTGCCCCATAAATCACCTTGGTGATCAGTTCTCTTGGCACCATATAGGTTGGCTTCTTGTTGCCCATCTTTTACTAGGCTGTCATGTATATATACCGCATAGTTGATTATCTTTGGGGTGCCTTTTGTCATTGCCCAAGTGAACGTTGTGGCAATTGCACATGGCAGCATCCTGTACTTCTGTCGCCTTTTTGTGCATATGTGGAAGTAGTGGTTGTATAACTGGCTCATGATCGCCACTTTTGGGTTGGAAATGTCTTCAAATGTGTAATTTTCCTTTTTCTCTTTGTACACCTTGACCTCATCCCTTCTTTTTGTTACACTGCCCCCCTCATTGGAGAGGTCTAGTGCATTGGCTACAACCCGCTCAACGATTATTATCTCTGTTTCTGGTCTTCCTTGTAAATCTGTTACCTTGGCCACTCCATCCTCTTTGATGCTTGTTACAAACTCCCAGATTCTTTTGATGTCCACCCCTGCCGGTATTGCTTTGAAGTAGTTGTGGAGATCAATCTTCTCCAAGTAGCTGGCCATCTTGCTTCGTACGAACTCATTGAGTTCTCTCGGCAGCATTGGTAGCTCTATAACATTTCCTTTAGTGTCTTTGAACACTCCCTGGTAGATCTTTAGGTCATTGGACTCTAACAGATCCTCTTGTATCCAGGTGATGGTGGGCTTTAGTGTTCCTTCTGGAATGACAAAGGGTTCCACTTCTTCCAGATAATCCTTGATGGTCATTCTTTTCCTCTTTGCCGATAACTTCGAGGCTGCCATAGATCCTATTGCACTTAGTAGTCCGAAGTTAGCATTTTTTCCATATTAGCTGCGAAACTGAGTTTTACTTATCCAAATGACTTGAAAATTGAAAATAAAGCTTAAAAGGAACTTGTGAAGCTCTGCATGTGCTCACAGTGCAAATCTGGCCAAAAATTTCCATCTAGACATCCTACGCGCAGGATGTCTTTTTCATCAGAATTGGTTCATACTTGACATGCAGGTAGTGTAGGGCTCATGGAACCTGGCTATATGCTTGGATTTGTATTTAATTATCAAAAAGTGGATTTTTGGGTTGATTTAGGTTTTAGGTCACAATTTGGGTAGAATGTCCATCATAGGTAGCAATTGATGTCCAAATGGGTTGAAAATTGGTATATGGGCTCATTGCACCATGGTATTGGCTCCCATGATTTCATTCTTTGCACAGAAGGCTAAATTTATGCGGAAGACATCCTACGCATAGGATGTATTTTTCATCAAAATGACATGAAACTTGTTCTGTGTGTTTTCCTTGGCCTATGGAACATGGCCATGTTTTTGGATTTGAATTTGGACAAGATTTGATAGGTCTATGGCCTTGTGTGGTGTTTTTGGGCTCAAAAAGTGTATCTTGAAGGTGTTGGGGATCAAAATTGATTAGAATGGCTTCAAACTTGATATATGGGCTCCTGATGATGAGGTGATTGGATCTGGAATGATAAAACTTCCCTTGCATGTCAAAAAAGTCAAATAGACATCCTACGCGTAGGATGTCTATCTCATCATTTTTTGCTTCTGACCACACAGATTGGTTGTTGATGTGTTGGTGAATGTGTTGTGCAAGTTTCATTGGATTTGGACAAGATTTGGTTGGTCTATGGCCCATTATTGCCTCTATAACCTAACTTTGCGTTTTTCCATGCATATGAGGTCAAACTTGGTCCAAATGTGATGAAACTTGGTGGATAGCTTGTAAATGTAATTCAGAACATGTGCATGATGAAAAATGTTGGAGTTTGTGCCCAAAAGTGCCCTTGAGACATCCTACGTGTAGGATGTCTCCTGGTGATTTTTCCATTGCTGGTGCTCACAGTGCTTGCCCTTTGCCCCCCCTAAGTCCCTTTTGAGCCTAATTTCAACAAAAAAGTCAAATGGATAGAGAATAACTCCCTGTGTGGACTTCAGAGCCTCGCAGCCATTTTCTGACTTTTGGAGTGCTTTTTGGCAATGAAATTTCTTGATGTTGGTCTCCATAGCTTCCCGATCCCTCGGGGATCCTTGCCGTATGGTTTTTGTCGACTTTGGCTTCACCGGAGCTCCATTTGGCAATTTGTCTCCCTAGAAGCACCCGTGGTTGCGTTTACATACCTTTGATGATTTGTGGTGGTCTACCACCATAGGACTTGGTTGTTGATGGTCTAGAAAAGCCGCTCGTGAAGTTTGGTGGCAAATGGACTTGCGGTTTGGCCGCAAGTGCAATTTGACGCTTTGTGAGTTTGATGCCGTTTCTGAAGTTTAGTGCCGCTTTGGGTCATGCGGGTCATATAGATTTGTCGAGCATGTCAAGATGCTCCTACCCATGAATTTTGATAGCATTTGGTCGCCGTTTCGCCGATTTCCCATCTAGTGGCCTCTTGCGGGTTTCTGGGAATTAGGGTTTTTTCCGATGTTTTCCTACTGCCTTTGGCCATCCAGGATTGGTCTCCTAGACTAGGGTAAGCTGCCAATGAAGTCTTGTTGCTTTTGGGTTAGTCTTTAGGCCGCCGTCTCTACCTGTAGGTCTCTACCGCTCGCTTTGTGTGTGACCCCTACGCTAGTTTTCGCGACATAATGACAAGCATGCGCGAAAAGCTCAAGGTGGTGAGCCTACCTCTCATGTATGGAGCTCCTCGGGTAGTCGTGCGCATCGTAGAAGCTGCTGGAAGGTCGACCCGCTCTAGGTGGCAGAAGCTCTCTCCACAAAGTCAATAGTGAGAATGAGCTAAAAATGGGGTGAAAATTTCTTATAATGGAGGTCCCCGAACTACTTTTCATGAAATTTGACATGTGCTCCTATCTTTTCGCGAGATGTGGTTTAGGCTCAAAAATTTCTTGATTTGGACTCCATTTGCTCTGTTTACCATAAATTTGGCATTTCGGTCAAAATCTGGCCAAAACACGCTTTCAGCTCCAGTCTCATAATTGCACCCCCACTGCACCATAGGTTGTCCTATAGTCACTGATCATCCCCATATTTTTTGTTTTTCATTACGACTGTTTTTCACCTGCTTTTTGTATTTTTGAAGTTCTTCTGCCAAAAATTAGCAAAATTAAAAGGAAAATAGCAAATCAAACCCAAAAAATCCCCAAAAATCATAATTAATCACAAACACAATCACCAATCATTATATAAACTTGCATGCAATTTTTATGGCCGGATTTCTCCGTTTTACCAATATTTTGCCTGAAAAATGGCTATTTCTACTTATGTACACACACCTAGGGGCTTGATTTGGCGTTTGGCCCCATATACCTGTAGCTTCATGCTGTATAAGGGCATATGTACTTGGGTTACTCCAGAAAATTTTGCAATCAAACAACCACCCTTAAAATAGTCGAAAATCATGCCCTTTTTGGGTGTTTCTGTTATTGGTTCCGCATTTGAGAGTGCCTCTAGAAAACCTCCCCCCCTCCTAGCCGGAGTCCTCCCGGACGACAAGGTATCGCCTCGGAGTATGTGCCGTGCATAGGTTGAAAAAGTTGTGCTAATGCCTGGCCAATTAATGTGGCGCTACTTTATGCATACTCGGTCAATGCATGGAAAAATTAATGTTGTGCAAGAGAAGGGAATAAGCAAGATGCTTATTGGCATTCGCCGTTGAGGTTTCCTGCTTTCTTTGCAAGTAACAGTTGTAACTCTATTGCTCTCTCTTTAATTGTTTGTTTTGCAAACGGCAATTGCTTTGCCGACACTGTTGATGGAGTCGTGTTGTTTCTAAGGATAGAATTGGCTGGGCCGTAATGGTTATGGGCCATATTGTCATTGCTTTCCATTGGTATTTTGTTGCTGCCGGTTTTTGTAGATGGTTTGGCATTTTCTTGTTTGCCACTGGTTTGTTTTTTATTGGTATGCACATATGTCATTTCTCCTTTTTGAAATGCATTTGTCTGCCTTCTGTTGTTGCTTGTACTAAAGGGAGTTCCTTTTGCTTTTGCTTTGGTATCCAAATGTGAGTGACATTTGGGTTATTGCTAAGCATTTTTTTTGGGATCCATATCTATGTTATTCCTTTGGTTTGTGGTTGAACCATCTGCTTTGTTGAAATTTTGTTGTTACATTGTTGTTTGTCCGCCATGGCATTTCTATCCTTCCGTAACTTGTATGCCAAACCCCATACTTGTTTTCCTTGTGTTGGTAACCTAGATCTTTGCATTGCAGCCGATGACTTCATATGTCTGTAATTAGCATGGTTGGCTTTTACCTGATTGTTGGTCTTGGGTATCATGTTGTTCTTTAATGGCATTTGTGCTTTTGGCTTTGTTTCTCGTGATTGCATGGCTTGCAGTTGATCATGCTGGTATTGCTAAGCAAAAGCTATCACCTGTTGTTCAAGTGCATCCTGAATTTTGACTGCCTTTGCTTTCCAATCTATCTGCACATTGTACTCTTTTTGCCAAGGTTGCCCCAGCATCATTGTGTGTTGTGTGCTTTCATCTGTCACCACATAGAATTTGTGTGGGTAAAGATATTGATGTATCTGTACATGCAATATAGTCCATACCAATGTTTTCAATGGGTGTGATGTGCTACTTTCCAGTACTTGAGGAGTAGGATGAATTTGACCTGTGACTTTGAGGTGTTGGTATAATCCGTAAAGATCAAATTTGCTTGAGCTCCCGAATCAAGCAAGGCTGTCGTTTCAACTTGATTGCTGCCCACTTTGACCTCAATTATTGCTCCATTGTTTCTTCATCCAACTTCGCCAGTCGAATGGCATTGATTCGCAATGGTGGTCCACTTTGTTGTTGTTGTTGCATAAGCCGTCTTTTTGCAATGCGTTCTTGTGCTTTAGCTTGAGCTTCTTCTCGTACTCTCTGTTTTTACTTCATTCTTTGTTTTCCTTGATGAATTTGTTGGAGCATCTCCTGTGTGAGCGGTAGATGATACCTCTTCAGTCGACATCCACTAATCCAATTTGGCATTTCTTCACCTGCTAATGTAGCAAGCTTGACAGCTCCACTTTGTGATAGATCACTAATCACAAATGGTCCCATCCCTCGCTTTTTAAGTTTCTTGGCATGTTGCTTCAAGGTATAAACAAGTATGTAATCACCTGTTTTGAACTCTTTGATACGCACATGTTTGCCAAAAATTCTTTTTGTCTTCTCCTTTTAGCATAGATTGAAGCAATAGCTCGTAAGCGGAGTTCATCTAGCTTTTCAAGATCATCAATTCTTGAAGAGAGCTCATGCCCTGTCCATTCTAAGCTTTTTGCTACTCGTAGAGTTGGAATTAAAAACTCTATGGGTAGTATAGCATTTAGGCCAAACACCATGTTGTATGGTGTTGTTCCTATTGATGTTTTGTAAGCTACCCTTTATGCCCATAGTGTTGAGTGTAGCTGTTGATCCCAATCTGTTCTTGATTCTGACACTATTTTAGTGAGAACCGTGCATAGGGTTTTATTTGTGGCCTCAGCTTGCCCATTGACCTATGGATGGTATGGTGCAGATTTCCTATGAATGACCATGAACTCCTCTAGCAGATATTCAATGACTTCATTGAGAAAATGTGTTCCACGGTCACTGGCAATTTCTATTGGTAACCCGTAACGTACAAAAACATTCTCATACAAAAATTGTGCCGTGGTGCGTGCATCAGCTTTTTGTGTTGCTTTGGCTTCGACCCATTTTGTGAGATAGTCCGTAGAGACAATGATATATTGGGTATGGGTGCGATATGCAGGGGGTGATATAGGTCCCTCAAAATCAATGCCCCATTTTGCAAATGCTCTTGCTCCCATCATTGGCCGTAATGGCATCTCATCTCTTTTTAATGGCACCTGGGTGAGTTGACATGCGTCACAACGTTTTACAAACTCTTCAGCATCCATGTGCAATGTAGGCCACCAAATTCCTACGGTTAAGACAATTTTTGTCGTCTTATCACCCGAAAAATAGCCTCCAGTTATTCTGCTATGTGCATGTTCTAGAATCAGCAGGTATTCGCTTTCACTTGCACAGATTCTAAGTTGATTGTCCTTACCTCGCTTATAGAGTTGGTTCCCAATTAACTGAAAGTCACGAGCTTCCAGCTCTATAGCTTTTTTCCGTGCTCTTGTGATGTTCTCAGAGAACGTCCTGGTGGTTAAGAAGTCAATGATATATTGACTCCATGTAGGTGCTATGATTACCTGAAACAAAGTTGCGTGATCCACTCATCGTTTGGCACTACATATAGTACAATTGGTAACATAAGAATGTGTGTCCGCATACATAGTTGGCCAATAAACCCCTAACTGTTTCAGTATTTGGTGTGTCTTCACTGTTGAACAATGAAATGCACAACCCTGGACATGTGCCTCTTCAAGGTAGCACTCGAATTCTTCCGGATTTATACATAATCGTAGGATTAGGTCCGATCCAAGATGATACAGCCGTCCTGCTATCAACTGGAAGTTTTTTGTTTGTCGAATTGTTTGATGTTTGGATCTGCATTCCGTATTATCAAACCCACTTCCAAAGGAAAGAACGCTAACAATTTCCTGAGACCATTTGGGTACCATTTCAATGTTGAAAAGATAAGCATCTGGTATGTCATCATCTACTCCTTCAGGAGCTTCCCCATTGTGTATCCTTGAAAGATAATCCGCTCGTAGATGGGTTTTACCCTTTTTGACCACCACTGTGAAGTCAAATTCTAGCAATATAATAAACCAACATACGATTCTCCCTATATTGCAAGGTTTATTTACCAGGTACAAAAGAGCTTGATGATCTGTGAAGAACACAAATTTAATTGCAAGCAAATAATGCCAAAATTTCTTTACAGAATAAATCATTCCTAACCCTTCCCGCTCGGTGGTTGTGTAGTTCTTTTCCGCACTGTTTAACTGTCGGCTCGCATAGCAAACCGGAAAATCCATTGTTTCGTCTCCGGGTTGAGCTAGAATACTTCCAATGACATATGCTGAAGCATCAATGTGCACATGGAATATCTTTTCCCAATCTGGTGCCTTTAGTATAGGTGTTGATATAAGGTTTTCCTTCAGCTTTTGGAATGAAGTTTCACACTCCTCGGTCCACTCGAAATTGACTAGCAAACGATATAGAGGTTGTGCGATAACCGCATACATGTATATGAATCTTCGATAATATCCGCAGTGTCCCATGAAGGATTGCACTTGTTTCACATTAGTAGGCCTGGGTAGGTCTACAATGACTTTGACTTTGTCTAGGTCAGTGGTTATGCCATTTCTTGAGACAATGTGTCCTAAGATTCGTCCTTGCTTAACCATGAATACACACTTTTCCGGGTTAAGACAGATTTTGATATGTCTTGCACTTTTCAAAGACCTTTTGCAAATGGTCAATATGTTCCTCTCGTAGAAGAGAGTGTACACACAGGTCATCCATGTAAATTTCTAAAAATATTCTTAGGTATTCCTTGAATGTGTGAGTCATTAACCTTTGGAAAGTGGGTGGTGCATTAGTTAAGCCAAAATGACATAACTCGATACGTGTAAATCCCCCATTCTGTGGCAAACGCTGTTTTGTGTTGATCCTCCCTTGCTATTGTCAGTTGGTTGTATCCTGAAAACCCATCCAGAAAGGAATAAGCGCGTTTCCTGGCCACTCGCTCAAGTACATGTTCTGTAATTGGCAAGGGATAATTATCCCTTATGGTTGCTGCATTCACCTTCTTGAGGTTTACACACACTCGCAGTTTTCCATTCTTTTTGGGAACTACCACAATGGGTGACACCCAATCTGTATGTTCAATCTCATAGATGAATTCAGCTTCCATCAGTTTATCAATCTCTTCTTTGATTCGTTTAGCAAATGTGTCATTATATGTATAAGGATGTTGTTTGCTAGGTTTTGCATCCGATTTCAAAGGAATTGTATGTTGGCATATCAATGGATTAACTCCTTTGAGGTCTTTATAGGACCACACGAACACATCTTTATACTTCTTGAGAAGTTGTGTTAGCTGTTCTTCCTCCTCAGGCTCTAAATCGTTAGCTATATAGACCGGTTGAGGCTTTTCACCTGGTTCTGCGAGGTCTATCGTTTTTGCATTTTCAGGCCCATCGTAAGATTCTTGGTTGGTTCTTTCCCTGACTGGTGGTGTCATGATGATTTTTCTGTCCTGGATGGTAAATTTTCGATAGTGTGATGGTACGTTCATGTTTCCCTTTTCTGACTCCCCTTTACCATCACTATCTTCTTCAGTAGTCCATATCTCTCTCAAAGACCGTTTCAATTCTTGGTATTTCTATTTACGCTCCAGTTTGGTCCACTCTTGGTCTTTTGTTGTTTCTTTTTTTTATTTTTGAGATTTTTGTGATTTTGTTTCGTTTTTAGCTTTTTGTATCTGTTTTATTTCCTCTCGCGTTCTTTCTTTTTGATTTTTTGAGAATCTTTCTGATATTTGATCTTTTACACAATCCTCTGCTTTTACAAGCATCAAATGGTGAGTTTTACCTTTTATCCTGGGCATCAGGTTCTCTCTCGCTTTGTTTCTTGCTCGTTTCCTACTATAGCGTTCTTGGCGTCTAGGGTGTTGATTAGCAAAATCATAAATCTTGATATTCTTGGTTTCATTTCCACGCCCACTTGAGGTGTCTGAACACTCATTATCTGCATCATCATTTACTTCCAAATGTTCAAAGGAGTTGTAAAACTCTTCTTGTTCTGATGGTTCTACCGTCTCTTTTTCTGGTATAATGCTTACAATGTAATAGGGTAACACATCATAGCCATCCTTATCGCAAAATTTTGTTGTTGGAATGTCGGTAATGGTACAGACATCCAATGTTGCTAGTATGTGTTCCCATTCTAGAGGTTCCAAGGCATCTTTAGGAAAAGGTTCCAAAATATACTCTTTGTCTTCAATTGCTCTTTCCAAGACGCATTCCTCTCTTCTTAAGCTTCCACAATGTGAAGCTCCGCACATCCATAGCTCTTTTGGTTGCCCTAACCATGATGGGAGTTCTGATCCTGCTACTGTAGCCGAATCAAACTCTTCCACAGGTGTTTGGTTCACATCTTTGTAACTATGGTCTTTCAGGTGTATTTTAGTTGTTGTCTCACCATGTCTGAGGTATATGTGTTCATAACCCCAATCTTGGACCATCTTCAATTGTTGCATGAATGGTCGTCCCAAGATGATCTCATAATTTTTCTTTTTGTCGAAATCGACTATTGGAAATGATGCTCATACTCGATTCCGCACGAAGTGACAATCACTTTTTCTAAGAGTCCTAGAGGCTTCTCCATGAACCCATCTGTCGATTGCAGTTTCATTCTTGTAGCCCTCAAAGCTAGTTTTCCCCATTTTTTCCAGATTTCCTTGGTGTCGATAGCAACTCCCGCTCCACTGTCAAGAATAGCTTTCGAAACTACTCCTTGGAATTCTACTGGTAGTGTGGTGTTTCCATCTTCTCCCTCACAATATTCTCCAACCTTTTTCAATGGTACTGGCCTAGTGTTCAGTTAAGGCCTGTCCAACTCTCTGATCCCTTCTTGTAGCTTCAAGGTGGGGTCTTTCACTCCAAATTTTTCTAGGCATTTTCCTACTGTGGTCCACATGTTTGGCCTTAACCTTAGGAGTTCTGCTAACGTGATTGTGCATGTCACCGGGGTGGATAACAACTCAATCAATCCTTGCGAATCCATCACCTTGTTAGAAGAAAGTCTTTGAGATGGGATTTCTCTCACTTCCGGCTTGGCTTCGTACTCTCCCAGGTAAGAGGGTAAAGTTCTCAACGAGTCTGGTTGGTTGTGCCCCGAACTAATTGATCCTTGGTCTCTAACCTTGTGAATGTATCTCAAAGTTCATTTGCGACCTTGCCTCAAATTCTTCAATAGGAGGTAATATCACATTATTTTCTTTTATCGTGCTATTCATGTGGTTACTCATCCTATTAGCCTCATTGGCCTCACGGATTTGCTTCCACAGATCGTCTAGACCGTTACAGTCCTTACCCATTTCTGCCAATATTTTAGGCTGGAACCCGTCACTTGTCCCATCTGTGGTATGTGGCACTATGATAGGCTCTCCTCTGGACTCATAGGCATTAGTGAGTCTTTCCTTTGTTTCCACATGTTTCTCTAAAGTTGGTTGGATAGGGGTTGGAGCTGGTGCCTCATGCCAATTTGCAGGTTTACACAGCGGGTCTTCCATCAATGATTGAGCTGTTTTGATCATCTTTTTACACATATCCAACCTCTGTTTTTCTATTTCTGCATATGGATAAGTCATCCACCTTTGCTCCTGGGTTCGGTTCTTTTTAAGTCGAGCTTCATAAGCTTTTAGAAGCGCATCCAACTGCTCATTCACCTTGTCTGCCAGTATAGATCCTCCTGATCCTGCACTTTTGGGCTCTGCTATTTTCTTAGGTGCTATGGTTGCTGTGGTGTGTGATCTTAGGCTAGCTAGATCCTCTAACCACTCCAACCTGTCCTTTGTATGTTTCAACTCCTCGGATAGGGCTGTTTGCTCTCGTTCTTTCCTGGCTTTCCTACGCGCCTTTCTAGCTTTCCAAGTGCTTCTCTGATTTCTCGTTTCTGAACCTTGGGCGTCGGTTTTTGGTTCTTCAACTATGGGTTCGTTCGTCCTTCTTTGAGCTTGGGCTCGTGTGACCTCCTGAATAGGTATGATTGTTTCATTTTCCGATCCTCCACTGGAAGGTACTGTTTCTAACATGTTCAAGGTGGTTTTTGCTCCTTTGCTCGGGTTTTTAGGGCAATCGGGAATCAAATGAGTAATTCCACATTCTGGGCAATATGCATTGACTCGAATGATCTCATCATGAGGACAGTCTCTCAGCCAATGGTCTCCACCACACTTGTAACAGGGTCCCTTGGGTTGTTGAGGTGCTCCTTGAGCTCCTCTTTGTTGGTAAGCATGTCTCTGTCCGCCCATGCCTCCATTGTCTATGAACAACAATGTTCGTTCATCTAAGCTATATCTTCCTTCTCTTGCTGCCTGTGTAGCAGTTGGTGGTCATGTATTTCCTTTCATGCTCCATGGTTCTGGTGTTGACGGTTCTTTCGGTGGATAATAGACAGGGTTTTCCACATATCCATTGGGATCTTCATACTATGCATGCATAGGCACCAAAGCCTTATCCTCTGATTCAGTTACTGTTGGTGTATATCTTATACCAAATGGTCGTAATCCTGGTAGGGGTGGTTGTTGCCCCAACACCGGTTGTGGTCTTTGTACACGTACAGGTCCTGGTAAGTTGCCTGCTTGATATCTAGGCATCGGTGGAACTTGAGGGGAAGCTACTGGAGCTTGGGGAGCGTAAGGTCTCTCTCTCACATATCCTTTGTTATAATAACATTCCTCGGTCCCATGGTTTGTCCATTTTTGTTCAATAGCACACCACTTGGGCTGTTTAGCCTGGGGTTTGGCGTACAAGTTGATCTTTTTTAGCACTTCATCTACAAGCTGCTCCTGGTTTACCGCTACTTCTCCTTTCGGTGCTGTCTTAGAAGACTTGCTTCCACTTTGTTGTGAAGACGATTCGTCATCAAGGTCCTTGAACTCTCCTTCTTTGTAGACTGCACAATTGTCCACAAGGTAAAGAGCCTCCTTGGTCAACTCATTCAACGTCGTGCTCCTCTTCATATGTAAGTCTTTCTGGAGATCTTCATTCCTTAGTCCTTGGATGAATATCAGCATAAGTCTGGACTGAGTTGGCAGTTTTCAACAGGACAGGACTTAACATATCTTTTTAGTCTTAGGGCTGCCTTTCGTACAGATTCTCCATCTTTCTGTTTGAATTTATGGATCTGTGAGACGGTATTATGAGCTATTCCCCTTTGAGAGAATTCCTCGATAAACTCGTCAAACACTTCCTCCATCGACTCAAAGTCTCTACGCTCCACATAGTCAAACCAAGTGGCAGCATCATCCTCTAGGGTTAGTACAAACCCTGCAAATTGGGTAGAAAAATCTAACACCTCTTCAGCTCTAATTACACGCACAAAGGCTGCTACATGATCTCTTGGGTCTTTGCTTCCTGCGTATTTCTTGTTTACCCATTTTTGCGCTTGAGAAGGTCTAATTCTTCGATGGTCTACAAACCTCATCATTGGATCCCCCCGTCCTAGTCGATATACCTCCTCAGGCCTTTTGTAATAGGCTGGTTCCTCTCCCAGTGGTGCTCCTAAGCCATAATTTCTAATGGTTCTCGCTGGAGGTGGTTCTTTCCTTCGAGCTCGTTCTATGGGTGGTCCTCCAGGCTCTGTTGACCCTTGAGTCTTTGGCTTGCTCTCTGTCTGATACCTTGAATAGAGTGGTGGTTCTTGAAAATCCCTGTGCCCTCGTGCGGCTTGATAACCATCTTGGTTTTGGTCTGGTTCCATTGTTGCACTCTACTGAAGCCATGCCTGCAATGATGGCTGGTTTGCTGGTTGGTCTTGGTTGTTGAATGCTTGCGGTCGGGTGGAATGTGAGGCTCTTGGCACTTCCTCAGGGGCATATGCTGATGCTTCTGGACCTATTGTCCTCTCTACCTCCTCTGGGAGAATACGTTGGTGTTCTCGCCCATATCTATCAACAAAAACTATACCCTTTCCCGTAGCAGTTTCATAAGACAATAAGTAAAGAGCCTTGTCTTTGCTTAATTCATTTACGTATGGTTCTTTGCTATGAAAGTAAGAGACTATACCCTCACTCTCATGTTTGTAGATTCCCACGTTCTCATTATAAGTTGGAACCCTGGTTGTTTTCTTATCATACATAAAAATAGCTCCGGGCCGATCAATGTTTGGTGGCGGTTCTTGAGTTTCTGAAACCATTTTTCCTTTCGCCACATTATCTCCATATCTGTTGTAATCTTCAGGGTTACTAACTATTAAATAGTGGTTCCCCTTTTCGTCTCGGAATCTATCTCCATCATCATACACTCGGATTATCTCCAATCTTTGAGTTGGCCTCTCTTCGATACAAATGCACTTGCAGCCTCGATAGTCAGAATAGACTAGGGCTTCGCTCGAATTTGTTCCCTCTAAGAAGATCACCGTGAGCTTGGAATCATTCAAAGGATTTTGGGAGGTGCTTCCTCCTCGCATAGGTCCATCATAGGTGAAACCTCCTAGCTGTTGACTACCCATCATGAAGAAAGATTTGACTGACGAAGTGTCAGTATCACTACCTTCCTCAATAATCGGTGCTAGCAGATCTAGCCTTGCCTGAGCTACACTCTCTTCGATGGACACTAAGCTACTTTGGTCACATGCCACCTTCTGGTCTCTAACAATGTATCTTCCTGATCTTAAATTCATCAAACTTATCAATGCAATTTATCACAAATCCAACCACTCACCTATCAAAGGGTCAATTTCTACACAACTTCTTGCTTTGTTGCTGAATATATCTGTACACAAGTGTTTTAATTTCGGCAATCGAATCAAAGCATTTATCTGCTAGAGGTTATCTTAGTAATGATTGGTATAACTGGAGAGTTAATCCCAACCACTACTGTATTTTATACAGTACTAATGTTCTAGATTAGGTTTGCTAGTCTGAAACAGTACTACCCTCAGATGTTGGTCAATTTACGCGAAAAAGTCTGAATTCAATCTTTGCTTCGTCAAATGGGAAAACAAGGTCCAAATTCACTTCTGAGAGAAGTTCTGGAACCCCTAAGCCAAATAGAATCTCATTGTCTATGCCAGGTCAAATTTTCTTTGCAGTATGCCTCAATAGACATCCTACGCGTAGGATGTCTCCTGCTGTGTTTTGCCTGGAATTTTGCACTGTGGTTTCCCCTTGTTGTGTTGATCTTACAGCTGCTTTTACTTTTTGATTTGGACACCTATTAACTGGTCAATGAGTCAGAAATCTGTTCCTACAGCCTGTTGCTGATATTGATCAGTCTAATGAACTCCAAATTGGACCAAAATTGACTAGGAGGCTTGCCTTAGGCTATACAACACCTAGCTATGCTCACTGTCAAAGTCTGGCTTCAATTTGTTGCTTTAGACATCCTACGCATAGGATGTCTTTTTTATCAGAATGGCTTCAAACTCAAAGCCCAGGCTCTCCTTGAGTTGCTGATCACTTTGGTATACTCAAAATTTAGTTTGGAGTCCAAAATCACTCAAAAGACATCCTACACGTAGGATGTCTTTTTGGCCTGTTTGACCCCAGACTTGTCCCACAGCTTCCCCTTGATGTCAGTAACCCAGTGGTATGCTTAGATTTTGGTTTGGATGTCAAAAGTCTCAATTTTCAGCTGTTCTTGCCTTTTTCAATCAAAAGTGCTAAAGTCCACTTTGAATCAAATTTTCTCACCCAAATGAGGTGAAACCCCTTTCAGCCACTCAATATATCATGCAAGACATGCTCCTGCAGCCATCTTGTGGTTTTGGTCTCAAAATAATGTTTTGGTACTATTTGGGTAGGATGTCTGGCAATTTCAGTCTATCTGGCCTTATCCTGTCAAGATATGGTCAAATTTCCACTTTCCTCTTGAAGTTAGGGTAAACCCTACCTTCTGAACACACTGATCAACTCAAAATCCCAAAATTCCTCCCAGATTAGCCTGTAGACATCCTACGCGTAGGATGCCTTCTGGCTTAAAATTAAAAAATTTTCTGACAGGAATGCTCCTGATGCTCTGTAGATCTATTAGAAACACTCACAGTAACTTTTGGACTTCAATTAGGCTTTCAAACACACTTTTACGTCTTTTACAAACTTGTAATGACTTTACCAAGCAAGTGTGCATGCATGAAATGCTCTAGATCCTGAATCATGATGTCCTACTTACCCTACTCCTATCTAGCATGTGAAATGGTGATAATGGTGTTTTTGGTTGCTTTTTGGCCTCTCCGAACTCTGAAGCTCTCCTCTCACCGCTTCTACCACTCCAACTCCTACTCTAGAACTCGACTACCACCTAAAACTACCTAAGTCTACCTTATCTACCTAAGTCGAAGGATCTAGGCCAGGCACACGCTTCCTAGACTCCCTCTAAGACCTAGAGAGTCCTCCACCCTCTGATCCTATCTAAATGTAAAATGAGACTCTTGGCAAGCCAAAAATCCCAATCCTCAAGGATTAGTCTCGGTCACCTACCTAAGCTTTTCGTCCCCGGCAGTGGCGCCAATGATGGATGGATACGCCGCGACGGACGTCAGCACAGCGAGAACTCACCTAACATGTAATGTCAGCTAAGGACGAAGATCAACCCGCAGGCACGTGGAAGCAAGTATAAGGTGTCAACATACACTCGACCAACTCCTAACTAATTCCTACAAAGGTCTCTACCAATTGTCTAAGTCACAGCCTTCAAGAGTGTATAAGAGGAAACTTCCTACAACGCTTTCTAGAGTCGAACACCCATCAAGCAATCTCGAAACACCATAGAACTTGAAGGAGATCCTACTAATACCAATAGGTCGCTCTCCCTAAGGTCTATGAACAAAAATCCTGACCCAAAACACCTGGTGCAGAAACACGTAGGATGTCTGGCCGAAATCCGTAGGTCTTCATTTCCAAAATCTAAAGTGCCTAATGTGTAGTTCTACTCAATGTGAACGCGTGGATATGCTTCAATGAAAAATCGGACAACGTATGCTCACCCAAACACCCGATGAAGCTTGTAGAAGGAGCTCACAAGACCGGACCGTACACGCGCAATGTAGGTATCGGCGCGTAGCTCTCCTCGGAGGTAACACGCTTCACTTCTCCACACTCGATTCCGACCACCGGAGCACACGTAGCGTCAAGATGAAGCTCACTCTCTCTCTCTCTCTCTCTCTCGTACACAGTACGCTCACTCACAGACTTCAAAACTTGTTTTAAAATGACAAAAGGTTTTTTCATTAAGGTCGAAAAGTGGTATATAGACCTTACAATTTCTCAAACCCTAAAGTTCCAAAATCAACCATCTACTTAATCTAACTATCAAAATTGGGATACAATCTGGAAACTTTTGTAAGTCCCAATAATTACAAGGTGAAAAATCAAGTTTTCCTCAATGAATGAATAATTACAAAAAGAATAATCTTCCGAATAGTTAGATTCCGTGGGGTGTGTCTAGCTTCTAATACTAGGTTGCAACAAGCTATGGACAACCCTACTTTGCAAGCTGAAGTTACTCATCAACACCTTCATGCTTATGTGATTTCCCTTCCTCTCTAAGAGGAGAGAGAGAGCTTAGGAGGCCTCTTGATGAGACTCCCAGAAGAAGACTCTCTCCCATAAGAGAGGAGGAATCCAAAGAGCGAGAAAGGAGTGAATCACTAAGTTCCTCAAAGATGTGGTTCCACAAAGATGGCGGTCTAAACGATCACCAACTCTTCTCAAGAGAAAACGGTCAACCCATAGTCCTTCTCTTCGTCACTCCGAAAGGGAAGAGAGGAAACAAAGGAAGAAAAAGGCAAGAAAGTGGTCACCCTCTTCTCCTTGTTCTTCACCATCCTCCTCTCCGACGAAAGCAACAATTATTCTCCTAGAGAATACAAGAGGAGAGGACATCGCAAATCCTACTCTTCATGGAGTAGGTCCCAAAAGCTCAAGAAATTCAAAGAGGGAGGAAATAGTATCTCTTTTCTTACCTATGATGAAACCTTTGGTGCTACCGACAAAGTATTGGCCTTCATCCAACAATTTGATGTGGCCTTTGGAGACGAGGGCTTCACAGAATCCTCCATGCTATTTTATGTAGCTATGCACTTCCAGAAATATGCTTGTCAATGGTGGGCTAGCCTTCGTGGCAAGGCGAAGCCCCAAAAACATGGAAAACTCTACGAGTTTCCATCATAAAGAAAATCCTTGCAAGCAATGCAAAGGACAAAGTGCTTATTGAATGGCAGAGTTTGAAGATGCTCTCCAACGAGTCTATCCATAAATATGTGGACAAGTTTTGGGATTTACATCTCAAGGCTACTGTCTTTCAAAAGATAGACTTTGCCGAGGAAAAGAAACAATTTTGTGCGAGATTACCTGAAGAAATGGCTGAGTATGTAAACTCTCAATGGCTTGTTTCTATCACCGAAGTAATCCTTCGCACATCAATTTCCAACCAGGGGCTAAAAGGAATGCCAAGCCCATGGAAAACAAAGAGCAAAATGATGCAAAGGGAAAAAAAATGCCCAAAACTCGTCCCACGGCAATTCCAACAACAACAATCCGTCCAAGGAGAAGGGAGTTTAGAAAGGTAAAAATAAAATCTCTCCTAAAGATCTAGAAGCTTTTTGTAAGGACCACGAATGTTTTAAGTGTGGGAAGCAAGGATATGGCTACCGTTCTTTTCCCAAAAGAAATGCCTGCAATGAGACTTCTCCACAATCGAAGCTCCAAAATAGGATGCTCATTGCAAAGGATCACCTCTCTCCTATGCTTGAGGAAAGGTAAGGGATCATGATGCCTTCATTCTGTTTGACCCTGGCTCTACTCACAATTCGTATCCACGGAGCTGGCCACCAAGTTAGGCATTCAAGCTCATGAGATGGAAGAATTTGTTGTAGCCAATGGAGCCTTCAAGGGGCAAAAAGCCGCAGTTATTCCCCTGATTGGGAAATTGGGGCTTCATGTCCAAGGCTATGTTGACAAAGAAGATTTCTTCATCTCTCCTCTCAAGCATGAAGATGTCATCCTAGGGGCACCATGGTTTGATCGTATGGCTATTAATGTAAAGTTCCTTGAAAGAAGGTTGTATTTCAAATATATGGAAAAGAACATAGATGCTAATGATCCTGGTCGTACCATACCCCTTGTAAATTCTCCTACTTTTGACAAATCAATGAGAAGCTCATTTTCTATGTACTTGATTTTCTTCAAGGTCCTATTGTTTTATCAAATGAAGATGATAGGAATCAAGAACAATTAGACTTGTGTAATTTTCTAAATGGATTCCGATATGTTTTTATCAATGATATTCCTTTGGACTTATCTCCAAAACGAGGGGATGATGACCATCAAGATCCTACCAGGAATCTCACCGCCTAACAAGCCTCCTTATCAAGTTTCCCAAGCTCAATAAGAGGAGATCATGAGGACCATTACATGACTTAACAAAGAAAAAAGTTAAGTACTTATGGACTGCTAAAGAGAAAAATTATTTTGACAAGCTCAAAGAGAAGCTTACCTCTCAACCAGTCCTTATTCTTTCGGATCTCTCAAAGTCATTTGAGGTCCAATGTGATGCTTGTGGTGATTTCCTTGGAGCAGTATTGCTTCAAGAAGGGCATGCCATAGCATATGAGAGCCAAAGACTCAATATGATGAAAAGGTCTTGGACATATATGAAAAAGATATTTTAGTTGTTCTACATGCCCTAGACACATGAAAGCACTATCTATTGGGGACTCCATTTATTTTGCAAACGGACCACCAAAGTCTCAAGTACTTCATGACGCAAACCAAGTTCTTCCACAAACAAATGAGATGGGAAAATTTTCTTTTGCAATTTTATTTTCATATTTCTCACATTGCTGGTAAGCACAATCAAGTGGCCGATGCACTTTCATGATGGCCAAGAGTCAATGTGGTGTCTATAGCAACTCGCAATGATCTATCTTCTATGATAGATGAGTATGCTACTGACCCTAACTTTAAAGATGTAATGTCAATCCTTGCATTGGGGAAGAAAGAAGACCCATTCACCTTGCAGATCCATCATGTCAAATAGAGATCCTAGAATGACCAGTAATTTTTGGAAAGGTCTCTTTGAAAATCTAGGTACAAGATTGAATTTCTCTTGGGCCTATCACCCACAAATGGATGGCCAAAGAAGTGAGATATCCAATCCTACGATATCGATCTACTAAAGACTTATGTTACAGAAGTAGATCAACACTCACAATGGAAAAAAGTACTTACCTCTTGTAGAGTATACGTATAATAATATTGCCCATACTACTATGGGGAAGGCACCTTTTGAAATCATAGAGGGAAGACCTAAAAGTACCTTGCTACTTAAATTACATGGGAAGATCTTCGTTGCTGATGAGTATTGCCGTCACCAACAAGAATATCTTCAAAAGATTAAGGAGGTTTTATACATCTCTCAACAAAGACAAAAGATTGCTCCTCATAAGCATAGAAGGGCCTTAACGTTCAAAGAAAATGATTGGGTCTTACTCAAGTTTCCCAACGCTCAATTAAGGCAAACGACGGGCAAAAATCCTACGGGCCATCAAAAGTACTATGCTAAGCTAGCAAAAAGATACTATGGTTCTTTTCGAATCTTGAAGCTAATCAATGACACAGCTTATCAACTCAAGTTTCCAAACCATTGGCTCATACACAATGATTTTCATGTGAGCCTACTTAAGACCTACCAAGGAGAGCCACCAAATGAACCAATTATTGAAGACCCCCCAAAAATCAAGGACCAAGAAGAGGTGCTACAACCCGAAGCTATTCTTTGGCATGAAGACAATGTGCTACGGCATGGTAAGGTTATTCGATGATATCTTATTAAATTAAAAAATTATCCTTTTGAAGATGCTAGATGGATGCAAGGCATATAGCTTAAGGATAGTATGAACCTTGTCAATGCTTACAATGCTACAAGTAGGGTAAGAAAATGTAAATGTTTCTTTAAATATCAATGTTTTTCTCTTATAAGACTAAATATCTTTTTATTGTGTACAAATTTAAGTAGTATGCATGCTTACAATCATGTTTGTGATGACGACGTATCTCAAACACCAAGTAGAATTTGTCACTCTACTGTGGGAGGATGAAATGGACTCAAGAGCAGACATGCTTGCGGCAACTAGGTCTCCCAAGCCCCAAATGGATTAGTCATCCATCTTGGAATGATTTCGTAGGGGTAAAAAGGGATCCTCTACCCGCTAAAAAACATTGACTAATGACTAAGGCTTCATCTCTTCTACCTCATAGTCGAGGATTACTATGATTTTAAGAGAGAGGTATTGTCATAAAATCTAATATCTAACGAACCCAAATGATTTTCTTAAATTAAACTGATCATTTAATGTGGGAGAATAAACGAGAACAAGGGTTAGAATATAGACATGCGCTTATGGATCTATCTTAACATGGGGCAAAGGTTAAAGAGATCCAAATGAGAGATGGCCTGTCAAAGAGCAAGGCTAGATAGTGGAGCTTAAAGACCTTAGGACTAGCTTCATTACAGACTTCAAATGTTAGTGTTAAAAGTACTTTAACTTTAGGCAATCTAGGGATGTGCTTGAGGTGGGAACTCGGCCCAAGCTTGAGGTGCTTGTCCTGCTTGCTCACTAAGGTGCTTGAGGTGCTTGTCGTGCTTGCTGACTAAGGTGCTAAGGTGATCCACGACTAAGGTTCTTGAGGGGTTAAGGTGTTTCAAAAAGTCAAACTAGATCCCTACTCAAGGGGAGGCGAGCCCTCATTGTAGGCCGGGCATGAGAGAGAACACACACACCCTCACACAAGGTAAGCCTATTGTAAAGAAGCAACAAGGACACATGTCAAGTTCCTATCCATGTTGCCCTCATTGTGTGCCTAGAGACTATTGGTTGGCCCCTCAAGGGGTCCAATGATAACTCATCTAATTAAATTAATTATTTATGCATTTATTAAGTCCTCTCTCTCAAAGGGGAAATGGGGACACTTGTCCCAAGGCTAGCATGGTTGCTTGATATACACTCTGCATGTGATTGGCTAAGCTTGTAGGGGTCCAATCAATTTGAAGCTTGAGCTACAATGAGGGGTCTTGACCAAGGAAGCTAGGGGCTTGCTTGCAGGGTATACACGCGCGCACGCACTCACACACACACGTACACACACTGTATTACTTACCTTTAAAGAATCCGTAGCATATTTGACACCTTGGATTCTACTAAAACATGCTTCCTAATGAGGCGGTCCGGGGCGGGCAACAAGAAGAGTGGCCTCTAGACACCCTTCAAGGCTCCCGTGCTACTCAATGGGGCTGGGGCACAACACACAACAAACCCACAGCCAAATCCCAACTACACAAGGGGCACCACCTAGTTTAAGAGCGAACTAGGACGCAAAAGAGGAGAATCGTTAGAGCAACCCACAAACAAGCAAGGAATTTACACTAACCCTAACACCAATGAAATACTCTCACACCCTAAAACACGAGAGAGAGAGAGAGAGAGAGAGAGAGAGAGAGAGAGAGAGAGAGAGAGAGAGAGAGAGAGATAGTGCTTGGGCTGCTTTGAAACGTATCGGCAATGATCAAGCAAACACAACTATATATTTAAGAAAGAGAGAGAAAGGGGGAGGGGGTGCTTGTTGCATTAATACCTTCTTACAAATCTGTCATGACAAATCAAAGTGAGATTAGTACTTGTTCAACATAGCTTGCGTAAATTTCACCACAACACATCACAAGAAAAGCCACCCCAATCACTGTCTTAAGGCCAGGGGAGTCCTCTCCACCCTGTCGCCCTCTTACAGTATGTGGGATTTATGGCTAGATTGATGACAACACATGAGACAAGCTATCAAGAACTTAACAAAAAAACACCAAGACACTTACGCATCATTGTTGTCCATTACTTCACGTTGGAAGGGAGACAAAGTATCCAAGCTTAGTCCAAATCCACCCTCCTTGATTCAGCGAATGTTGGGCTTACACTAGTAGGAGAAATGATATATTTCCTACTCTCAATTGAATGATCACTCTCTCTCTTACAATGGCATAGAGTTCCCTTGCTAATCCCCTATTACAACACATGCACATGCATAAGACAATGAGCTTCCACTCAAGAGCTCCTTCTAGAGAGGTTGAGCTTGGCTTCTCAAGCTATAGCATAGTGCTCTTGCTTATGGCTCCCCCTTTGTGCTAGCTACACCCTCCTTTTATAGCAATTTTGAAGGCTAGGGTTACTCCTCTAACCATGGTTGGGTTAGATTTTCAGCAATTTATCTAATTTCTTTTGCTTGGAATTATCAAGAAGTTGGTGAGGAAAGAGAGAGGAGAGAAATGAAGGTGATAGGACTTTTCATAGTGGGTTAGTGTTAGTAGAGTTAGTATTAATTTACAAATGGAATTGGATATTTACAATGGGAGTATCCACGTAGGATACAAATAAGGAAGAAAAAAAACTCTTAAGAGGTAAGAAAAGGTGGCTTTCTTACAAGGTTGATGCTCCAAGTGTCTTGAGTAGGGCCGATTTTGACGCCTGTTGACGGTCCACTAGCTTTGACGGTACATTTTTCTCCACTCTTGACCTTCCTTGAGAGACAAGATAATTGAAGCTGAGTAATCAACCACCATGATGCTGTCTTTTAAGAGAAGAGGCTGAATTTTGTGGTTTTTTTGATAGATATGGGTAAATTGGAGGAGGAAAAATGAGACTAGGTGGTCAATTTTGGAATGGAATTGTGTGTGGGAGGTATGAGTTCACGATGGTTTCTCTTATTCTTCAAGGTTGAGGAGAAGGTGAGTAGTGTGCAGAGAGGAGTGGTGAGAGAGATGGGGATGATGAGTGGAGAAGTGTGTGTGAAAGAGGAAAATAATAAAGTGGAAGAGAGAGTGTGGCTGCATAGCATGGGAAAACTGGGGTCCACTAAAAACATCATAGCTCACAGCTCGTAGCTCAAAAAAATATGAAAAACTTTGAGGCAAAAGTTCAGCCCACGAGCTACAACTTTTGTTTGTATCACCTTTTCAAATTCGGAGAGCAAGTGAACTTTAAAAATTCAGCAAAACCGACCGTTTTTTTCCACTGCAAGGTCCTTGTGGGGTCCTTCTTTGGATGATTCTTTTGAATACCTCCAAGAGTGAGCCCTCCATAGTGCATGTATGCATGCCACCTACCCTTGACCTTATTTGGTAGGTCTATAATTGAAGATATTGTTGAGATTAGGATATAAGTGAATAGTACAACTAAGAAAATCAAATATTGAGGGGTCTAAAAAATATGTACATGTCAAATATAAATAATATAAGTGGAAAAAATATAAAGGGGTCAAAAGAAATCTCTCTCATTATGAGGCTACCATAAAAAGATAAATATTTTTGGTGTTCTAATTTTTTAGAAAAAAAAAAATAGATGTAAGAAGGGAAAAATCAAAATAGTGAAAAAATATACACATAAATAAAACTAGTTTTTTTGGATTTTTGTTGGGGTGGAGTTACACCAAATATAAGAGAAGCTTACATGAAAATATTTCTATATGGAATAAAGAGTATGAAAAATGGTAAGAAAAAATTGTGGTAATGGTGAGGCAATGTACAGAGCATAAATAACACACACCTAGGTAGAAATATTTAAATAAATACCAAAATAATTATGAAAAAATCTTTTATTTAGGCCCTATATATAAAGAAATATTTACATACGCATGGGCCATAATATACTTTTTTATTATTATTATTATTATTATTATTTTTTTTTTTGGCTCAACTAGCCCAATGACTAGCTAATTGAGGGATTTTTAAGAAGATATGGGAAAAGTCCCGTGACTCACGCACGCCTATGTACAGTGAAATGGTAGGGATAGCCACAGTGTTTGGGTGATTTTGGTAGGGTGAGGTAACTCACTGTGGTAATTACAAAGAGCCGAAAAAACGGCTATCATTAGCCCTCCCCCTGGATGATGGTATATTCATGTACCATCATAGAGCATCTTTTCCAAAGAGAGTGCTTCAGAGTCCTTGACAAGATCTTCATTGTTTGGCCCCTCAGAATTTTGGCTGGAGTTACAGTCATGCTTCATGTAACAATACTTACATGAGACAGCGGCCTTTGGACAGATCTTTGGTAGATCCTTTGGTAGAAGGCGACTCAAATAGGGCTTCAAGCGATACCCGTTTACCTTTCTGGAGTGCTCTTTACCATTCAAGTCCATAAGCTGATAGTAACTAGAATTGAAAGCCTTCTTGACTATGTATGGCCCTTGCCATCTAGTTTCAAACTTGGCATCAAAACGATTGTCAAGTCGATTGTCATACCTTAGCACAAGCTCTCCTTCCTTGATGCCTTTGTCCTTCAGTTTCTTATCGTGCGTTTCTTTCTCTTGTGTGGCTTTCCTCTTGTAGCACTCATATGCTGCTTCTCTTTTCCACTCAAGCTCAGCTAAGGTAAGAAGTCGATCCATCCATGCTTCTTGATCATCTTGTGCTGATTTGCCATGAAGTCGCATTGTTGGAATGTTTAGTTCAATTGGCTGTAAAGCCTCTTGACCATAGACCAAGTGAAATGGTGTGAACTCCGTGGCTTCCCTATATGTGGTTCGATACGCCCACAAGGCACCATCCAAGAAGTCATCCCACAACTTTGTCTTGTTTTTCACCATCTTTCTAATGATGCCTGCAATGACACCATAAGCTTTTTCTACCAAACCATTTGATTGGGGATAGTAGGGTGTACTGTGACGATGTAGAATGTGAAGTTCTTCACAGACTTCTGTGAGAAATCCCTTTCTAAACCCTGGACCATTATCAGAAACAATCTCCAAAGGTGTGCCAAATCTACAACAAATGTGAGTGTAGACGAATTTGCTCACTGTCCTCTCATTTACCTTTGCCACACTTTGTGCTTCCACCCACCTAGTCATATAGTCTACAGCCACTAGAATGTAGAGTTTACCATTTTTTGTCCTAGGCAGAGGACCCATAGCATCAATGCCCCACTTTTCAAACGGTCCATTTGCAAGCACAATTTGCCTTGGACCATAAACCAATCTTCTATTCCCATTTACCTGACAATTGTGACAACTTTTACACCAATGTTGGACATCCACATGCAGACTTGGCCAAACATACCCCGCAAGCAAAATCTTCTTCACAGTTAATTCTTGGGCAAAATGACCACCACATGCTTCTTCATGCAAACCTTTTAGAATGGCTGGAATTTCCTCAATAGTTGGTACTCTTCTGCATACTTGATCCCTCCCTCTTTGATAGAGGGAGCCTTCTAGGAAGAGATATGCGCTTGCCTTCTTCATGAGTCTCCTCTTCTGAGCCTTCGTGAAGTCTTGTGGAAACTCGCCCTCCAAAATGTAGCTAATAATGGGAGTCAATGACTCCAATCCCTGGTATCTCGGTTGCTTGACAGTTGCTGCCACCATGATGTCCTGCACTTCTTTCTCAACACATGTAACTACTTGCTGTGCAAGTAAATCGGCATCTTCATTCTGTTTCCTAGGAATATGATATAGTTGCACTTCTTCAAACTGATTAAACATCTTACGAATGGCATGAACTTTTGTCCTTAAGCTTTCATTCTTGCATGCCCAAATGCCTAAAATCTGTTTAACAATGAGAAGTGCATCTCCCTTTACCATGAGACGTTTTATCCCGTGGCCAATGCACATCTTCAAACCATGAAGTAGTGTGTCGTATTCTGCTTCATTGTTGCTAGTTGAACCTGGTAGATTGACCTTCTCTTTCATGACCACCTCTCCACTTGGGTTGAGCAACACTAGCCCTCCCCCTGCTTTTCCTGTGGCTCGACGAAAAGCTCCATCAAAGAACAAGGTAAAAGCATTAGGAATACTTTTTGGTGGTGGTAATGGTAGGGTCTTTACTTCAGGCACCTTAATCTCCTTTTCATGCACCCTATAAGTGAGAATCTCTGCCAATTGTGCACGTACACTATCTTCTACCTTGAAGGAGTATTGAAACTCTTGCAACTCCATAATCCACTTTGAGATCCTAGTACTAAGATTTATTTGAGATGACACCCAAGGGAACAAATTCTCTGCAGTGAGAATTACAAAAGGTTTTGGTAGCAGGTAGGATCTAAACTTTCTCACCGCAAACATGAGAGAAAGCATCATGAGTTCTGCTTCTGTGTAGTCTCTCTCCAAAGCATTCATGACCCTACTAGCAAAGTAGATGGGTCGCATCCTTGTACTGTGGGGATCTTGTTGTAGCAACACAGCACCAATTGTTTCCCTTCCAACACTAGAGCTAACAAAGAATGTGTACTCCCAACAAGGAGGCATGAGTGTTGGTAGCTCTGACAAAATGACTTTAATGTTACAAAAATACTCTTCAAGCTCATCAGACCATGCAAATTCTACTTGTTGTGTCAACTTTTGCAAAGGATGAAGCAACTCCGAAGCTAAGTGAATAAAGCGTGACATATACTTCACTTTTTGAATGAATGATATGACCTCTTTGAGATTCTTGGGTGAGGGGAGCTCAATAAGAGCCTTTGCCTTTGAAGGATCCACCTCAATGCCTTTATAGAAAACCTTGTGACCAAGCAAGATCACTTCATCCTCAGCTATGTGACACTTGTCGGGGTTGAGTTGACCTCCCATGTCATAGAGCTTCTTTAAACCTTCTTCTACCCTTTGTAGATGCAATGATTTTGAGCTATAAATGCAAAAATCATCAATAAAAACCCTAATGGACTTTCCAAAGAATGCTTGAAACACCATGTTCATGAAGCGTTGGAAAGTTGCAGGAGCATTTGTCAGGCCAAATGGCATGACTCTAAAAGCATAACAACCCCAAGGAGTGATAAAGGTTGTTTTCAATTGATCCTCCAATGCGATACCTATTTGAAAGTAACCCGAGTAGCCATCACACACAGTGTACTTCTCATGACCAGCTACTTCATTTAGTATCTCATCCTGAAATGGGAGGGGAAAGTGATCTCTTTTTGTTGCCTCATTAAGTGGACGATAATCCACACACACCCTCCACTTGCCGTTTTTCTTAGGAGTGACAACAACGGGAGAGACCCACTCTGAATTCTCCACTGGATAAATGAAACCTGCTGCTAGAAGCTTTCTTACCTCCTTGAGTAGAGCCTGCTCCTTAATGACTCCTAGCCTTCGTAGCTTTTGAGCCTTAGGTGTGGCCTCTGGCTTCAACTCAATCTTGTGTTGAACAACATCTACTCCACGCACATCGGTGTAGTCTTTAGCAAAAAGCCTCGGAAATTTCCTTAGCACACATTTGAACTCCTCTCTTTCATCCTTTGTAAGTGTTGTAGACAACATACCTTCTAACATTCCTTCATCTTCCACCTTTTGGTTCTCTTGAGGACCTACCTCCTCCAAGCCTTGACAAGAGGTCTCTTGGTTGCTTGGCTTAAACCTTACCCCCATGACTTCGATGGAAGACTCCTCTTCAGTAATTCTACCGCTACTTTCTTCTTTTTGAAGTGCTATCGGTCCAACCTTCTTCCATCTCACTTTGAGATGATTCTTCATGGAGCTCCTCTTGGCGTTGCTCCTTCATGTCAAAGACAACCTTCTTATGATTGTCATTCCTGCAAATTAATTTCCCACTCTCCCAATCCTGCAAAGCTCGCATTTTCATTAGCCATGGTCTTCCTAGGATAAATGGGTAACCATTTCCCTTGGTAGACATGACATAGAAATCCACTGCCTTCTTAATGCCAAAGGCCTCCACAAAAACATTTTTACAAATGCCTACGCACCTAGCCTTGCTATTGTTTGCCATTTTCACTTTGATTTCAGGTGTCTCATGGATGTGCATGCCTAGTCTTTGCATGAGCCCTTCTGTCATAATGCAAATTTGTGCACCCCTATCCACTAGACCTTTCCTAACCAATTTTCCTTTGATGTAACAGTCTAACACCGGTGTAATGTCCTCATTCATTTCAGCTTGTGCAATTTTTACAACAGGCACACTCTCTTTTACCTTTCTCCTAGTGCTAACTGCCCTTGTTAAATCCCTCCTAACTTGTGGACATAATGCAAGAAATTGAGGCCATGAGATATCAGGACCCTTACCTCTCCTGTCTTCCAACAGGTTGTATGGAGCCATTCCATGTCCAAGAGGAAAGTCTTGGAGGTTGATATAACGTCGAGTCCTCTTAGCTTCCTTGGTCTCCTTTGCCTTCTTGCCTTGTCCTTGGTCACTCTGTGATGGGACACCCTCTTTCTCTTTACCTTTTCCTCGGCCACGCTTAATGCCATTTGCTTCCATGTCAACCTCATTTGAGTTTGTCACCTCTACCACATGCACATTTGGATCTGGCAAAGGTGGAACTCCTTCTACCCCTTGTGGAGGTGGTCTTGGTCCATTTGGTCTTTGTAGAAGCCTTGGTTGTTGACCAGTTCCTTCACCTGCATTCATCACTGGGTAATTCAAGTTAGGTCTCCCTGGCTCCCCACGGGGCCAAGGACAATTTTACATCCCATGTCCAGACTCTCCGCAATTCCAACATTGCAAGACTCTCCTAGGTCGTGGATCTCGCTCTTCAAACTTCTTTGCTTGTCCCTTTGGACCTACAGCTTGTGCAAGGTGAATTGACAGGCTGCTTAAAGATTCGTTTAACTTCTCAATTACTTCTGCCGTTACCTCAGGAAGCTCCCTCGATGTTGATGCTTGTGACTTACCTTTGGGTCTAAGACCTTTTATTGGAACCTCTCCCCTTAAGCACTTGAGTTTCCTATATTTCTCAACAGCCCTAGTTTCAGCTGCATCAAAAGTAGTAGGTGCACCCGCCTCAACTTTTACCTTAAGGTCAGGAAAGAGTCCGGCTATGAACCTCTCCTTCTTTAAAAATTCTGCACCATCACCAGGGTTAGCAACATTTCGTATCCATAGAGCCCAAAGACGTAGAAACTCTTGCTTGTACAAGTAGTAGTCATCTAAGTCTTTTTGCTTATGAGAAACAATGTCTTGCCATAGTTTTTGAGTGTTTTGGGGATCAAAGAAGTATCTCTTAAAACGATTCAAAACTTCTGTGTAATTCCCCTTAACTTCCTCAGGCAAAGAGTCAAACCAAGTACTAGCATCTTTCCTAAGGACCACCTCAAACATTTCTACACGTTCTTGATCGGTTACTATCCTCTTGATACGGCAAGACATCTTGAAATTTGCTAAAAATAATTCTGCATCCTCTCCAGGCTCTCCAAAGAAAAGAGGATATCCAGACATTTGGCGTTGGCTCTCCATTATTATGAAAGATTACAACACGAGTTACAATAAGGGATACAATAGAGATTTAGAACCACTCGCCTGCAAATGAAGAAGTGAGAAAATACCACTCTAGGTTTTCTTCTTCAGCTATCCAAGCTTCAATAAGGTCTCGATTCGTTTGATCAAAACAAAAGGGTAGACTATTGATGAGCTCTAAGAAGGGTTGAAATTCTTCAAAGCTAAGGCGATAAACATAAATCTCTAGAACTTCATTTTCTGGATCCAAAAGAGCAACCACGTCCCAAGTGATAAATTGCACTTGCTCTACAATTCCCAATGCACAAGCAGTTTGTATAAAAACTAAATCTTCATGCTCGTCGAAGGCCATGAGAAAGTAGCAATTGACTAGGAGCTCCTTTCCTTCGAGTTCCACACAGTCGGAGTGAGGCCACCTTCTCACAATTTCATAAAGAACATCCTCATCAAGTCCAATCAAGTTTGCAAGATTTAAAGACTCCACTTGTGCTACAAAATTCCTGGACAAAAACTCCTTAGGATTATGGTTAAATCATTCAAAAGCATAAAGAGATTTACAATGTCTCTATGAACAAAGTGTCATAGAAAGTAGAGAAGGATGAGAATTTATACAAATTTGCAATCTTCTCTATGCTCTCTTTATTAAGACAAGCTCTGAATAGCTCCCTATCTCCTTTGTTGAAAGCGAAAGGAAGACTATTAATAAGACGCAAATGAGGGAAAAATTCACCAAATGTGAGTCTATGAAGCATGAACTCTGGCCACAAGTTTCCTGAAGAGTCTTCCTCAATGGTGAAATGCACTCGCCAAACGCCAAATTTCACTCTATTTACCAATCTTAGGGCACACACTAGTTGGATGAATGCGCGGTCTTCCTTAGTGCCCAACAACAAGAGGAAAATGGAATCCACGCGTAGGACCTTCCGTCTTAACTTCACCACCCTCTTGTTATGAGGGAGACGCCTTACTACTTGCTCCTGCAACTCAATTGGTAATAGAGCTAGATCTCTAAGGATTGAACTTTCACTGCACACACATTCCCAGTTCGAACAAATGATCGTTTTTTTTGTTTCTTGTAACAACTTGGACAAAGAAAAGACAAACATACACACTATTCTGCCGAGCTGCACTTCATTTTAAAATAAAATGAACACATGTACATCAAAAGAAGTGTGGTAGTTGATGAGAGGTAGAATGACAGGGTTTGGTGATGCAAGAATTTCTCCTGCTCTTTGGGCACCAAACATGAACACCATTCGTTGTTGAAAATGGATCTTTCTACTAATTGCAACGTTTATTCTAATGTGTGGAGTAAAATGAAAGGGAAAAACCTCTATTCCTGGGCCATTATCCATGGCCTATGCATGTCCTAATGCTTAAAACAAAACAAAAATATAGACGTCCAAACTAAGGTCGTACCTAATGAGAGGCAAAATAAAAGGATTTACTGAAGCGTTTATCTCGGCCAACTTAAGAGGACCTAAAATTCTACGAATGACACGTTGAAATTGCAACTTAGTACTAACAATTATGTGTACCTTTTGCCTTACAATGGGAATGAAGGGATCATACAAATCTTCGTGATTCATGCAAACTACTTGACTATGCTAAAGGTTGATTTTACACAAAAATACACAAGCCTTCCTCAGTGGGGGCACCAATTTGAGGCGGTCCGGGGCGGGCAACAAGAAGAGTGGCCTCTAGACACCCTTCAAGGCTCCCGTGCTGCTCAATGGGGCTGGGGCACAACACAACACAAACCAAAACAACAAACCCACAGCCAAATCCCAACTACACAAGGGGCACCACCTAGTTTAAGAGCGAACTAGGACGCAAAAGAGGAGAATCGTTAGAGCAACCCACAAACAAGCAAGGAATTTACACTAACCCTAACACCAATGGAATACTCTCACACCCTAAAACACGAGAGAGAGAGAGAGAGAGAGAGAGAGAGATAGTGCTTGGGCTGCTTTGAAACGTATCAGCAATGATCAAGCAAACACAACTATATATTTAAGAAAGAGAGAGAAAGGGGGAGGGGTGTTTGTTGCATTAATACCTTCTTACAAATCTGTCATGACAAATCAAAGTGAGATTAGTACTTGTTCAACATAGCTTGCGTAAATTTCACCACAACACATCACAAGAAAAGCCACCCCAATCACTGTCTTAAGGCCAGGGGAGTCCTCTCCACCCTGTCGCCCTCTTACAATATGTGGGATTTATGGCTAGATTGATGACAACACCAGAGACAAGCTATCAAGAACTTAACAAAAAAACACCAAGACATTTACGCATCATTGTTGTCCATTACTTCACGTTGGAAGGGAGACAAAGTATCCAAGCTTAGTCCAAATCCACCCTCCTTGATTCAGCGAATGTTGGGCTTACACTAGTAGGAGAAATGATATATTTCCTACTCTCAATTGAATGATCACTCTCTCTCTTACAATGGCATAGAGTTCCCTTGCTAATCCTCTATTACAACACATGCACATGCATAAGACAATGAGCTTCCACTCAAGAGCTCCTTCTAGAGAGGTTGAGCTTGGCTTCTCAAGCTATAGCATAGTGCTCTTGCTTATGGCTCCCCCTTTGTGCTAGCTACACCCTCCTTTTATAGCAATTTTGAAGGCTAGGGTTACTCCTCTAACCATGGTTGGGTTAGATTTTCAGCAATTTATCTAATTTCTTTTGCTTGGAATTATCAAGAAGTTGGTGAGGAAAGAGAGAGGAGAGAAATGGAGGTGATAGGACTTTTCATAGTGGGTTAGTGTTAGTAGAGTTAGTATTAATTTACAAATGGAATTGGATATTTACAATGGGAGTATCCACGTAGGATACAAATAAGGAAGAAAAAAAACTCTTAAGAGGTAAGAAAAGGTGGCTTTCTTACAAGGTTGATGCTCCAAGTGTCTTGAGTAGGGCCGATTTTGACGCTTGTTGACGGTCCACTAGCTTTGACGGTACATTTTTCTCCACTCTTGACCTTCCTTGAGAGACAAGATAATTGAAGCTGAGTAATCAACCACCATGATGCTGTCTTTTAAGAGAAGAGGCTGAATTTTGTGGTTTTTTTGATAGATATGGGTAAATTGGAGGAGGAAAAATGAGACTAGGTGGTCAATTTTGGAATGGAATTGTGTGTGGGAGGTATGAGTTCACCATGGTTTCTCTTATTCTTCAAGGTTGAGGAGAAGGTGAGTAGTGTGCAGAGAGGAGTGGTGAGAGAGATGGGGATGATGAGTGGAGAAGTGTGTGTGAAAGAGGAAAATAATAAAGTGGAAGAGAGAGTGTGGCTGCATAGCATGGGAAAACTGGGGTCCACTAAAAACATCATAGCTCACAGCTCGTAGCTCAAAAAAATATGAAAAAATTTGAGGCAAAAGTTCAGCCCACGAGCTACAACTTTTGTTTGTATCACCTTTTCAAATTCGGAGAGCAAGTGAACTTTAAAAATTCAGCAAAACCGACCGTTTTTTTCCACTGCAAGGTCCTTGTGGGGTCCTTCTTTGGATGATTCTTTTGAATACCTCCAAGAGTGAGCCCTCCATAGTGCATGTATGCATGCCACCTACCCTTGACCTTATTTGGTAGGTCTATAATTGAAGATATTGTTGAGATTAGGATATAAGTGAATAGTACAACTAAGAAAATCAAATATTGAGGGGTCTAAAAAATATGTACATGTCAAATATAAATAATATAAGTGGAAAAAATATAAAGGGGTCAAAAGAAATCTCTCTCATTATGAGGCTACCATAAAAAGATAAATATTTTTGGTGTTCTAATTTTTTAGAAAAAAAAAATAGATGTAAGAAGGGAAAAATCAAAATAGTGAAAAAATATACACATAAATAAAACTAGTTTTTTTGGATTTTTGTTGGGGTGGAGTTACACCAAATATAAGAGAAGCTTACATGAAAATATTTCTATATGGAATAAAGAGTATGAAAAATGGTAAGAAAAAATTGTGGTAATGGTGAGGCAATGTACAGAGCATAAATAACACACACCTAGGTAGAAATATTTAAATAAATACCAAAATAATTATGAAAAAATCTTTTATTTAGGCCCTATATATAAAGAAATATTTACATACGCATGGGCCATAATATACTTTTTTATTATTATTATTATTATTTTTTATTTTTTTTTGGCTCAACTAGCCCAATGACTAGCTAATTGAGGGATTTTTAAGAAGATATGGGAAAAGTCCCGTGACTCACGCACGCCTATGTACAGTGAAATGGTAGGGATAGCCACAGTGTTTGGGTGATTTTGGTAGGGTGAGGTAACTCACTGTGGTAATTACAAAGAGCCGAAAAAACGGCTATCACTAAGCTGTACTATTTAGGGTATCCACCATGGGACATGGCCCTTTCAAAACTTAAGTGATATGTGTGAAAAGATGGTTTACTGCCTTGGGTAAACCCGGTCATGAAGGTGCTATGGTGGTTTCTTCATACTGCATCGTAGGCGGCCTCGTTGTCTCAATAGGGGATCCCTCCACTCATGACGATCTACGCACTACGCAGTAATGGCAGCCTTCCTCCTCCCTCTATTTAAGAACTGAGGGTGCATCCCTACCCCTCACTTAGCTTTGTATGTTTTTTTGCTTGCATAAAATAGTACTGTGTGTCTATTTCTCTACTGCACCAAAGTATGGAGCTCGCAACACAAGTAACACAGGTTGGTTACTCTGTTGATAAGTTTTTCACTGCACACCTACTTTTTTAGGACAATATAACTATGTTGTGTATCAGTTTGATGGTATGGCACCTCGTATGGATTTCACACAATGGAATAGAACCTGTTTAAACATTCATTGGTGTTTTGGCAAGGCTTTGACCCCACTATTGGGTTTTGTGTTGCTATCAACTTTGCGTAATTACTGTTCTAAAGATTTTTTGAGGTTTCCTTATAGGTGGTTTTGGGGTATGGCTTACCGATTGCTGGCGTTTAAACTCTATAAAAAACTTGCCTTCTGGCTGTTGTATGTTAACTATTCACTGGCTTTTTTAGGGTTACTACCGCTTAACTTAGCTGTCGAGAATAATTGGACATATTTTTGGTGCTTAATGTTCATGAAAATACTTGGAGATTGGCTTGATACTATTGATTTCGCATGGGTTAGTGATCTTAGTCATGGGAAGCCTTGATAGGCCCTATGTTTTGGGTAGATATGGGAACATAAAAGTGGTGGAGGTTTCTAACCCACTGTGCACTGATATTGAAAGTTTTTTAAGGGAGTTGGGCCCAGTTGCACTCTGTTGATGTACTTGGTCATGACTTTATTGACTTGGTACTATCACTTAAATCATGGTATATTGCCTGATAAAAGACCACTGCTTGGGTTGGTTATGTGAATATAAAGGGGTTGAACTACTGTGCACTGTTATTGGATGTTTTTTGATTTGAGGTTGCCTTGATTGCTTATTGTGGCGTTACTGGTCCAGTACCTAGATTTTTTGGATGAAATGTTGCAAATCCTCATTTACATAGATGAGTGCGGTTTTTTTATGGTAAATCGGGGCTTGACCCAGCTGCATACGTATATTAGATGGTTTTTTTCTGGCTCGAATTCTTACAATTATTGGGTGTATTACTGGTCACCTTATTAAGGTATTACAAAAAATTTTACAATCACAAATGATAAGTAGAATTAAACATAATTTATAGTTCATTAATACCAACATATTTGTTGTCATGTTCGGATGGATGCAGGTAAGGACTCTATCTTATCTTGGAAAGTTCTTCTATTTGTATACTGGAATGGGGCTTCATTCTCACAAACCTTGTACAAAAATAATTATAAGGCTGAGTTGTTTTTGTACTTATCAGTTCCTTTATTCTAAAGCCAGCTGTCTTTTGAATGTAAAAAGTTCAATTATGTCTTATTATTTATGATAAAATAGCTACACACACACACACACACACTCATTGTGTGAAGTGCAAAGTGCAAGAGTTCCATCTCCTTCTCCAAGCTTGTGGAGAAGTTGAGAGCCTACACCAACACTCTTGGCTATCGAATGCAAATCCAACCAAGAGCCATGTTCCAATGCTTAAGCTTTCCATTTTCCCCATCTTCATTACTATGCTATTGTGCTATGCTAAGTAAGAAGAATGATGATAAGTGAGGAACTATTTCTTTCTCCTATGAATGTTTCTTCTTCCTCTTCCCTAGTCGCTAGCTCTTTCCACCTTCGAAGGTGTTTAAGGCCTTGGGACTGAGGCCGGTGGTGATTAATGCTTTCACAAGTTTATGTTATGCTCGTGATGCATGAAGCTTTCTATCTTCATTGCATCACCTAGGTCACAAGGAACAAAAATATTGTATTGTACGAAGTCTCTCTTGATGGGAGAATCTATAATACAAAATCCTATTGGAGGGGGGGCTGGCTCCACATAAATCCGGTTCGCAATTGTTGTCATGATCTCTAATTCTCTCTCTTGCAAAAGTATTGTTCATGCCAAGTTAATTAAGACGAGCGTATCGCTCAGAGGGTCGTGGTGTACTTTACAGCACAGCCTTCGGTCTTGGGCTTGGGCTTGGGGAATGTTCCCGATCCTCGTCCTTCCTTTTATTTTATTTTTTAAATATTTATTTATTGGAATAAGGTTGCCACGCACGCGCACACACACACCTAACCTACCTACTTACAACTAATAGAGCTAATGTTACACACTGTTTAACATAGTACTACAACAACTAATTAACTAACAGATCTACTTACTGCACCTTATAGACACATTATAGATCTAATACCTTAAATCTAACACCTTATGAATAGAAAACAGTACATTGCAGAAAAAAACTAACACCTTATTAATAGAAAACAATACACTACAATAAAAACCAAGTTCACAAATCCTTCTCAACAGCCACACACTTTCTTTCTCTATTTTTTCCTACATCTCATATTGCACCAAAAAGCAGCATAGAGTGCTATTCGAGCTTAGTGCAGGGCGTTTCCCCCAAAATGATGCCAAAATGTGCGCATCTGCGCATGTGTCAAAGCAAGGGATTTATCGCACACTGTGTGTGAGCCACAAATGGCTGCAAGCACACAACCATATTAATCTAGCAAGCTCAAGAGAGCAAGGGTGTGTCACTCACCACCCTATGCTCGCCTTCGTGGAGGATTCCTCGCCACGAAGAAGAGGGAGCTACCGTCATGCCACGCTCAACCGCCGTGCCATCGCAATGCTCTCTCTCTCTCTCTCTCTCTCTCTCTCTCTCTCTCTCTCTCTCTCTCTCTCTCTCTCTCTCTCTCTCTCGCATACACACACACACACACACACACACAAGGATATGAAGAAGAAGATGGAGATGGAGCAAGAGCACTCTTCAATTGCACAAACGAGAGAATGAGTGATTTTTAGGTTTAGGTGACTTTTATATGAGCTTGCCCATTCACACTTGGGCGCCCATGCTTAGCCAACTAATCCTTGAATGTTCCAGTTAGAGTGCGACTCTCATCGGCGATCACTCTTAGCCTTTTCCTATTGGACCGACAAGCCTGGCCCATGACTACTAGAAGTGGACACCGGTGGTTAACATTCGCCTTCGTTCTCCAAAAGACAGACCCTCGAAATTGCAAAAAACTTGCCCCTTATTGGGCGTGTGAGAGCTCCCTTTCCCCTATTTTTGGCTCCCCAATGCTATTTTTGGCTTTACGTGCATGTGAAGCACCTCCTCATTGCGTTGAGTCCCAAGGATCACATGATCCACCCCTTAGGAGGGACACCAATGGCACCGTTGGTGCTCTCCTCCCTTCCCTTCAAAAGAGTTGGTGCAGGACGCGACGCCCCTGTGAGCACCATGTGGGCATCGCAATGCCACATCATTTGATGCTCACAATGTCATCACAATAGCCGTTGACCGTCCACTGGTTAGTGCCGCCCCCGTCGTCAAAAACCGCCGCCATCTACCCCATGAGAGCCATCAGCGATAGTGCCCGCAGGGCCATCACCATGGCTATGCCAAATGGGAGCTCCAACGAGCGCCTTTTAATGCCTTTGATACCCCACCTCGCCGCCTATATAACCTTTAAAGTGGCCTCTTGAATTTGCATGTGGGGCCATCTCGCACCACGTGGAAATCACAGGTGAAACACCTCCAAAGCTTTCCAACTTCACCACAAAACTATCAAAAAATATTATTCTATTTGTCCCACTTCCTCCTCTTGCAGTTTGATTCCCAATAATCGAATTCTTGAGCCGATATAATCCCTTGGAAGTCACTACCCTCGACTAGGAGCTCTTCCATCCCCACTACCCATTGACCTCTGGATGGCCTCGAACCAAATGCCCCAAGATTGAAAGAAATCATCTAAATCGACATGCTTAACAACGAGCCCCGAATTCAACAAGCTATAACTTCACACTCCAGACTCTAATGGGCAAGCCGCCTCTTCCTGCCAGCTTCATTTGATGTCCACTACCCTTGCAAGCTTTGTCGAGCACCAGAAAATTTCAGGTGGCTCACCGATGGAGGTGGCCAACCCGGCACAAACTTGGCCCCCGACAAAACTTTGATCGGTGGTATCTTGGCATCCAAGACTCCAATCGATGATCTAAAAAGACCGACACGCTCCATAAATCAGCACTACACACCGACAACCCCAAACTGGTTGGGACCACCTGGCCTCATTTGGCCTATCCATCTCAGGTCTGCAATGCACTGCACCTTCAAACAAACATCTTGGGCTTTGTAGCTATGTTTGATGAGCTATCTGGACCTGTTTCTTCAACACTTCAAGCTCTGCATATCCAAGCCAGAAACTAGCACCTTAGAAATTCTTCACCTACCACTTTGTCAGGCCCTATCTAGAGCCTTTTTTGGCCTAAAAAATCACATACATCATACATCTCCGTTTTCACTTGCCTACCCAGGCTCTTCCAACTGTTGTAGCCCTCTGCCATGCATCTATAAGCATACACATCATTTTTTTGGTCCTCTGCTAGGATCGACACACTTTGGATGCACCATCATTGCCCAACCCCCTTGTTGAACATTCATCTTCAACCAAAAAGCATCTGCATTCATCTACCAACTGGAAAACTTCGCAAACACTATCCAAAATTTTGAGCACACCTAAAATCCTACTGTATGTACAAATTCTTATTCGTGGCTAGTGTAAACCCTATTTAGGTTGGTTGCCCAACCCCTTTTATCAAAACTGCACTGCTGGCACCAACTCTCTCTCAAAATATGGCTATTCACCCTGTTCTTGAGAAAATGACCGTTCATTCGCATCAGCAAATAAGTACCATTAGGAAAAACCTGATGGACCTTGTAAGGCCCTATCCACTTCTTCTGGAAGATCTACCATGACTCCAAAAAGATCCGTGTCCAGATTTAGCAAGTCTTCATCACTCTCTTCCTCTTCCATACTACTTGAGCCTTCATCATAAGTTGATTCCGTCTCATACTCGTAGCTTGTAGTGGAGCCATCTTGACCATCCTCAGTCCCTAGGTGAAAGTGGATTTCTCTAGTCTTCAAGTCTTCAAGTCAAGCACAATTTGCTTGGAATTCTCCCGATCCGGCAAGGTAAAAACCCCTATTCCCCAATCCTATTTGGACCCGATTGCCAACAACCACAGCCTCCCCAATATGATTGGATAGGCATTTTTACCTACTTTGATGATGACGGGAGCAAAGCGAACCCCGAACCCCGACGGCCTCTAAAACACCGGGGACCGACTGGCGCGCCTTGAGCCTGTCATAGTAAAGCAAACAGGGGGCACCACCTAGCTTCAGCGGCTAGGACGCAAACAACACACCACCATAACAAAGTTTTCATCCAAGAGAGATGGATGCTTGGGAGTAATGATGAAGAGGAAGGGGAATGAGATCAAGTGAGATAGAGAGAGAGAGAGAGAGAGAGAGAGAGAGAGAGAGAGAGAGAGAGAGAGAGAGGGAGGGGGTATAGAGGCTTAGTAATTAAGCACCACAAAAGGATGGCGAATCCCCACACCCTTCACACATACACAAGATCACTCCAAACACAAGACTAGGTGGCGATTCCGCACACCTCACAAAACCTCAAGCTTTATTTAGAGAATAAGGCGATGAAATGGGGAGCATAGGGTAGGGGAATGACAAGGGAGAGAGTGGTAGAGCACATGGCGGATAGGTGGGAGTTTATGGAGAAGACTTGCACGAGGGTTATGGCCATCATCCTTCATTTAGTTGCCCTTCATCTTCCATAGCCCAAGAGTGTACAGGTCATGCTCAAGACGAGCATGGTGATTGCGGTGATGGTGATGGTGTGGGTGTGTGTGTGTGCACTAGGCACACACAGTGCATAGTGTACTCTTTGGTGATGTTGTGTGTGTCTTTAGTGTGATGGGGACCCCTCTTTATATAGGGGAGGAGGGGGGAGAAATTCTAGAATTTAGAAATGAAGAAATCATTATCTACATAGGCCATGTGACTGTGGGCCCCACTTGCCTGGCTGTGTGTATATGTGCCACAATAGCAGTCTCATGAGAGAGAGACTAAGAGAGAGATATGGGTTGATGAAAAAAAAAGTGAGAGGTGACATGAAGAATAAAGTAATTACAAGAGGGGAGAGAGGGGAGTGTGTTCAGAGGTGAATCTGTGTGCAAATGTGTGTGAACACAAGAAAAATCAGGTAACCACTGGGTGGGGATGGGTCTGTGGGCACCTTTTTCAGTGAAATTGAGTGTGTGTGAGTGTGGGGGAGGTTATTTAGCTACAAGACAAGAGACATGACGCCCTTTAGAGAGAGGGGGGGGTATTTGGGTCATGGGATATGATAGGAGAGAGAAAGGGGGGGTGGGGTATACTATTTTGGAAGATAGGGTAAGTTGCATGTGAGTTAGGGTGCATTATTGGTGAGTTAGAATGCATTATTGGTGAGAGGTGGGGTAGCTTGAGGGGAGAGAGAAAGGAGAAAGGAGAAGGGGAAGAGAGAGGGGGTTAACCTTTTGAGTGGAGGAGAGGAAAAGGGACACACGGCGGGGCAACAATGAAGAAAAAGGAGGCAAGGTGGGGATGTGCTGCCCCGCAGGCATGAGGTGGCGTATTTTACCTTTCTCATATATTTACATAATCATACTTTATTTTTTTCTTACTTTTTCCAATGCCTTTTATCACTCCCTCCCTAAGAGAGGTTTTCATGGGGTGGGGACGAGAGAAGAGGGGTATGGGAGCTTGGCTTGTGAAAAGCCCCCATCATAGCCCTCCCCTTTTGGCTAGAGGCATTCATGTCTCTAGCTCATCTGTTTGATCATTATCGTCGGAGGTGGCGACTGATGGTGTGTCCTCATCTGGAATGTCAATAGGTGGAGCGTGGTCAAATCGAAGAAAATAAGGTTTAAGTCGCCAACCATTTACCCTGGTTTTATGAAGTTTTCCATCACGCTCCATAAGCTGGTAGCTTCCATTGGCATACTTTTTCCTGATGATGAAAGGGCCTTCCCATCGGAGCAGGAGTTTCTTATCCTTGCGCGTGTCGAAGCGATTGTCGTAGCGGAGCACCAACATTCCTTTCTTCAATTCTTTTTTCCGGAGATGATCGTTAAAGCTAAGCCGTCTATGCTCTGCTTATGCTGCATAATAATTTATTGCTTCTTCTCTGTCCAGCTGCAGTCTTTCCATGTTGATGATGTGATCTCTCAAATGCATGTTGGGTTTTTGAGGTTGACTTGCCATTACTCTGAGACTTTGTAGTTGCACTTCAATGGGCAAGATTGCTTCCTTACCAAATACTAGATGATATGGTGTAAATCCCAAGGATGTACGAAATGAAGTTCTGTAGGCCCATAAAGCTGGTAGTAGATACTTATCCCAGTCTCCAGGATGATTGTTTACCTGATTGGTAATAATTTTAGAAACCATTCCATTTACCTTTTCAACTAGGCCATTACATTGAGGGTAATATGGTGAAGAATGCATCCTTGTAATGCCCAGTTTTTGCATTAATTCTCCTACCAAGTCTGCTCTGAAACCTGGCCCTCTATCAGAGATGATCTCTAAAGGTGTTCCAAACCTACAACATATGTGCTCGTAGATAAATTTAGCTACCTCTACCGCTGTGATTCTAGTGGTGGCTGTAGCCTCTACCCATCTAGTCATGTAGTCGACCCCCATGATAATGTAGAATTTTCCTGAGTTGGCCGTAGGTAATGGCCCAATGGCATCGATACCCCATTTTTCAAATGGGCCATATGAGAGAATAGGTGTCTGTGGTTCAGGCATAAGTGACCTAGTGCCGGCCTTTTGACACAACTTACACGTTTTGCACCAGTGGTGTACATTACGGTTGAGGCTAGGCCATATGAAGCCTGCTTGCAAGATTTTCCTACTTGTTATGTCTAGGGCAAAGTGACCACCACAAACCCCGTCGTGATAGCTAGCAATTACTCCCGTGATTTCCTGAGAGAGAGGGACCTTCCTGAGTATTTGGTCCTTACCCTGACAGTACAAACCGTCATTGATGAGTCGATACCTTGTGGCCTTCCGCGTCAGCCATTGTTTCTGTCCCTTTGTTAAATCGGATGGGCATTCCCCTGTTTCCAAAAAATGCATGATGTCAGGCAAGGCATCACTTCCTTGAAATAGAGGGAGCTTTAGTTTTATTGCTCCAACCACCACTTCCTGTAGTCTTTCACTTGCTAGGGCATCTGCTTCTTGGTTTTGAGCCCTTGGGATATGGTGTATTTGAACTTCTTCAAACTTACCCAACAAGGTTTTTACACCACTTAAGTGAGTCCTTAAACTAGGATTCTTGCATGTCCATGCTCCATTTACTTGCCTTACCAGAAGTAGAGCATCCCCAAATACATTAAGGCGTTGTACACCTTGTGAGACGCACCATTGTAGACCCTTGGTTAGTGCTGCATACTCAGCTTCATTGTTAGAATGTGAATCTAGCAATTGGCCCAACGAAAATACCTTTGTCATCAAAGACCACTATGCCTGCAGCTGCTTTGTCGGACGCTCGCTTGTAGGCTCCATCAAAGTAGAGAGAGTATGCTCCTTCTACCATCGGTGGTACTGGAGGTAATCGGACTTTTCCTTCCTTAGATTGCTTCTCCTTCCCTTCAAAGACTTGGTAGGTCATGAGTCCCCCCAAACTTGCCCTTGTTGTGCTTTCTACCGGTACCGTGTAGTCAAACTCTTGCAGACGAACTAGCCATTTAGTAATTCTAGCAGACACATCCATGTGTTGTACAACATAGGGAAATATTTCATCCGTGGTTAGAATCACAAATTGCTTAGGCAGAAAATATGACCTAAACTTTGTAGTTGCAAATCTAAGAGCTAGGACTAAGTGTTCCACATGGGTGAAACCTTTCTCTCCTGCTGTCATCATTCGACTAGAGAAGTAGATTGGCCTTATGAAAGATGTCGTTGTATCCTTTTGGAGTAGCACAGCCCCCAATGAGTCATCACCAACACTTGAGGTGACATAGAATTTTTCATCCCACTTAGGTGGTGAGATAGTTGGCAGAGTGGCTAAGACCTCCTTTACCTTGTTGTAGTGATGTTCACTTTCCTCATCCCAAGTGAAAGTTGATCTTTGAGTGAGTTGTTACAGTGGTAGAACAAGTTGTGATAGTAGATGTATGAATCTACTTAAGTACCTCACCTTCTGTAGAAAAGAGACCAGTTGAGGTGCGGTCGTTGGTGAAGGTAGGGCTATGAGTGCGGACACCTTACTTGGGTCGGCGTTGATACCTTTTGCTGAAATTTCATAGCCTAGTAGAATGACTTTACTCTCCCCAATGTGGCATTTATCCACATTTAATTGCCCACCTAGGCTTTGTAACCTGGCCAAACCTTCAGTTACCTTTTCTAAATGTGAAGTACGGGAGCTATATATACAAAAATCATCAATGAACACTCTTATGGATGTTCCAAAGAACGGTTGAAAAACATATGTGACATATCTTTGGAATGTGGCAGGTGCATTTGTGAGACCAAATGGCATAACTCTGTATGCAAAACAACCCCATGGCGTGATAAAAGTGGTTTTTAGCTGATCTTCCAAGGCTATGCGTATTTGAAAGTATCCAGAATAACCATCACAGACGGTATAGCATTCAAAACCTGCTACTTCATTCATAATTTCATCCAAGAAAGGGAGAGGAAAGTGGTCTCTCTTTGTAGCTGCATTTAGTGGTTTGTAGTCAAGACAGGCCCTCCACTTACCATTATTTTTAGGCGTCACCACTACGGGTGACACCCATTCTGAGTTTTCTACAGGATAGATGAATCCCGCCTCCAGCAGTTTCCTTACCTCGGCCAAGAGTGCCTTTTCTTGTATGACCCCTAGTCGTCGTAGCTTTTGCACAACTGGTTTTACCCCTTCCTTCAACTTAATATGATGTTCCACCACTGTAATGCCTGTGATTATTTCATAGTTATCAATGAACAGGTTAGGAATCCCATCAACATTTGCAAAAAACTATCTTTCTCCTCAAGTGTTATTTCCGTAGGCAACATACCCTTCAACCTACTTCCTCCTAGGCCAGGTGATTTGCTCTCCTCTTCATTGGGTTTCACTTTTGGTGATGGATCACCAGTTGTGCTTACCATTTGTGGATCCTTCATAATGATACCCATCACATCAATGGAACTGTCACTTTCGTCGGTGGATGTGGTCTCCTCCTCAGAACTGGAAGATTCGCTAGTGGTTTCATCTGCCGATGTTTCCAGATTCATTTGCTTCTGCTTGCCAATCCCCTTTCTTACCGGTCATGCGTAGAAGGCCAGTACCCCAGTCCTGTTTTGCCTTCATGGCCATCAACCATGGCCTTCCCAAGATTAGTGGATAGCCCTCCCCCTTAGTAGGCATTACAAAAACATCTACCTCTACCTCAGTGTTGAAAGATTTTATTTTTACGGCACTTACCACACCCACACACTTTACTTTTGCGTTGTTTGCCATCTTTGCCTTGCATGGAGAAAGCGTGTCAACCTCGAGCCCTAATCGAAGCATCATAGCTTCGCTCATTACACAGATTTGTGCACCTCCATCAATGTAGGTGTTTCCAACCCTCTTTTCTTTTATGTTTACGTCGACAATTGGAAGGATGTCATCCATGTTGCATTCCGAAATTGCTCCGGCTACCTTTGTTTTGGAGCGTCTTGTACTTACCATTTTAGACCATTGTTGCCTTACTTTAGGTACAAGATGAGCAACTGTGGCCATGTAATCTTCAGTCCTTGCTCTGCCACATCCAATGTTAGATCATAGGGCTTAGAACTTTTCCCTACCTGGAAGTCGGTGATGCCCAATTTCCGTCGTCGCCTGGATGGCCTCTTGCTAGTTTCTCCTCTCATGCTTCTCTCATCATCTGATTGTGTAGCTTTCTCCCTCCTAGCTCTTTCCACAGTCATGGCTTCAAGTGGTTCTAAAAAGGTTACCTTCTCCTTACCCTTGTCCCTCTCCTTTGCTCTGGGTGGATCCACTACTACGGTTTTTCCTTTCTCTTCTAGCCTTATGATGTTTACAGGGCGATCAGATGGTGGGGCTGGTGGAAGAGGTGTAATGGATTCTTGTACTGGTGTCTGGGGTGGACGTAGAATTTGTGTTTGTGGGGGTGGTGCTCGAGGTGGGGGTGTTCTTTCTCTAGGGGGTGACAATTGGTTCCTCCTACCTCCTCTATTATAGTTTTGTCGTGGTTTGGGACAGTAGTACATACCGTGACCGTCTTCTCCGTAGTTGTAGCAATGATACTCCCTGTTTTTTCATCGTGCTCTTCCAGGGTCTTGATCTCTTTCTTGACTCCTCCCTTACTGTATTAAGTGGACAGACAAATTCTGCAGTTGGTCAGTAATATGGGCCAACATATCTTGTTGGTCATCTCTTACCCCAAGAACCGGTGGTGGTGGTGGAATGGTGGTTGTCGTAGTTGCTGGTCGACGCGATGTTCCTGCTTCTGTTGACTTGGTTTCTTTGACTTTCATTCGCAGCTTCTTGTCCTTAAGGCGAGCAATCTCAATGGCTAACTCGTACGTAGCTGGGAATCTACCTTTCACCTTCTCCTTGAGAAGCGGTCATAAGCCATGCGTGAACCGATCTTTTTTTAGGAAATCGGGTGTAGCTTCCCTCCTTGCCAGTGACTCAACCCACCGTTCCCACAAATCCACAAATTTGGACTCATACATGGCATATTCTAAAAGACCCTCCTGCTTCAAGTCTCTCAACTTGTCCCACAACTTTTCTGAAGTGGTACCTCCCCCAAAGCGCCTCTTAAAAGCGGTTTTTAAGGATTCCCAATCATCCTTGGTTGCTTGTGGAAGTGCATTGTACCATGATCTAGCTTCTAGCTTCATGAGATGCTTAAAGATTCTAACCCGGGATTCATCCGTATCTTTGTTGCTCACTACACATGCTACTTCAAAGTCATCTAGGAAGTCTGTTACCAAATCCTCCCCCTTCTTTCCTTTAAATGTTGGAAATGCTACACTTGCCATGATTACTGAGAGAGAGCTAGAAAGACACACTGGTTAACTTGCAAAAGTTTTTTTCTTCTTTACAAGGAGGCGTGTATACCCTCTTATACTAGGACATAGATTAAAACTTCAAACGGTACATTGCCTTGTACCAAAGGTAAGACAAATGGTTGATCTGATGCCAGAACCTCAAAAAACCACTCCCCACCTAGCATGGTGTCAATGATGTGCTCGTAGTGAGCCTTCAAGTCGAGTATTACCTTGATTGAGCGTACACGTGTTGGTATGTGTGATCTGTCTTGAGGTAGGTTGTACTGATTCATGTGAATCTTAGAGGTGCTTAGTCACTGTCCAAGCTTGTGGGAGAGGGTGGTGTTCTTTCCTGAAACAAACTCAGTAGATCCCTAGTTTCTCTAGTGAGAGTGTGAGCCAATGCTTCTGTTATCTGTGCTGCAGTATCAGGTGCGACTTGAAAACTGACTGTGATAATTACCTCGGTGACTTGAGTTACCCGATTCTCAAAGTAGAATAGTATTGATTCTCTATTGTGTAGAGCTCCTTCCATTTTGTTGTTGTTGTGGGTTGGTTGTAGGTTGCGGACATGGTTTCGACCTTCTCCTTCTTCTTCTTGGCACTCGGCCTATGTATATCCACTGGGTTTTGCGTGTTGGTTGACTCTCCCACTTCAAATCGATTACTGTTACGCCTGGCACTCGAGCTTCGATGGAGATGCGGAGTTCGTCTAGTTGTGCTTGGAGCTCTTCTTCTTCTATCATCCAGTTAGCAAATCCTGCTAGCCATTCATCCATTCACAATAGTTTAGGGATTTCAGTCTTGTAAACTGAAGGGTTTCATGAAAATATCCTCAGTGGGGGCACCAAATGACGGGATCAAAGCGAACCCCGAACCTTGACGGCCTCTAAAACACTAGGGATCGAGTGGCGTGCCTCGAGCCTATCATAGTAAAGCAAACAGGGGGCACCACCTAGCTTCAGCGGCTAGGACGCAAACAACACACCACCATAACAAAGTTTTCATCCAAGAGAGATGGATGCTTGGGAGTAATGATGAAGATGAAGGGGAATGAGATCAAGTGAGATAGAGAGAGAGAGAGAGAGAGAGAGAGAGAGAGAGAGAGAGTGACGGAGGGGGTATAGCGGCTTAGTACTTAGGCACCACAAAAGGATGGCGAATCCGCACACCCTTCACACATACACAAGCTCACTCCAAACACAAGACTAGGTGGCGATTCCGCACACCTTACATGGGCAAAACATTGCAAGAAAACATACTCACAAAACCTTGATGGCGGGAAAAAGAGCAGTGCAATCGGGTGGCCTCTGTACTCGTGCACACTCCACAAACCACGCCTCATGAAAACAAGCAAAGAACAAAACAAAGGGGGCACCACCCTAAATTAAGAGGTTTAGGGACCTCACACATAGTGTACATAGGCAAGTGAGACTTCTGGCATTATGATGGCATCAAAACATATGGCAAAACACATAGAAACGAAGCTTAGGGACCTTATGTAGCATATATATACACAAGACATCAGTTTAACAATACAACGGCATCTGATCATACATAACAAGGATATAGAGAAGCAAGCCAAGGATGGCATAATCCCTTGTCAAAAACAATCAACCTAGCAAGTAGGTATGATCCTACTAGCAACACATCAATACCTTAGAGAATGATGGCGAGGATGGTGGCCATGGAGCATGAGAGAAGACTCCTTATTTAGGTTTTAGGGCTAGTAATGTAGCATACTAGAGGGAGAGAGAGAGAGGGAGAGAGAGTAGAGCTCCATCCATAGCTCCTCGTTGTGAGCAAGGTCGTCATAGCTTCGTTGCTTGGTGAAGTGGGTGAAGTGTTGGTTTTGAGTGAGAGAAGGCCTCTTTATATAGGTTTCTGAGAGGGTTTAGGATTAGGGATAAACATGCTTAAATCCGCTGATTGGGGTTACTTTTTGCTTAGGGTGGTCAACAGATTGAGGTCACCTGATATGTCACCATCAAGATATTCTCTAGAGTGATGTGAGAGGGGAGGGTAAATGCTGATTTTTCTGATTGTGACACATGGGGATAAGGCCTTGACCAGCATTTAAGAGCAGGTAAGGTGGCTGTTGAAACTGGAGGTTCTGCACATGTCAGGGGGGGACCTGCGGGGGGGAGGTGGCAGCTCGGTCCTCCTGAATATCAATTCTCAAAAAATCCTCAACCATGGCTTCTTTTGACATGTGTTCTTTGAAAAAATCAGCATGTCTCTTTTCAACTCAAAAGTCTTTATCCCTGTTGACTCACCTTTACCAGAAGATTTTCCCCTTTTCTCCTCCTGTAACTGCATTGTTGATGCCCAATCACTGCTTCTAGTAACAGTAAACTGTTACCTACCAAATACTTATGGTGCAGTAAAAAATATTTACCATGGGTAAAAAAAGTTATTGTAGGTAAAAAGTGATTTGTATTTACCATGTAGGTGAAAAATATTTACTGTAGGTAAAAAATATTTACTGTCGGTAAAAAAGTGAAAACGGAGTATGCTGTGCTGTGAGTCCACACGAACATCCTCGTGTAAATTTCACTAGAAATTCACACCTAGAATGGGCTATTCTGTAAGATATAGGTTGTAGGCATGCATAAGAGCTCGTTCCCACGTATCTTCTGTCCATGGCACTTTTTACTCTTTGGTGCTTGTGAAGTAGATTTTTTCTTCTCTTTCGAGATCCCTTGGACTAGAGTATGCTCATCTCCCCAACAACTGACTGCGCCTTTATTGCATCTTCAGAAGGGGTCCTAAAAACCATGCATCATCATATAGCCCTCCCCCTTAAGCTAGAGGTATTTGATGCCTCTAGCTGTAGGTTGTGCTCCAATAGGTTCTCTTGAATACTTACCCACCTGGTACCAATTGAATTTGCCATGTTACTGCTTTCTTGGATGATGCACCCTGTTTAGTCCTTTCTGATGAATAATTGTATCCATCCATGACTAACAACTGGTCTCCTAGACCCTTGAAAGCCATACCCCATCCATTGTCAATATCCGCTTTCACTGGTAGCATTCTCTTTTTTTCCTCTTTTTTTTTTTGTTTTTGAAACGAAGCTTGTACATGATCGTTACCTTACTTGGAGCTCGAATATGATGAGCTCTCTTCTGAACCATCCTTAGCATTGATTTCACCAGCATATGGCTGTGAAAGACAACATTGGTAGGCCTTCAATCGCCAACCATTTACCGGGGTCTGATGTACCTTACCATCTAGGTCACCTAGTTGGTAACTACCATTTGAGAACCTCTGTATCACTACAAAAGGGCCTTCCCACTTAAGCAAGAACTTACCATCCTTCCTACGATCAAAGCGATTGTCGTATCTGAGCACTAAAGAACCTTCCTTGATACCTTTCTTGACAAGGTTGCGATTGAACTTCTTTCGTTTCTTCTCTGCCTGGGCTGCATAGTACTTCACTGCTGACTCGCGATCTAGCCCTAACCTCTCCAAATCGATGATTCTTCCTTCCACCTTCTTCTCTTGACTATCCTCTTGATGTGCTTTTAGAACTCGGAGGCTCGCTAGCTCCACTTCTATAGGCAATAGTGCCTCTTGCCCGTAAACCAAGTGAAAAGGTGTATACCCCAAGGATGTTTTAAAGGATGTTCTGTAGGCCCAAAGTGTTGCATCTAGGTGTTTGTCCCATGCCTTAGGATGTAAATGCACTTTCTTAGTGATGATTTTACACATAAGACCATTTACCTTTTCCACAAGACCATTGCACTGAGGGTAGTATGGTGTAGAGTGCCTGCGCTTGATTTTTAACTTGCTCATCAATTGCCCGACTAAATCAGCTCGAAATCCCGGTCCCCTATCCGAGAGAATCTCCAAAGGTGTTCCAAAACGGCAACAAAGGCATTCAAAAATGAAATCACTCACGTCCTTGGCTGTGATGCGCTTTGTGGGACGAGCTTCTGCCCATCTGGTCATGTACTCCACCCCCATAATGATGTATTCCTTCCCTGATTGAGTGCAAGGTAGTGGCCCTATTGCATCTATCCCCCATTTTTAAAATGGCCCATAGGTTTTGATTGGATGCTGATTTTCATGCGTAAGACGCCTTGGTCCAGCTTTTTGGCAAACCTCACATGTGCGGCACCAATGTTGTACATCTCGATGGAGGCTTGGCCACGTGAACCCTGCTTGTAAAATCTTTCTGCTAGTAATCTCTTGTGAAAAGTGGCCACCACACACACCTTCATGACAACTAAACAAAATATCCTTTATCTCTTGGGATGCAGGAACTCTCCTTAAGACAGCATCTTTCCCTCTACAATACAAGTCCTCATTCACTAAGCTATAGCTGGTAGCCTTTTTTGCCAGCCACCTACATTCACTTTTACTCATACCAGAGGGTGCTTCACAATGCTCAAGAAAGTAAAGTAAATCATGCAGCTCCTCTTTTCCCTGGTATAAAGGACTTTTCACAAGGATAGCACCTACTATGAGAGTTTGTAGTTCTTCACCTGCTAAGGCATCTGCTTCTCGATTTTGATCTCTAGGTACAAAGTGCACTCGAACTTCTTTAAAACCCTTCAACAAGGCCTTTGCTTCCCTCATCTTAACAGATAATTTGTCATTTTTACAGGCCCATACACCAACCACTTGCTTAACAATCAACATGGAGTCACCAAAAACATTTAGCTTTGTGATGCCCTGAGAAAGACAACATTGCAACCCTAAAACAAGGGCATGGTACTCTGCCTCATTGTTAGAATGAACCTCTTTTAGATGAAACCCTTTTGCAAAGATCTTCTCCTTCTCTGGACCTAATATTACTATGCCTGCTGATGCCTTGTCTTTGGTCCTCTTGTAAGCCCCATCAAAATGCAGACTGTGTGCTCCCAGTAGAACTTCAGGCTTCGGGATAGGCGGTACCTTACTAGGTTCCTCTTTCTTGGCCTTCTCATAACACCTTTGTGTGAGGACATCTGCCAAACAAGCACGGGTGGAATCCTCTACTTGTAGTGTGTAGTCAAACTCTTGAAGCTGCACCACCCACTTTGCTATTCTTTGAGACAATTCCATGTGTTGTAGGGCATATGGAAAAACCTCCTCAGTTGTGATCACCACAAATTGTCTCGGAAGTAAGTAAGCCCGAAACTTCTCCACTGCAAACTTAAGAGCTAGCACCAATTGCTCAGTTGCACTGAAACCCTTTTCAGTAGCTGTCATCACTCTACTAGAGAAGTAGACTGGTCTCATGAGGGATGTCTTTGGGTCTTTTGGCATCAAGACAGCTCCTAGAGCTTTCGGACCTACACTAGGATTTACATAGAATAATTCACCCCATGTGGGTTGTAGGACGACAGGCAATGAGCTCAAAATGGTTTTAACTTCTTGAAAGCACCTTTCACCCTCCTCACTCCATGTCAATGTAGTGTGTTTAGTGAGCTGCTGCAAAGGATAGATTGCCTGAGAAAGGAGATGTATGAATCGTCCCATGTAGCGAACCTTTTGAATGAAGGAGACTAGTTGCTTCACGTTTGAAGGAGTAGGTAAATCTAACAATGTCTTTACCTTTTCAGGGTCAGCCTCAATACCATCTTGAGACACAACATGGCCTAGTAGAGTGACCTTGCTCTCACCTATGTGGCACTTGTCTTTATTCAATTGCCCACCCAATTGGGCCAGACGGGTGAAACCTTCATCAACCTTGGACAGATGTACTTCCCTAGAGCTGTAAATGCAAAAATCATCAATGAAGACTCGTATGGACTTACCAAATTAAGGTTGAAACACCAAGTTCATAAACCTCTGGAAAGTAGCTGGGGCATTAGTTAAACCAAAAGGCATAACTCTATAAGCAAAACACCCCCAAGGTGTTATGAAGGTAGTCTTTCTTTGGTCTTCATCTACAATTCTGATTTGGAAGTAGCCTGAGTACCCATCACACACTTTGTACCTGTCATGACCAACCACTTCATTTAGTATTTCATCTTGAAAAGGCAAAGGAAAATGGTCCCTTTTTGTGGCTGCGTTTAGAGGCTTGTAATCCACACATACCCTCCACTTCCCATTTTTCTTTGGTGCTACCACAACTGAAGACACCCACTCAGAATCTTCCACTGGGTAGATAAATCCTGCCTTGAGTAATCTTTTTACTTCTTTTAAGAGTGCATCTTATTGCACTAGCCCTAATCTCCTTAGCCTTTGCACCACTGGTTTGGCACCTTCCTTTAATTGGATATGGTGTTGGGTTACCGTCACTCCTTTAATGTGCTCGTAATCAGTTATAAAGAGGCCAGCATGCTTCTTTAGTACCTGCAAATAGGGTTCTCTCTCTTCTTCTAGTAGGTCCTTAGCTAGCATCTCCTCTAAGCCTGTGGCTTCTTCCTTGTTTAGAGAGTCTTGACCACCTTCTCCTTCTGGGTTTCGCAGTATTATACCCATGACTTCCAAAGAGCTAGCATCCTCCTCAGATGACTCATCCTCACATGAAGAGCAGCTGCTTGTGCTCCATTCATCCATAGAAGTCTCCATCTCTAGGTTTTGTTGTCTACCCTGCTTCATGTCATACACAATTTTTTGTTGCTTGCCACCTACCTTATGATTTGGTCGCAACTCAAGGGAACCTGTCTCCCAATCTTGCCTAGCTTTCATAGCCATAAGCCAAGGTCTTCCAAGGATTAGCGGATAGCCCTCCCCCTTAGTTGGGATCACATGAGCATCAATTGAGATTGCCACACCAAAAGCTGAAACCTTCACTCCATTAACCTTTCCCACACAAGCCACCCTTAAATTATTTGCCATCTTATCTTGTAAGGAAGTTTGCTCGTTTACTTCCAAACCCAACCTCTGCATTAATTTCTCTGTCATAACACAAATCTCGGCTCCACCATCTACGTACACATTGGAGACTCGCTGACTCTTAATCTCTGTATCAATGATTGGCACGATATCCTTCATGCCTCTTGCACTAATAGACCCAACTGACTTTGCCTTAGCCCTCCTAGTGTTGACCATCTTAGACCAGGTTCTACGCATCTTTGGGGAAAGGTGGAGGAGTTGCTGCCATGAAATCTTTGGTCCTTGCTTACTCACATCTGCTACCAGGTCGTAAGGTATGGATCCTACCCCAAGTGGAAAGTCTTCTACTCCTATGTGCCTCCTTGACCTACTCTTCCTTTTCTTGTCTCCTATCACTTGGGAGGAACCCTCATTCCCTTTATCCGGCTCTGAAGCTTCCATTTCATCAGTTCTTTGTCTCCTAACTCTCTTTATTGGCATGGCAACAACTTCCTCCATTTTTTCTTTCCCTTTATCCTTACCATTGTCAAGACTTATGACAGAGACAGCCCTGTCCTCCCCTCCCGATGGTAGTGGAGGGATCTCTGCTGGTGCTTGTGGTGGTGGAGGAGGGGGTCTCAATATTTGGATTGGTGGAGCCACGTGTGCATTTTGTCCATTTAGTGGCCTAGCTCGAGGAGGAGTGACTTTCTGGAGAGGAGGCCGTCTTTGATTACCATTTCCTTGATAGCGTCGTGGATGGGGGCAATAATACATGCCGTGACCTACCTCTCCATAGTTGTAGCAAATGTACTCACGTGCTTGCCTTTGTCCTTCTTGTCTATTTCGTTCATTTCCTGGCTGGGGAGCCCTTACACCTTGAACCAGATTGATGGACAGGCTCTCTAGTTGATTGGTGATTTGTTGAAGTAATTCTTGTTGAGAGGACTCTTGGTCTGTTGCTCCTGTCCCTGCTACTACCCTTGCCGTAGGTTGAGCTAGCGGTGGAGGCTCCATTCCCCCTTGTAGTTGAGCTTGGAATTTTAACTTCCTATCCTTCTCCCTTGCATAATTCATAGCTTTATCAAAGGTATCTGGGAATTTATCTTTTACCTTTTCTCGAAGGATGGGGTAAAGCCCTGCCAGGAAACAGTCCTTCTTCAGGCATTCTGGCGCTCTTTCTCCTTCACCTAGTGATGCACACCATTTCTCCCACAGGTTGGAAAACTTTCCTTCATAGCTTCTATAGTCATTGGGTGATGTTTGGCGTAGCTCTAAGAGTTGTCTCCATATCTCCTCTAGAGGCTCATGGCGGCGAAATTCTTCGATGAAGGCCATCTTTAAGGACTCCCAGTCTCTTCTTTCTTCAGGTGCCAAAGTTTGATACCATAATTTTGCACCTTCCCTCAATACCAAAGGAAAGGCCCTTAACTTAGTAGCTTCGTCATCCCTTCCCGATACCAGAAAGGCCATTTCCAAATTATCCAAAAAGTCTGGAGCAACCTCCCTAGGCTTACCATAAAAATTAGGGAAGGCCATAAGTGAGAGAGTAAACAATTACACAAACAGCTCCAATTTATTTTAAAATAGAGTATGGTAATTACAATTTGGAGCTTTAGCACAACTTAGCTCAAAATAGGATGAAGATCGACACATCAAAGGAATGGTAATAGTCTAGTAAGGGTAGAATGACAGGATGAGGAGAGCGCAAGATTTCCCCAAGTCTCTCGGCTCCAAACAATAGGGCTATTCTTTGCTGATAAAAGATTTTTCTATCAATACAAATATTCACACGGATATGACGCACAAAATGGAAAGGAAAAATGCGGGGATCATCATTCTCATTATTGGCATCCATACTTACACACAAGAGCCTAGCTTAGTTGCACCACCTTGGGACCAATGAGCCTGATCAGCCACAGAAGGTCAGCACCTCGGATCACTTCGACTCTTCCTGATGCATCTGTGAAGACGTAAGGCGTGATGGCAACACTTTGTACAATGCTGAGCCTTTTAGCAAGCAACAATTGGATGCTATTACCATAATCAGCATGACGAATGAAAGTGACACCATTAATGTGCAGCACATCATCAGCTAGGATAGTTTCCTTAGATTGAGATAACTTCTTGAAAATTAGCAGCAAAGGTAGGGCAGGGAGACTTTTCACCCGGTCTCCAAAGCACTTTGGACAATATCCAAAGTGATCTTCACGCGGACAGGAGGTTGGATTGGGATTGGTGGTGTCCGGATTCACAAAGTGCACTGGGAGCACTCGCAGACGAGCGGCAATCTTGTAGGCAAGCCTTCGCCTCTTTGCTTCAGGAGGATTTAGGGGTGAGAGTCGTGGTTGCAAGTTGGAGGTTGAAGTTGGTTGCTCACTAGCCTTTTTCTTGCCTGTAGTGGTCATGTAATCCCTTATTAATGAGATTAAGCCAAATGTTACCTTACGCTTGAGCACGCGCTGCGGCCTTGGGCCACTTAGGTGTAGAGGTGATCTTCCTCCTCTTAGTCGGCTCCTCAGGAAAGAGAGGTCTGGTGATGCTTTCTCTTCCCTTAATGTGTGTCACAGTACCTTCGTGTATGTTGATGTAGAATATTTCAAGCTCGTGTGCGTTGGAGGTTTCTGGAGCACTCATAGGTTGAGAGGAGAGGTATATCAAGCTCTTCTTCTTACTCTCCTTCGTTGGCGATGATCATGAACAAGGCATGTAGAAGAACTTACTTCTTGAATTTCAATGACACTGCAACCTGGTGACAAGACCTCCATGAAAGCTTTTAAGGCGTCTAAAGCCTCCTCCTCTTCTGTTCTCCAATTTGCAAACTCCTCACGCCATTCGTCCATGTTGTAGATTGCACATCTTCATTGCTTGTGGACTGAAGGTCTGTGTAGCCCTCCTCAGTGGGGGCACCAAAATGATGGCGGGAAAAAGAGCAGTGCAATCGGGTGGCCTCTGTACTCGTGCACACTCCACAAACCACGCCTCATGCAAACAAGCAAAGAACAAAACAAAGGAGGCACCACCCTAAATTAAGAGGTTTAGGGACCTCACACATAGTGCACATAGGCAAGTGAGACTTCTGGCATTATGATGGCATCAAAACATATGGCAAAACACATAGAAACGAAGCTTAGGGACCTTATGTAGCATATATATACACAAGACATCAGCTTAACAATACAACCGCATCTGATCATACATAACAAGGATATAGAGAAGCAAGCCAAGGATGGCATAATCCCTTGTCAAAAAAAATCAACCCAGCAAGTAGGTATGATCCTACTAGCAACACATCAATACCTTAGAGAATGATGGCGAGGATGGTGGCCATGGAGCATGAGAGAAGACTCCTTATTTAGGTTTTAGGGCTAGTAATGTAGCATACTAGAGGGAGAGAGAGAGAGGGAGAGAGAGTAGAGCTCCATCCATAGCTCCTCGTTGTGAGTAAGGTCGTCATAGCTTCGTTGCTTGGTGAAGTGGGTGAAGTGTTGGTTTTGAGTGAGAGAAGGCCTCCTTATATAGGTTTCTGAGAGGATTTAGGATTAGGGATAAACATGCTTAAATCCGCTGATTGGGGTTACTTTTTGCTTAGGGTGGTCAACAGATTGAGGTCACCTGATATGTCACCATCAAGATATTCTCTAGAGTGATGTGAGAGGGGAGGGTAAATGCTGATTTTTCTGATTGTGACACATGGGGATAAGGCCTTGACCAGCATTTAAGAGCAGGTAAGGTGGCTGTTGAAACTGGAGGTTCTGCACATGTCAGGGGGGGACCTGCGGGGGGGAGGTGGCAGTTGGGTCCTCCTGAATATCAAATTCTCAAAAAATCCTCAACCATGGCTTCTTTTGACATGTGTTCTTTGAAAAAATCAGCATGTCTCTTTTCAACTCAAAAGTCTTTATCCCTGTTGACTCACCTTTACCATAAGATTTTCCCCTTTTCTCCTCCTGTAACTGCATTGTTGATGCCCAATCACTGCTTCTAGTAACAGTGAACTGTTACCTACCAAATACTTATGGTGCAGTAAAAAATATTTACCATGGGTAAAAAAAGTTATTGTAGGTAAAAAGTGATTTGTATTTACCATGTAGGTGAAAAATATTTACTGTAGGTAAAAAATATTTATTGTCGGTAAAAAAGTGAAAACGGAGTATGCTGTGCTGTGAGTCCACAGGAACATCCTTGTGTAAATTTCACTAGAACTTCACACCTAGAATGGGCTATTCTATAAGATATAGGTTGTAGGCATGCATAAGAGCTCGTTCCCACGTATCTTCTGTCCATGGCACTTTTTACTCTTTGGTGCTTGTGAAGTAGATTTTTTCTTCTCTTTCGAGATCCCTTGGACTAGAGTCTCCTCCTCTCCCCAACAACTGACAGTGCCTTTATTGCATCTTCAGAAGGGGTCCTAAAAACCATGCATCAAACCTCAAGCTTTATTTAGAGAATAAGGCGATGTAATGGGGAGCATAGGGTAGGGGAATGAGAAGGGAGAGAGTGGTAGAGCACATGGTGGATAGGTGGGAGTTTATGGCGAACACTCGCACGAGGGTTATGGACATCATCCTTCATTTAGTTGCCCTTCATCTTCGATATCCCAAGGGTATACAGGTCATGCTCACGACGAGCATGGTGATTGCGGTGATGGTGATGGTGTGGGTGTGTGTGTGTGCACTAGGCACACACAGTGCATAGTGTACTCTTTGGTGATGTTGTGTGTGTCTTTAGTGTGATGGTGACCCCTCTTTATATAGGGGAGGAGGGGGGAGAAATTCTAGAATTTAGAAATGAAGAAATCATTATCTACATAGGCCATGTGACTGTGGGCCCCACTTGTCTGGCTGTGTGTATATGTGCCAAAATAGTAGTCTCATGAGAGAGAGACTAAGAGAGAGAGATGGGTTGATGAAAAAAAAAGTGAGAGGTGACATGGAGAATAAAGTAATTACAAGAGGGGAGAGAGGGGAGTGTGTTCAGAGGTGAATCTGTGTGCAGATGTGTGTGAACACAAGAAAAATCAGGTAACCACCGGGTGGGGATGGGTCTGTGGGCACCTTTTTCAGTGAAATTGAGTGTGTGTGAGTGTGGGGGAGGTTATTTAGCTACAATACAAGATACATGGCGCCCTTTAGAGAGAGGGGGGGTATTTGGGTCATGGGATATGATAGAAGAGAGAAAGGGGGGGTGGGGTATACTATTTTGGAAGATAGGGTAAGTTGTATGTGAGTTAGGGTGCATTATTGGTGAGTTAGAATGCATTATTGGTGAGAGGTGGGGTAGCTTTAGGGGAGAGAGAAAGGAGAAAGGACAAGGGGAAGAGAAAGGGGGTTGACCTTTTGAGTGGAGGAGAGGAAAAGGGACACACGGCGGGGCAACAGTGAAGAAAAAGAAAGCAAGGTGGGGATGGGTTGCCCCGCAGGCATGAGGTGGCGTATTTTACCTTTCTCATATATTTACATAATCATACTTTATTTTTTTCTTACTTTTTCCAATGCCTTTTATCACTCCCTCCCTAAGAGGGGTTTTCATGGGGTGGGGACGACAGAAGAGGGGTATGGGAGTTTGGCTTGTGAAAAGCCCCCATCATAGCCCTCCCCTTTTGGCTAGAGGCATTCATGTCTCTAGCTCATCTGTTTGATCATTATCATCGGAGGTGGCGGCTGATGGTGTGTCCTCATCTAGAATGTCAATAGGTGGAGCCTAGTCAAATCGAAGAAAATAAGTTTTAAGTCGCCAACCATTTACCCTGGTTTTATAAATTTTTCCATCAGCCTCCATAAGTTGGTAGCTTCCATTGGCATACTTTTTCCTGATGATGAAAGGGCCTTCCCATCGGAGCAGGAGTTTCTTATCCTTGCGCATGTCGAAGCGATTGTCGTAGCGGAGCACCAACATTCCTTTCTTCAATTCTTTTTTCCGGAGATGCTCGTTAAAGCTAAGCCGTCTATGCTCTGCTTGTGCTGCATAATAATTTATTGCTTCTTCTCTGTCCAGCTGCAGTCTTTCCAAGTTGATGATGTGATCTCTCAAATGCATGTTGGGTTGTTGAGGTTGACTTGCCATTACTCTGAGACTTTGTAGTTGCACTTCAATGGGCAAGATTGCTTCCTTACCAAATACTAGATGATATGGTGTGAATCCCAAGGATGTACGAAATGAAGTTCTGTAGGCCCATAAAGCTGTTAGTAGATACTTATCCTAGTCTCCAGGATGATTGTTTACCTGCTTGGTAATAATTTTAGAAACCATTCCATTTACCTTTTCAACTAGGCCATTGCATTGAGGGTAATATGGTTAAGAGTGCCTCCTTGTAATGCCCAGTTTCTGCATTAATTCTCCTACCAAGTCTGCTCGGAAACCTGGCCCTCTATCAGAGATGATCTCTAAAGGTGTGCCAAACCTACAACATATGTGCTCGTAGATAAATTTAGCTACCTCTACAGCTGTGATTCTAGTGGTGGCTGTAGCCTCTACCCATCTAGTCATGTAGTCGACCCCCATGATAATGTAGAATTTTCCTGAGTTGGCCCTAGGTAATGGCCCAATGGCATCGATACCCCATTTTTCAAATGGGCCATATGAGAGAATAGGTGTCTGTGGTTCAGGCATAAGTGACCTAGTGCCGGCCTTTTGACACAACTTACACGTTTTGCACCAGTGGTGTACATTACGGTTGAGGCTAGGCCATATGAAGCCTGCCTGCAAGATTTTCCTACTTGTTATGTCTAGGGAAAAGTGACCACCACAAACCCCGTCATGACAGCTAGCAATTACTCCCGTGATTTCCTGTGAGAGAGGGACCTTCCTGAGTATTTGGTCCTTACCCTTACAGTACAAACCGTCATTGATGAGTCGATACCTTGTGGCCTTCCGCGTCAGCCATTGCTTCTGTCCCTTTGTTAAATCTGATGGGCATTCCCCTGTTTCCAAAAAATGCATGATGTCAGGCAAGGCATCACTTCCTTGAAATAGAGGGAGCTTTAGTTTTATTGCTCCAACCACCACTTCCTGTAGTCTTTCACTTGCTAGGGCATCTGCTTCTTGGTTTTGAGCCCTTGGGATATGGTGTATTTGAACTTCTTCAAACTTACCCAACAAGGTTTTTACACCACTTAAGTGAGTCCTTAAACTAGGATTGTTTCATGTCCATGCTCCATTTACTTGCATGTGAGAGAGAAAGGGGGGGTGGGGTATACTATTTTGGAAGATAGGGTAAGTTGCATGTGAGTTAGGGTTCATTATTGGTGAGTTAGAATGCATTATTGGTGAGAGGTGGGGTAGCTTGAGGGGAGAGAGAAAGGAGAAAGGAGAAGGGGAAGAGAGAGGGGGTTGACCTTTTGAGTGGAGGAGAGGAAAAGGGACACATGACGGGGCAACAGTGAAGAAAAAGGAGGCAAGGTGGGGATGGGCTGCCTTGCAGGCATGAGGTGGCCTATTTTACCTTTCTCATATATTTACATAATCATACTTTATTTTTTTCTTACTTTTTCCAATGCCTTTTATCACTCCCTCCCTAAGAGGGGTTTTCATGGGGTGGGGACGAGAGAAGAGGGGTATGGGAGATTGGCTTGTGAAAAGCCCCCATCAATGACAAAGAAGTCAATGAGGCATTCAATTCCCATAACTTTTACCTTCGTATCTTGAGCCACTCCCAAACATCGAGCTTTGGTATGGTTGGACATCCTCATTTGAACATTAGACCTAAACATAGACTTGATGCATATATCTTTCATAGCAGACTCCATTATCACACAGACTTGAGCACCACCATCAATATAGGCTTGCACCTGCTTCTTCCTTTCCACCAAAACCTCCACCATTGGAAGCACATCAGTGGGACTCCCCACCCTTAAGGTGAGATTTTGCATAGCCTGTGCATCATCTCTTGCACGGGGTATCCTTGTACTAACACTGGTGGACCGTTGTCTCCTCAACCTGGGGCTCAATGCAAGCAGCTGTCCAAAGGTGATATTAGCTTTTTGGTTTTGAACATCACTCACCATATCATATTCGGGATGACCTCGTCCCATTTGAAAATCTATCTTCCTAATCTTTCATCGTTGCCTCCGTCTACTTGTCTCAGTCTACTCTTTCCTCTCGTCCACTTTCTCTTTCCCTTTCCTAGTTCTGGCTTCCTACTCTGTCTCAATATCCCTTCCACCTCTTGCTTTTTTATTGGCCATAACATCAACCTCCTGCCGATCAACCCTTATAATGTTAACTCTTTTCACTTCATCATTACCTTGTGGAACCGATGGTTCTTGATTTTCAATATCTTGCTGCTCTTTTTGACCATTGAATTGTGCTTGTCCTTGGCCTCGACCAAATAGAGGGTACATGCCACCTCTTTCCCTCGATGGATGAGGGCAATTTGGAGCATAATGGCCCTTTTCTCCACAATTATAACATCTATCAGGCAGCTGCCTGAACCTGCCTCTTCCTTCTCTCGACTGCACTTTGTCCATTACACTCAAGCGTAACTCTTGCATTTCCTCACTTAAATCCTGAACAATATGTACCCGTTGAGGAATTGTTGTTGCCCCTTGGTTCCCTTGGTTATCCGCTTGATATTCCTCCCTTGGAGTTGGAGCAAGGTTCAGGACCACCAACTCGTACCCTAATGTGTCTTGCTGGATCTTCTTCTTGATTTTCTTGCTTTTGGTCCGCACAATAGCAACATCCCGGTTGTAATTTTTTGGGCTTTCAAAATTCACTTTTTCTCGAACCTTGGGATGCAAACATGCCATGAGCTTCTCCAACTTGAAGTATTCGCCACTACCTACGAATTACATGGCAATTGCAAAATCCCTCCAATGCTCTTCAAAATGAGCAAGAAAACCCCAAATTCCTCGTTCAAGTCCTACTTCAAACTCTTCAATCTTGCATCTAAATCAACACGAGATACCTCTTCTTGAAAGTTTTGCAAAAACCGAGTCCGCAAAGCTGGCCACATAAACCTCGGTTCACCCTCCACAGCATAAAACCAAGCTTCTGCCCTTCCTTGCATCAGCAGTAGAATTATTTGCATCTTGTTATCCTTGGTAGGCATATGCAATGACAACATATATAACTCAAAGTCGGCCATCCACTATTCCAAATCTTCTTTTCTGGTGAGAATCGGACCATAAACTTTTGCTACCATCCCTCCTTGATGAAAAAATGCTTCTTTGATCAAACATGAAGAGCAATCAGATGCTTCTCTGTGGGGGCACCAGAAGATGGATGGGGGGAAAGGGGAACACACCCGACACACAAATAGCATGCCTCTCTATAGCCCAGAATAACCACTACACCCCAATCCACTAGAGCTCACCTTCAAAACTCGACAATTTTGCCTACAACTCGTGCACATGACCGTACACACACAGCCCTTGCACTAATTGTTGACAATACCACACACTAAACTTGCTTGCCGACAGCTCCCACACAACACAAACCACTCTCTTACTCTCTCACTCACACCACAGGTCTAGAGAGGCACACACTTCTCAAATCGACACCAGATAGCAAGGATAGAGCAAAGACAAGAAGGGGGAAAGGTAGGAGATGAAAATGAGTTTGGCTA